>NC_138385.1:28143634-28199286 GCF_054177405.1 Leptonychotes weddellii
AAAAAAAAAAGTACTGGTGATAACAGACTTCAACTACTTCAATGACCATGATAGTTATTCATCACTGAGTTGATAAACAGTACTATCCATGGCCATCCACATACTCAGCTAGATGGCCGAGGCTCACTTAAGTCACAATTTGGCTATGTTAATAACATTATATGGAGTTTCAAGTTGTAGGAAGGAGGGGATCACCTGGCATTTGATTAAAAATTGGTGATAACAAAAAAGAAAAAATGGTTTCTTCCTGTCTTTTTTAGGCATTTTCTAATATCCCTTCTTCTAGAAGCTCCACAATACTGTGTTACCCCCACAGCCTCTCTCCAGCACTGAGCCAAAGTGGACTATTTCTAGTTCCCCTAATAAAATGGAGCGGCTGGTCTTAATCCAGTTAATCAGGAACCACAAGTATTATTGAATGAAATCACATTGACGTGTGACTAGTTTCCCCAGAGGTATACTCATTTTCCAAATATATGTCTCCCATCCCTAATTCAGGTAGTATGACAAACTAAAGTAGCAATGCAGTGGGAGGAAGGAGACAGAATCTAGGGCAGGAGATGAAACACAGGCAGGCTGGGCTTCCCTGAGAAGTTGTCTTGGAGCCTGTTCTCCTACTAAACTGTCCTGCTCTTCACAGCTGAACCTGAATAATTCCTAAACGTTCTAAGATTCTTTACAATGGCCCCCCAGTGAGTAAATAACATCTGGACTCCAGCCTCCAAGTAGAAGGTCGAGGATCAGAGTCTTCTTGTTTACAAGTGTCTTTCGTCAGTTGGTTATTTCAAAGTCTGGGCTCACCTGCATTTGTGCTAAGAGCTGTCTCACTAGTGTCAGCAATTCTCTTTCTTATTTCTAATTTTTGTGAACATCTTTGGCCCCAGACAGTTGATTTCCTATGGCCCAGGTTTCTAAGGATCATATTTTTACATTCTATAAAAGGGCAATGCTAGTAAAGCTAAAGCAAACAAATATTAAGAACAGAACGTGTGCAATGCAGAAAAGCTAGCTGAACAAATTCCTTTCTTCTTGTCTGGGTGGGAATGGGGGTAAAAAGAAAAGGAGAGCAATAATATTTTGGTCTCAACAGCATTTCATTTCTTTGGAAAGGGAAGGAGGGGTCAAGGAAAGGAAAAGCCACATTTGCTTTCTGTCGGGCAACTTGTGACTTTACTGATGTTGCTGTCCCCAGAAGTCTGATAGCCCAGCCTCTTCGCTCTTGCTATTTCTCATAATGTGCTGGCCTCACTCGGTGACTACTATGAAAAAGATGGGCTGATTGGGAACGTGCAGACAGCACATCATCAATCAAAAGCCGTTTTTGACTGGAAAAGAGTAGGTTGCCAAATCTCCAGGAAGCACATCTCAATAGGATGTGAATAATTCATTTATTCTTAAAAACCCTCTTGCACTTCCCTAAAATGTAGTTTATCTTGTCTTGGATATCTTCAAAAGCCAGCGTACTTCTGATCAACTTCTGATCACGTAACTTTATTTGTTTTTCTATTTAGCAGAGTCCAATTAAGCTTTTCTTTTTTCCCTCCGGTCATTTCCTGCAGTAATCAAATATAGCTTGAAAAAAATCTACTCTAAGGAATCATTTTCTTGTTTTAGGAATCATTTTTTAAAATGAAGAACTTAGGGGAGCCTGAGTGGCTCAGTCGTTAAGCGTCTGCCTTCGGCTCGGGTCATGATCCCAGGGTCCTGGGATCGAGCCCCGCATCGGGCTCCCTGCCTCGCGGGAAGCCTGCTTCTCCCTCTCCCACTCCCCCTGCTTGCATTCCCTCTCTCGCTGTCTCCTCTGTCAAATAAATAAATAAAATCTTTTAAAAAAGAAATAAAATAAAATGAAGGACTTGGTCAGGGAGAGAGACTGACACTATTTTAGTAAAACTAGTAAAACAAAACAAAATCTTACTGCCCAAGATTAACAAGCTCAGGTTGATAGAAAGGTTCAAATAACTGCTGATGAACCAAATATCAGCATATTAAAACTGTAAAGCATTGAGATTAATTTTGAAATATAAAATGATGAACCCTCTAGCCAAAATTTATCCCATTAATAAACTCCCATAATATATAGTTTAGTACAATGTAGATTATACTACTGTAACATAAAATATGTTATACTAATATAACATAATTTAGTATAATCTAGATCAGTATAATATAGTATACTATAATATAATGTAGATTATCTCTAAACAAGTTTTTCCTCTCTCTATCCCTCTACACACACACACACACAAACACACACACACATACACACCCCTGTATGATACTGAAAATTCATATTCAAAGCCACATGTTATTTCTTACTGAGTTTGAGAAAGCTTAAGGTCACAATACTTATAACAAAAATAGTTTCAGATCACAGTGGGCATTGAGGACCTTCGCCATTTCTGAAGGTAAATATTTCTCTCTAACTTTTCAAGATGTGAAGTATTATGTCTTCCTGTCTATGAATGTTCTCAAGTACAGGTAGTATGTTTTAGCAAAGATATTCTTTTTTATTCCTGAAATTGCCTCTTTTCTGATTCTAACTTAATCTGAATTGATTTTTTTTAAGATTTTATTTATTTATTTGACAGAGAGAGACACAGCGAGAGAGGGAATACAAGCAGGGGGAGTGGGAGAGGGAGAAGCAGGCTTCCAGCTGAGCAGAAAGCCTGACATGGGGCTCGATCCCAGGACCCTGGGATCATGACCTGAGCCAGAGGCAGACGCTCAACCGACTGAGCCACCCAGGCCCCCCAATCTGAATTGATTTATGTGAAAGTCAGGTAAACAGACATCCCGAGGTGAGAGCTATTTCAAGAAGAGGGCAGTGAGAAAACAGATTTAACAATTGAGTCAATAATCACAGAGATGCAAAATTTGACATGAAATCAGGCTGGGAAAAGTTCTAATTTACTCTGAATTCTTTTCAAGAACTTCTTGTATCATACAGCAATACATGACGGGTTTTTCTTGAACACAACATTGCATTTATTGTCAACAGTGTCAATTTCCAAAAACACATTAAGCCCATCAGAATGAGAAGAAACATGGTCAACAATAAAGCAAACATTTTTGTCTCCACACTAAGCTAGACTTTCATTAAGAAAAAGTCCCATTTGATTTAGCTGTGAATTAGACTTAATAGTCCATAGCTATCTAATCAAGGGCAAGAGACCTTGCTAAGAGTTGAACCAAGATGGCTTATGTGCTATGTTGGACCACTGAGGCAAAATCTGAGACAATAGAGCACCAGGTTCCCACAACCATAGTATTTATTCTGTCTTCTTTGCCTTTGGAACAACATTTCTCAAGCTGAAGTTTAGTGGCACTCTGCTTAAGAGATATTCCTCAAAAGATGTGTTCTCTGGTCACCCATGGTTGCTCTTCCATGTCCTAGTCCCCACTGGCCGTTCACCAAGCATACCAGCATATTTAAATTTCTAAGAATTCTTCCAGTAAAGAAACTTGTTTACCCCAGCATTTGCCAAACCTATTTGACCGCAGAAATCAATATTTTCTTTTCTTGCGACACCAACTAACATCTCATGGCATTATTATTTCAAGAAAGACCTTCGTAGCGGATGTTGTGATGCACTCCTGATTCCACTTAAGGACTGAAGGGCTTATTCCCCAACTTCTAGGAATGCTGGCTGACTACACTCCGCTGCCAGTCCTCTCCAGAGTTGTCATTAGCTAAAGAGAACCACGTCTCCCAAGTTCATAACCTCTTCCCAGGGACCACATGGATTCACGACCAGTCAAGTCGCAAGTGGAAAGCCTTGACAGCTCATCACAATGTGGGGCAACTCTAAAGGAAGATCCCAGTTTCCAAGCTCACCTTGGCCTTGGCTGAGGCCTTTGTTGAGACTGTTTCTCAGCTCAACTTCCCTCTGCCACCACTCTTGGTTTCTTCCCTTCTTTTCTTATTTCCTTTCTTTCTTTTCTCTTCCCCTGCATAGTTGTTGATCCTGAGGGCACAGCTTAATAAATTTCCTGAATGCTTATCTCTATCTCAGAGTTTACTTTTGGAAGAGCCCAACCTACAAAACATTTTGGGACACTTAGGTCTAATGAAGACTATTGATGGAAGGAAAAAGGGAATGCACACTAAGTCGTGTGGAAAGAAACCATTCCAGACTTGGAAAGAAGATTTCTAGAAACCAGAGGTGAACAATGAACCTCCACTTATTTTATTTTAATCAGCACGGGATTGGAGTGCCCGCTGAGGAGGGCTAGGCTATATGAGGAATCCATAAACACAGCTGGTTCCCTAGCATTTCTTGATTCTAAACCAGGAAAGTAGAAGCTGTGACAAAGGCCAAATCAAAGTCAAATCTCTATATTTCTTTAGTAAAAGTAATGTCTTGAGACTATAAAAAACTAATGCCTTTCTTCTCTAGTCACTCCTGGCTTAATAATCTTGGCTCCAGCTCAACTAAAGTAGTGAATGTATATATGAAATTTATGTATAAATTTACATTTGTATTTGGATGTATGTATTTAGGAATACTATCTATTTAAAATATGATTTATTAAGCATCAGGTATACATTAGATACAATTCCTGCCTCCAGGAGACCCATAATTTTGTTGAAAACAAAACTAGAGAATATAAAGCATTATGCGTTTTGGTTTAGATCAGCAGTTTCTGAACGGGGTGTCATGATCAGCTGTAAAGTGTGTCACAAATAATATAGTACTAATAAAAATTTATCAGCATATGAAAATTACTTTTTAACAAATAAGAGCAATTTTTAAGGTAATTGCTTTAATAATATCACTCACTGAATCCAATATGCTTTCTTGAGTGGAAGAGAAAGAGAAAGTTATTGGTAGTTTATTAGAAATTGTTCATAATCCTCACTAAATCCATGGAAGTTTGTCTTATAAGGAATTCATCAATCATATGTGACACATGGGGGAAGACCTCTGGTTTAGACCATAAATGCAATAAATCTTCATAGACTGGGGAAATCAGTTTGGACTACAGGCATATAGGAAGGATACTGAAATGATCTTTGCTCTGTTATGAATCTAGCAAACCTGAAGGGGCTAGCCATGGCCATAAATTGATATGTATAACTTATACAAACCTGGATCTGTAGGCTTGAAATATGGAGTGGTTTGGTTTTACCACAGTAAATTTGAGCATGGGTTTCTTCTATATATAATAAGATGTTTAGCAAGACTTTTCATGTTGACCTGTAATTGGCAACAAAACTTCAAAGATGGAGAAAAGAATCTCTAAATATTTACACATTCTTAAGAAACCCAACAACAGCTGGGTCCAAAACCTCTCATAAAATCTTATAATAAGTAGAAGAATTGACCATAAAACTGCTAGCCACTGCCTCAGACCTCTACTCCTTGGCCAATCCATAGAAGACCAGGGGAGTGGGAGGAGAGAGTAGATTAGTAGGATTGTCAACACTGACAGTTTACAATACTTTTTCCTTTTTTTCTCTATGTAGGAAAAAGTGAGATACTCCCTCTCAAAGTAAAGTGGAAGGAAGAGCCAAGAGAATAAGGGCTCCCTGCAAGAAAATGAAGCTGTTACCTCATTTCCTAGCTGGATACTTGCCGAGCTGTGAACTCCAGACCCATCTCTGTGCATCCATAAGAATGGAGCGGACCTTGATGAAGGATTCTTGGGAGAGCCTGATGTATTTCTCTATGAATTGAAGTATATACACGAACACATAGGTGTTGCCTGCTTATTATCTAGAGATTTCTGAAGGTGAAGTTTTTCAAGAGTAGCTTGCAGCAGAGGAGTAAGAAAACACTTTTCCAGGGAAGAGACTAGCCCCTTATGCTTGAAGGCCTGGAAGAGAACTTCAGTAGGGCCCATGGCCCAGCATGAGGAAAACAGAGATTATGGAAGGAGACAGAGAGCTAAGAAATGTAATATCATGACCAGAGAAGTGAAGGGTGTGACCATAATAAGCAAGCCCTTTTACAAGAGGCTCCTCTTTGGTAAAGGAAGCTAAGATGAGGCTAGACACTGCCCCCACCACACCCAAGGAAATGATACCAACAGTCTAGGTAAACTGCTGCATCAGTGATGGCCACTGGTAGAAGATGGAACGAGGTAAAGCCAGAGCAAATCCAGAGAGGCCTCTTTACCAACAGATGATCAGTTGTATAAGAAAAGGGTGCTTGGTTGGCTCAGTCAGAAGAGTATGCAACTCTCAGGGTTTTGAGTTCAAGACCCATGTTGGGTGTAGAGGTTACTTAAGACAAATAAGTAAAACTTAAGAAGAAGAAGGAGGAGGAGGAAAAGGAGGAGGAGAAAGAGGAAGAAGAAGAAGAAGAAAAAGAAGAAGAAGAAGAAGAATCCTGTCATCTCTCTTATTCCCTCTCTCAAACCCAATGCTAGAACAGTTTAGACCTTAAAAAGGAACAGGATCCCAACTCCTCTCTAGCCCTGCCCTTCCCTCCAACCACATTATGCCCACATGTCTTCTCTAAGTCTAATCCAAGCATAAGGCTAACCAGCAATGGATGAGGGAAGAATTTTACAGCAGACACAAGATTGAAGGGTTAAACTGAATTGGGCTGGGCTGTTGATTTTTAAAAAGTTCCTCAAAAGTTATGTAAGATTCCCAGGAAATTGTTAAGAAAAAGGGAAGGAAGTGTCTACCACATAGAATGAAATCAGGGTTAGGAAAGTGACAAAAACATTTCACATTTGTCCTCCATGGCATGACAACTGCCAAAACAAGTTATGAGTATGCTCTATGGTGGTTAGCATGGTGCAAGACATGCAAGAAATGCACATCACGGGGCACCTGGGTGGAGCAGTCAATTGAGCGTTGGACTCTTGGTTTCAGCTCAGGTCATGATCCCCGGGTCATGAGATCGAGCCCCACGTCGGGCACCCCGCTCAGTGCGGAGTCTGCTTAAGATTCTCTCTCTTCCTCTCCCTCTGCCTCTCACCCCCACATTCACGTGCGCTCTGGCTCTCTCTCTCTAAAATAAAGAAATAAATCTTTAAGAAAGAGAGAGAGAGAGAAATGGGGCACCTGGGTGGCTCAGTCAGTGAAACGTCTGCCTTCAGCTCGGGTCATGATCCCAGGGTCCCGGGATGGAGTTCTGCATCGGGCTCCCTGCTCAGCGGGGAGCCTGCTTCTCCCTCTGCCTGCCGCTCCCTCTGCTTGTGCTCTCTCTCTCTCAAATAAATAAAATCTTTAAAAAATAAATAAAATAAATAAAAAGAGCGAGAAATGTACAATACACATGGGTTGGTTGATAAAGAAGAGAGTGCTTAGCTAGAAGCAGGACCCAAGACAGAGAGACTGTACTAACAAGAGGTAATGCTCCTCAGTGAGATGTTTTGTTCCAGCAGAGAAGGAAGAGGAAGATGGGGGAGGGAGTGGGGAGGGAGGAATAAAAGAGAAAATGAAAAATTATACAGGATGATGTAAATTGTGAAGACAGGTTAGGATATGCTAAGGGTGATGCTGCAGGATGGAGGCATTAATGAGGGGAATGAAAACCACAGAAGAGAATCAAACAAAGGAGGAGAACGGACAAAAAGATTGCATAGAGGCAGCACGTATACGATCACTTGTATACATGTCAGTAAAAGTGCAGATGAGCATATGCCTAATGAAAGCAAACAAAATGTTTAAAGGTATATATAACCTTTAAAAATTATTATAAGAAAAGAGAGCAAAGGCCTTATACAAACCCAATGGAATGTTGTCCATGAGAATTTTGGGGTTTACATAATGAGAACTAGAACAGATGGGGCACCTGGGTGGCTCAGTCGGTTAAGCGTCTGCCTTCGGCTCAGGTCCTGATCCTGGGGTCCTGGGATCAAGCCCCCCCATCGGGCTCCTTGCTCAATGGGGAACCTGCTTCTCCCTCTGCCTGCCGCCCCCCTGCTTATGCTCTCTCTCTCTCTTTCTGACAAATAAATAAATAAAATCTTAAAAAAAATAGAACAGAGTAGGTCTGCTTACCTGGGCAGAAGGGGCAAGAATGGAAATCCCCCTCAAAGCTGCATATACTCAATGGCCTAGAAATTCCACCTCAAAGTGGAGTTTATCCTACAGATATATCAGTTACAAAGATGTACATGCAAAATACAGAAAAGAACACGAGAGTGCGATCATATGTGATCTTGTGCAAAAAAAAAGAAAGGAAAGATGGCAAAGACATAGACCGTAGGCCAATGAGAGAGAGGTGGTGTGAACACCTGATTTGATAAAGGGCTGTGTCTTGCAGTTTGGGTTCCATTCCCCTTGCTGTGGGGTTTCACACTGCAGTGCTTTATACATGGAGTAAAGTGTGAATCTAATATACCATTTATGATTCTGTGGTCCTGAATTAATTACTGTCCCGAGAAAACCAATAACCCATAAAATCCAGAGAAAATGGGTCTTGCCTGCTTCTCATCTGTTCTGTTTCCCTCATAGAGAATTGTTTCTTTAAGAATGGATGTCAGGGTTTGAGCAAATAAACTGGAAATATTTACTGGGGCCCTAAATCATACGAACAGACCGTGGACCTCTGGCTCTGTCTATGCATGCCAAATCTCAATATTTGAAAATATCCGAATATTCAACTGTTTTCCACTCTTCACCCTAATGCTTCGCGTAGATACAGAACACACGCTTTTATTGAGCCCGAGATCCCCAGGCTGAGTCAGATTGGGGAAACAAAAGAAATAGAAAATATTGATATTTGAGGAACTCAAAAGGTAACTCAGTGATCCTAGGCCAACGCTAGGCTCTCTGTCCCTGAGGGATTCTGTAAGTGGTATCCCACACCTGCTTTTCCTAGATGGGAGATAACGCTGGTCATCTCTTAGCTCAGAAGCTAACACGAGCCAAGTGAACATTTACCCAGCTCTCTCTCTCTGACCCTAAATATCACTTGAACCTCAAGGCCTATGGGGAAGTCTAAACCTTCGGTTATTTACCCTCTAGCTCTTTGCTATATAACCCTTGATTCGGGTGCCTCTGCGGTGCCTTTAAGAAAGGCAGAATCCCAGGCTTCTACCTCAAACCTATTGAATCAGAATCGGCATTCTGACAAGATCCCCAGGCGATTCAGCCGTTAGCTCAACAACATAGGTTGTCAAACCTCACCGAATCAGAGTCACTCCCAGATATTCAGTCTCGAATTGCTGTGGGCACAGGCACTTTTTAAAAATATTTTCGGGGCACCTGGGTGGCTCAGTCGGTTAAGCATCCAACTCTTGATGTCGGCTCAGGTCATGATCTCAGGGTCGTGAGATCAAGCCCCGCATAAGGCGCTGCTTGAGATTCTCTCTCTCCCTTTCCTTCTGACCCTCCCCTCGCGTGCGCTCTCTCTCTCAAATAAATAAATAAATAAATAAATCTTTAAAAAATATATTTTCAAAAGCTTCTCAGCTGATTCTAAGCTGCCTCCAGGACTGAGAATCACGGCGTGTTCCTGCTCACTTTACTCTGTGTTCCACACTTTGCGTGGCAACTCCGGGTGAAAAACACCCTTTGCTCAGAAGCAAGCAAATGTGTTTTTGCTATCGCTTTCATTCATTCAAAAAGTGTTCAGCGATTACTCCGTTCAAGGCACCATGGCAGCTGCAGAGAATATCACCGTAAACAAGAGTGACTCTGTCTCTGCTGTCATGGGCTTGGCATTCTAATGGGAGAGAAGGGGGAGAAATTCCTAGACAGTCAAATACAGGGTGAGGATGAGTCTTTTGGCAGAACTACCCTGTGATTAGAAAAGAGACACAGAGGTCACTAAACAATTATAGGGTCAACCTTTCCTCCAGATAAATACTTGTAATTGAAACACCCAAATGAGTACATCCTCTATTGTACCCGGCTCTCAGAGATGAAATTAAGATTGCCGTCCTCAAAAAAGATGTTGTGGGTCAGAACCTTTATGCTGTGCTATCCGAAGCCGAATTTACCACCCTTCCCTGAAGGGTGACCTGAGTGTTTCAGGCCAGAAAGAAATAACAATTTTGCCTCCTAAACAGCCAGTCAGGATATCTACCAGTCAAGAGCCATTTAAGAATTACAGTCAAACTTCTGTGCAGTCTTTACGCTGCTTTATCCTACTAATCACCAGATTGGCCATTGTGACTAAAATTGGCCAGTTCAGTTGACATATCCAAGTATCTGGTCTGTCACTTGGTCAAATAGAATTACCAAATAGAATTAACAGTGGATTTATTTGACTCCACGTTGTAGAAGGGATTATGAACTAAAAAAAAAAAAAAAAAAATAGTAAAATTCAAGTTGCAAATAACCCCACTGCCACCCCTGATATTCACAAGTAAGCAGTTTAGTGAAGTCCAGGCATACCTCCAAGATATTGCGGGTTCCCTTCCAGACCAGTGCAATGAAGCAAGTCAAATTAATTTTTTGGTTTTCTAGGGCATATAAAAGTTATGTTTACACTATACTGTAGTCTATGAAGTGTGTAACAGCATTGTGTAGGGAGAAAAAAAAACAATGTAAATACCTTAATTTAAAAATGCCTTATTGCTAAAAAATGCTAACCACCATGTGAGCCTTCAGTGAGTCGTAATCACTGATCACAGATCACCATAACAAATATAAAAATAATGACAAAGTTTGAAATATAGTGAGAATTACCCAAATGTGATACAGAGATGTAAAGTAAGTAAATGCAATTGGAAAAATGGCACCAATAGACATCCTTGACACAGGGTTGCCACAAACCTTCAACTGGTAAAAATCACGGTATCTGCTAAGCGCAGTGGTTAAAATCAAGGGCTTTAGAAGTAGAAAAAGGCAGATTCCAATTCTGGCCCTGCAAGTGAGCAGCTCTATGGCCTTGGGCTCTTTGAGCCTTCGTTTGCTCATCTCTAAAGTAGGAATAACCATAGTACTTACCTCCCAGAAGTGCTGTGAGGTGTAAAGGAGATCATTTATGTAAAGCTTGCAGCCCTATCTAGAGAGGAGTAACTCTCCGTATTAAATGCTGTTGTCGTAGTTGTTAAAAATTCTCTGAATACATGAGTTCCAGCCAATATTCAGCATCCCTAGTTGAAGATATAATGGTCATATTTTTTTCTATTAGAGCCTCCTTGTTTTACTAAACATATCTCTGTCTATAGTGAAACATGTGAAATGTTTCACCAGCATCATTAGACAAGACGTCTGGAAAGAACTCCATTCAGACTCTTTTTAAACTTTGTCTTTGGTTTTGGTTTTTTGTATGGCTCAGTGATCAATGGGGGAGAAGGGGGAGAAATTCCTAGACAGTCAAATACAAATCCAGACAGTCAAATACAAATAATCCCTGAAGTTCTACTGTGAAGATGGCAAAGATGATAATGTTATTGACAATGATGGCTTAGCCAGGATGTAGGTGGGAGAAGACTTCCGTGAGTTACAGGCTCTCTCTATGGCCAAGCTATCTTTGCATCACATTTCCATACTTGTGGGCCAATTACTGTCACTTGGTCAAATAGAATTACCAAATAGAATTAACAGTGGATTTATTTGACTCCACGTTGTAGAAGAGATTATGAACTTAAAAAAAAAAAAAAGGAAAATTCAAGTTGCAAATAACCCCACTGCCTTGGGGTTACAATGAGTCCCTGCTGAGAAACAATACTTCCTGGGTCTGGGGAGGCCATTAGTACCACATTTAGATCTTTATTTAAGTCATTATGCATCTCCCGTGATGTATAGATTTCAACTTAAGTGCACTTGGCTACCAGAGCTCTTTGCTTAAATTAGCAAAGGATTGATTTAAAATACCAATAAAAGTAAATGTTATCTTAATGAGCATCACAGTACTTATATAACGGCCTAAATCCTATATCCATAGAAACTTAGGACGAGAAACTGATTATGATCACAAATAAATAGATATTAGCCATAGGTCAGACTTCCTTTCCTTTTTTTTTTTTTTTTGTCTTGTGACCAGAATAGCTTCATATAAACAAAATAATTCTTCTTCCTTATCTTCATGTTCCTTCTGCCATATTAATTAAGATTTGACATGTCCCCGTATACTGTTTATGGCAAAACAAGATGAGTGAGCTGATTCAAATCAAACAGCTGACTTTTCACCCAAATCCCATGCCAAAGACAAACTGAGCTTTTGAGAGTTTGGAGATGTGAGTTTATTTACGCTTTATTCTTTTTTTTTTTTTTCACTTGCAAGTATCTTGGTATAATTTTCGTTTTATGCATTTTGTGGTTATTGGAAATGCAAGGGATTTGGAGAGTTTATTTGAGTTAGTGTAGTAGAAACTTTATGTAAGTCGTCTTCTTTTTTTAAAATTTACAGAAGGAGATATCAGCTTAAATGTGGATAGATCTACACATATTTTACAACACTATGATGTTTCAAATAGTCTTTACAATAGCCCAACACAAAATACTCAATTACAGAAAAAGACCAAAATAGGCACGAGTTTGGGACTATGGGCCCCTAAACTTTAACCCCAGCTATAAATAAGATTGTTTTAGAAAAAAGAGTCAATTTGTGGTCCTTACTCTCCAATGTTTGCCCACAACCACAAAATGAGAATAGGAAATTGGCTGGAATTATACTATTAACACTTTAGCTTCACATGTTGTATATGTGCATTTGAGTGGCCAGACACAAGTATCTTGAAACTTAAGGCAAATCATCCAACATCTGTGCCTTCAAATGGTTTACCATCTAAGGTTGGACAACCCAGAGAGGTCAGAGTTACAATAATTTGGGAAACAGTGACAACGCAACTTGTCCCTCTTCGTCTTATTCTGGAGTAGAGTGGAAATGTGATGCAAAGATAGCTTGGCCATAGAGAGAGCCTGTAACTCACGGAAGTCTTCTCCCACCTACATCCTGGCTAAGCCATCATTGTCAATAACATTATCATCTTTGCCATCTTCACAGTAGAACTTCAGGGATTATTATTCACATCTCAAAAGATGTACTTCTTCTGTGGCCCCAGCAGCTTTCTTAGACCACTGTTCCTCAAAAGCCGATGTATCCTGTTAAAATCACCTCGGGATCCTGTTAAAAACACGTATTTCTGGACCCCCACCCCCAAGGGTTTTCATTCAGTAGGTGTGGGGTGGAGCCCAAGATTCTGCATTCCTAACAAGTTCCCAGGTGCTGCTGCTGATGCTGGTTCAGAGACCACAAACTGAGTAGCACTGATCTAAAACTCCCTTCGCTTTCTAACGTTCTCTCTCCCTTCTGTCCTATCTCAGGTAATGTCCATCACTTTCCCCCTTGTCAAGTAAAGCCTATCACTTTCATTTCAATCCCATCCCTATATCAATTATCTGCTGTATTAGTTAGGATTCACTTCAGCTGCAAGTGATAGAAAACCCAAAATAGTAGTGCTTTAAACAAGATAGAAGATTCCTCTAAGATACACATAAGCAGCCTGGGACTGGTAGGTAATCAGCTCCATGAGCATCAGGTCCCAAATTCCTTCTATCTGGTTGTTCTTCCATTCCCAACATACTGCTTCCACCTCAGTCTCATAGGCCAAGAACTATAGCTCTAACCATTAGGTCCACATTCCAGCCAATAGGGGAAAAAAATGATAGAAGGCATACTCCTTCCCTTTAAGAACACTTTCTGGAGGGGCGCCTGGGTAGCTCAGTCAGGTAAGCATCTAACTCTTGATTTTGGCTCGGGTCTTGATCCTGGGGTCCTGGGATAGAGCCCCGTTGGGCTCCCTGCTTAGCAGGGAGCCTGCTTCTCCTTCTCCCTCTGCCCCTCCTCCCCTGACTCATGCTTTCTCTTGCTCACTCTCAAATAAATAAAATCTTAAAAAAAAAAAAAACTAAGAAAACATGGCAAATAAGTAGTTGGCTATCAAAGGAGAGAGTCTTACATCAGGAATCTTATATTTTGAATGCAGCCCTAAAGAGGCTTGCCTCTAAGAGGGACATTTGGCTCACTACGTGTCATAATAATTCTTGTTGTGAGGTATATGTAGAGAGAGGCACTTCGAAATAAGTGTGCTTAGCCATAACTAAATATCTCACACAAATACATGTGAAATTAGATAATAAAGTCTTTCAAAGGAAATGTTGTATATAACAAAGTATTTGGCACACATAGCAAATTATCTTAACTTATTTTTCAACTGTCTAGTTGAAAAGTAGAAAACTGTGGAAAACTATCTTGTTATTCAACTGCACTTGTCAATCCACTTATTTTTTTGATGTATTACAGTCATTGCATCTTTGTATCCAGGGGTTCTTTCACTAAACTTTGGCCCAACATGATTGCTGCACCAAATATTAATAATAATAGCAAGAAGAAGAAGAAGGAGGAGGAGGAGGAGAAGGAGAAGAAGGAAGAGGAGGAGGAGGGGAGGAGGGGGGGAGGGGAGGAGAGGAAGAGAAGAATGGGCAAGGAAGAAATTTTGTTGGAAATTGGATTTTCCTGAGTTTCTTCTCAAAACTTTCCAATGCTGATGAGGAAAATAGTATGGGAAAGACAGACTGTATGCACCTATAAAGCCTATGGTTTGATAGTAAACCCAATTTGTTTTGGGGTCCCTTGACTGCACAGGTGAGACCCTGTAAATCTGTCAATCTAGATGGACCCAAACCATGGCTCAAAATGAATTTATGATCTCTGGCACCTGTTTGTTATAATTAGAAACCTTGCTTTCTGACCATCTCTGATCTCTGCATATCTAACTTCTGACTCTTACCTGGCTCTTATGATGGAACTTAGCATTCATTGGCCTTTTATTCTCTGTTCTGATTTGGGCTCCTCCCTGCTTCATGGATTTATATCAACTGTGATTTCACTCCCAGAGTCAAGTTCTTGACTTTGTAGTTATACCTCATCTCCACTCCTACTTCCATTTCAGCATGGACACTATCTGACCATACTGGGTTCCTCAACTTCAGGCTCAGTGGTACTCAACCCTGGCTGCACATTAGAATCATACAGAATGGCTTAAATACTATCAACACCTGGGCCCTCCTCCCCAGTACTCTGATGTTAAGGGGGTCTAAGATGAGGCCAGGAACTGAGAGTTGTAAAAGCTCCCCGTGTGACTCTGATCAGCAGCCAGGCTTGAAAATTACCATTCTAGCTTCTTGTTCTGATTAAAATAACTATAAACTCTACCTAAGGAACCATTGTATTACCCTTTCCTAGCACCAGACCACCCTGCCTTCAGTGGTCCCATGAAACTCAGTAAATGCAGGCGCCAGCAACAATCGTAATCCATTTATTAAAAAAAAAATTTGACAAGTGTTTACTCTTTTCTAAATGGTCAGAGAAAACTAGAATGTAGTCCCTTTCCTCCAGAGCCTCACATGCTAGTGGAGGAGGCAGGGATGAGGCAAATAATTGTAGTGTTATGATAAGTGGTGTGAATGAAATACTATGGGAATATAGGAGAGGAAGCAATTATCTCTCTGAAAAAAACTTCCTGAAGCACAGTTGAGTCTCGAAGAGTAAATGGAAGTTTACTTGGAAGGCAAGAGAAGATGATGGGATTCCAAGCAGAAGGGACAATCTAAGCAAAAACCCAAAAGATATTCTGTATAAATATACATGGATAGTTTAAAATTTTCATTAAAGAACAGCATGGGGGCGCCTGGGTGGCTCAGTCAGCTAACTGTCTGAGTCTTGATTTCAGCTCAGGTCATGATCTCAGGGTCATGGGAGTTTGCTTACCCCCACCCCCCACTTGCATATGCTCTCTCTCTCTCTCTCTAAAATAAATGAATAAATAAAATCTTTAAAAAATATAAAATAAAGAATAGCATGAATTCTAAGAAAATTCTAAAACTTTGGGAGTATTTTATATGCTTTTTAAAAGAAAACCAAAGCAACATCTTGTGACTGCAAAGTGCTCTATTATTTTGGAAACAAGGCTAAATCACCTTGATGGCCCTGCAAAAGAGAGGGGCTAACAAAACTATGATGGGAAAGACAAGGATTATCCTATGATATTTATTTTTAATATCATTTCAGCTTGTTTGCAAATTCTGTCTTTTGGCCAATGCAAACAATTACAACACCCTTTAGGTTGGTTTGTCTTTCCATATGACTGTTAACCACATTGATGTATTTCTTCTTGGTTCTTCCTTCTCAGATCTGAGCTATTTATACTTGGGATTAACTGACTCCAGCATTCATCTAAAGATACAATCTTCTATCTTTAAGGTGCAGAGAGCCCCAGGGCTTTAACATGGCTGAATATTCAAAATGCTTGCTTTGACGTGAACTGGTTCAACATTTTTGTAATGTATTGGCCAGTTTGGCTCTGGAAACATGTGTCATCAGCATTTATGTTGTCTTGCGACTTGGTCTTAATCTCTGAGAACCCCATGTAACACATTCTTACAAAATGGCCCAAGGCCCACCATTCAAAAGACATCTGAGACAACAGTGAGGTTCATAACTTATACCCTTTCACATTTCTTCTTCAAAATCAAAATCCTTGCCAAACTTTTCCTGGGCTTTTTCTTTCATCTTCCCACTAGACTTACTGGTGTATTACATTTAAAAATCCCAAGCTGAAAACTGAAAAGGGAGGTTTTTACAACCCAGAAATCTCATCAACAAGCCCCTTGTGTTAGGTTAGCGTAAGATGAGCTAGACGAGGGAGGAGAGGAACTTCTTCCGTGGACCCAGAGTTAGGGGATGCTTGAGCAGAAATAATACCTAGGCTGATATCCAAACACAGTTATTATCCAGAGAGATGTTTTAGTGGCACAAAGGGTTAATGACCAAAAAAATATCAGAAGAGAAAAGCTGACAGAGTATTACAGGAATTAGGAAACCTGTGGCTGGCTAAAGGAAAGGGGAGATTATGACAACCCAAGATTAATTAGGCCAGCTTTTAAAGCTGTCAATTTATGGCCTAGCTTTCAAAGACATTAGAGGGGCCAGTGAAACTGACTGCCTTCAGTCTCTTCTTCCCAAATGTCTACCTGACCTTCACTTTCCTTTTATTGTACTCCAGTTCCTCAGGAAATTTCAATAGTTAACTGCCATTGAACCTATTTCAACAAAATTATTATTATTTTTTTAAAGATTTTATTTATTTATTTGAGAGAGAGAATGAGAGAGAGAGAGCATGAGGGGGGAGGGTCAGAGGGAGAAGCAGACTCCCTGCCGAGCAGGGAGCCCGATGCGGGACTCGATCCCGGGACTCCAGGATCATGACCTGAGCCGAAGGCAGTCGCTTAACCAACTGAGCCACCCAGGCGCCCTCAACAAAATTATTAATAGCTGACTTCATTGGTGGTATGCCTGTAATAAGGTGTGTTCAAATATTTTCCCCCAGGTGTAACAAAGGCTATGTTTCCTTTCTTACTTACAGTTATTTGAATGGTAAATAAAGAGAGGGGATATCCCAAACATCACAATAAACTTTAAACACTCTCAAGCAACTCCTATATAGAATTTCCAGTACTATAGGGTAATATCCCAAATTCTTCACATAAGCACTAACCTCGTTTTTTTAATCTTCCTTACAGGATTTAACAATCTGTTTCAAAAATAAAGAAATATGAAATTCCAACCTTCTCAGGGCCAGCTTTAATTACATTGGTTTATTTAGGCTACCAAAGTTTTCAATGCTGAGACAGGTATAGGCAAATATTTTTACCAATAAATACAATAAATCAATAAAAAATACTAAAAACTTGCTTTACATAGAGTTTTATAACTTTCATAAAGCTTAATCAACTTTATTTCCTTAGGACTACCCAACAACCCTGTAAGTTGGGCCAGACCAGTACTTCTGTCCCTTTTATGGAGGTAACTCAGCCCAGAGACATTAAAGACTCCCTAGATCTGAGACTCTGTTATTTGTGCTGTAAGTCCAAGTGCTTCTGATGATCATGAAATCTTGAAAAATGTTAAATTAGATCATTCATATAAGAATTTTAGCACAATGCTTGATGCATAGTATGTATTCAATAAAAGCTGCTATCAATTACATGTACTACTTATACCCTTTATTACTAAATTAATGACCTTGTCACCAAGATTCAAAAACTGGTGTTTCAGGGCGAGTTTAAGAGAAATACAAAAGCTTACTAAGGATCTGACAGAGGAGTGCCCAACATCTGGTTGGAGACCAGATAATTTGAGTGTGTTCAAATCCCATAAGAACAGACTAAAAAAAATCCATGCACCAGTCATGTCATCGAGTCGAAGTCTTTCTTCAATGGTGTTATTTCTAGGAATCTATCCTAGGAGAAAAAAAAATCCAAAATACAGGAAAATTTGTCTGTGCAATAATACTCATCACATTTTTTATAAAAGCAAAATGTTGGGAGAAAGCTAAATATATAAGAGAAATGAGCTGTTGTGAAAGCATTAAGACATTAAAAGGCATATACAACAGGGAAATTATTACTATGTTATAATTCTAATAAAAGCCCTATATAAAATTATACTCCCAGTATATTCTCATTTAGACATAATAAGATACATAGACAAAGAAACAAGTATGCGAGAATATTAAGGATGGCTATTTATTGAGTTTTAGAATACCATAGCTTTCAATTTTTATGCTTTTTAAATCTCACAAATTTCTGCCAAACAGAGCAGAAAATAAATGCCAGCTCTTAAATAAATGAATGAGGCTAGTGGTCATCCAGTTTCCTGTTACAAAAAGGACTTTGCATGCTCTATATCCATAACACAAAATATCTACATGAGCGATTCTCCTGGTTCTGTGATATTCGACATGACTATTGACCCGGGTAACCTCTTTGGGCTTTATTGAGGAGCAACCAGGTTCAATGTAAAATACTGTTCCAGTCTGAGTATTGCAAAGAGAGGCACATGGAATATTCAGAGAGTTGGCTAACCTTTTAAAATTTTTTAATCTAGCTATCTAGTGATGTTCAGATCTGCATCTACCATCTGAATTTAGGGCTGTTGTGCTAAGCACACAGATGGTCTCTCGGTTGTCTGCCTTCTTGATTGCTCCCAATCAAGATCTGCTTCCACTAAAGCCAAAAGCAAAGCTAGTAAACGGCTGTTTACCCTATTGGGATAAGAAGAGGAAGAAGCTGTGATCATGTCCTATGCACACTAGTGCTCGTCAGTTAGTGCTGCCTGACTCCAGAGTAAGTAAATTGAATGGAACCAAACAGAGCCATTGGAGGAAATTGGCTTCGGCTGATATTTTATATTGCTCTGTCTTGTCTTCAAGGTCTGTGAATAAGGTTAATTCAAATCTTAAGGCCAAGTTCAGGAGGGTGCCGGCTCATCAAAAAGTTCCCAGAGAAACCTGGGCAAACAAAAACCAGCACAGTTCAATCTGTATTACTAGCAAGCTGCAGTCCGCACCTCCTCGATATTGGTTTCCTTAAAGTATGAAAAAGAAACTCCTTATCTATGTCCTTGCTGGATCTTCCGGGGAAAGCCTCGGAGGAATCCACTGGTTGCATTTGTGAAGGTGTAAAGTAGTGTGGCAGGAAGAGAATTGGGTGCTTAGATTTAGCTGGGACCGCTCAACAAAGTTTATAAAGAGATCACTGGAACCCACTGATAAAAGAAATGGAACACAGAATGGGACAAAAATAGCATATAGAATGGCTTAACATTTGTTGGCCAAGCAGCTGAAGAGTCCTATGGATCCGGAGAATATTGCTACTCAGAAGCCTGAGGGTGTTCAGCCATTCTAACTTACTCTGTCTAGCGTGGCTGAGAGAGGACTAGAGTTCTAGGCCAAGTTGCAAATGGAGAGTAAATAAAAAGGCAGAACAAGGATGAAAAATGGAACGCCTCAGTCAGCGAAGCAGAGAAAGACATTGGCGGCAAGCAGTTGGGAATTGTGTCATTCACATTACCTGAAGTATTTTTCTTCAAGGATGGCTCAGGGTTGGTTACACTCCCTAACATATCTCATCCACCTTCATATAGCTTGACACCTCAAGGGCCCTTACTTTACCTGTAGCAAAATAGTTTTGTTGTATTCGCTCCAGCTGGCCGGCATGTGATACTGTTCATGACTCAGCGCTATGGAGAGAAGTCAACGCCTTAAAAGAATCTTCTGGTGGTTACAGTGTGAGTGAACATGGCGCAGGCTTGCAGCTGGGACACTCGGCAAATTAGCAGGGATCGGAGGCTAGGAGGTGCAGAACCTTAGATCTCATTCTGCATAGAATATTTTTTTAATTTTTTTAAGATTTTATTTATTTATTTGTCAGAGAGAGAATGTGTGTGCACAAGCAGGGGGAGCGGCAGGCAGAGGGAGAGGGAGAAGCAGGCTCCCCGCTGAGCAGAGAGCCAGGGGCTCCATCCCAGGACCCTGGGATCATGACCTGAGCCAAAGGCAGCCGCTTAACGACTGAGCCACCCAGGCGTCCCTGCACAGAATATTTAGAGCATCTTTTTTCTCTGAAGTAGTTGCTCTCCTTCAGTGACCACACCCAATTTTAGAAGCCATCAACCCTCTGTTATTTCTCCCCACAAAAGCGTGATGCTATCATGTGTGACTCCTACAGTAGATGCATTCTCAGCACACCAAAAAAAAAGCAAAGTCTGAATAAATATCATAGAAATTAGTTTTATTAAACCTAAATGTGGTATTGATACTTCTTCCAGAATTAGACTTCTCTCTTTGGAGAAACAGCAGTATCCACTCTGCTTCTAATAGGCAGTGTGATTTGGGCACATCACTTTGCATTTCCAGGTGCCAGTTTCCCCATCGGTAAAATGAGGGGATATGATGGGATGGGGTATGGTTATATGAATGAGCATATAGATGTGAAATAGCAAAATGGCATTCTGATTCTTCTTTTGTGCAGATTGGTGACATCACCAAATAAAACGTGAGAGCTTGGAGTCAATGGCTCTTGCTTTCAAGTACGTAGCCTATGGAAGGAGATTGCTATCCATGGTCTGACCCTTGACCCATCTCTGGCCACTTCCAAACACAGACTCTATATTCAGTCAGATAGATTTAACTGTAGGACACAGATACAGTGTCCCCATGAGAGGGGCCTACCCTAAAATTTATGGCTTCGAGGAGCAGAGGAAAATATGGGATCCCTGTGGACAGGGTCACTCCCAAGGAAAAGAGGAAGAAAGGGGTCTGGGTTACCTATGCCCGATCTCTCCTGGATGGTTTGGCTGGAATGAAGGTGGGATCAGTTAAGTGTCCTACCTTTGGATCTTCTGTTGAAAATCAGTAGATGCAGGTTTTCAGCAACATGACTTCTGTTTGCCCACATACCTCAATTTTTTGGTTCCTGAACACTTCTTTCCATGTCTGATTGTCCCTATATTTTAAAGCTATAAATCCTTGTGAGTAAAGGGAACTGTTTGCCAAGCCAGAGAGTAGAAAGGAGGAGAGCATAAAAATCATGATGGCTTTTTGGTTCCAGGGCCTGCACTGAGTAGGGAGGATACATTCCAGCAGTCTTGCCCAGGAGAAAATTTGCATTAGCAACTGGGCGATGATGTAGGGAGATTTGTGGTCACAGAGCAGTTCAGCTCTGAGTCACTTTTCAGTCCAGGCTTTATACATTTTTTCTAGTGAGTCAAGGGACTGTTTCATTAGCACCCTTCTGTTGGAGAAGGCATCTAGAATGCTGCTGGCTTTCATTACACCTTTTTCCCGAAGGGACTTTGAAGATTGCCTCACTCAACATTCTCAGTTGTCATAATTAGGTATCCACTTGTTAATCACTGTTTCTCTAGCACCAAATGCGGTGCCTGGTACAGAGTAAGTGCTCAAGATTTGTTGAAGTTGGGGCGCCTGGGTGACTCAGTCGTTAAGCATCTGCCTTCGGCTCAGGTCATGATCCCAGGGTCCTGGGATCAAGCCCCACAACGGGGTCCCTGCTCCGCGGGAAGCCTGCTTCTCCCTCTCCCACTCCCCCTGCTTGTGTTCCCTCTCTCGCTGTCTCTATCTCTGTCAAATAAATAAATAAAATCTTAAAAAAAAAAAAAAAAGATTTGTTGAAGTTACAAGTGAGGAAACTGACTTCCCAGAATGATGAGGTACAAGGGTAGCTCAGAGCAGAACCCGGGCCAGAACCCAGGCCACCAGCCACCCAATCTTTCCACATCGGCTTGCTAGTTAAGCAATTAAACTAAAAGCAAGGAACCATCCCTAGTTTAAAATAAAGAATGTGCCAACTCCCTAATACCTTTTAAAATTGTTCGTGTTATTTAAAAAAATCCTTGTAAGCATGGTGACTTAGAAGGCAAGCCATAGTTTGAATATAGGCAGATATCCAAAGATAATGCTTGTTACTCCTGCCTAATAGTTAGGAGTCCAGTTCTCAAAGCAGGCTGCCTAGGTGCAAATCTGGGTTGAGCCACTAAACCAGTCCTGTGACCTTGTGCCAATTACTTAACCACTCTGACTGAATTTCTTCATCCGTAAATGGAAGAAAAGTACTTACCTCGTAGGGTTGATGCAAGGATTAAAATAATGAACACATGTAAAGTACCTAGAACTATGTATGGTACATAATCAATGTAAGCTATCATTGTTATTATTGTTTTTGCTATTAGAGTTCATAATTCAATCTATAGGACTCTAGCAACTTCACATGTATTCTTCTTGTCTATTTGAAGTTTGAGGAGTACAGTGACTTAAGTGAGCCTCCTCATACTCATTTCTGACTGAAAGGTTGGAGACGATACTTCCGTACTGATGTTACAAGGTTTCATACGCTAGCCAAGGCATAGCAAACAGCCTCTCATTCCATTATTTGTATGAATGTGGTCTTGGAAAGTGAGATGTATTAGGTAGAGCTTGCCTGGTTGATAAAAATCCCATGTCTTCGGTCTTCTTAACTGCCGGCAAGGGAAACTCTAAACTCTAAAGAGGAAGGAGATTCAGCGCCTCGTCTTCTGGTTTGTTGTTTGAGGAAGGGGATTTGTCTGGATGTCCACGTTGTGACAGTCGACCACACCCAAAAATGAGAAGGGCTGAGGTAATTTGGACAGGTTCCCAGTGTTGAACCCAGGTAGATGAAAATGTAGCTTTCTTTTGCCTGATTAGTAGATAGGAAAAAGTGAGAAAATTCTAGGCGATGAAGAGATTACAGCAGGGTTTAGGATATAGGCTTATAAAACAATGGGAAATGAGTGAAATTAGAACCAACAGGGGCCATGGTGTATTTACCTGCCTGACTCTGATATCTGAATGGCTGAAGCCTAAGTGGAAGAAATCTCCAGTGAAGTCAACCTCATCTTTCTTATGGCTGATTCAAAGAGTACTTTTACCAGATTCTCAGAAAGGCTTTGAAACAAGACCTGATGTGGTTATCATGACTGAAATGTAAGAAACAGGGTGGCTTTATTCCACCCAAAACTCCCTTGAGTGCATGTAAATTTCAACACCTGATCACGTTGCTATATCACCACTGTGTTGAGAAGTAATTACTTCCTGGAAGGATATATGGCTCACATCTCATATCCTTGTAGCTATGACAAAGTTTTGTGCTTAGGCCCAGCTATTCTTTTCTGAAATAAAAACAGAAACTTCTTAGAGGATGATCAGCCAGGGGGATAACTACACTTTACTGATATCATCATTGCCTTTTCAAAGATATGAAACAACAACTGGAAAAGGCTGTGCCTTTTCTTAGGCAACTGTTCCAAACTCCATTCTCCAAAATCTTTCTCTCAGCAGTCATAGGGGCTACTGAGTCTCGGGATAAGAATAGACAGGGAGGAACTTGGTTCAAGTCTTGGTTCTTCTGTTTATTGTTTGACCTTAAGCAGGTAATTTACTTTATTTTCTGCCTGACTCTCCTTAAAATGAAAGAGTTGTTTTGGATAATTGCTGAGGTCCCTTGTAGTGTTTTACAAAATGGCCAATTGCTATTCAATCATTGTAACTACATTTATGGGTGTCTAAATTTTTAAAAGGACATTAAGATAGTGAAGTCTTCAGATCTCTGTGCTAGCCGGTGGGGGAAGAAATTTGGTTGTAATGGTACCTCTTCAGCAACTATCAAATCACTACATCTAGAAAGCTCCTTAAATGCAGAGGCAACACAGTGTAATGGAAAGCATATGGGATTTAGAGCTAAATTACCTGGCTTTTGGATCTTGGCTCATTCATTGAGCATCTCCTAATTTTTTAAAAAGAATCAACAATAATAATAATAACACTTGAAAATTAAATTTGCTAAAGGTTAAGAAAGCAGGGAGACTTTTGCTTCTGTTTATGATGGAATGACTAGTACCAAACATGCCTTCCTGCTATTTAAAAAAAAAAAAAACTATAGGGGCACCTGGGTGGTGCAGTCAGTTAAGTGTCTGACTCTGGTGTCGGCTCTGGTTTTGATCTCAGGTTCTTGAGATCGAGCCCCACATCAGGCTCCGTGCTCAGTGTGGGAGTCTGCTTGAGATTCTCTCTCCTTCTCCCTCTGCCCCTCCCACTTGTGTGCTGTCTTGCTCTCTCTCTCCCCCAAAATAAATGAATAAATCTTTTAAAACTTTTTAAAAAATAATAAAAAAGCTACAAAACTGGGCATAATATAAAGCAACTGTTTTAAGGTTTTGGACACTGGCAGTGCAAGACTTTAATCACGGAGAAAAGGAAAACATACAAGGTGAGCCCCAAATTCATGTCAGTTCTCTACCTTGGGACAATTTCCAGAACAAGACACGGAGATATAAACATCAAGCAGACAATAACTGTCCTGCTGAGCTGAGGGAATAAATATTGGGGTTTAGGGAAGGACACCAGAGAGGAGGGAGCTGTACGGTAAGGTTCACAGGGTGACACTGTTGGGGTTTCTCAGAGGTCATTGACTGAGGGTTGGGCTATACCTGAGCTGGGCCACACTGTGCAAGACCTAGCAGTAAGAGGCTGTCACAGGGTCCAAAGGGGAACAGAGATCCTAGAGGCTGCACAATGCCCAGAAACATTGGAATTCCTCCACAACCAGAGTGGAGAGTCCTCAATAAAATCCCCAGCATTCAGCTAAAACAACAGAAAAGCCATGTATTAGCAAAAGGACCATGCTATAGGGTAAGAGCTACTCTAGACCTACCCTAAAAAAGCCTATAACCAAACCTCCACAAAAGCAAGGAAAACGGCCAGTAAAGTAAAAAAAAAAAAAAAAAGCAACATACATAATAGATTCCTTACAATGTATCATCCAAAATGTTTAGCAGGACATCCAAATATTTTTTCAACAGGCAAAGAAGGAAATATGACTCTAAGTTGAGAAAAAAAGCAATCAATTTGAAGAGATCCCAAATTAGTCCAGATTTTGGAATTAACAGATAAGAATGTTAAAGCTGCTGTTAAAAATATATTTAAAGAGATAAGGAAGATATGCTTTAAATAAGAGAACAGGTTGAATAAGGGAACAGAATAAGTCTTATCAGAGAAATGAAGACAATGTAGAAGAACCAAATTAAGGTTCTAGAAATTTTAAGTAAAGGATCTGAAATGAAACAATTCATTAGAAGAGCTTTAAAAAAAACTGGTGTTAGTAGAAAAAGGGATCCGGGGAGTCTGAAGACAAATTCATAGAAATTATCCAATCTGAAAAACAGAAAAATATTGAAAAACATTTAAATGCCTCAGTAACTTGTGAAATAATACAATTCTCTCAAACATACATGTAATTGAATCTCCAGAGACAAGGAAAGAGAGAGAGAATGAGGCAGAAAGATTTTTTTGAAGAATTAATGTTCAAACTTTATTAAATTTGGTGAAAAACAACACTTCCAGGAGCTCAGCAAAACCCAGCAGGCTAATTATAATGAAAACCACACTCAAGCACATCATAGTCAAATAGCTAAAAATCAAAGATAGAAATTCTTAAAAGCAGCTGGAGAATAATGATATATTGCACACAAGAGAATAGCAACATGATATAAGGTCAATTTATAGTAAAACTAAATGTATTTCTATATACTAAGAATAAACAATCATAAAAATAAATTTTATACGTAACTCCATTTAATCTGCATAAAACACATCATGATCAATTTTCCAAAATATGTACTCGATCTACACTGAAAATTATGAAACATTTCTGAAAGTAAAGAAAATTTAAATAAATGAAGAGATATGCCATGCTCATGATTAGAAGACTTAGATTTGTAAAGGTGTCAATTCTCCCCAAATTGACCTACAGATTCAATGCAACTTTAGTCAAAAGTTCAGCAAAATTCTTTGTGTAATGGACAAGCTTATGTTAACAATATGAAAATACAAAGAATCTAAAATAGCCAAAACAATCTTCAAAAGGTAAAGCAAAGTTGAAAGGCTTATACAACTTCATATCAAGTGTTACTATAAAAGCTACAGTAATCAGGATGGTGTGGTACTGGTGAAAAGATATCCAAGCAAGATCAATGGAATAGAGTCCCAAAATAGATTTATTCGTGCATGCTCAATTGAGTCTTCACAAAGGTTTCAAAGTAGTTCAATGTGGACATGATAATCTTTTCAACAAATGGAACTGGATCAACTAGATAGCCAAATGGGGAAAAAAATAAATCTTTACCTCACACCATATACACATTAACTTGAAATGGATCAGATACCTGAACATAAAAGCTAAAGTTGTAAAATTTCTAGAGGAATATATAAAAGAAAATCTTTGTGACCTTGATTTCTTAAGACAAAAACACACTCATCATAATAGAAACAATGTTAAGTTGGACTTCATGGAAATGAAGAACTTCTGCTTTTAAAAATACAGAAACAAAGAAAATAAAACTTCAAGTCCTAGATTAGAAAAAATATTCACTGTATGTATTCAGTCATCCAGAATATACAAAGGAGTCTTCTAACTCAAGATTAAGAAGACAAGCAACCTAATAAAAGGAGGGCATGCAAAAGACTTTTGAACACTTTGCAAAAGAAAATATATGGAAGACCAATGAACTCACGAAAAGATGCTTCCACATCTTTAGTCTTCAAGAAAATGTAAATTAAAGCCCACATCAGAATAACCCACTAGGATGGCCACTAAATAACACACATTCTAGCCCAATAGAATAGCTAAAATTAAAATTAATATTAAGGGGGCACCTGGGTGGCTTAGTCGATTGAGCATCCAACTCTTGATTCTGGCACATCATGATCACTGGGTGGTGAGATCGAGCCCCACATCAGGCTTCACACTGGGCATGGAGCCTGCTTAAGACTCTCTCGCTCCCTCTCCCTCTGCCCTCCCCTGCACCCGCTCACACACATGTTCTCTAATAAAAAATAAATTAATTAAATTAAATTAATATTAAATGTTGGTGAGACTGTGGAATTGTACTCATACATTGTAGGTAGACATGTAAAATGGCACAATCTCTTCGAAAAAAAGTTTTTGCAGTTTCTTATTGAATTAAATATACATCGGCCCTGTAATCCCAGCAATTCCATATCTAGGTGTTTTGTGTGTGATCACAAGATTTTCATTTGTTCATAACAGTTTTATTTATAATATCTAAGACCTGGAAACACCCAAATGTTGATCAACAGAGAATAGATATATTGGGATATATTCTATAAAGAAATATAAATTAGAAAGCAATACAAAATGAACAATAAATAAAAATGAACAGAAATTAAAAACAAATTACTGATATATGCCATAGCACGGAGGAATTTCCAGACTCCAGATTAAATAAAACAGTATTGTATGATTTCATATGTATGAAGTTCTAGAAAAGGGGTAACTATTTTATAATGATAAAGACCCATTAGTGGCTGCCAGGAGATAGGGGTTTCAATGAAGGTTTTGACTTCAAAGGGGGAGGAGGGAACTTTCTGGGATGCTGTTCCATTTCATATCTCAATAAGAGTAATGTTACTCAAGTGTACATATTTGCCAAAAGCACTGAACTGTACGCTTAAAATGGGTGCATTTTATTTGATGTAAATTTTACCTCAATAAAGTTGACTTAAGAAAGAAAAAGCATTCTAAATTTGAGAAGTATGTACTCTCCTCTCTCTTCCCTGGAGCAGCTTGAGCACATTTTGAAGCTGAAAAGTGATAGCTTTATTTTTTTTTTTTAAGATTTTATTTATTTATTAGAGAGAGAGAATGAGAGAGAGAGAGAGAGCATGGCGGGGAGGGTCAGAGGGAAAAGCAGACTCCTCGCCGAGCAGGGAGCCCGATGCGGGACTGGAGCCCGATGCGGGACTCGATCCAGGGACTCCAGGATCATGACCTGAGCCGAAGGCAGTCGCTTAACCAACTGAGCCACCCAGGCGCCCGGTGATAGCTTTATTTGTAAACAAACGTCAGCTTTTACCTTGGTGCCAAAGATGAAGTAGTATACTATCCAGGTACTTGACAGATGGGGTGAATCCGTGTCAGTCAGAAAAGGAGCAAAGGATACTAAAGAAGCAGGAGAAAAACAAGAAAAGAGCAGGGGGTGGTAATAAAGATTTGCAGAAGGAAATTCAAGCATTTCCAGGCAAGATCACAGACCTGGAAGGGGTTACGCCTGTGCATAATCCATTAAGAAGATAATCTGAGGGCGGGGACAGGTAGGAGACAATCAGGAGGAAGAGGCTAGCGCTGGTGCAGACTTCGCCACGAAATGCCTTGGATATGGAGTCTGGAGCCACCTCACCAAATCTGTGCTCCATAACCGGACTTGAGGCCAGTTGAATTTGTGTAAACCCTTTAAAGAGGTTCCTGAAGTGCCAAGAATCCCTTAGTTCATGCCTGTGGAGGAGTTCATACTTCAAGGAGAGAGGTAAATAAGGCTGAATTTACCGACTCAGAGCTCGAGGTGAACCCCACTGATATCTCTGACCTAATGAGGAGAGAAGGCTGCTATTTGAACATAATGTTCAGAAACAAAAATTGCAGAATTTCTTCCCCTCTTGCCCAATGACTCCTGCTTTGACCCAGTGTAAATTACAAACCTTCTCACTGGAGCATCTCCCAGCCCCAACAAATAAAGAGCTGGTTACCCTCTGATTCTTTCAGCTTCAAATGTATCCTATCTTGTAAATGACACTTTCTCTTCCTTCCCAGATCTCTGCTGCACTCTCTATTGAGTTCCTTATTCTCAACAGCTACATGAGATGAAAAGAAAGATATTAAATTCCTATTGGCCATGTATTAGCAATTCCTTTATAGTGTCTCCAGGGATATTGGGAGGGGTATTGAAATATGATAGGAAAAGAAGCTGAAATGTCTGGTTCAAGTGAGGTTTTGGGGATTTTCTGACTTTCTATCACACTCAAACTCCCCGGCCTCTATATACAATTTTATATACAAGTGGCAATTTCATTGGATGCGTTCTTGGCATATTCTTCCTGGCGAAGCAACTAGGGATGATGTTTGACAGTATGGCAATGGGGTAGTTCAGCCATGGGAAAGAGCCTGAGCTGGAGCCCCGGCTCAAATCCTGACTCTGCCACTCTGCCATTCATACCAGCTCTGCAACCTGAATAAGTCAATTAATGTCTCTGAATCTCAGTTTTGTCCTCTCTAGAGGGAAATGATACTTAGTTCAAAGTGCTGTTATGATGATTAAATGAAGTAATGTCCAATGCATGAAACAGTGCCTCTCACAGGGTAAGCACTTTGGCAAGACGGCCTATTGTTATTTATTATGAGTTCTTACCCTTCTTGACTTCTTGGGAGCATTTTATCTTATAATCCTATTTTATCCTACCCTATCCACTTCCTGAATTTCCAGACTCCCCTCCCTCATCTAAATCACTTATCATGGGGCACCTGGGTGGCTCAGTCGGCTAAGCGTCTGCCTTCGGCTCAGGTCATGATCCCAGAGTCGGGCTCTCCACTCAGCGGGGAGTCTGCTTCTCCCTCTCCATCTGCCCCTCCCCTCCCCCCGCCCGGCTCATGTTCTCTCTCTGTCTCTCAAATAAATAAATAAAATCTTTTTCTTAAAAAAATCACATAACATGGTGCCTTGCACGTAAGTAAGCCTTCAGCCAATGGTACTTGCTACTAAATCTCAGTATTATTAAATTGGATTTCTGAACATGTGGTACAAAACAGACATTAGGTTATTAGTGGCTTAGAGACGCCTCATGTGACCATGTTTTTCCAAGTAAGAATTGGGAAATCTCAAATATTTCTTTGAGGACCGAGTCAAAGACCCTGAGTCTTAATTCAGAATCTAGGCCTAAAAGTTGAGTTTCTCTGAGCCTGGACTGCCTAACTCTGAGCTTTGATGAATGAACAGCAAAAGAAAAGTTCTTTCCCTACCTTTTATCTCAAAGCAAGTTTCCATGTTAACCCCTGTTGATCTCTCTCACTGTGACTCACTCATGTTCGCTGACATTTTACTCTTTGCCTCATCTAGTCATGTCTTGACCTGCTCCTTTGCTCTCATGGATATCACTTCACACCGTATTCTTGGCATCTGTCTTCTTCCCCCAGCAACAGATACAACTCTCTTACATCAAATTGTATTTTCCATCTTTTCTAAATTGCTCTCATCTAACAGTTTTCCTGCCCAAATCTTACTATGTATCCAGTTCAGGTCTCTTGTGGATTCTGAATCATGCTAAGTGCTGGAGAGATTATGGCAAATGAAATGTCTAAGGAAGCCCTTGTCCACGGAAAGTTTACAATTTCTTTAGGGAAACGGAACAAACATGACAGAAGAATTCCATAGACAAGAACTGATTCAGCACCTTCTGTGTACAGGATACTTTAGCGCCCCCCTCCGCCGTGAGGAGACAGAATGGACCCAACAACAAAAGCGAAGCAACATCACTTACATAGTGTCAAATCCAGAGCAATATTATTGATTCAGAGTGCAGGAACAATCACTAAGGGTGACTGATCAGGGAATACTTCCTGGAGGAAGTGAAGCCTAATTTGAACTTGAAAGAAAGTATAGTTTAGGGAAATAGCAAAAAGGAGGGGAGCGTGTTGGACATTCCAGACTGGGGAGCACTGTGAACAAAGGTGTGGTGTCAGGAATGTTGTAGGCTGTTTGGAGACAATGAGTGCTCTGTTGAGCAGCAGCTGAGAGGTAAGATTTTACATGACTTTGAACGTGTATCAAGGAGCTGATATTTGATCTATGGCTGTGTTTCACAGAGCCCTAGGGCTCTTCAGAAGGGGTCTCACATTTAAAAATTCAATTGGTGCAGGTCAGGGAAAGGGAAGGTGTCAAGTAAGGAAGCTAAGCAGGCAGAGATTTAGGCCCTCCATTTCCATGGAAAACTGATCCCACTTTTTCTGTTTGATATATTGAGAGATCATGTAAGATTTTATTTTGAAGAAAGTCTTTGGCTGCTTAAAAAATTGAAAATCTATGCTGTAGATAATAAATGTCAATAAAGAGTTTTGAGCGTAGGATATTAGAATTAGGACCCTGGAAGAGTTTATCTCATCCAGTATGTAACCGAAGCAGGAATCCTACTTAAACATCCCTGACAATGTAAAAACTATTCCTGTGACAGAAAAACCCCAACTTTGCATGACTTTTCATCCCACTATTGGACACCTCTAATTCAGGAGATCATAACATGGAATCCACAAATCCCTTAGAAGTACCATGAACACTGATGGGAAAAAAAAATATGTATCTTTATTTTCCCTAGTCGCTCCTTGAAATTGACCCTTTCTTCTATTATGAATGTAGGCCACAAATCTTAGTAGTATGATTATCGATAACCAAAAAAAACTCAGATAATTCCAAACCACTTTAAAAATCATTGCAGATATCTTCAATTTTTTAAGATTTTAAGAATTACATTTCTTTTTTTAAAAAGATTTTATTTATTTATTAGAGAGGGAGAGTGCGCATAGGCAGGGAAGAGGGGCAGAGAGAGAGGGAGAAGCAGACTCCCCACTGATGTAGGACTCAATCCCAGAACCCTGGGATCATGACCTGAGCCAAAGGCAGACGCTTAACTGACTGAGCCACCCAGGCTACCAAGAATTACATTCAATATAATTACATTTCAATATAATTCATTCATTTCCTGTGTAATCTTATGATTTTCCACACTTAAAAGCATTATTCTGAGAAGAGTTCATAGGCTTTGCCAGACTTTCAAAAGGGTCTGAAGCAGGGCGCCTGGGTGGCTCAGTCGGTTAAGTGACTGCCTTCGGCTCAGGTCATGATCCTGGAGTCCCTGGATCGAGTCCCGCATTGGGCTCCCTGCTCAGCGGGGAGTCTGCTTCTCCCTCTGACCCTCCCCCCTCTCATGTGCTCTCTCTCTCTCATTCTCTCTCTGTCAAATAATAAATAAAATCTTTAAAAAAAAAAGGGTCTGAAGCACAAGATAATGTTATGAAACTGTATTATGTTTATGAAGTTGTTTTCTGTTGATCCAGAATTATCTCCCTCTCATGTTTTCCCATTGTTCCCACATTTCTTCTCTACAGCTATATAGAATAAGTCCAATGCTATTTCCACATGACAATCTATCAAATATTTGAAAACAGCTATCATGTGTCAATTGGCTTTTCCTCTCAAGGTAACCATCCCACATTTCTCATCTGGCCCTCAGAAGATATGCTAGTGGGTCCCTTTGTCATTCTGGCCCACTTCAACAACATGCTCCACATGACCCATCTTCTTCATATCTTCCTCTTAAAGCATGGTTGTTGTGCCTGAGCAAACATCTAGATAGGCAAGTTTTTTTTGGGGGGGGGCAGAGGAAGAGGGAGAGAGAGAGAATCTTAAACAGGCTCCACACCCAGCGCAGAAGCCAACATGGGGCTCTATCTCACAACCCTGAAATTGTGACCTGAGCCAAAATCAAGAGTCAGAGACTGAGCCACCCAGGTGTCCCTAGATAGGCAAGTTTTAAAGGCAGGACCTGGAGTCTGTCTCAATAATCTCAGTACTTCCTGTTCTTCCCCCCCATTATAATAACTTGAGTCCATGAACTGAGATATAACCAGATGTGGCCATTTACTCTTCCCAAGTATGAATACCCTGGGACCCAGACAAAGTAAATCAATTTGAGGCCGTACACCAAAATGGTTAAGTGGGGCTATGCAGGTCTGCTTTTACATCTTATTTCTTCTGTGTATTAGCTGGGTAACTTTGGGAAAACCATTTGATCTCTGAAATTCTATTTTCTCATCCGTAAAACGGATGAAATAATAGTACTTATTGCATAAATGTGTATTAATTAAATAAGGTCACACATACAAAGTGCTCAGCCAAGTGTCTGGTGTATGCTTATATCAGTCAAAATAAGAGAAACCTTACCCTCCTCCTTATGTCAGCTGAACCCTGGGCAGCTCCTTCTAATCTCCATTCACTGTGGTTTCACTTCCTCTTTCTGGATTTTAAATTATGATTTAAAGGTGTTCCCCACAAACTCTCACTTTTCTCATTGCGTGGCTTGGTAAAGACCCACCTCCTCCCTAGAGGCTCACTCTACTGAATCCCTACAGGAATTTTTAAAAAATAAGCCACTAAGACTGAAAGTGATTTCTAACTAAGGTTTCGGTGGAAATGTGCTTCCAGCGGTTATTAGCTTTAAGAGGTGAGGGCCATCTCCCAAATGATTAACTTCCTCTTCTTTTGTCAGTATGAAATCAACCCTTTAAATCTACTTATTGAACCTGTTTATCAGTCTACTTCTCCCTTTCCATAGAAAGAGTCCTAGCAAAGTTATCGGAAGGACAATAGAGGAAGAGGTAAGAGGAGAAAGTCCCTCAGAAACATGAAACGGAGCAGGTGAGGAAAGCTACACAAAAGAATTTTCAGCCTGTATCACTTCAGGTAACAAGTTTGCTAAATTTGAATTCCACCATACAAAATACTACACCATTTCACTTGCTGAAAACTTCCTTCAGACTTACTCACATGTTCTCTTGTTATCGGGTCCCAGGGTCTACATGGAAATCCTGTAATCCATGGGGTTATCCTCACGGGGCTTTGTTTATTTCCACATACCGGGTTTGCTCTTCCAAAGAGAACTGTCACAATCATTTTATTCTCTCCTAGGTTGCATATCTTCTGCAATGCCTGACACAGTACTGAGGGCATCCTCCATGTTCAGCAAAGCTTTGAATAGCCCCTGTAATCAATCAACCAATAATTCAATGTCCCCTCTGGGCTAAGGCTTGGTTAGGTGTTGAGGGGAGGGTACAAAAGTCCCTAACCTCCCAAATGCTTCCAGTTTCATTAGGGAAAAAAAAACAAGGGAAATAAAATATAAAAAACAAATATTATACATATCATAGGCAGTTTTCTTTCCAACCTGAGTTATTTCTGTGGGATTTCTCTTCAAGTCCTAAATATAAGTCAAATTCTAATTAAAGTGAAGATCTTTATATCCCTTTCTATCAAAAATGCTTTCTCTCGCTCACTCCCTTGTGAGCTGTCACATTCTCACGTGTTCTCTCCCTCTCCCCCTTCCCCTCTGTCCCTTTCCCTCTCCCTCCCTCTCTCCCCCTCCCTCCCTCTCTCCCTCTCCCTCCCTCTCCCTCCCCCCATCCCACACACAGGCATGTGCTCTCACCTTAGATCCTCCTCTGTCTCCTAACTTCAACTTACCCAAATAACAAGTAGCTCTGATATATCATAAAATAAGTCTATGGTGTGTACCCTTTCAAATTGTTCTCATTTTTTTTACCACTCCTATTGAAACACACATCCCCCTTAGTGTGTAAAATTCAGTGAGACACTAAATTGAAGGATTTAAAATTTTACTTCTAGGGGACACCCGACTGGCTCAGTCGGTGGAGCGTGCGACTCTTGATCTCTGGTCATGAGTTCAAGCCCCACGTTGGGCGTGGAGCCTACTTGAAAAAAATTTTTAAATGGGGCCCTGGATGGTGCAGTCAGTTAAGCATGAACTCTTAGTTTCAGCTCAGGTCGTGATCTCAGGGTCATGGGATCGGGCCACATGGGCTCCCCCGATGGGCACAGAGTCTGCTTGAGACTCTCTCTCCATCTCCTTCTGCCCTTCCCCCAAAGCACACTTGCTCTCCCTCTCTAAGATAAATAAATCCTTTAAAAAAATTTAAAAATGATAAATAAAATTTTACTTACATATTTTAAGAGCCACTTGTCTTTTTAAATAGTCTTATTAATTCAAACAAATGAATCTGATACTTTTGGAGACTTATTAGAGCCTTTCAAATCCCATCATCAAGGGGCTTCCGCCTTAGGTAGGACCATCCCAATTCCTCTTCTAGGTTGTGTCTTACTTGAGGATTATTAGCTGTGTTTAGTCTTCTCTACGGGTTGCATCATTAAGCACAATGTAAGATTGTGCTGATATAGGCATTTATCCATAAAACTTTGGACCCATTGGATGCTAAATAAATGGTTTTTAAATATAGACTACATGACTTGAGCTATTACATCTGAACAAAATAAGCTTTTAGCAAACACAAGCAGGAGCACACATAAGCAGAAGATTGAAGGACGAGGAGTCTCAAAAGTTGTATGTTACCCAGTAAGGTTCAGGAGGCATTTGGAATATTCCTTCTAGTCACCCAGGAATGACTTCTTGAGAAAGGTAGGCCTCTCAGGAGCGGCAGACTTACAGACTGAAGAGCCCTGGGAACATTGCAGGCATATGGTGCAGCTTGGGAAGAAGGCTCAGGGGTGAAAGTAACATATTTGGGTTTGGAAAAAAAAAAAAGAAGAAACATTTTGCCAAACATGTTTTTCCCCTCAGTGTTCAAAGTAAAAAAAGGAAATGCAATCCATATGGTTTGGATTCATTTGTGCTCAATTATGAAGAGCTTCAAGACATTTTCTAACCTCTTAAGTTTTTAGGCCCTTTTTCTCCCTGAAGAACAGGAAGTCTTAATTTTCCTAGCTTAAGGGAACTTGAAACCTAAACGATTTATGTTGGACTTAAATATGAGAGTTCATGAGTTTAAATTCAGACAGACTTGGTAGAATCCAAAGTCCAAACTGTTGCCAGTGATGTTTTCTCTACTCAAAACCCTTTCAGAGCAATTCTGATTTGGTTTTTGTCTGTAAATGGAGGAGAACACACTTCGAAATAAGAAAATACAGGGGATTCAGAATTTATAACTGGGTTACTGATGGCTCCAACCCAGTTGTACATCTGAACAAATTACCTCCATATGCTAGCTTGGCCTGGTTTTTTTCATTTCTTACATCTGCAGGGGGAAAAAAAAAAAGCTCAGAATATGTTAGTAAACAAGCATACCATTTGATTTTAAGCCTTATGTGATCACTTTGATCCAAGAAAACTCTTCCACACAGAAATAGCATTTTTACTGACTTTCCTCTGACATGTCCCAATTTTTAAATTTTTATTTTGTTCACCACTAAGAATTGCCATGTACATTGAAATACAGAGTTCATTATTTCTGCTATAAATTCTACAAGGGGCACTATTTTAGGAAGGTAATAAAGAGGGAGAAATCAATCAAAGTGGAGACTCAGACCAGTGATGGGACCACAAAGACATCACTCAGTTTGTTTTGTTTTTGCCACAATACTCAACCCTAGTTCTTGAGCTTCAGCTGATCTCTAAACAGATATTTGGCTTTCTAATTTGTTCCTACATCTCCTCAATTTCCATTCTGTTATGACCCATTCCAGTGTGGAATCTGAAGTCAGCAACATGCTAGTCAACCTTGGGACATCATGACCACAGGAAACATGGTGGCCTATTCCTTCCGTATGAAACGTACCATTGTCAAAACTATACTTTTCACTGGCTCCTCAGTCACTCCCATGTTCAAACAAAGAACTTTAATTTCAAGTTTCCAGACCCTTGAACTGGTACGATTCACTCGTCCCAAAACAGACCATTTTTTTCCCTTTCCCACTAGAGTAGCTGGGTCCAACTGTTCTTTCTGTCTAGTATCATTCTACTTGTCTAGAATTAGGCAGCAGGAATGCTTAGATGTAGGCATCTTGGCACCCAGACATTCTATTTCATAATTAAGTCAACTGCCACAGTTCACCACGAGTGTTATCTGCTTACATTGGCCAAAGGGACCATTTTCTTAGAACAGTCATAGCTCTGCCTTTTCAGTGAGCCTGAGCTTGCTGGGGGGAGGGGGCCTTTGCAGTGGAGTCTGGTTGTGGTCAAAGGGAGAATGACCGGTATTAAAAGAAAGGTAACTAGGGGCGCTGGGTGGCTCAGTCAGTTAAGCATCTGACTCTTGATTTCAGCTCAGGTCCTGATCTCAGGGTCATGAGCTCAAGCCCCGCATCAGGCTCCACACTGGGCATGGAGCCTGCTTAAGATTCTCTCTCTCCCCCTCTCCTCTGCCCCTCCCACCCTGCCCTTTCACTCTCTAAACAAATAAAAAGAAAGGTAACTAGATCGGTGGCTTTGCACTGAACCAAGGTGAGTTGTCATAATATCTCAAATGAGTAGAAGTACATAAAGCACTGTTAAAACATGGTTTAATTCATTTAATTCTAGGAACAACACTGAGAGGTATTTCCTGTTTTTATCTCCAGTTTAACGATGAGGAAATGGAAGCTCAGAGTGGGGCAGTTGCCTGCTCAGTTTGCATTGTTGGTAAGGTATAGATGTGGGAATCAAGTTCAGTGTTCTTTTTGTTGTTGTTGTTCTACAAGACACCTGCAGTGACGATTGGTTCTAGGTGTTTTGAGGGGTGACACAGTAAAAAAAAAAAAAAAAAAAAAAGGCTTTACTCCTTTTTCCACTCCCTTCCTTCAGGACATGGTTCTCTTTTGCTAGATGTAAGGTTTTCCTTTCCTTAGTGAAATATTCCACATTTTAAAGACTTTTTCATGCTTTTGGAACAAATGCTTCCCAAGAGTTGTGCATTTGTCTATCTCATACTCAGTTGTGGGTAGAATTTAGCTTAAAGGGTCATGTTGCTTATGAGGAAGATAAATGAGGGGTAGCAACCACAAGTCCTGAAAAGCAATACTGAATATGCCATTTTAGGAGTCCTTATAGTGTATCTCAATGAGAAGTAATTATAGAAAAAGAAATGCACAAGGGGATATTTGGAACCTCAAATGTTTTTTGTTTTTGGTTTTTGGTTTTTTTTTTTCAGTTCCCAGAACTACAGAACATCATCCTCCTGCTTGGCCCCAGTGGAGCTCTTAAGTGGAGGGAAGGGGGCAAAAATCTTTGGATGAGATTCTCAAGGATGATCTAGTTCAATCCATTCTTGTAAAATAGGTGAGGGAATGTGGTGTAATGGTTAAACCACAGGCTAGCTATGATCAGATCCAAGGTTAAGTCCAGTCTCCAGCACTTCCGAGCTGTATGGCCTTGAACAAGTTATTTAACCTCTGGGTTTCTTCACCTACAAAATATGGATCATAATAGTAACTAACTCATAGGATGTTTGTATTAAGTAAGATACTATGTGTATATGTGTATATGTGTATGTGTATTTACATATATGATGAAATAAAGTGGTCCTGGTTGAGCTAGAATAGAGACAGTGGTCAACGATCACCCAGGTATCACCTGTTATAAGTGATTGGTATAGGAGAAGACCTAGGGGGAATGATAAATTTAGGAAACATTGGCAGGTATAAAGCATAGCAAATGAGCTTTTTTTTTTTTTTTTTTTTTTTGCTTCAGCATTGCTGAGGGTAGTATTCCAATCTGCTGTTTATTTATAGAATCTTGAATTAAGAAGAAACTTGACAGGACATTTAAATTCATCCTTTCTCAAGAAAGGGCCACACCCATCCCAACCCAGAAGCCTGACAGTTGAACAACTGGTTATTTTGTTGCAACTCCGAGGTCAGAAAGAGCCCTTTAAGTTAGGAAATATAATAATTATTGACTTAAATAACATTCCTGAATTCCTACTATGTGTGTAGTGCTGAGGGAACAAGGTGTGTGGGGGGGAGAGGGTCAGTCACAGTTCCAACATCCAAGAAACTCACATATGGGTTGCCGAGATAGATGTCTAAACAGGTATTTATGACGCAACGAGGAAGTACCACAACGCAGGTATATGCAAAAGAGAGAACAAGTAATAATGGATGAGTTAGGGAAGCATTCACTGAGAAGGTGAGATTTGAGTTAAGTCTTACAGGATGGAGAAGAGTTCAGCTAGAGGTCAGAAGCAGGTAGGCAGAAGAGACACTGATGTACAGAACAAAGCCAAAAACAGCACACTTGTAGATCTGCAAGTATTTCAGGAGGGTTGGAGCTTAGAGTGGAAGATGGGGGTAGGGAATGGTAGGGGGTGAAGCCGAAGAGCTAGGCGGGAGGCAAATCATGAAGAGTTGTTTTTTTTTTTTTTCCTTTTTAAGCATGCCAAGAGGGTTAGACATGATCCTGAAGACACCAAAGTGTTTTAAATGCAGGGGGGACATAATCAAATTTGTGTTTTACATCAACCACTCTGGTTGCAGTGTGGAGAATGGATTGTGATCTGGATTGCGGTGGACACGTAGAGCAGCACAAAGCACTGCCCAGGTGCAAAGGCTTCTTATCTTATCAGAAGGGCAGAAAGGGGGTAGAGAAGCAGTCTCAGGAAGCACACCAGTCAATTCTCAAAGCCCTGTAGGTGTGAATGCAAATCACATCTGTTTTGTCTAACTTCCCTTGAGTAACCAGAACAAGTAGGTGGCGGGAGCATCGACCATTTTGGTTTATCAAACATGATTCATAGTGTATTTGTTCCCTGAAGTACACACACCCCAGGTCACAGAACTCAAAAACAAGACAGGATTAATGTGGCATGGGTTCTCACTTTTGACATAACGCAAGCCATTGTGTTCGGTTCCTCACCAATATGGCCTACACAGCAGAGCTAGGGTGCGAAGACTTTCATATTCTTCCCTTGGGAATCTCCTTTCACTCACCTACTGTTGACTTCAAGAGTTAAGGAGGTAAGGCAAACCAAAGCACCAGTATTTCCAGAGTGCCTCCTGGGGGCCCAGCCCTACATCAGTGCTGGCAGAAGTTAAGGGGCTGATGAGGGTGTGGGTGGAGGGTACGGGACCATAAGATAGACTCCTTGCCCTCAAGAAGCTCACACTCTAGCTGGGAAGGCATACCTGCAATACAACCAGTAACCCATAACAGGGGAGTGAAAAACTCGACGTCAGCTGGAAGTGTCCCAGTAGCCCAGGGGAAGACTGAGCTCAGCGTGGGCTGACAAATCCAAGGAAGGCTTCCTGGAGGGAAACCTCGTTCTTTACCATACTTCTTGCTGCTCCAGGGCTGAGTGGTTCTCTAGCTGTGGACAGCACACTGGGCTTGCACTCTAAAGAGCTTAGTTCAAGATTTACCTCTGCCACTTACTACCGGTGTAAACGTTAATCACAGGCTTTCCGAATCTCAGTTTCCTTATATATACATGAAAAGCAAAAAATTACCTACCCCACTCAATCCGCGGGCTTTTTATAAAAGTTATATGAGATAATACACATGAAGGCAGTTTGCAGAGTGTAAATGTTACAGAACCTGGACTGGATCGCCCGACGGAAGAACCAAGTGGCACCCGGAGATCTTGGAGGATAGGAGGTTTATTTAACGCTGGCGGGCTCAGAGGAGAGTGGTCTCCAAAGGTCTGAGCCCCGAGCACAAACAAAGGGGGCAATTTATACACTTCTGCTTCCGCATACTTGGCACTTTCGGCGCTGCGCGAAGCAGGGCAGGGAGAAGAACCCGGAAGAGCCCGGAGGCAGGGGCTGGGACTCCTTTGCTGGCTTGGTCAGTCATCTTAGGACACAGATTTTCCTTATCATAAACATTACTCAAATATACACCCTATTGTGGTTCATGGAAACAGCAAATGCTCCATTCTGCCATTTACTACGTGTGCAACCTTCAGGTAGCCACAACTTTCCCCTGACATTCTCTCTAGGGCTGTAAAGATGAAAAAGCTTACCAAAAGCCATCCATCCGCTCATCTATAAATGTTTATTGATCATCTACTCTCTGCCAGGCACTGAGCTAGAAGCTCGGTATGAAGAGATTGTCCCATTTTCAAGGAACTGCCAATCTAGTTGGAGATAGAGGCTAAGAAACATATAAATATAATAAAATAAGACTCCCTTTTAGGGGGGTATATATGCATGGAATGCAGCAAAGCTTGGAAAAGTAAGCCCTAACAATGACTAAAGGGAGTCAGAGAAAGAGTCACAACGTATTAAGTTCCAACCAAGGCTTCTCAAAAGAGAAAGGATTTGCCCAGGGGTCAAGAGGTGGGGTAGGAGAGCTCACCCAGCTACAGTGTATAGAACAAGAAGAGCCTGGGCCAAAGATGAAGTTCCAAAATTCCAGAGATAGACAGAAATAAAAGAGATTCTAAAGCAGACTGAGAAAAAGGTAGAACACAAAGTAAGAGCAGTATCATGACATCCCAAAAAGGGAGAGTGGTCAAGAGTCAAAGAAGATGAAATTGTTACATTGTACACCTGAAGCTAATATAACACTGTATGTTGATTATACTTGAATGAATGAATGAATACATACATACATACATACATACATAATTTTTTTAAAGAGTCAAATAAAATGAGACTTGAAAAATATCCCCTGAATTTTGCAGCAAGGGGGTCATTGGAGACCGTGACAAGATCTTGTTAGCGAAATGGTTGTGCTGGGTTCCATACTGAAGAGGGTTAGAAAGTGAGTGGGAACTGAGGAAGTGAGGGTTGCAGGTGTAGTATACTGTTATTCTATAAATTTTGCCAGTAAAAATAGCTAAAGATAGGAAGTCATGTAGAGGGATGTAGGATTTGGAGACGTGTTGGTTTATTGTTTTGGTTTTTGGAGGTCACAGAGACTTAAGCATAATATCTCCAAGGCAAGTATCAAAAGGAGAGGGCCATTGAGAATATAGGAGAAATAAAAGACACTTGATAGATTGAGGTTTAATGGAAGCAAGGGTATAAATAAGGATGCAGGAAGAAAGGGGGCGCCTGGGTGGCTCAGTTGGTTAAGTGTCTGCTTTGGCTCCAGTCATGATCCCAGAGTCCTGGGATCGAGTCCCACATCGGGCTCCCTGCTCAGTGGGGAGTCTGCTTCTCTCTCTCCCCCTGCCCCTGCCCCTGCTCGTGTGTGCACGCGTGTGCACTCTCTCTCTCTCTCTCTCTCTCTCTGTTAAATGAATAAATAAAATCTTTAAAAAAGAAGAATGCAGGAAGAAAGTTTTATTTTTGATAGAAGAGATACCTCTTCACTTGACGTCGGCTGGAGGCAGGTGAAGCTGAGTGCAGAATAACTGTTCGTGTTGCCCCCACCATATGCATGTGCTGTTCTCTCTGTCCAGATGCTCTTTTCCCCTTATTATGAGGCCAAATCCTTACTCATCTCTCAGACTTCTGCCCAGCTGTCACTCTGGCAAGGAAGCCTTGTACTCCTCAGAGACAAGACTTGGTCCCCCTGTTGTATGCTTGCATAGCACTCTTTCCTTCTCCCTCCCAGCACTTTGACAGTTTGAAAAATGCATTCATTAATGTGATCATTTGAATATCTGTTTCACCCACCAGACTGGGATCTCTCGGTGAGGAAAGAAGTCAAGCCTTTTTTTTTTTTTTTTTTTTTGCTCACTTTATTATCTCCAGTATGTAGTACATCGAGTAGGTATTTAATGAATACATATTAAATCATCTTAAATGTATAGAATTAATTGCACTAGGTGCTGACAAAATAGGAAATCCCTTTTTTGTTTCCCATAAGGGAATGTCAGTCTAGCAGAGAGGATAAGCCCCATATCCAAATGATTCCAAGGCAGAGAGAGCGCTAGGTTCAAATAACACTTCCTCCATAAAATGGAACACTCAGCTTGCCCAGAATCAATCACAACTTCCTCTTAACTTTCATTGCACTTTTCTTGTACTGATATTCTAGTACAACCTTCAGTTTGCAATTTATTAGCTTAGTTGCCCAGTCGTCCTGTCCATTCTGTGCATTTCTCTTCTGTTCAAATCAATGCAGAGTCAGGTGCCTTCAACTGAGAATCCTAATACATGTGATCATTTTCACTGAAACATGAAGCCATTTGGCTCAGTCATTTCACAACTAGGTTTTCTCTGTCTTTTTTTTTTTTTAATTAAATGCACTTTAGGGACACATTTAATATAAACTTTTTTTAAAGATTTTATTATTTATTTATTTATTTATTTATTTATTTATTTGAGAGAGAGAGAGCAGGGGGAGGAGCAAAGGGAGAGGGAGGGGGAGAGACTCTCAAGCAGACTCTACACCCAACGTGGGGCTTGATCTCATGACCCTGAGATCATGACCAGAGCCAAAACCAAGAATGGGACGCTTAACCAACTGAGCCACCCAGGCGCCCCTGATAGAAATTTTGAAAATTGGCCAAAAATGGATTTTTTGGGCCTTTGCTTTTGCCGATCCAATGGCATATTTGATTTTTGCCGGATATTTAGGCAATTCAACAGCTCACTTTGCTTCAAGAACGGGCTGGTAGGCTGGCATAGTTATGGTGGCTTAAGATTATGCTGGTGTGATGACAGATTTGATGATTTCCTTTTTCTTTTCTTTAAAATAAAGGTACCACTAGACCCCAAAGCACAAAAGCAGCTAGACTTTCCTGTGTGGGGTTTCTTTTGCCAGTTCAAATGAGTTATGACTTCCCATAACGGCACAAATTCTAGCATACTTTGAGGCAATTAGGAAAAGCAACAAAGAAGTGTCTAGGAATCCTGAAAGATCTCTCCAAAGCCCTAGGATCCAAAAAAGGCATTTATCGTGCTTCTGGGAAATATTTTGGGGTATTTTGGGAAGCACTGGGCTAGAAATGGGGAATTTGCAACATCTGGCTGGGAAGCCCAAGTATAACATGGTATTCAGCACCTCCTGTCTTTGGCAAAATCATGACAGAACTTTGTCATTGCCAACAATTTCCTTAGAGTCTTCGAGTCAACTTTTGTGAATGTCACATTGCTATTTAGTCGGATATGGTCTAGTCTGGTGCATAAAATACCTCCAGTGGGGCCTAGGAGGTAGTATGTGTATTTTTACCCAAATTGCCAAAAAATGGTATAGAGCATAACAGCTGATTATAGGTGATAACTTAGAGCCAAAAAAGCCAGGAACGTCTAATTTCATCTAAACTATGTAAAAAATGTTCCCCCTCTTACATTCCATTTTTCAAACCTGATAAAGAAAGAGCATGGGCTTTGAAGTCAGACACACGTGGGATCAAATCCTAGTTCAACCACTTAGACTCACCTTCGGGGCACCTGATTCCTTAGTTTCTTTATCTGCCAGATGGGAAACATGCCACCTTCCTCATAGGATTTTCGTAAGGATTAAGTAAAATAACACATGAAAAGTCCCTGGAACACAGTGTCTGGCTCATAGGACACACTCGAAATATTACTGTTCTTTTCATTTTTTTTTAATAGCGGGAATGTCATTTAAAGCTTTATTTTCCATTTACTTTTATACCAGAATGAATTTTATTTTGGGAGTAACCGATTTTGTTCTTTTGTTAGGAAATGAACTATCTTTTGGAAAATGGATTCACATTTCATAGGGCGGAACTCTAATGCATATGACTTTGCAGTCTCGAAAATCATCAAATGAGGACTTCTATCTCTTAAAAGAGCAAACAGACCGTAGACAAGATCCAGATTTGGGAAGTATATAAACACAAACTACTTCTGTGGCTTTGTCGGCATGTTACCAGAAAATAGCACAGAAACATACTTGAGGAGCAGTCTAGCAAAATGGCCTGTAGAGTTTTATTATAAGAAGGATCTCCTTGCATTTAAGAAACAAAACGAACAAAGGAAAAAGAGAGAGAGGGAGACCAACCAAGAAACAGACTCTTAACTCTAGAGAACAGACTGATGGTTACAGGAGGGGCGGTGGGGGGGATGGGGAAATAGATCATGGGGATTAAAGAGGGCACTTGTCCTGATGAGCCCAGGGCGATGTATGGAATTGTTGAATCATTATATTGTATACCTGAAACTAACATAACACTGTATGTTAACTAACTGGAATTAAAATTTTTAAAAATTTGGGGTGATGTACATTTAAGAATAAATTATCAAGTTTGAAAAAAAAGAAGGATCTCCTCGTGATCAAGTGATATTCTGGGAAAGAACAGAGGTCTGAATAAAAATTAGGTTTGGGAGAAATTGGCTAATGCTTTATAAAATGGAGATTTAATATTTTTCTTAAGATTTTCTAAGCATATCGCTTCTCGGCCTTTTGGCTAAGATCATGTGTGAAGATTTTCTAAGCATTATTCTTTGCATTGAATAGTAAAATCGTTTGAAGATATTTGGGTGTCAGTTTTTAATACAATCTTGGTATTTTACATTTCAAATTCTGAAGCTGGTTGAAATAAATATGATCACAATCTGAAATTTTCTACAAGGACTTTTATTGCTGCTTGCCTTGATTTAGTTTACGGTTTTAGAAACGTGTATTTTTTTAATTTGAGGATAGTGCCGTGGCTGATAATAAAAGAATATTAATCCATTTAGACTTTTATTATGCCTTATACTTTTATATACATGTTTTTTTCTTTCTTTCCTTCTTTTTTTAGTAATTAGGAAGAGGAGATAAGATATTTATTGGAAGGGGCGCCTGGGTGGCTCAGTTGGTTGGGCGACTGCCTTCGGCTCAGGTCATGATCCTGGAGTCCCTGGATCGAGTCCCGCATCGGGCTCCCTGCTCGGCGGGGAGTCTGCTTCTCCCTCTGACCCTCCCCCCTCTCATGTGCTTGCTCTCTCTCATTCTCTCTCTCTCAAATAAATAAATAAAATCTTTAAAAAAAAAAAAAGATATTTATTGGAAAAAGTTATATTAGGAACACTTTACCAGTTCTGATGTTCCCTTTTAGCAAGGTGATCTTAGTCTACTAGGGACCTTTTTTGGAACCCTTTACTTATGCTGCCAGTGGAGAGATGGAAGGACACACTTGACTGGTAAATTTGGGAAGAATAACTGGGCATGATTGGCTTGATGCATTTCTCCTCTTGGGGGTAAGCCTTCCTACAGATAGCATAAGTTCTCTACACTGCACGTGGAACTTGAACTCACAACCCCAAGATTAAGAGTCGCATGCTCCACCGACTGAGCCAGCCAGGCACCCCATCCAGTTCTGTCTAAGACTGAACAAATATATTTGCTTAATTCTGGAGATCAGCAAACAGATCCACTTGGATACCAGCCCTAAAGACAAATGCTCACATCGGACCTTCCCTATAAGGGAATATCTGGGTGCCCATATTATAATCTTTGTTTTGTTTTGCAAAAATATCTATAACCTGGCATAGAAGAGAGTTGGTATTTATTGAGTGCCTTTTCTCCCTTTCCCTGGAGAGCACATCATGTAAGAAAAATGTTTTTTCTAAATACTAATAAATAATCCTTACCAAAAGTCCTATAGATGTGAAGTAGCATGTTACATTTTTAATATTTGCTCTTTTAGCATGTGTTGCAACATCATATCTACTAATTTTCTCCACATTTATTGGCAGAAAATTGGGATTTGAAACTTGAATGTTCCTCACAATGACTAATGTTAACCCTTTACTTAGTGAATTATGGGAAGAAAGCCAAATCACTGAAACAGCTGAGGAAAGGTTAGTATACAAGAAAAATTAATGTTCACAATTTGGAAAGAGTCTGGAATAGCATATGATATCTGGCATCCAAAAACAATTCTCCATTTCATGATTAAAGGAACATTTTTGAACCATAACCAAACACAAATGCAGCGTTAAATAGAATTCAGATGGTCACCTTTCAACCTTAAAGGGAGTAAAAAGGCAATGTTTTACTTTTTTTAATTACTGGGAAAATAAAGACAGTCAATGAGATGGAAATGCTTAAAAATGTTTCGTGAGTTCTTTAGCATTGGGCATTAAACTAGTTAACAGCCACTGCCCAGTATTTTGCAAAAGCCAAAGTCCAAGTTCCTAGCTCGCCATATTCTGATATCACCACCAGAGGTATACGTGATTTTATTTCTTGTATTGTATACTGTGGATAGGACTTAATAGTGGTGACGATAAAGTACAATGCCTGTCTCTAATAAACATGGCAGAACAAATATGATCAGATTAATATTGTCTCCTTAAAGTAGCACCTCATGTATTTACAGTAATGCTGCCATCCAACAAAAGATACTTGGACTCCTCTTTGCAACTGATGAACAACCACAGCCGAGTGCGCAAATCTTAAGTATGCAAATCAATTAATTTTACGTATGTGTACATCCTTGGAATCAGGACCCAGAACAAGATGTAGGACATTTCAAAAAGTTCAGAAAGCTCCTCTATGCTCACTACCAGTCATTACTCTTTCCAGAAAGAAACCATTTTTCTAAGCAGTATAAACATAGACTAGTTATGACAATTTTTGAACTTTATATAAATAGAGGCATACATTATGTATTCTTGCGTATTCTGGCTTCTTTTGCTCAGCATTGTTTTTTTTTTTATTGTAACAATTGATTTATTTTATTTCTGTCTCACATTGTGTTTTATCTTTATTTTACAAATCAGCTCCCCCTTCCCCGCTGCTTTCCTTATCTTTTTATGACTTGAGCAGTTCATTCATCACCCCCCTTGTTGATTTGGAAACTACTGTATTCCCCACCCGCTACTGGTAGTTAACTTCCTTTTTCTGTCACTTTCTCTACTGTTATGGGAAAATGAGTTTCCAAATATTTTTCCTTCAGTAAGATTCTCTTGGCTTATTGTTTTCCCCTCCATCTCAATGAGACTCAGAATGCTTTTACATTTTACCTCTAAGTACCCAACTGCTAGATTTTGCTAGGATAGTTTAGTATTTTGAATTTCAGACTGTTGGTTTTTTCCTGCAAGTATTTCTTTCCCATTGTAAGAGTCTTTGCCCTAGCACTCTGCCTCCCCCACCCGCAATGCACACATGTTCAGCATGGTTCTTAAAGTAATCCACATTCTTGTGTTTATTGCTATATAATATTGCATTGTATGAATATCCCACAGTTTTTGTATGCATTCTACTCCTGAAGGATGTTTGGACTGTTTCTAATATGGAGCTATTATGAATAATACCAGTATGCATATTATTGTACACATTTTCTTATGGGCACACTATTCCTTATGCAAAAGTGGAGTTGTTGGGCGCCTGGGTGGCTCAGTTGGTTAAGCGACTGCCTTCGGCTCAGGTCATGATCCTGGAGTCCCAGGATCGAGTCCCGCATCGGGCTCCCTGCTCAGTGGGGAGCCTGCTTCTCCCTCTGACCCTCCCCCCTCTCATGCTCGCTCTATCTCATTCTCTCTCTCAAATAAATAAATAAAATCTTAAAAAAAAAAAAAGTGGAGGGGCGCCTGGGTGGCTCAGATGGTTAAGCGTCTGCCTTCAGCTCAGGTCATGATCCCGGGGTCCTGGGATCGAGCCCCGCGTCGGGCTCCCTGCTCAGTGGGGAGCCTGCTTCTCCCTCTGCCTCTGCCTGCCGCTCCCCCTGCTTGTGCTCTCTGTCTCTCTGTCAAATAAATAAATAAAATCTTAAAAAAAAAAAAAAAAAAGTGGAGTTGTCAATTTATATAAAAGTATTTAACTTGTAAAAAAAAAAATACTTCCAACCCAGAAGCACTAAAGCAGGGCCTTGAGCAGATACTTGTATACCCATGTTCATAGCAACATTATTTACAAGAGCCAACAGGTAGAAGCAACTTCATTGTTCATCGACAGATGACTAGATAAACAAAATGTCATATACATGCAATGGCATATTAGTCAGCCTTAAAAAGAAATTCTGACATGAAACAACATGCATGAACCTTAAGAATATTATGCTAAATGAAATAAGCCAACCACAAAAAGACAAATACCGTATTATTCCACTTCTATGAAGTAACTAGCTAGAGTAGTCAACTTCATAGAGACAACATAGAATGTTAGTTGCCAGGGGCTGGCAGGAGGGAGTCATAGAGAGTTGTTGTTTAATGGTACAGAGTTTCAGTTTTGCCAGATGAAAAGACTTCTGGGGACGGATGGTGGAGACAGGTGCACAACAACATGAATGTGCTTAATATCATGGAAGAGTACATTTAAAAATGGTTAAGATAGTGAATTTTATGTTGTGTGTCTGTTACCATGATTTAAAAAATTTTTTAGGATTTTATTTATTTGAAAGAGAGAGAGCACGAGCAGGGGGAGGTTAAGGGGGAAGGGCAGAGGGAGAGGGAGAAGACTCCGCGATGAGCAGGGAGCCCCACTCAGGGCTCAATCCCAGGACCCCGGGATCATGACCAAAGCTGAAGGCAGACACCTAACAAACTGAGCCACCCAGGTGCCCCTAAAATTTTTTTAAGTACTATCAAATGCTTTTCAAATGTAATTGTAGTAGTTTATACTTCTATCAGTAAAATAGGAGAGTTCTAATTCCATGTTCTCACCAAGACTTCATATCATTCATCCATTTAATTTTAACTATGATAGCAAGTGTGTACTAGTATTTCATTATGGTTTTATTTTGCATTTTCCTACTGAATAACGATGGTAAGCATCCTCGAATATTGTTTATCAGCTATCTGGATACCTTCTTTTGTCAAGTGACTGTTCATCTCTTTTGTCCAAGTCTTTTTTTGGTTTGTCTTCTTTTTTTTTTTTTTTTTCATTTTGACTTGTAGGAGTACTTTATATATTCCAGATATATATTGTTTGTCATATTGATATGTTATAAATATCTTCTCCCACACTGTAGTTTGGCTTTTCACTCACTTAATGGTATCATTGGATGAATAGTTCTTATAGCATATTCTTTTGAGTTTCCTAAACAGGAAAATTTTCATATAATACAGGGTGAGGGGATTTGATCACCAGAAAAAAATTTTCATCTTTAAAGCTGAGATGATGATGATGATGTTGATAATGATGTTAATGATGATACACCACCACCCACCCTAAATCTAATCAAGGTGATATAAGGACTGTCTGTGAGGTCAGCGTGTAGATAAGGGTGGAAGGAAGTTATTGTAAGTAGTAGACTTAGAAATTGCCTTAGCAGGAACTAATCTTTCATGTGTAACTGGTTTATATATCTTGGTTTCCTCCTTGGAGCTGAGAGGGATCTTAAAGGGGCATAACTGTGTCAAACAGTAATAAATTTGATGAAGAATATTAGTAAAGTAACAACCGACCCATGTGCAACCACGTGGAGTTTAAAACTATTCAAGGTCATAAAATAACATCCATGTATGTATATATGTACATGCATGTGCAAAAGGAAAAGGGAGAAGTAGAAACTGTCCCTTAAGACAATCCCAAAGGACAAGTTCTAAAAACGATTTGGATCAGGGCAGACCACTAAACTATGTATACAGTTTTCCAAAGGGATAACATTCATTTGGATGTATGTTTCATTACATTTTAGTCATAAGTATAGTTGGGCAAATATCCACTAGGACCCTTGGACATGGATGAACACTCATGGCCTTTGTGAGGAGTGTTACCTCACCTCTTGCCCGCCCCCACCCACTCAAAAGATATTGCAATTTTCAAACCAGAAATGGAGTGAAACGATGTCCTGATCCTAAAAGGAACTTAGGCATAGCCCTAGCTTCCGAAATGTCACAGTTATTGACTGTTAAATCTTCTAAGAGCCATCATGGAAGTTCATAGGTTGATCCAAGTTTAGACATGAGTTAATACACAAAACTATCTTCCTTGTTTCTTCTTCTTCTTTTTTTTTTTTTTGTTTGGCTTTCATTCATTTATTAAGGGAATCCATAAAATAAAATAGATTGTAATTGTTGTGTATTGTATAGAGAAATGGGCCTGTTTAGGCCAAACACAAAAACGAGTCTCAGTGAAAAGCCAAGGAGCCCTTGTGAGCAAGACAAAGCCTACACATGCATTCTTACTATGAGCAAATATAAACATCTTTTTGAGCACTAGTTTTCCAGGTACTGGGATAAGTTCTTCATATTAATTATCTCATATTACCCTTACAACATTATGAGTCAGACACTGTGCTCATCTCCAATGTATAGTTGGAAGAACTGAAATATGTGGAGGTTAAGTAACTTACCGGAGTAAGTAACAAGGATAGCACATGGTAGAACCAGAACTTAAACCTGATCTGTCTGACCTCAGAGCTACAATACTCCATTGCTTCCACCACTAGAGCCTACCTAACATGAATACTCTAAGGGGCTTGAATGTCAACTAGTTTATTTAGTCGAATGTGCTAGTCCCATGTATATTGGCCAGAGTTCTTCGGTATAGACAACTGAATCCACTCCAGCTAGTTTTAAGGAGAAAGAGATTTTGTAAGATAGTTCGGGTGCCCCCATAGAATCTCTGGGAGTGCCAGGAACCAAGCTTGGATGCCAAATAGCCAGGAGCAGTGATTTAGCAATGAGAAAAGCCCAACCATGCCTCAGGGTGGTTACAGAAAAGGACTACTGCTGCGATCTCCTATTTTGCTTGAGCCTGAGCCACAAACTCTGCCACTGCTGTTTCAGAAACAAGCAGATGTTTCAGATCTCTGCTTGACACAACATCTGTCTCCCCAAACACAGTTTCTACACAACCAGGTTGTATGGATGCCAGCCCTTTAGCTGCAAGGCAATCTGAAAAACAAAATTTTAGTTTCTTGGGCACCAAGTACAGAAAGACAAGCTAGCGGGGAGATAATATGCATGTTGAGTGACTTAACCTAGGGTATCATTGATATAGGTAACAGATAGTTTCACTTTGGCTTTCTTCTGGCAGTAACCTTTTGGTACGTGATCGGTTAGTGACTACATTGGGTATTTCAGGTCAGGAAGATTGAATGATAATTTTAAACAGAAATGCTGATCTTCCTTAAATAAATCCACATAGAGGACCTAAACTGCCTAAACACAGACCCAGACCTAGGAGTTATATTCTGAATCCCTATCTCTCTATCTCCAGATCTATATCTATGTATATAGTACTTGTACCCAGCAGCCAGGGGGGAAAAAAAAAAAAAAAAAAAAACAAGAAAACCAGAAGCCATCCTCAATTTATTGCTCTTTTCTGCCTTCATCTCAACAAATCAGTTACCAGGACCTGTGATCTCTGCCTCCTAAATCTTTCTCAAAGTATCTCTCCTTTTCATCATTGCTGTTTCTGCATTGGAGTTCATGTGAAAATTACACCATCTCTCATGGCACAGTCTATTCGCTGTGGCTGGAATGCTCTTTATTCCGCAGCCCAACGTGAAAACTCACCCTCCAAAGCCAAATTTAGGAGTCATCTTCCTTTACACCTTCCCTACATTATCAGATTCCCAAATTCTCTGGTCATACTTCTAGTGTAGCATCAATAATATTCTTTTTTGTTGGTACCGTTCCTGAGTCCATCTGTCTCAACTAGACTCCAGGTCATTGGTAGGCAAAAAGTGTCTTCTTATTCCTGTCTGTATCTATGGCACCTAGACTTCTGTCATATACATAATAGACAGGAACTGTCTACTGAATCAGTCTAAGTCCATATAGGGGATACGATCTTATCCATACTCTGATTTTGATTTATCATTCTGCAGCAGGGTTGTATTACTAGTCCATTTTCACTATTGCCATTATTAGATTCAACCCGTTTATTGTATTATTTTTAAATGTGGTAAAATGCACAGAACCTAAAATTTACCATCTCTACCATTTGTAAGTGTACAATTCAGTAGCTGTTAAGTATATTCGTGTTGTTATGCAACCAACCTTCAGAAGTTTTCATCTTGCAAAACTGAAACTCTATGCTCATTAAGAAACAATTCTCCATTCCTCCCTCCTTGCAGCCCCTGGCTACCACCATTCTATTTTCTGTTTCTATGAATTTGACTACTCCAGATACCTCATATAAGTGGAACCATTGAGAATTCTTCTTTTTGTGACTCCACTGCTTTGTTTTAAACTTTTAAAATGTGGGGCGCCTGGGTGGCTCAGTTGGTTAAGCATCTGCCTTTGGCTCAGGTCATGATCCAGGGTCCTGAGATCAAACCCCGCATCAAGAACCCCCGCCCCCAGCCCCGCATCCGGGCTCCCTGCTCAGTGGGGAGCCTGCTTCTCCCTCTGCCCCTCCCCCCGGCTTGTGTGCTCTCTTTCTCTCTCAAATAAATAAATAAAATCTTTTTCAAAAATTAAAAAAAAAAAACTCCTAAAATGTTACAAGACCAATTGACATCAGAGCAGGAAAGCTTTGAGGTGGAAATGTTCTTATTTTAATAATTTCTTTACTCACAGAAGGGTTCATCCTATGAGGACATCTCCAAGCTTATCAGAAATCTCTGTTTCCTGTATTTGAGGAGCTAATGTGCATTTTCTTATTGTACATTTTCAGATCCCTTGGAGAAAAGACAAGATAGCAGTTGGCATTGCCTAGGAGAAGAAATTCCAGTTAAGGGCTGTAAGCTTTTCAGTGTGTGCCGTACAGTGGGAAAAGACAAACAAGTGTCAGAAAAGACAGTAAGCAAATTAAAGAAATACCAGAAACATGAAGGCAACTGATCTAAGGAGAATGGTATCTGTTTCATTCACTCTTGACAAACGATTGGGCTAACTAAAAGCTAAACATAAGATTGCCGAAAGTTGTCCTAGGGGAAAAGAATTACCAATGGGAAATTTTTGATGTTGAAATTTTCAGAATTTAATGCCGTGAATGACTAGCTGTATATGATATCAAACCATCGAAATTAAAATGACAAATTCAAGCCATCTTCCATTTGTTGTCTATTTTTTTTTTGTATTGTTCAAGTCTCATCTTGTTCACAATAAATTCCAAAGTCCTTAAAATGGCCTGCAAGGCTTTATGTGAACTGGCTTCTATCAATGAATTTCTTCATTCCCTGTTCAGCCTTCACCAGCCATGGTGATCTACACACTGTTTCTTAAATGCTTTGAGCAGACTTCAGGGCCTGTCCCTCTATCTGGAAAGCTTAACCCCAAGACATTCCTTGACTTGCCTTTTTACTTCGTTTAGGTCTCTACTCAGTGTCTCTTCCTCAAAGAGGCTTCCCTTGGCCATCGTTCATAAAAGAGTATCCCACCTCTGTCATTTTCTATCCCCTTACTTGGTTTTATTGTTCTTCATAGAAGCTATCATTATCTGGTACTTTTCAATATTTTTTGTTGTCACCCCCTACTAGAGTGAAAAATCTATGAAGTTCACTGATTTCATCTAATTTGCTTATACCTGTATCTCTAGGATCTAGCACAGTGCTTGACACATAGTGGATAGCAAATAAATATTCACCGAACTGATATACACTTTTTAAAATTACTTTTATTTTTGAACTGATATACATTTTTATTTTTTTAGGATTTTATTTTTAAGTAATCGTCTCACACCCAATGTGGGGCTCAACTTACAACCCCGAGATAAAGAGTCGAATGCTCTACTAACTGAGCCAGCCAGGTGCCCCATTGCACCCAATTAGATTCTTGGGGCACCTGGATGGTTCAGTCTTTAAGCGTCTGCCTTCAGCTCAGGTCATGATTCCAGAGTCCTGGGATTGAGCCCTGCATCGGGCTCCCTGCTCGGTGGAGAGCCTGCTTCTCCCTCTCCCTCTGCCCTGTCCCCCCATACCGCTCATTCTCTCTCTCTCTCTCTGTCTCAAATAAATTTAAAAAATTAGGTTCTGTCCTCTAATCAGCTATAAATACAAAATCGCTGTGACCCCTCTTTATTTGAATGTGGGTGTTCTCCAAGTATGGTTTCCAAGCCAACAACATCAGCATCATCTGGGAACTTGTTAGTAGTTCCAAATGAATCAGAAATTCTGGGGCCTAGGTCCAGTAATCGGTATTTTAACAAGCTCTCCAGGTGATGCTTAAAGAACCATCAGTCTAAGTCTTTTTCCACAAGTGAAATCTCTAAGAAGTACATGCTAGAAAGGAGTCTTCCTAAAGGTAAAAATGAAAAAGTGTACATGAATAAAATCTAAGTCCATAAAAGACAAGAATAGAAAGATAACTGCTTCCTTTTCTAGATTTTGTTTTGTTTGATATTAGCAGAACTGCTTTTTTTTTTTTTTTTTTTTGCCTTATTAGGTCTGGGTTAATATAGCTTGATGTGGATGCCATTTAAGATGATCCTTATATCTGCCTCCTCACAATGAACCTAAGTATCTACTATTGAGCCTGAAGTTGAGCATTTCTCTTCATAAAAACCTCTTGATTCTAATTTATTTTTACTTTTTGCAGAAACATTAAAAACACTTCTAGGATATATCCCTATATTCTGGATAATGACATGTGAGCTCAGTGGTCATCATTTCCAAAACTATATGTTGCAACTTGATAACCATTGAGCATAAAGGCCAAGATCTCATTGGACCAAACTGGAAACAGAAAGGACAGATCCGGAATGGGAGTGGGTGGGCTCTCGACATCAGTGACCATTCCATTAGGAAAAAGTGCTAACCATTCTTGAAATCTCTCTTTGGTTTTGACATTTTTTCCAGCATTATTAGGATATTTGAATCAAATAACATTTGCAAGAACTTAGAAAACTATAAAGCACTTCCCCCTAAGGTCAGGAACACAGCAGGGATGTCCACTATCACCACTGCTATTCAACATAGTACTAGAAGTCCTAGCCACAGCAATCAGACAACGAAAAGAAATAAAAGGCATCTGAATCGGCGAAGAAGTCAAACTCTCACTCTTTGCAGATGATATGATACTTTATGTGGAAAACCCAAAAGACTCCACCCCAAAACTGCTAGAACTCATACAGGAATTCAGTGAAGTGGCAGGATTTAAAATCAATGCACAGAAATCAGTGGCATTCCTATACACCAACAACAAGACAGAAGAAAGAGAAATTAAGGAGTCAATCCCATTTACAACTGCACCCAAAACCATAAGATACCTAGGAATAAATCTAACCAAAGAGGCAAAGGATCTGTACTCAGAAAACTATAAAACACTCAT
>NC_138385.1:28199786-28212758 GCF_054177405.1 Leptonychotes weddellii
TTGATGACACTCCTGTGTATCATCTTGTCTTTTACTGTGACAGAACTAGGAGCCAAAAAATTAACAAAAATAGGACACATTGGGGTGCTGCAGACTGTAGGAAACTAATTAAATGTCAAGTTATGGGAATAGACCCTGCCAGACAAAAGAAACATGGTCTCGAAGGAAGTACAATAAGAGTCATATGGCAGGGGCGCCTAGGTAGCTCAGTCAGTTGACCATCTGCCTTCAGCTCAGGTCATGGTCCCAGGGTCCTGGGATCGAGCCCCGCATCAGGCTCCCTGCTCAGCGTGAGAGTCTGCTTCTCCTTCTCCCTCGGCCTGCCGCTCCCCCTGCTTGTGCTTGTGCTTTCTCTCTCTCTCTCAAATAAATAAATAAAATCTTTATTTAAAAAAAGAGTTATATGGCATGGACAAGCTGTTGACATAGTGATAGCAGTGGACAGAAGAATTTCCCAACGAGTGTACAGAGCATAAGCGCAAAGAATTTAGGAGCACAGCATTCAAAGATCTAAGCCGAGGACAATCTGGTAGCTGGTAAGAGGGCTTCAATCACAGGAATGTAGCTTGGAGTTAAAACCGGCAAGAACATGGCAGGGTCCCCATCCCTCAAGCCTTGGGGGCTTATCAGTACAGAAAAGTCTCAGGGACCAGCTAGAGACCCAGTCACTTGAACGAGGATAAAAAGATGGAGAACTACGATCAAGTTTGCCTTGATATTAAAGTCCTCCTGTCTTCTGTTGCAGCTCCGCATATTTGTGCTAAAGAAGGAGGTGTGGGTGAACATGGGATTGGTAGGGGTTGGAGATCAAAGACCCCAGAGGTAGGACACCCTATATTGCCTTCATGTATGAATTACCCATTGGTCCAGAGAGTAGCTTAAAGCGGTAAGTACTCAGCTTATTTGTCTCTTCAACTACCGTTCTCCTTGGAAAAGATCAGATTTTTGAAATGCAGACCTATTCTCTAACAACTCAAGTGAGACCCCCCCCCAAAAAAAATAGCTTCTCGGAGGCACTAAACACTTCCTATTTGATAATGGTTTTGGTCTCGAGTCATGGAGACGAATGCCTTTAGAGCAGAGTGAAAGAGAGAGAAGGCATGTGTGTACAGGAAATCAGGCAGGTCACCGAGCACATGGCTGGCCGAGCAGCTAACTGCATAATAAAGCAGTTCCACGTCACATCACGGAGAAAGTGCATTTTTACAGCCCTATCTTCCCAATCTAAAGAGACCCTGGGTGAAGGGAAGCAAATACATGGCCTCCAAGAAAAAACAAAGGCTGATGTAAGGTTGCGAGGCCCAAATTAATGTTTATACTTACCTCTCAAAACACGCTGCTCCAGTCAAGCAAGGAAACTTCATGATCTTTGGTGGAGCTTTCCAGCTTCAGATGAAAAGAAAGATGTATGCTTCGAATGAGTCATTGCCTTTCTGCACCAGAGAAAATCTTCCTGATCTTAAAATGGTTGGGCTTCTTTCCTGGGTCTTTGAGAAAGGGATTGAAATGTGCTATGAAATGCTGTTTTTATTTTCAATGACGCCTCATGCAAAAGCGCTGATAGTGCCTGAACGAATATCACCGAAGTCAGAGCAGAATCTAGATCTTCCGTTACCCTGCAGTTGAAGAGAGTCAAACAGAGATGATGAACTATCTAAACCACGTGAGCTAAATGTTTCCTGCCTGAATACTGCAGAATTTTGAGGACTCTCACCTTACACTCTAGCTAGGGTCAACACTTCCAAAGAATCGTCACTTTGTGGCTCTTCCATTAAAAAGCCTTGTTAATCACATCAGGCTGCGTCCTTGATTTCAGTGTCGTATTTCTATCGCACTCACTTGAAAATCACCAATAAGGGATAAATGGAGCCGAATGCTTCTGGAGAGATGACACACGGCAGTGGAAATCAGTGCCAATCCAAATTCATGAACACTGCTTGGAAATCCTATTACATACTCCATCTCCCATTCCACTGAGGCATTATTCCAAACCTCTTCTGTCTTCACCGGGCCCCTAATCAGGGCCAGCTACATAATCTGCAAGGCCCAGTGCAAAATGAAAATGCAGGGCCCCTTGTGCAGAAAAGGAAGATGCAGCATTTTTCTTTCTTCTGCTGTCTCTGTCTCAATTCGTCCTGGTGTTCCTTGAATTACTATATAATGCTGCATACTTCCTCAGCTGTGGGGATACTCCTGGGACAAATGTGGACCCTCAGAGTTACCCAGGCCCCTGGCCCACCACTTAAGGAATGGGACGGGCACACCTGACCCCCACCCTCAACGTGCTCATACCCAGGTCTCTGCCCAGAGGGCAGCACCAGCAACCGGGCAGGGGCAGGGGAGTGGTCAGCCAAGAATCAGTCCCGGGGAGGTGGGGAGGCAGCGGGAGGTAAAACCATGCATGGGCTGACGCATGCCCGATCCAATGATCCAAGACCGGAGCAAATGCTCCATTTTCCCATCAGACTTCACTGAACAAAACAAATTCAAAGGCAAAATGATTAAGAACTTCAAGACAGCAGTCCCGGAGTATTAAATCCCAAGTGGGGAGCCCCCTTCTGAGTGACTGCATAGGTCACTCTCCGCTGACACAGGCCACGCCCCTAATGCACCTCTGCCCGACCACAAAGAAGATAGAGACGTAGAGGCATGAATGTCTTCACCTTCCTAATCTCCCATTTACAAACATAGCAATATCCTATACTCACTCTTTTCTTTTTTTCATCACTTCGTCAAAGGAGATATGCTTCCTACCTGTCAAAGCTAATGCATTCAGGTGTGCTCTGTATCCCAGCCCCCATTATTGCTTCATCTGATTCTTTCCTCTCTCAAGTGTATTGACTCTCTCCTGATCTCGAACATCTGCCTCTTTGTTGGCTCTTTCCTTCAGGTTATAAGTATATTCAAATCTTTATTTACCACCTCTTAAAAACCCTCTGCTGACCCTGAGTAGCCCTCTAACTATCTCATTTCCTTAATGGTCCACCCAGCCAAGGCTCTAGAAATAGTCATCTGTCTTCAAACTGTACCCTGAATCCAACCTCCTTTAACCACCTCCATTATTCCCCCAGTCCAAACCAGAATCATCTCCTAAACTATTGCAATGCTTCGCCGAATAGTCCATCTGCTTCAAATTCTTGCCCTTCTAGAATGCATTCTCCACAAAGCGGTCACAGGGATCTTTCACAACACAAGATGAATGCTATCATTCTTCCACTCCAAACCCATGGCAGAAACCATCTATGGGGTACTTTGTGCGTACAGAGGGTTTTCATTTTTTTTTTAAAGATTTATTTATTCATTTGAGAGAGCGAGAATGAGAGAGAGTACATGAGAGGGGGGAGGGTCAGAGGGAGAAGCAGGCTCCTCGCCGAGCAGGGAGCCCGATGCGGGACTCGATCCCGGGACCCCAGGATCATGACCTGAGCCGAAGGCAGTCGCCCAACCAACTGAGCCACCCAGGCGCCCGAGGGTTTTCATTTTTATGTAGTCTCATTTATCAGTCTTTTCCTTTGTGGTTTCTTCCGTTAACTTATACTCAGAAAGTTCCTTCTCAGCTAGAGTTAAATAAATATTCCCCTTTATTTGTTTCTGGTCTTAAAACATTTCTGCTTCTCATATTTAAATATTTCATGAATTTGATGTAAGAAAGGTAATGGGAGAATAAATTTATTTTCCAAATATTTAAACTTACTGAGTAATCCTTCTATTCCTCCCCCCCACTAATTTGGTATCTTTTTAAGATTTATTTAATTATTTCAGAGGGAGAGAGCGCACTCACGTGCAGGCACGAGTGGGGGGAGGGGCAGAGGCCGACAGGAGGCTCAATCTCACGACCCTGAAATCAAGACCTGAGCCGAAATCAACAGTCAGAAGCTCAACCGACTGAGCCACCCAGGCACCCCTCCCCGCACCACCACTAATTTGTAAGGTCATATCGGTCATATTCTAAATTCTTTATAAAGTCAAGTTGCTGGTGGTGATTGCAGTGGTAATCGTGGTGGCTGTTTTCCTGCTGGACAGTTTCGTTCCATTGATCAGATATTGACTCTTGAACCAGCTCCACATTTTCTTGGCTATTGCAGTTTGGAGGGAGGCAGGGGATGAAGTGAGAATATGCAATGTGACAAGGCTTCTCTAATTACTCTTCCTTTTCCAAATTTGCTTGGCGGGTCTCACTGTTTACTCCTCCAGCTGATCCTTAGACTCTCCCCATAATATTCCAATATAAATTCTTCAGGAGGTTGAAATAAAAGTTACATTGGACTCATAAATCATTTAGCAAATAATTTAACAATTTAAAACTATTCAGTGTTGCTGTCCAGAATTAAGATCTGCCTCTACATTTGTCTTCTTTCATGGCTCTCAATTTTTTTGCTTTTCTTTACAGAAATCCCAAGTCTTTGGCAGTGAGTTTATTTCTAGGTTTGCTTGGGTTTTGTTTTTTTTTTTCTGGATCCTGGAAAATGAACTTTCCTGATCATATTGTCTAATGAGGTTTTATAATTTAAACACAAGCTGTTGATTTTCTATGTATATATGTCCATCTTATTCTTATTCATTTTTATCTAACAATTTTTCAGTTGAACTCCGTGGGATTTTTCAGGGAACCATCATGCCATCTGCCAGTAATGAAAACACTTTCGCCTTATTTTCAACAGCTATAGTTGTCATTCGTGTTTCATGATGTACTGTTCTTCCTAGATCTTCCACAATATGATAATAATAGTAACAATAGTAACAATAAATGGTAATAATAACAACAGCAGCAGCAGAGATAGAGGCATTCTTATATTATTTGGCATTAATGACTTTAGTATTTTGGCTTCGGAATCACTGCTAAAAGTATTCTGGCCTCATCATTTACTATTCCCACAGCGACACATTTTCATCATAAGCCAACCAGTCTATTAACTAAGGACAGCAATATATAGTATGTATGTTTCTCAGACAATAAAATTCACATTTTAAGTGAAAAATTCAGTTATTTTTAGTATATTCACAAAGCCATGCAATGATGAACACTAATTCCAGAATATTTTCATCATCCTCATAAGAAATCCCAGACCCGGGGTGCCTGGGTGGCTCAGTCCATTGAGCCGCTGACTCTTGGTTTTGGCTCAGGTCATGATCTCAAGGGGGTGAGACCAAGCCCCACATCAGGCTCCACACTCAGCAGGGAGTCTGCTTCTCTTTCTGTCTCCCTCTGTTCCTCCTCCCACTCATGCTCACTCTCTCTAAAATAAATAAATACATATTTAAAAAAAAAAAAGAAATTCCATACACATCGGCAATCTCTCCCAATTCCCCCCTCACCCCATCCCTGCAACCATTGATCCATTCTCTGTCTCTATGGATTTTCCTATTCTGGACAATTTGTATAAACGCAATCAGACACTATGAGGCCTTTTGTTTCCACCTTCTTTCACTTAGCATGTTTACAAGTTTCATCAATATTATAGAATGTATCAGTACTGCGTATCTTTTTATTACTGAATAATAATCCACTATATGGTTTTACCAAATTTTATTTATTCATCCAGTAATGGATATTTGGGCTGTTTCCACTTGTTGGTGATTATGAGCAATGTTGCTATCAACATTCATGTACAAGTTTTTGTATGACTATATGTTTTAAATTCTCTTGGGTGTATGCTTAGGAATGGAATTGCTGGGTCGTTTGATAACTCAATATTTCACTTGTTGAGGAAGTGACAAATTGTTTTCCATAGCAGCTACACCGTTTCCCATGTGTCAGCATTCACAAATTCAGGAGCAATTCAACAAAGTATGAGCATTCCAGTTTCTCTGCATCATCGCCAACACCTATTACTCTTTTTCACTACAGATATCCTAGGGGGTGTGAACTGGTGTCTCATTTTGGTTTTGATTTGTATTTCCCTAATAATGAATGATATTGCACACCATGTGGTGTGTTTCATGACCAAGATTGTATCATCTTTGGGGAAATGTCGATTAATTATCTCACCCACTTTTTAATTGAGTTATTTGTCTTTTTGTTGTTCAGTTTTAAATGTTCTTTACATACTCCAGATACATGTCTCTTATCACATATATAATTTGAAAACATGTTCTCCTGTCCTGTGGGTTGTCTTTTCACTTTCTTGATCCTGTTCTCTTTTTTTTAAATGTTCTTTTATTTAAATTTCAATGAAGTCCAACTTATCAATTTTTTGTTGTTGTTCCTTATGTTCATGACGTCATGTCTGATATGTCTTGATATGTCCATTGCCATATCAAAGGTCATGAAGTTTTATGTCTAAGATTTTTTCTAACAGTTTTATAGCTTGGACCTCTACATTTAAATGTTTGATCCATTTTTTTTTAAGATTTTATTTATTTATTTGACAGAGAGAGACACAGCGAGAGAGGGAACACAAGCAGGGGGAGTAGAAGAGGGAGAAGCAGGCTTCCCACAGAGCAGGGAGCCCGATGCGGGGCTCGATCCCAGGACCCTGGGATCGTGACCCGAGCTGAAGCAGACGCTTAATGACTGAGCCACCCAGGCGCCCCTGTTTGATCCATTTTGAGTACATCTCTGTGTATGGTGTGCTGTAGGGATCCAATTTCATTGTTTCGCATGTGGATATATGGTTGTTCCAGTGCCATTTGTTGAAACAGCTATCTTTTGCCCATTAAATTGTTTTGGCACCCTGGTAGTAAATCAGTATGAATGTGAGGGCTGGTTTCTATACTCTCAATTCTATTCCAATGTCCTATATGTCTATTATTATGTAGTACTACACTACCTCAATTATCATGGCTTTGTATTAAATTTCAAAATGGGAAACTGTGAGTTCTCCCACCTGGTTCTTCTTTTTAATGTTACTTTGGCTATTCTGGGTTCCTAACATTTCCATACAAATTTTAGAATCAGTTTATCAATTTCTGCAAAAACAGTAGGCATGATTTGGGGAAGGTTGTATTAAATCATTAAATCAATTTGAGGAGTTGTGTCATTTTGGCAATATTAAATCTTTCAACCCATGAGCATGATATACCTTTCCATTTATTTAGGTTCTCTTTAATTTCTTTCACTGATGCTTGGTATTTGTCAGTTACAAGTCTTGAACCTACTAGGCTAATTTATTCTTAAGTACTTTATTCTTTCTGATGCTATTGTAAATGGAGTTTTCTTAATTTTATTTTCAGGTTGTTAATTGCTATCACAGAGAAATATAATTGATTTTTGTATATTGATCTTGGGTCCTGCAATCTTGTTGAAGTTTTGTTGTTGTTGTTGTTGTTGTTGTTTTGGTTTTATTAGAAACTTAGTGAATTCCTCAAGATTTTGTAAGGTCATGCTCTCTGTAAGTAGAATAGATTTCCTCCTTTCTTTACAATCTGGATGCTTTTTCTTTCTTTTTCTTGCCCAATTTTTCTTGCTAGACCCACCAGTAAAATAAAGGTGCTAAGAGTGGACATCCTTGTCTTGTTCCTGATATTAGGGGCAATCCTCTCAGTCTCTTATCATTAAGTACAAAGTTAGCTGTGGGAATTTTGTAATTGCCCTTTATTAGGTTCAGGGAGTGCCCTTGTATTCCTAGTTTTTGTCATCAAAGGATTTAAGTTTTGTCAAATGCTCTTTCTGTATCTATTGAGATGCTCATGAGATTTTTATCTTTATTCTATTTATGTGGCATGTTCCATTGATTTGGGAATATTAAACCAATCATCCAGTCATTGGATCGGTGTGTAAGCCTCATATAATTATTATATTATGTCATATTATATATAACCACATAAAACATAACTGTATGTAATATAAAATATATATAATCCTTATATGTTTCTGGATCCAGTTTGCTAGTATATTGTTGAGGATTTTTGTGTCTATATTCATAAAGGATATTAGTCTGTATTTTTTTTCATGTGATTTTGCTATCTGGATAATACTGGATTTATAGAATGACTTGACACACTCTCCATTCTTCTATTTTTGAAAGAGTTTGTGAAGGACTAGTGTTAATTCTTCCTTAAACATTTGGTAGGAATCACCAGTGAAGCCATCTGGGCCTGGGCTTTTCTTTGTGGAAAGTTTTTGATTTCTAATTCAGTTACTTTATTTGCTATAGGTTTATACACATTTTCTATTTATTCTTGAGTTAGTTTCAATAGTTTGTGTCTCAGAAAATGTCCATTTCATTGAAGTTATCTGATTCCTTGGCTTAAAATTGTTTAGTACTCCCTTATAATCTTTTTTATTTCTGAAAAGTCAGTGGGAATTTCCCCTTTCATTCTTGGTTTGGGTAATTCTAGTACTTTTATTTTTCTTGGTCAGTATATCTAAAGTTCTGTCAGTATTGTTGATCTTTCAATCAAGTCTTGGTTTCTTTGATTTTCTCTCTTGTTTTTTATTCGCTATTTCCTTTATTTCTATTCATAACCATCCTTCTGTTTATTTCAGATTTAGTTTGTTCTTTTTCTAGCTTCCAAAGGTGAATGCTTAGGTTGGGGGTTATTGATTTAGGTAAGTTTCCCTCTAAGCTCTACTTTAGCAAAGTCCCATAGGTTTTGGTATATTGTTTTTAATTTTTAATTTACCTCAAAGTAATTTCAAATTTCCCTTGTGCTTTCTACTGTGACCCACTGGTTACTTAGAAGTGTGTTGTTTAATTTTTACACATTTGTGAACATCCCAAACTTCCTTTTGCTATTGATTCCTAATTTCACTCCACTGTGATTAGAGAACATTGTATTATATCAAAAATTGAAATTTATCGTGGTTTGCTTTATGGACCCCTCTGCAGGTTTGCTGCTATTTGTTGGTGGTGATGTGTCTACATATTTACTGACATTTCTAAACTAATTCTGCAAAATCTGTATTTTTTATCATGTGCAGCCACTGAAGACTCTGGTTAGCTTAAGAGTCCACTAATGATTGGACAAAGATTTCATTAAGCATTTGGGCCAGTAAGTCTCCTCATATTTGCCAGGGACTCTGTGTGCATGTTGAGGAACAATATCAACACTCCATCGGGCAGTTTTGAATTCTGCTTTAGCTTTTGTTCCCTCCTTAGAAAGAACCTCAAGATCAGCCAGAGTTGAAATCTTAATGGCTTCTCAAGTCTTTCCCGAGCATGTGCACAGCTGCATACAGCCTTGGGCATGCACATAGCCTTCTAAATTTCCAGGATTGTGTCAAAGCTTTTCAAAGCCCCTATCGATCTCGCTCCCCAGCTTTCTTTTTTAAACCTTGTGGTTAGTCTATTGTTTCCCTCAACCGTTATCCACAACCTCAGGCAGCTGCGAAGTTAATTACTTCCCTGTAATTGGTTTCAGCAATTACCCCGGAGGAAAAGGCTTTTCACACAGGGTTAGCTCTGGGTCAGGTCAAGTAAAGATAATTCTTGAAACTGGGGTTATCCTTGGAACTGTCAGACAATTCACATAATAGCAATTTGCTGAAAGGGGAGTTTTGAAGAGTTCCAACTCTTCGATGACTGTTAATGCTGCTGGTTTTCACCATGATACGGGCCTTGGGATTTCAAAGCTAATGAGGAAGATTAGACAAGGGGCATAAGAGTAGGGCATGTTAATATGCCATGTTAACAGGATATTACAGTGTAATACATTTCCGGAAGGTGCCCATATCACAAATGTGCACCCCAATAATTTTAATTTTATCTCAACAGATACAGAAAAAGGATTTGACAAAATTCAACATCTGTTTATGATAAAAACTCAACAAGGTGGGTAAAAGAGGGAACATACCTCAACATAACAAAGGCTTATATGACAAGCCCCCAGCTAATATCATACTCAACAGTAAAAAGCTGAAATCTTTTCCTCTAAGATCAGGAACAAGACAAGGATCCCCTCTTTTATCCAACATAGTCCTGGAAATTCTAGCCATAGCAGTTAGGAAAGAAAAGGAAATAAAAGGCCTCCAAATTGAAAAGAAAGAAGTAAAACTGTCACTATTTGCAGATGACACTGTATAGAGACAACCCTAAAGGCTCTGCCAAAAAATTGTTAGAGCTAATAAATTAATTCAGTAAAGTTACAGGATCCAAAATTAATATACAACAATCTGCTCTGTTTTTATACATTAATAAACTATCAGAAAGAGAAATCAAGAAAGCAATCCCATTTACAATTGCATCAAAAAGAATAAAATACTAAAAAAAAGAATAAAAATTTTGCAACTTCCTGTGCTTTCAGCTGCCCCCCGCCCCCCCACACCCCCGGTTCTGCCAGTTCTGTTAGTACTCCAAGTGAGGCGAGAAAGAAACTATTCCCTCAGGTAGCTCTCTAAAAAGCCAGAACCTTGGGAGCACATTTCACTATTCTCTTCATCCACCCACCATCCCTTGAGGGAGAAGCCAGAAATGAAGCTGAGGTACACCTGCCAAGGGGGGATAATTGTGGCAGCGTGAAGCAGCTTTTGTCCATTTCAGTGCAACTGTTTCAACTTTGCATTCACCTAGGGTAATACAATTTCCTAGCTGCTTTCTGGAGTTTTCATAAAGGTATTATGGTTCACGTGTTGTTGTTAAGTTGAGGTCTCTATAAGGAAACAAAAGCAAGGATGCCTTATTCCCCCATCTTGCTGGTATTACCATCATGTTGGTGTTTTTTGTTTAGGATTTCATTTACTTGAGAGAGAGAGAGCACAAGTAAGGGGAGAGGCAGAAGGAGAGGAAGAAGCAGGCTCCTGCTGAGCAGACAGCCCGACGTGGGGCTCAATCCCAGGACCCCAGGATAATGATCTGAGCTGAAGGCAGACGCCCAACCGACTGAGCTACCCAGGCGCCTCCATGTTGGTGTTTTTATTAGTTTATATTAAAGGTATGATTAATTTAGGGTGAAATTACATGAGTGTCTTTTATACTCTGAAAATAGAGAATGCCTGTCCATTTATCAATAGTTATTTTTTTTGTGGCTATCATTAATATTTTAAAGTTGTCTTATAAAGTTCATGCATGGGCCGCCTGGGTGGCTCAGTTGGTTAAATGACTGCCTTCGGCCCAGGTCATGATCCTGGAGTCCCAGGATAAAGTTTACTTTGGGCTCCCTGCTCAGCAGGGAGCCTGCTTCTCCCTCTGACCCTCCTCCCTCTCATGCTCTCTCTCTCAAATAAATTAATAAAATCTTTTAAAATAAATAAAGTTCATACATTCTTGTTAAATTAATTCTTAGGCATTTAATTTTTGTTGTCATTGTCTTTATTATAAATGAGATTTGTTTTCCATTATACATTTTAGTTGGTTGTTGTTTGTTTTACTTCATCAGAAGTTTGTTGACTTTTGTATGCTGATTCATTGTCCAGCCACCTTACTCAATTCTCTCTTATTTGTTAAATTTCAACCATTTGCAAGTACTCATTTTTTTCCTTTTTTTTAGAGAACTTTGAGCAGCATTATGAACATTGGAATTCAAGTTTTTCTAAAACTATTAAGCTTTTTTTTTTAAGATACTATTTATTTATTTGACAGAGACACAGAGAGAAAGGGAACACAAGCAGGGGGAGTGGGAGAGGGAGAAGCAGGCCTTCCGCCAAGCAGGGAGCCCGATGCGGGGCTCGATCCCAGGACCCTGGGATCATGACCTGAGCAGAAGGCAGATGCTTAACGACTGAGCCACCCAGGCGCCCCTATTAAGCTTTTTTTTTTTTTTTACGATTTTATTTATTTGACAGAGAGAGACAGCAAGAAAGGGAACACAAGCAGGGAGAGTGGGAGAGGGAGAAGCAGGCTTCCCACAGAGCAGGGAGCCCGATGCAGGGCTCGATTCCAGGACCCTGGAGTCATGACCTGAGCCAAAGGCAGATGCTTAATGACTGAGCCACCCAGGCGCCCCTAAAGCTATTAAGTTTTTAAATAAGAACATTTAAGTTCTACTCTTTCATCAAATTTCAAGTATATAATATAGTATTAAGTTTTTATTTTAATTCCAGTCAGTGTTATGTTAGTTTCGGGTGTACAATATAGTGATTCAACACTTCCATATATCACCCTGTGCTCATCACAACAAGAGCACTCCTTAATCCCCATCCCCTATTTCCCCCATCCCCCCACCCACCTCTCTTCTGGTAACCATCAGTGTGTTCTCTATAGTCAAGAGTCTGTTACTTGCTTTGTCTGTCTGTCTCTCTTTTTCTCTATTATTTTTTCCCTTTGCTTGTTTGTTTTCTTTCTTAAATTCCATATATGAGTGAAATGATGTGATCTTTTTCTCTGACTTATTTCGCTTAGCATTATACTCTCTAGTTCCATCCATGTCATTGCAAATGGCAAAATCTCATTCTTTTTTTATGGCCAAATAATATTCCATTGTGTATATATACTACATCTTCTTTATCCAATCGTCAACTGATAGACACTTGGGCTGCTTCCATATCTTGGCTCTTGTAAATAATGCTGCAATAAACATAGGGGTACATGTATCTCTTTGAATTAGTGTTCTTGTATTCTTTGGGTATACCCAGTAATGCAATTGCTGGATCATATGTAGTTCTATTTTTAACTTTTTGAGGAACCTCCACACTGTTTTCCACAGTGGCTGCACCAGTTTGCATTCCCACCAACAGTGTAAGAGCGTTCCCCTTTCCCCACATCCTCACCAACACCTATCGTTTCTTGTGTTGTTGATTTTAGCCATTCTGACAGGTGTGATGTGATGTCTCATTGTAGTTTTGATTTACATTTTCCTGATGATAAGTGATGATGAGCATCTTTTCATGTGTCTATTGGCCATCTGTATGTCTTTTTGGAGAAACGTCTATTCATGTCTTCTGCCCATTTTTTTAGGTAGGCTCCACACCCAGTGTGGAGCCCAACAGAGGGCTTAAACTCACAACCCTGAGATCGAGACCTGAGCTGAGATCAAGAGTTGGATGCTTAACTGACTGAGCCACACAGGCACCCCTTTTCTGCCCATTTTTTAACTGGATTATTCATTTTGGGGGTGTTGAGTTTTATAAGTTCTTTATATATTTTGGATACTAAC
>NC_138385.1:28212858-28317963 GCF_054177405.1 Leptonychotes weddellii
TTATTTTGATGTAGTCCCAATACTTTATTTTTGCTTTTGTTTCCCATGCCTCAGGAGACATCTAGACATATTGCGCTATGGCCAATATACAAAGAAGTTACTGCCTTTGTTCTCTTCTAGGATTTTTATGGCTTCAGGTCTCACATTTAGGTCTTTAATATAATACAGTATTATTAACTATAGAATATAGATTAGATCCTTAGGTCTTTAAGATATAATATTTAATTAGATCTTTAATATAATATAGTATTATTAACTAGTCTGTAGATTAGGTCCCTAGAACTTACTCATCTTTCATTTGAAAGTTTATACCCTTTGAACAACGTATGCCCATTTCTCCCACTCCCCAGCCCCTGGCAATCACCATTTTTCTCTGTTTCTATGAGTTTGGCTTTTTTTTAGATTCCACATTTAAATAGATCATACAGTATTTGTCTTTCTCTCTCCGGCTTGTTTCACTTAACAAGACGGGTGTTAATTAATTTGATTGTGGTAACCATTTCACAATATATGCATATATCAAATCATTAAGTTGTGAACTTTAAGTATACACATTGTTATCTTGTCAGTTATAAAAAGCAGGGAGAAAAAGCACACCAAAGCTATTAAGTATTCCCATTTATTTTTTTTCCTGTGTTCTATATTACTTGTTTCCTTAGGATGTTGGTTCTTAGTTTTGTTGAATTTGGTTCCTCTTTTTCATGCCATTTCTTTTCCTCAAAGGTTTAGTCACTTCTTAATTGTCTGTTTATATTTGTAGATGCAACTCTAAATTAAATTAAAGTAATTGCTAGAGTGTATTTCCTCAGGCTAACTGAGAACCCTTGTCCTCTTGTTCTATTAATACAAATTTCAGTTGTAGGAGCCAGCATTCCAATAGCTGTGATGTGAAGAGGAAAAGGCTTATGCATCTGGCAGCCTTTCCTAAGGAATGTAAAAGTAGTTTATTTTCTACATGGGGGTTTCCCATCCACTTGGATCTTAAACATTACCTAGAGTAACGCTTCTTCTCTGAAATCCACACTTATTCTGAGTTTTTCGCATCTCAGTGCCCTCTTTAAAGAACTGTATTTATGGCATTAGCCTGTAAGCATATTCCTGAATCATTCCTTCTAAGAACCAGGACTGGCACAGGTGTTCTACTCTAAAATTAACTAATTGACCATGAACTTTTCTTTTCTTCAGCCTGAACTTCCTTTGATCTTGGGGCTATTTGGAGTTCTGAGGATAATGAACTTTGACATGTCTACTTATCCACTGCTTTGGGGTGGCTGGATGTGAAGCTTCAATGTACTATATTGCCTCTCTATTTCCATCCAATTTATACCTTCCAAATATCCCTCTCTAGTGATTGCATATCTCCTGGGTTTCCAGGGCAATAGATTTTATTTTTGTATTCCACTTTTCACTGGATTGGGATATGAGGATAAAGAGTCTATAAATGGGTGGGTTCAAGAAATACACTGGAACTGGAAATCTTTTCATCTGCCTCACCATCTGATCATCATCAGAATACTTTAGAAAACAGACTTATGGTTAGTGTTGATCTCAATAGAAACAGATTTTAGCATCTTCTACAAATCACCTAAATTTATTTTATTTTTTTAGATTGTATTTTTTTATTTATTTTTTAAGATTTTATTTATTTGTCAGAGAGAGAGAGAGCACAAGCAGAGGGAGCAGAAGGCAGAGGGAGAAGCAGGCTCCCCGCTGAGCAGGGAGCCCGATGCGGGACTCAATCCTGTGACTCCAGGATCATGACCTGAGCCGAAGGCAGTCGCTTAACCAACTGAGCCACCAGGTGCCCCTAGATTTTATTTATTTGTTTGAGAGAGAGAGAGCAGAGAGAGAGAGCGCACAAGCTTGGGGAAGGCGCAGACGGAGAAGCAGGCTCCCTGCTCAGCAGGGAGACCATCACAGGGTTGGATCCCAGGGCCTTGGGATCATGACCTGAGCCAAAGGCAGAGGCTTAACCAACTGAGCCACCCAGGCACCCTTATTTTAAACAAGAATGAGGTGAAAGCAGTTTCTTTTCCATGGTAGGGATCACCAAAACATAGTTAAAGAATATTTGTTAAAAGCAGTGGCCACTCATGTGGGCTGAAAAAAACACATAAATGTATAGGATGGGTAAGCCAAAGTTTAGAGCAGATAAATTTGAGAAAAAGCTTTAGATATGCATATTTCAAGCAACATACATTTTCCTGAACTTCTCGTCTGAATATAAATTCATATATATTTTGTGGTGGTCAATGTGGCAAATTATTCCAAAAAAGAAAGTAATAGTAATAATAATAACCTAATCCCTTTGGTATGGCAATTCCATTTTTAAAAATGTATTATAAAAGGAATATGTAAAAACTTAACTACAAGGAATATGTAAAAATTTAGCTACAAGAATGTCAACCATAGTATTATTTATTAAAGTAAAAAATTGAAAAGAATATTGATTTGGGCACCTGGGTGGCTCAGTTGGTTAAGCGACTGCCTTCGGCTCAGGTCGTGATCCTGGAGTCCCTGGATCGAGTCCCGCATCGGGCTCCCTGCTCGGCAGGGAGTCTGCTTCTCCCTCTGACCCTCCCCCCTCTCATGTACTCGCTCTCTCTCATTCTCTCTCTCTCAAATAAATAAATAAAATCTTAAAAAAAAAAAAAGAATATTGATTTAATAATTAGATATTTATTTTGTTTTTTTCTTTAACCTTAATAAACTTCAGTTTTTATAGCAGTTTCATAGTCACAGCAAAATTAATCAGAACATATAGAGATTTCCTGGGTTAGAAAAAATGCTGTGTAGAATACTACAATCATGGGTAAGACATTCTATAAGTCCGTGGATGACAGTTTTGGCAGAAGCATTTCATGCAAGGAAGGAAAATCCATATCTACAGTGTCTATTCCAGTAAGAACAAAACATTGCCCCTTCCATCATGGAAGCAGTCCAATATAATCAATCTGCCACCAGATAACTGGCTGGTTACCCCAAGGAATGATGCCATGTCAAGATGCATCATTGGTCTCTGCTGGTGGCACTCAGCACTCAGCAGTGGCCTTAGCCAGGTTGTCTTTGGTAAGCGAAAAGTCCATGTTGCTAAACCTATGAATAATCTTCATCCCTGCCACCATGGCTACTTTATTTATGAGCCCATTGGGTAACGGCAGGGGTGGCTAAAGAAAGAGGCTGACTGGTATCCATCAAAAGGGTCACCCTATCTATTTGATTATTAAAATTCTCCTCTGTTGAGTCCATACTTTCGTGAACACTCATATGGGACTCAAATATTTTCACATTTTCTGTGTATTCAGAGAGTTCTATCCATATATCTCTTTCCCAAATTGCCTTATCACCAATTTTCCAATCACGTTCCTTCCAAGTCCCTGACCATTCAGCTAAACCACTGGCCACAGACAATAAATTGGTATACAATTACACATCTGGTCATTTCTTCTTCTAAACAAAGGGAACAACCAAGTGTTCTACATGAGTTTCTTCCCAGTAGGAAAATTTCCCTTCACTACTATCCTTCAGGAATGTCCCAGAGAAGTGTCGCAGCGGTACAGCTGTCCACTTTCAGGTGGTGCCTGAATGTTGTACAGAACCCTCTGCCAGTCAGGCCCAAGCCTTCTGTTCCTCTGTCATCTGAGCCTAGGGAACTCCCCACGAGGCCATAGGTGCAGGATGGAAGAGAGAAGGTTGTGTAACAGGAATGTGGACCCATGACATTTGGACAACTTGTTCATGTGACTTACTTATACCTTCAGGGCCTGCTTGGATCCAGTCAGGTATACAATAATTCTGTTTGGTGATGGACTTCTGCTATGCACATCCAACTTTATGGCTGGGTGGCTCAGATAACACTTAGTTCATGCTGGGCAGCTCAGATCATACAGTAACCATTGTGACCAATGGCTAAATGGTTGATCCCTACTAAGGCCCAGTGGCAGGCCAGGAGCAGTTTCTCAAAAGCAGCAAAGGTATATGCAGAGAATGGCAGGGCTTTGCTCCCAAGTCCTAAGGGCCCATGCTACATATTGATTCTTCTGGATCATAGGACTGGTGTGACAGAGCAGCTTGCTCAGCAGCCCAGACCTGTTGCAGAGCCTGGTCTTGCTCTGAGCCTCACTCAAAATGAGCAACTTTTCGGGTCACTCAGTAAGTGGGCCAGAACAACACGCCCAGATAAGAGATATGTTGCCTCCAAAATCAAATGAGGCCTACTAGAAATTGTACCTCTTTCTTGGTTTTAGGAGGGGTCAAATGCAATGACTTATCTTTTATCTTAGAAGGTATGTTTCTGCATATCTCATACCACTGAACCCCTAGAAATTTCATTGAAAGAAAAGACCCCTGAACTTTTGTTGGATTTATTGATCATGCTCTGACATGCAAAAGTCTTGCAAATAAGTCTACAGTAGTTACTATCTGCTGAAAGCAAACTGTTTCAGGTACTCTTTACTAAAAGATAGGGAGAAAAAAAGTACTTTCCAGATTAATAGTTACATACCAGGCACTAGGGGATGTGTTAATTTGCTCAAGAGATAACACCACATCTGGTAGCTGCATTTGGAGTCACCTCCTGGTTAAGCTTTAATAATCTACTGTTATTCTCCAAGATGTATACATCTTCTGTGTAGACCAAACATGGGAGCTGAATGGGGACATGTTGGGAATCACCACCCCTGCTTCTTTCAAGTCCTTGTTGTGGCACTAATCTCTGCAATCCCCCAAGAATGCAGTATTGCTCTTATTTTGCTATTTTCCTAGGTAGAGGTGGTTCTAGTGCCTTCCACTTGGCCTCTCCCACCATAATAGCCCTCACCCCCAGGTCAGGGAACCAGTGTGAGGATTCTGCCAGCTGTTGAGCATATCTATTCAAGTCATGCATTCTGGAACTAAAGGAATAACCACAGGCTGGGTTTGGTGACACACTGGGCCCATTGCAAGATAGACTGGAGCTAAAACCAAAACAACTCCATTGATCACCTGACCTCCATAAGTCTCTACACTGTCTGGTGGACCCCAGTGACTTTGGATCTTTGAGAAACAAGTGTCAGTTTATAGCCAATGTCTCGTAGTCAGATTATTTCGCTTTCTCCAATGCACAGTGACCCTGGTAAAAGACCATAGCTACTTTCAGGGAAGGCTCGGAGAAAGATTGACAGTATACTACAAATGTATACTGTAGTATGCGGAGATCCTCCCTCAAGGAACATGGCCTTCCCTTCCTTCTGGGCTGGGTCTGTAAACTGACTTAAAACTAGGAATTCATGGGGGAGGGGGGCCATGACTCTTTGTTTTTATGATTCAGGTTAGACATTTGTTCCCTTGAATTAGAACTTTTCTGCTCATGCAGATTAAGAATCCAGTAAGCTGCCTACGTATTTCACTTCAGCCCATTCTGATTGCTGCTTTGACTCTGCCATCCGTTATGGTAACTATACCCACACTTGGCCCCTGCCACCCCAGAATCTGAATACTACCACTGCATTTCGGTTTCCCAGTTGAAAAATGCAGTTGCCACTGTAAATTCTGGCCTAACGAGAAGAATGAGCACAGAGTTCTTCAAGAATTCCAGTGCTGCCCTTACAGATTTATTTCTTACTCTGTTGGTAAAAGATGTGTCTTCTGGACCTTCCCACAGTGGGTGAGTAGGTCTAAAATGACAAATCCACCTTAAAATTCCAATGTCCCTAAGCCTTTGAATCCTTTCCTCTACATTAAACCAAAGCAGGTCCAGCATTTTTAATTTACTCACTTTGGTCTCCCTTTTGGTCCGTGGTTCAGCCAACCAACCAAAGAGCCTCTTCTTTATTTGAGCCTCTTCTAACTCCCCCAAGCTGCAACATTAAATGCAGAATCTGATTAGTGAGCAAATATCAATAAATTTGGCCCGATCCAACTTTATGTTTCTTCCACCACTATCCCATACCCTTAATACTTACTCCCACACATTTTCCCCAGATTTCTGTCTGCATAAGTTAGAAAACTCAAGTAGCTCTTTTGGAGTGTAGTATACCTCCTCACCGGTGAAACTTTAGGGGCCTCACCTTTAGGGGTCTGCTGGAACTTGAATCTTGTTATAGATCTAAAAGCAAAGATGGGTGATGGTGTGGATCCTGAGGAGACTCAGAATTCTTTTGCATGGCAACTACCTTAGAAGAGACCATTATCATTTTCTCAGGCAATGCAGGATTAATCCTCTGAAGTGGGGTTAGAAAGGCTGCCACCGCTGGGGGTGGAGAGGCCTTTTTCTACTGGCAAGGAATACTCATCAGAATTTAGGGGCTCAATGTTCTCAGCTTCATTAGGGTCTGCCCACACATCCCCATCTCAACTTAAAGGATCCTGTTCTTTCCCAATCAATGCCCTCACTTTAACCACAGACACCCAGTGCCCTGGGAGTTCAATTTACATTGTAATTCAGCCAATTGTAAAAAGAGATTCTGCATTTGATTTTCAACAATCTCAATCCTGAGGCTACAAGAGATAAGGATTTCCTTCAAGGCACACACAGAAGCTTGCACGTGATTTATGCAGGACTTGACCTGGAAAGAACTGGAAATTCAAATCTCTGAGCTCATCCTTTTTTTTTTTTTTAAAGGTTTTATGTATTTATTTGACAGAGAGAGACACAGTGAGAGAGGGAACACAAGCAGGGGGAGTGGGAGAGGGAGAAGCAGACTCCCCGCCGAGCAGGAAGCCCGATGCGGGGCTCGATCCCAGGACCCTGGGATCATGACCTGAGCCGAAGGCAGACGCTTAACGACTGAGCCACCCAGGGGCCCTGAGCTCATCCTTTTCTTTCCCCACTTTGTCCAGCAACATTAGGAGCAACAAGTCAATCTCTTTACTACTAGAAATAGAGTCATTTAAAACTAATCAGATGGGAGAGCCAATTCAGAAAACTCATCCTTAAAATTCTGTTCCTCTAGAACCACTCTCAGGACCAAAATCTATAGTAGTCCGCTGGGGCTGCCATAACAAAATCTTATAGACTTGGTGGTTTAAACAACAGAAATTTATTTTCTCATAGCTCTGGAGGCGGTAAGTCCAAGATCGGGGTGCCAGGGTGGTGGAGATCTGATGAGAGCTCTCTTCTTGGCTTGTAGACAGCTGTCTTTCCACGGTGTGTTCACCGGACTTTTTCATGTAGAGGGAGAAACAGGTATTTATTTACCTCTTCTTAGAAGGCACCCAATCCTATTGGGTTGAGACTCCATCCCTATGACTTCATTTAACCTTAAATATTTCCTAAAAGCTCTATCTCCAAATACAATCACATTTCATTCCAACATATGAATTTTAGGGAGACACAATTCAGGACAGAACAATAGATATTAACATACCCAGAGAGAACATTTCAAATTATCATCTACAAATATTTCAAGTTGTTAAGACATCAAGAAACACTGTTGATTTTTTTGTTATGGGAATGATCACTTCAGTGGTAATGAATGTAGAGTAAGCAGGGATCCATTATTCAAAGGCTAGAAATGGGAATTTAGGGGGTTGGCAATGGTCTGGTGGTTCCAACTTTTCAGGCAAATGGAGCTATGTCAACTGTATCTCATTGGTGTATTGAGCTTGGAGATTTGGGGGAAGAGGCACTTAGCAAAGGGGCCTTTTGAGAAAAAAGGAAATTTAGTACTAGACCCTATTCTAAGAAGTTCAAAGTTATTATGATCTATATTATGCACTGAGGTGTCGCTTTCTAGTGTCATCGATCAAGAAGCTACATCAGCCCTATTACCCATTTTCTCTCCCAACCAGGAATACTTGTTTTTACTGAGAAGGAGTTTGAACTGTGATACAGCTGCACAGAGGAGCTTCATTTAAGAAAGGAGAGGACTGGGTCCTGGTACGACATGTTTCTTCTGCTAGATTTCTGCTGATCCCTCCTTCTCTATGGAGATGCCCAAACTAATGAAGATGCTTTTGAGACCTTGTCTACTGGGGCATGCTTCAGGTATAGGTGAGTGTAACACTGGGAAGAGAGACTTCCTTTTTCTTTCTCCTACACTCTATCCGATAGCTTAGGCATAGATCACTTAGAAACTCCTTGAAGTGGACAGGAGTCTGCACCAGACTACCGAGCCATCTGTTCTCATGTGCACCAACTGATAAATAATGCAGCAGCAACAACTGCAGAAAGTGGGCCAGTGGTCTTATCAGATTTTCCAATATTTTCCCCCACTAGGCAACAGTAACCAGGTGTAATCTCTTGGATTGCTTAAAGCTCTGAGGCTTTGGGACTTACCATAGGAAAAGAGGACCTAAAAGGGGAGAAAGAATATTTTCTAGTAAACCAAATAGGAGTTTGGGGTCAGAATATTTTAAATATTAAAAGAAATATACCACGGGATGATGAAGGCTATGTCCAATAGATAATAGATGAAAAGAGAAAGAAATATGGATACCGATAAAGAGAGAAAAAATAAATAGTATATATGCATATATGTAATATATTAATATATTATAATAATATAATATATATATCTGTGTCTATATGTATAGCTGTAATCTTACCCCATGCTACTAACAGTGATTATCGCCAAGGCTAATTTTTATTTATTTATTTTTTAAAGATTTTATTTTATTTATTTAACTGACAGAGAGAGAGAGAGACAGCGAGAGAGAGAACACAAGCAGGGGGAGTGGGAGAGGGAGAAGCAGGCTTCCAGCCGAGCAGGGAGCCCAATGCGGGGCTCGATCCCAGGACCCTGGGATCATGGCCTGAGCCGAAGGCAGTCGCTTAACCAACTGAGCCACCCAGGTGCCCCACCAAGGCTAATTTTTAATCTATATAGTTACATTTTTCAATAATGAAAAAATATTGATTAATAAGAAATACATACCAATTATTTCTAGTTTTGAAAAGAATTCTCTCATCCCAGAAGAATTTTCTTTCTGAGAATGTTAACCCTTCGTAGGTAATATGTTTGGGCAAGTGAGCACGAATGTATAGAAGGCTAGTCAACTCAGCTCTATGCCACTGGTCTTTTGCAAGGGAAGTGATTATTTTTTGTGACGGCATGCGAATTTCTGTTATTTTATGTGAGTCATTATTGCTGATGTAGTTTATCTATGAATTAACAAATAATTAAGTGTTACACTTTCCTTACTACCTCAACCCTTTCTTGTTTCGGTCAACACATGTGGTTAATTCAACTTGTCAAGTTTGGATTTTTCTTTTGTTGATATGTGAGGCCACCAAACAGTTTCCCACTCTGGGGTCCTTATGGGGGAAAAAGAAGAAAAGTCAAAATACAGCGTGCTTTCCTTCAGAATTTCTTTCATTTAGATACAGGCCGCAAAAGGTCAGGAAAAAAAGGGATTTTTCCAAGACATTCTATTTAGTAGACTTCATTTAGGGACATAAAATGTAGGAAGAATTAATACTTCCCTTTCCATAATAAAAATGCATATTCCTTCTGCAAATTGCAAGAGATTAATTTCTCTGGTAATCCCATATAATCTCATTTCTCAGAGCTGAAGTTTTTTTGTTGCTCAAAAGAAATATTTGAGGTGACTGTCTTGCTTTGTGTATGGGGTAGTGGGGGCAGCAAGGGGTAGTGGTTACTTCATGCAATTCTCTACAGCATGGAGCACAGGAAAAGGGCAGTGGAGAATAAGAGAGAAAGCCTCATCCATCTGCCTCTTCTCCTTTTGTCCATGGGTGCAAATATGCCACCTGCCCAGAGTTCCTGGACTGCTGTGGTCAGGGATGTGCAAGCAATGAGGTTTGGAGGGAAGGGTTAAGGACTGTGCAAGACCATCTCTGAAATATTGCTTGGTAGCTTAGGATCCATATTTAAACTACTAAATACTGCTGTTGGGATTACTCAGATCAGCTGTTAGAGCCAAATTTCAAGATTAGTAGGGACTCATCTGTGCCTCAGTGTCCTCATTTGTAAAATGAGAATAATTGAGTCATTGTGGGAATAAAATGGGATAATTCATAAAAATATGTATAATAGTATAGAGCATATAATGCTCACCTAATAGGAGCTATTGTTGTTATTATTAAGAGGCTCCTGGGCATTGTGTAGGTGAGGTGCATAAAGGAGGGCCCATAGAAAAAGGAAGGGGATTAGGTAATACCTGGAAATATGGCCAAATGAGAACAGTTTCATTTGCTGTCTGAAAAAGTTACCTGAAATTTACATTTGTAAAGAGAAAAGAGGACATTTATACCTTTGTACATTTCTGCAGTCCGAGTTCGCATGTTCATGCACCACCTTTTTGACTGACATTTCTTCTAAGTCCCCAAAAAGTCCAAGCCTCAAAGAACCACTTAGGGCTCAATACTGGCCTCCTATGGAAGTGGAATCCAGGCTTAACATCCCAAGAACTAGAGAAACAATTCTCTTTACTAAGGGGGCTTCCAGGGAAGGGGGGGGTTGTATTATAATTAGTATAATAAATATTATTGTGGTTAAGGAATTGACATGAGCAGAGTGAAAATGGCTGAGTAGGTGTTCATCATTTGAATGAAGGATCCTAGGGGTGGGAATGATTGGAGGGGTGTTCAGGAAGACAGAGTTGTGTGAACAAAAGCAGAGGGGCATGAAAGAACATTAGGCCTTAAAAAAGCAGTAAGTCCTTTTGTGATGCTTGAACATAGAGTATAAGAGAGAGATGGCAGAGACAGAAAAAGCCAGGAAAGCTGGGAAGAATCAGATCTCTTATAGTCTTGCTGATAGACAATCAGGACTTTCTTTTCATAATTAATAAGAAATTATGGTTGAAGACTCAAGAGAGAGAGACTTAGAAGAGTCCATGAAGAAGCCAGATAAGGAATGATGGGGACTGAAACAATAAAGTATCATTAGGGATTGTAAGGAGGATACAGATAAAACAAAAGGTAAGAATCTATACTTGGGAGTAGTCAAAATTTTAAAAAAGGAAGTACAGGGTTCCTGGGTGTCTCAGTTGGTGAAGCATCGGACTCAATTTCAGCTCAGGTCATGATCTCAGGATCGTGAGATCGAGCCCTGCATCGGGCTCCGTGCTCAGTGTGGAGTCCGCTTGGGATTCTCTCCCTCTCCCTCTGCCCCTCCTCCCCACTCTCTCTCTCAAATAAATAACTCTTTTTTTAAAAAAAAGTAAGTGCACATGATCTTCCGATTAAAGATTTTATTTATATGCAATGTTTTACAAAATTATTTAAAATATCAAGTTAGAGTCAGTTACACATTTAGCTATTTATTTTGTTGATAATAATAGATTACACGAAATTAGGCATTTCCCAGAAAGTGGGGTGAGAGAATTCTTTAATCTATAGCCCTGGAACCTGGCAGACACACAAAGTCTTTGAAACTTTATTTCTACCTCAGAGGTCAGCATTGGTCTAGGAAGGTCCTAGATAACCTGGTATAGTGTGGGGCTGGTGCAGAATAAAATGTCTAACTTCTAAAATTAGGACTCATACTCTAAGTAAACTCTAGGTGACTCAGTCAGTTTTAGGTACTTCTCTGACAGGAGTTCCAATAGTGTGGAAAAGGAGATCCATGGACCAGCGATTGATTTAAAAGAGTGCCACAGAATCCTATAAAATTTGGAAGAAACAGAAGCCCTAGGTATAGGTTCAGACTACCCATGGTCTCTACCTTCGAAGATACATGGCACTGCCCTGACAGGTAGGTTTTTTTGTGTGACACCAAAATTGTCATTTGCTGGATCTCTTTGTCTCCCTGGGTATCAAAACTCCATTCTGGCATAACTTTTTCCCATGCCTGTTAAAGGTTTATTACAAACTAAAGAGTTAAAGAAGCCCTCCAGATATTTTGGGAAGCAACCCAGCACAAAAGCATCAATAACAAAAGTCAAGTCAACTTCCTATATATCAAAGCACCAAAAGGTCAAGGATGTAAAAAGTGACCTTTACATTTTATAACACGACACAGTGTTTAGTTATTGTTTTCAAAAAATTGTCAGAGAACATAGAAATCTTCAAACAATAGTTAAAATGGATAGAAAGTTCTAAAGAGCGTATATTCAGAGTTTAATGAACACTCAAATATTTGTTAATCTCAAATCTATGTTATTATATATTCTACTTCCTCTAACTGTAAAAATAAGATAAATACAGGAGTACAGGTGATCTAATCTACATCCCTAGCCCTACTCGATATGTAGCTATATCTTCAATATCAACCTGTGCTCAAATAAAATGTAAAAGGTTATTATTTATAATATTTTTAAGTAGAAGGCATATGCCGAGAGCCTGAATAATTCAATACCAATACTGTAGCATACTTCGCTTCGAAAAACTCATGTTTCTTAGCATGATGTCTTGTAAATAATGCAATGAGTTAAAAAGAACAAAACAAAACTGGCCTTGGTTCGAGAGGAAAGCCTGATGAAAATGGATATAAAAACCAATTAAAAAAACAAACCAACTTCAGCATCTTTCAAGGAGAAATCTGAAACCCCAAATCACCAGTCACAATTTGCTATTAATTATCATTTGAGATAATTCCTCAGTGACTTCTAGGTTATGGTTCTGTCCTCCCAATGACAGTCTTGTACCCAGGAACTGAAGGAAACCGGGCAATTGCTGAAAGTCACTGGGTAACACTTCGAGTCACATTTGGCTTCCTGTTCTAGAAGAGTGAGAAAAGATTACATTAAGGGAGAAACTTACTCCTTGACTAAAGGCATTAAACGATCCTTCAAGGGGCCCTCGAACCAAGTAGCCGTGTTGTGAACATGCATTCCACTCTCGTGTTTAAGACACAAAGGTCTCCATTTCTCTAAGGGAACTGTTTTTTCGGCATGACACACTCTCTCGCTTGCCTTGGAGCCAAGTAATTGGAACCCTAAACACACGGCGGAGCTTCTGTTGGAACCGGTTACCAACAAAACAATACAGAAAGGGATTAATGCAGCTGTTGGTCAATCCCAGGAGGATGGCAAAAGGAAGTGCCAGGTCAATGACTGCTATAACTTCACAACTATGAATGACACCCATCCAGGCCAGAGCATCCAGGAAGGTCAGAACATGGAAGGGAAGCCAACAGATGATGAACGCCAGAACGACAGCCGCTGCCATCTTGAGGACTTGGTCGCGAGTTATTCTGTTCTTCCCGTAGCTATTGGTCTTCAGTAAGTGTTTTCTGATTCCAAAATAGCATGTGGCTATGAATATTAAAGGGATAATAAAACCAAGGATATTTTTCATTAAGGCAATCCCAGCTGACCATTGGGCATATTTCTCAGGGGGGAAGGCCATAATGCAGGCATTCACTCCCAAATACTCAATGGTTCGGACATCTCGGAAATAGAATGTTGGCAATGAGGACAGACAAGCCATACACCAAACAAGGGGAACGATATAAGACGCTTGCCAGGGATTTCTTCTCTGAGACAGAAAGGGATAGATAACAGACTGGTACCTATCAACGCTCATGCAGGTGATAAAAAATATGCTCGCGAACATGTTCAGGGTCAGGAAAGAACCAAACACTTTGCACATCACAGGCCCAAAGAGCCAGTCATATCTGTAAGAATAATAGGTTGCCCAGAGAGGAAGAGTAGCCAAAAGCAGCAAATCAGCCACAGCCAGGTTGAAGATGTAAATGCTGGAAACCTTTTTAGGACCCTTTTGACAACAGAACAGCGTAACCACAATAGTATTGACAAGAAATCCAATCACAAAAATAATATAGTAGAGGATAGGAATTGCATCTAAATGCTTATCTGACGGCTTATGCGAGCAGTTAGAGGTCGACTCATTGCCAATGATGTTCACAAGTCCGAAGTGAAGGCTGTTGGTGATGTTTTTGCTGATGGTGGCCAGGGTGACGTTCTTCATATTGCAAGCTCAGGGGCTCCTACTTCTTACGCCTTCTGTGGAAATTAAATTAAAAAAAAATGGAACTCCCAGAACACATACGGAGTGTAGGACATTATTAAATCATTAGCATTTTGAAAGTTTGTCGAAAGCAAAAAAAAAAAAAAGAAAAGGTGGGTGAATATAGAAAACACTGGGAAGCACAACTGTGCCTTGTGACTTAAGAGTGGATTTTGTTCCTTGAAGAAGAAAAAGGAATTTCCTCAACAGTACCAAGCAGGTAAGACATTTCAGCCTCAGGGACTGAAAATGCTGAACAAAACTCTATTTTGCCCATCATTTCTATCATCTTTTCAAAAGGCTTAAAGGAAATCAATAGTTCAAAAGGTTAGTCTGGCTAAGAAATAGGGGAAACAAATAAGAAGGAGCCAAGAAATAAGAAAAATTAACATTTCAAAAACACTTGAGCACATATCTCAGGCTGTATACTTTCTAGAAACCACACCGCTGCCCGCTATTGCATGGAGAAATGCCTTATTCAAGTAACTAATTACGTACAAATCATTACAGCTATGGAAAATATAAGTAACATAAGCTATGGAAAAAATAAGTAAGTGCACAAAAGACTGAAAGAGAATATGCAAAAGAAACATATTGAGATGGGGGTAGGGTTGGTTTTTACTAATTTAACACGAATTCGTTTACTTCTCCTTTTCCATTGTTTTTATAATAATAATATCATTAACAGGGAGCTCTGGAGTAGGTACATATTTCTAAAAGCCCCCTGAACATTTTAATAGAGACTGTTTTCGATCTAGATGTTTAATCTGCTTAAAAGGAAATCCATTTTCTTTTTCAATTAGGAAAAGAACAACAACAACAACAAAATAGCCGAATCTGATTTAGAGTCAAGTAGAAATAGTTTTGATTGCTCAATGAAATAAGAATTGAACATCAATGATGAATCATGAGCTAACTGTATCATTTTTCCTTTGCTATCATTTCAGTTTAAACACAACAAAATAGGAACAGTGCTACATGTCTCTCAAATGTTATAATCAGTGCTCAGGTTTTTCTGATACTGGGTTTTGTTGTTGTTGTTGTTGTTGTTGTTTTAGGAGCAGCATTACTTTAAAACAAAAGAAAATTAGCTGAAGATTGAACACAGTAAAGGAAAGACTATTATTTTTGATAGTTTCAAAATACATCTAAACTACTCAATGAGAACCGCAATCACCAAAGAATCTCCTAGTAAACAGCAAAGTTATCATTTTTGTCTAAAGCTCACTCCTCATCTTAACCTAACAAAGTAACATGAAAGAATCTCAAATAAACCCACTTGCAGACTTACTGGTCGTTGGAGTTTAAAAGTTAGTTATCATAAATCAGCTTGCCTAGTTCCTACGTGCACCCCTGTAAGAGAAACAGCGGGGAAAGAATTTAGGAGGTTTGCAAAAATACAGTGTTAAAATACAGGAAAAAGGGAAAGTTCATCCATAAAAAAAAAAAACAACACTTTCACTTAATGTATGTTCTACTCTCCAGATACAGTATATAGAAATTGTGCAGACCTACCTTAAAAATTCAGGCTGAAGAATGCTTTTAATGCTTTTAAGTCTGTGCTTATTCGTTCCCTTAGACTCGGGGACGTAATAGCACGAGATCTCTGGTTTCCTTCTTATATGTTCGGTCTGTCCACTGGGAGCCTTCAACCTACATAATTCTAGGGCTGACTTACGAACACTTGCCAGCCGTTTTCAGAGAGGTTTTTTTTTTTTTCTTTTTTTGGCTGCAAAACATTAATCTGAAATTCTCACTGTCTCCAATCATAACAGCTCATTCAAATAAATCTCAAACCAAAAAATGAAGTTTCCACAAATGTGTTGGAGAATTTTGAAATCGGTGGCTTACTTTAAAAGAAGACTATAATTACTTGCAGAATCTTCTCTTCCCTTTTCCCTGATACTGACACTCTAAGGCGAGTTAAGGAGTGGGGAATAGAGAACGTATTCTGGTAGCAGCACCTTTGTCCACCAATGTCTGTTACCACCTTCATTACTTTTTGAGATTTTTTTTTACCTCTGTTCATTAAAGAACAGTAGCGACTTTACCCAAAGTCTAAACTTTCTCAAACTTCTCCCTTGCTTCAAGCAATTTTTGTTGGCTGGTTGCTGGAGAGGTGGTGATAGGAGGGGTATAATTTTCACGGCTTCAAAAAGAGGTATTAGCAAATTGTGTCCCCTTTCACAGGTCCCTGTCCTGTTTGTGGTTTCAACACAAAGCACACAAAGGTGAAGAAGGATCAGGCAACCACCACGGCTCAGATCACTGTTGGTCTTTCTTTTTGTTGGTGGTGGGGGTGACCAAACTTACAAATCAGTCCCACAGCCGGAAGAGTGACAAAAGAAAGATCGGGACAGGTGACGGCAGTGAGACTCACAGCCAACAATAAACTCTAAGGGCCAAACACTGTGCTGAGTGCTCAGTAATTTAAGAGTGAGCCGATGGAACGTACTGGTCGGTACAGGGCTAGGCTCCTAGGATACAACGGCCAGGCTCCACAAGCTCAGCTATACCCACTTTCTTATCCTATGACCTTGGCCAAGTTACTTTTCTTCTCCATGTCTCAGTTTTCTCATCTGAGAAATGGGGATGATGTTGATTACCTACATCACAGAGTTCTGAAAATTAAATGAGCTAATACATTTAAAAATGCCTGAAACCATGCTTCACATATGGTAGATGCAATGATAAAGTCTTGCTATTACCTCCATTTTCCAAATCGCGAAGCTAGGGCTCACAGAGTTTAAATGACTTTCCTGAGGTCACATAGCCATTAAATGGAGGACATCTGAATTTTAACCGAGGCAGTCTCATGACAGAGTCCATGCTCTTAACGGCCACGTTAGAGGGAGCCCTCGCTGGCCCTTTCCTCTCATTCTTTGTCTTGGCAAAAAGAAAACATGCGACATTTACAAAAAGCCACAGCCAATCATTCACAAGGTGTCACAAAAACACTAAAGGAGGGGAAAAGAGTTTGAAGGATTGTTATGTGGGAGAACAAATTTTTCTTAATTTTATTCCCCATATTGAGGCCAATCCTGTGGCACATGGGACCAGAAAGAAGAGGTCACCCTTCCCTGAAAAATATTAGTAGGATTCAAAGGTTTGCACACCACCATCTTGGTGACTCTTTCAGTTAGACTGGGTTTGCTCACTGAGGAAATGCTCCTAAGATACATACACACCATTGTATTACATTTCAAAATATTTGTTTCCTATGCTCTGGACAGATTCAGGTGGAGGCTCTGTCCAAACGATGGAGCACTGATGTCTGGGAAACAAATGAGCGGACACATATGGTTATCGGCAGGAGAGATGAAATGGGAACCGGTTTCACTCTTTGTTTAAGCCTAGTTTCTCCCTCCATTTCTAATGTTTGTTTTTGCCACATACAGGGGAATTTTCCAGGCCAGAGCCCCCTGAGTGGTCACGATGGGTCAGGTTCCCACCCTGCTCTATTTCTAGCCCCCTCTCGGGCCGGTTGCAAAGAAACAGCCAGGAGGTAAGCTATAAACATTTGAGAACAAACTGCAGGCTCGCCTCTGGGAGACCTAGCCTTGAACACCCCCGAGGAGCAGGGGACCTTGTCTAGAGCTTTTGTCCTTCATTACAGTAAGTTCTGACGTAAATAAAGTTTAAAGAGGCACACATTTCCCAGAAGATTAAAAGAACATTTACTCGGCTTCCTCATAATTTTAGAAGCAAAAATTTTCACAACTCAAAGAAAAACTTTGTAACTGCAGGGAATTAAGGGGAAAAGTTTTTTTTTTTTTTTTTAAAAAGGAATAACAATAATATCGACACCACTTGAAGCAAGAAATACAGCATATTATTGATTCAGCAAAGAACTCCAAGTTAAGCCAACAATGTAAATACACTTGAGAGTCAAATAAATGTCAACCATAGGAAGCAGTACAACACAGAAAAATTCACTCTCCTGGGGACAGAGGGTAATTTTTCTGCTGGAAGATTGACTTTAAAAGCCTCAGGTCATTTGAATAAATTACACAGCTCTTCAGGGCAAGTGCAGCTTGGCTAGCAGAATTAAACAATGGTAAATCACTTTAATTTTTTTCTAGTGAGTACCTATTATTTATCATGAGATTACTTAACAGTAAAATTTAAACGACCAGACTAAAAAAAAAAAAAAAAAAAAAAAGATGTTCTTGAGAGGACTTTCTCCTCTGTTAGAAGGATACAGGGTTCAGAAAAAAATTCTTATTTGTCCCTCCCACCCCCACTCAGACACACAGATGAGGCTTTGAAGGAGAACAAGAATTATTAAACGCAAAAGTCAGGATATAATGCCCTCATTCTAAAGGTGAGGATTAGAGGTGCAGATCATGGAATAATTAAATGTGTGGGGGCCATCTTTTTCAGTTTAAGTTTTTCAGGGTCATTTTAATTTCCCCCACCCCAGCCACCTGAGTCCCCATCCAGACCAATAGCATTTCCATTTCTCCCAAGTTCTATAAACGTGCACCCACATGCGTGCACACATACACACACACATGCACACACACACGCAGATACTCACATACATACTAAACACCAATCTTTTTCAATTCACTTACCCATAGGGAAGCCTTACTTTAATTGCCACTGTATTTTTCCAAACCTGGGTATCCCTGAAAGGAGGATAGTTAAGAAGATTGCCCATTATTGTATGTTTTTCCAGATTCTCTTTGTGCTTCTCTGTAGTTTCCAATATAATGAGAACAAGAATATCAGGATGAAAGCAAGTGAAAAAGAGCTAACAATCAGATTATTCATTTTGCAGAAACCAGCCTAAACATTCAGTAAAATGGCCAATATGAGTGATTATTTGCATCAAATTAACTGTCTGTTTAGGCATCATATAGAGAGTAACTGAGAGGGATATTAAATCAGCTAACAAGGTGGAATCCAAGTGGTGAGATGAGTAGATGTCTGATTCAGTACATTCCCGAGACCAGTTGTTTCCAGCTGAATCTGGTCCCAAGAACATAAGGAGAAGGAAGAGTTCCAATTTCCCTTTGCCCCAAAGGCATCTGCAGGCCTGAGCATCATGTTCAGACCAGGATCTCACAGAAGGCACCTGAGTTCTACCAAATAGCATCTCAGTGCTATGTAACCCAACTGGTGGAAAAATAAAAAATTGATAATTGTCTTTATTTTTGGTTCACTGATCTGACATTTCCCCCTACTTATCTGACTCAATTAATTAGGTAGGGTATTATAATATGCCACTCCAAACTATGCTACTTTGGCATAAGGATTATTTTGAGCTAGAGACAATTGAGCAGAAGCAGATATAAGAAAAACTCTCTGCCCTCTTCCTATTTGCCTGAAAGCAGGATATGAATTTATAAATGTGTCTTTCTTTCCTTTACCCTAAAAGACGGAACTCTTAATGCCCGGCAGAGCTCTAGACTCTTATCAGCCCAGAGATGGACACAAGAGGAATCTACATAACAAACCTTACTAAATAATTCCTATCTTCTATTAGTTTTCTCCATATATTTACCTTCCTACAGTTTGCCACTCTAAAAGCCTAAACCCCTTTTCTTTTGTCCCTTCTCTATAAATTTGTTGTTCTTTTCTTAAGACGCTGTATGAGCCCAAGTTCTGACCACCACTTTGAGTTATTCATCACTGAGTTTTCCCATGTGTATGCATAATGCACATGTTAATAAACTCTGGCTCTATTGAATCTGTCTTTTGTCAGTTAATTTCACACTGCCAGCTACTAGACCTAAGAGGGTAGAGGAATTTTGTCCTTTCTTACAATTATCCGAAATGGCCAATTAATTAAATACACCAAACAACCAGTTGTCTTATCAATATTTTAACACCACTGTTAGGTAATGAGGATGTTTTGGGAGAGATGTTGTCAGATTGGCTCTCATTAGGCAGTGGATCAACAAATCATTAAGTCTAGAGTGGGGTCCATAGGCTTGAAGTCCAGAACAAGAACTTTCTCAAATAGCCCAGGCTTTCAGCAATTGACTCATGCCAACAAAATTCTCACAAATCTGGGGATGCCAGGGTGGCTCAGTCGGTTAAGCGTCTGACTCTTGATTTTCGCTCAGGTCATGATCCCAGGGTCGTGAGATCGAGCCCTGAATCAGGCTCTGCACTCAGCACAGAGTCTGCCTGAGAGTCTCTCCCTCTCCCTCTCCCTTTGTCCCTCCCCCCACTCATGCTCGCTCTCTGTCTTTAAAATAAATAAATAAATAAATAAAATCTTTTAAAAAATTCTCACAAATCTGATATACCACCTTGACTGCTACTGTATCATTTTATAATAAGGATATACTACATTTCAATGACCATAAAGCTTGTGTTCCTTATTTAAAGCACCCTCTCCATCTCCTTCACAATACCAATAGAGGAAATCTGGCTTGGTGACTATGCTATCAGACCAGGAAAACTGGTAACTGGGAGCATATTTCACTTCAGCTCTGGGAAATTCTATAACAGGGATAATCATTCTAGAAGCCAGATTGATGAATCCCCCAAATCATTCTCTCCACTAGTTTTGCCTCTCTGAGCCTTAATTTCTAGTTGCCACCCAATTTTATTGATACTCTATTTTATAATAGAGTATAACAATTTAGAAGCTATAGTCAAGTCCCTGCTCCAGGCAGCCTAGAAGCTTTTGTTTGATTAATTCAAATAAGACAACCTCTCAAAGTTGGAGAATGGGGGTGGGGAAAAGCAATGCCTCATTGTTTGTGTCTACAACAAAGAGAGGGAAGGGGGCAAAAGAACATCTCTCAAAAACTGGCCGTAAGTTCAGAGAAAATAATAAAAACAAACAGTTATTTCACTTTGTTTGAGGGACTCATCTGCTCAAACTCTTCCTGAGGCCCCTAAAAAGACAGAAAAATAACAAGACATTGTACAACTTTGTTTGTTTGTTTGTTTGTTTGTTTACAGAGAGAGAGAGCATGCGCACAGTAGGGAGAGTGGCAGAGGGGGAAGGAGAGGGAGAGAGAATCTAAAGCAGACTCTGCACTGAGCGTGGAACCTGATGCAGGACTAGATCCCACGACCCTGAGATCATGACCTGAGCTGAAACCAAGAGCACAAGGCTCAACTGACCGAGCCACCCAGGTGTCCCTGTACAGCTTTGGATATATTTTGCTTTGGGGCTATAAAACAATTTAAGATTAGAAGATAGAGCAGATGACAGGAAGTCAAGTGACAGGCAGTTTTTGAAGGATTATAGGGCTTTTACTCCAAGGAAATGAAAAACAAGATACTTATCACTGGGAATTCTGAGAGTGCTTGAGATTTTAGGTATTGACCCTACCAATATTTGGATTCATGGTGTTCAATACAGATTTGTAAAATCTACAACCAAAAGGAGAATTTTTACTGTAAATAATTTGCAGTGCATCCCCACAGAAAATAGTTCATGTTCAGATATCTGGAAGTTGATACAATTCCATACAATTATGTTGTATCTTATTTCACTATTAACAATCCTGTTTCATATTGGTCCTATTTTATATTGGTCACACAGTCAAAATTATTCACCTTTTTTAAAATTGAGGTATAATTCACATACCATAAAATATACCCATTTAAAATGTACAATTCAATGGTCTTTAGCATATTCACAAAGTTGTGCGACTATCACCACTGTATAAGTCCAGAACAGTTTCATTACCTCTAAAAGAAACCTAATACCCATTAGCAACCACCCTCCTTTCCCCCTCTCCCAGCCTCTATTCTCCTCTTAAGTTTAAAAGATGAACTGTAGCCTAGAAATTCCACAAGACATTGTCTAGAGAAAAAGATAACAAATCAAAACATAAATGAATGAACTTTAAGAACAATCCTGCATACTATTTTCATTGTGCTTTAGTTATTTTCAGTGGCATGAATCTGCGGCCCCACAGATTGCAGTAAACTAAACACTCATTCAGTGAACATTTAGTCCTGTTAGTGTAAGTCTACTTCCCCCTGACTGTATACATTCTTGTTGAGCTATTTGTACTAAACTCCCAGTCAGGTTTCTTTGGCGTTAATGCAAAAAATAAATGTCATGTAAATAGCCTCTAGCGTTGATTCTATCTGAAGGTCCCCAACCTCTTTGTGAAGAGAAGCCACTTTTCATTTCCCCAGACATGAAGTCCCCAGGGGTTGTTAGGGAGGTGCTGACATCAAAGACTGTGAATACAGTAGGGACAGGGTACCAGGCACTATGCTGGGCACTCAAACACATCACATAAACCTCTCAACAATCCTGAGAGACAGTTCTCATCCTCGTTTCATAAATAAGGAGAGGAGAAATTCAGACATTGAAGCACACAGAGGTTAAATAACTCGCCCAAGATCAAACAGCTCATAAAGTATGAAACTCAGGCTCAAACCCCAGGCATGATGTTGACTACACCATTCTGGTAAATATGAGGCACAAGATGAATTCCTTTCCCCAATTCAAGAGGGACTTCTAAGCATTCTGGGAATTTCTGGGTTAAAGTCAATCAGAAAAATGCTTTTAAAAATTAGCAGGATAACTCAGGAAATGAGAATAATTGACAAATATAATATACTCAGAGCAAATCTCACAGGTAAAATGTTGTAAAGAGAAGATTTTTCTTTACTGACTCTTAACTCAAAAATGAATAGCTAAGATGGAGTCAATAAGGTGGAAAGAGCTTGAATTGCAACAGTTTAGGGCTTTGTTTATATAACTTAATTAACTGTACAAATCTTTTTGGAGTACTGGGAAAGCCTTCTAATGAAATCTAAAACTGTATACGTATATAAAATAAAATGACAATGAATACATAACTCGTCCTATACTTTCAAAATAAATGTATTTTTTCCCATCAGATTGTAAATTTTTATTTTTTCCCTTGAAATTTTGCCAAATACTCTGAGAAGCTCCAGGCACTCTGTAAGACTTAGGATGAATAATAGAGTAAAAAAAAAAATGTGAGTTCTATTACGTATCCAGCTAGCTAACCTACCTATAATGCCTTCCCACTGTTCAAGACAACAAACTCCAGGCAGCATAGGACAGTAGAGGAGACAGAGGAGGATCCAAGCTCATTGCTCTGGTTGTTAAAAAGTAAATCTTTGAGAATAAAAAATTTATTTGGGTCAGTAGGTTAATTATGGCAGTTCTGTGCTTGTTTGGAGGTTTGAGCATGGAAGCTAGAGAAGAGAATGGTCCTCCTTTCTCTGGGAAAGAAGTACATGGAAAATGAAAGAATGGAAGGATCATCCCCTTTACCAGCCATTTATACCAAATACAGTCAGTTACTGGAAAAGTTGGATTTAACATTTGACAATGCTAGCCTTCTGGGTGCTCATGTGGAATCCCGTTGACATTATCCACACCATATTTAGAGCCTGAGCTTAACATTTTCTCGAGGCCTACCAAGAACCAGGCCTTGGGCCAGGTGCTGAAAATACAGAGATAAATAAAATGTGCTTGCTAGTTTCCAGGAGCTTCTGGTCTCATTTATTTCAATGAAATAAACTTTTTATAACAATTTCTTTCTTACTTTGACTTTGCGAATATGAGCAAGCCTTAGGCAGAGTTCTTAGGATAAGGAGAGGGAAGTGAAAGCAGAATCTTTCAGGGTCTACTGTAGACTGGTGGCTGTTGGAAGACTAATACTGGTAATATATTGTCCATTTGTCAGAGTTTCTCTCTCTCTCTCACCCCCACCCCATCTGTCACATCCTCTTCCTTCTCACAGCCCTTCCTCTCCCCCTCTCTCGTGTCTCCTCCAGCAATTTATTTTTGCATTTTGTCCTTGTTACCATTTTTGTAACTTGCGTTGGACAGACTGCGATGAAAAATATATTTTTCCACATGTTACATATTCAAAGTAATAGGCATGCCGTGGCCATCACTGGTCTCAAGGACCAGACAGCTCAGATGATTAGATATACAACACAGGGATCATGTGGACAGATCAAGGCAATAATGTGGCTGATTGTCACAGAAGCTGACCTAGAAGGAACAGTCCAGTCGTGGTACAGGTTTATAGGAACTTAGGTTATCGTATCGCTCCAAATGGACCTAAGCATCCAACCGCTGATGGCTCCACATTCACAGATTAAAAATAAAATAAAGAAGATTTTGAAATATGTGACACGAAACATAGTGTTAACGATTTTGAGGACCTCAGTCTATTCTCACCCATATTCAGTCATAGAGCACAGCAGTTCAAAATGCAAGCCCTGGAGTCAGATGCACCTAAATTGGGTCCCTGTTCTACTATTTACTAGCTGTGTGACATTAGATAAGTTACTTCACATCTCTGAGTTCCAGCTTCTTTGGGCTATTATAAGGATTAAATTAGACAATGCATAATAAAGCATTTAGTACAGTAAGTGGAATATAGTACATTCAATGAATTGTTTCCATTTGAATTAAACCACCGTGATTACTTGTCAAAAGTAAGTAAGCCAGGGGCGCCTGGGTGGCTCAGTCGGTGACCTGCCTTCGGCTTAGGTCATGATCCCAGGGTCCTGGGATCAAGCCCCTGCATCAGGTTCTCTGCTCGGCGGGGAGTCTGCTTCTCCCTCTCCCCCTCCCTCTGTGCTCTCTCTCTCTCAAATAAATAAATAAAAATCTTTTTTTAAAAAAAGTAAGTAAGCCAAATAAATCAGTGGTGCACTAGACCGTTCTGTTGTTGCTTTATACCAAAACAAGGTAGATGTAGTTTTGCATAAGATACATGGCAGCCTAAATAAAATATTTTCTGGAGACTAAGTGATTCATGTTCACATTTCTACAAACGTAGAGTAGGAGGAAGAGCAGTACCTCCTCACAGGTAATTGTGGATTGTGGGAAATAACGTAGATAGAGAGTACATAGAGCAGGCACTAAGTAAGTGGTAACATTTAAGCACGTTGTTGCCATTATTGACGTTGTTGTTACGATGCTTAAAATGAATAATGACAAGTATTATTAACTAAACATAAGCAACATTACTAACAATTACCTAAAACTGCCTAAAGAGCTCTAATCCTACTCTTCGACTTCTAAACAAAGTTATGAACTCAAGTGTGGCTTAGCAATGACTAGCGAAGGATTTAGAATGAAAGACACAGCCTATGTAGACAATCTGTACACATCAAATAATGTCACTCCTCTGTTCAAATGTTTCCAGTGTCTTCTCCTCCTTTAACGTGGCTTACAAGGCCTTCCATGATATAAACTGCATCCCTCCCCCAACCCACATACACACCAGCATCACCACTGCTCCAAAGACCTCAGCTCCTACCTCTTTCTTCCAGTTTGCTCCACTCCAGCCACACGGGCTTCCCTGGTATGCCTCCTACTCCCCAGACACCCTCAGCCCTCAAGGCCTTCACAAATGCTATCCCTGACTGATGAATTCTCTTTCCCCAGATAGCCACGTGACCACTCTCACTTCTTTTTAGATCTCTGCTCAAATGTCACCTTATTAATGAGGCTTTCCCATCCCTTTCTAACTAAAAGACCCCCCATATCCTGCTCTATCTTACATCGTAGCCATTATCACCATCTGACATAGCATTCACACACACACACACACACACACACACACACACAATCACATTTTGTTTACTGACTTTCTTCTCAGACCAGAAAGTAATCTCTGTTAACAGGAAATTTGCCTCCGGTTCATTGATGTGTCTTTAGGTCTCAGAGCCAAATTTGACACAAAATAGGGGCTCAATAAATACTTGTTGAATGAACGACTGTCACTTAGACAAATTTGTCCTTTAATTGGAAGTGTTTTTCGTTAGTTTGAAACAAAGGACCATCTGATAGAAAATTCTCGTATCAGTTACACCTAGGCTTCTGACAACTCTCGATTCAAAAATGTACCCCGAATATGGATTTTATGAAACTGGTATGGATCTAAAGTTTTCTTTCCTACTTGTTATCATTGTTGTCGTTCCTAGGCTCAGAATAATACCACCTGTTACGACAAACATTTGTCATCATTGGGATTTGATATATTAACATTTCAAAGTCTATTTGAAGTCATGTTATTGAAATGCAATCTGCAGCTCTCCTTTGCAAAGTAAATTCATCAGCTGTAGGGCACAGAGCTTTATTTGTGCTATTCAAATTTTAGAAAATTTCATACCAAGTACAATATTCAAACTAGATTTTTATTATTTAACTACTAATAAAATAAATGAAACCTAATACTATGAACTGTTCAGCAAAATTCCTAATTGTTCTTACTAAGGGAAATTGCTATTTAAGTCCCAGGGCAGAATTCAACCAAACCATTTCTAAACTACAATATACATTTCTTCCGATGGTGAATATAAAAATGAAGTTCCCCCATCAACTCACTTATCCACTCATTTAAAAACCATTTCTCGGGCATCTATTGTTATATGTTAGACACTGTACCAAGCTCTAGAGTGTGATACAAAAATGACCAAGATCTCAGTCTTAGAAGAAAGTCTAAATTGATTGAGGGAGATTAATACAAATATCAGCATTCAACATGCATACAAAATGTGGAAGGAACACTAAGTCTGTTTAGGCAAAAATTTAGAACAGGGAGTAACCATGAGGCAGGTCATGAAGGATTGGTAGGCTAATCAGACAGAAAAAAGGGAAGAAAAGAATTTAAACAGAGGGCACCTGGGTGGCTCAGTCGGTTAAGTGTCTGCCTTCAGCTCAGGTCATGATCCCAGGGTCCTGGGATCAAGTCCCACATCGGGCTCCTTGCTCTGCTTCTCCCTCTGCCTGCCGCTCCCCCTGCTTGTGCTCTCTCTCTCTCTCAAATAAATAAATAAAATCCTTTAAAAAAAAAAAAGAATTTAAACAGAAGGACACAAGGGTGGGGAGGCACAAACTGAGATGGACTTTTGAGGGAATGAAAAGATATTTGGCGGAACAGGGCTTAGCCCATTGTTCGTCAGACTGAGATCTGATTATCAACTGCATGGCTCGTTAAAAACTCCAATTCCTAAAGGCCACCACCAGACTTCAAGATATGGCCCAAGGACCTGAAGTCTTTAGTGAGCTTCTGACCTGATTCTGATGCACACTAAATGTAAGAAGCTGGTGTATGGCAGGGAGAGAATGGAAAGTAAGTGTGGAGAACAATAAAAATATATGTCGGGGCACCTGGGTGGCTCAGTTGGTTAAGCCACCCACTCTTGATTTCAGCTCAGGTCATGATCACAGTTGTGAAATCGAGTCCCCCGTCAGGCTCCATGCTGGGCATGGAGCCTACTTAGGATTTTCTCTCTCCCCCTGCCCCTCTCCACCCCCTGGTTGCACTTTCTCTCTCTCTAAATATCTATATCTATATATCTCAAAGCATTATTAAAAAGGGCCTTTATAACCCCACTTTGGAGTTTAGATTTAATCTGCTCATTTTTTTTAAGATTTTATTTTTAAGTAATCTCTACACCCAACATGGGGCTCGAACTCACAACCCCAAGATCAAGAGTCGCATGCTCCACCCCCTGAGCCACCCAGGTGACCCTAATCTGCTCATAATGAGGAAGTTGTAGGTAGAAAACTGGCACAATTAGGTCCTTTTTTAAAAGAAATGTTTGGATGAAAATGGGCAGAATGAGTAGGTATGAAAGAACTTAAGGCTATACATCCTGTTAGGATGTTTGGTGTAAAAGTTCACACTCTATGTTCCTCACCAACCTTAAATATGACTCGAAATTCATCATAAAAGAAGAGCTTGAAAGAAACTGTGGTCATGCAACAGAATCTGTTGTTTGGTTTGAAGGAAAGGCTGGTTAGGTGAATAATCCACTTGCTATTGTTTCCTAAAAACGCCTGACATTGTCTCCTATTATGTTGCAATCTAGAGAAAAGTAGTGTTTATCTGTGGAAATAAATTGATTTTAGTTTGCCTCTGGATTGATTTTGTGAACACAGTTGTTCAAATCCCTTCGTAATTTTTCTGAATTACCTCAAGCTTACCATATTCCTAACCAAATGTCCATTTGTAACTAACTTTCATTCCTCCTGAATTTCTGAAGCTTCACGTATCCTATCTGTGTGAAGGTATGTCTGTAAAGTGTGAGAGAAACCGTTTACTTTTCCCCTCTAAGTTGATCCAGTTCTACCAGCGAAAGTTCTCAGACTTTGTATATGAGGTTCCTTTTAAAGAGTATTGCTCAGGGCAATGTTACTCAATAAAAGAGGTAACCCTAGGGGTTACTTCTATTCACACAAACGTGTGTAAACGTTTTATTATGATAATTAATTGAGACATTAATACTCCTGCTAATAATAACTGTGTTAATAATAGTTACCGTTTCTTCAGTACTTACTATGTGTTAGGAACTGTACTAAGGAAGCATGTTACAAGCACCATTATCTCTCTCATTTACCCCTCATAACAACACTTTGAGGTAAGAACTATAAGTCCCATCTCACAGGAAGTGAAACAATTTGGCCAATGTCCCTCAGCTGATATATGACAAACACAAGATTGGCATTCATGTCTGCTTACCTCAAGAAAACAACATTCTTGACTCCCTTGTTCTACCATCTTGGCTCAGTTTAATCATATCTAGTTTTCTTTCTGGGTATATTACTGTCACCATGCTTCTTCTTTCTATTCCATTGTGCTAAGATATCAAAAGACCCTATGACTCTGACTTACGAAGGTTCAGGGATTAGAGATTTCCCTTGAGACTCATTTTACCTTATTATGAGTTATTTTCCATAAATATATACAAATTTCAATTTCCTATAAGTGTCCTAAATTGCTTCGTATATGTGTTCTTTTTCTAGGGATACCATATGCCAAAACTGAAAGCCTGCTCCTCCTCCCTTTAAATAGCTGATAAGATGGAGAGTTCTCTAAAGGAATCATAGTCCACACTGATAGCATCTCAGTTTCAGAATATTAGGGAAAAGGATAGTAGATTTTGGATGAAGGTCTTAGCTATAGGGATTTTGAGTATCTAGTTTTCCTCATCAAAAGAGTAATAGTAAAAATACTTTACATTAGGGGTGCCTGGCTGGCTCAGTCAGTAGGGTATCCAACTCTTGATTTTGGCTCAGGTCATTGTCTCAAGGTCTGCGAGATCAAGCCCCACATTGGGCTCCCCACTCAGCAGGGAGTGTGCTTGAGATTCTCTCTCTCCTTCTCCCTTGGCCCCTCCCCCCCACTTGCACTCACTCTCTGTCTATAAAATAAATCAATCTTTTTAAAAAATACTTTACATAGGGTGCCTGGGTGGCTCAGTTGTTAAGCGTCTGCCTTCCGCTCAGGTCGTGATCCCAGGGTCCTGGGATCGAGTCCTACATCGGGCTCCTTGCTCAGTGGGGAGCCTGCTTCTCCCTCTCCCACTCCCCCTACTTGTGTTCCCTCTCTTACTGTGTCTCTCTCTGTCAAATAAATAAATAAAATCTCTTTAAAAAATACCTTACATTAATGTTTACCAACTTTTGTCACATCTGTTATCTTATTCAATCCTTACAAAAACCAAGAGGGTTATTATTTCGATTGTTACATAGAAATTAATACTCAAGAGCAGTTAAGTGATTTGGTCAAGATCTTATGGCCTGTAAGGCTCCTGTCCCTATTCCAGTTTTCAACCAGCCTCTTTGGTATTTCTGCACAATGTAAATTTTTACAAAGAATATGATAGACAATTCACATGAAGGGAAAGAATAATAATAGCTGTTATTCCTTAAATCAGTCGCCAAGTCAGGTATTTTACATGCCACATATATGACTGTCAAAAAAACCTTACACAGTAGGTATTATTATGCTCATTTTTCAGCTGCAATACCAAAACTAGTAACTGGTAGAGCTGAAATTTAAAACTAGATCTGTTTGGCTCCAAAGCCCATGGTCTTTCCACTAAGTGAAAAGAGTAAATGAACACCAAAAGAGTGTTCATACTTCCAAAATCAAATAAATTCCAATTAAAACAATCTTGGATTTCCATTTTTTTCAGCTTAATAAAATAGTCAAAAAAAGAAAACTTTGAACTGATGAGATTTTATTAATCAATGATGGGATTAATAACTGCCAACATGATCATACTTAGCAAAACTCAATTATTCCACTCTTAGTCATGTGTCCCAGAAAAACAATTAATCAGAAACAAGAAGATACACGTAGAAGGCCATTTAGCATAATGTACAAAAATTGGAAACTGCTAAGTTTTTCAATATGATATTACTACTACAGTATCAATATAGTGAAACGTGATTACTGAGAAGCTATGTAGGAAATAGAAAAATGTTTAAGTATTTAGTTAAAACAGCATAACCCAAAATTGGATCTACTGGGTAGCCACCTGAAAAAATAATACTAAATCAAGTTGGATCCTTAATTCTCAATTTATACCAAAATAAATTCCAGATGAATCAAAAATTTAAACATAAGAAGCAAAAATATAAAAACAGTAATGAAGGGCATTTCTAAGCATAATGCAAAATCCAGGAGCCATCAAATGAAAAGCTAATAAATTTAACTACCTAAAAGTTTCTAAAATTCTGCAAAGCCCTGAGTGATGTATGGAATTGTTGACTTACTATATTGTACACCTGAAACTAATATAACACTGTAAAAAAATAAACTAATGGAAGAATTCTAAAAATAAATAAATAAAATAAAAATCTGCATAGCAAGAAAATTCAGTTAAGATGTCAAAAGAACGTTACTGTGAAAATGGATATGTGCAATGCACATGACAAACCGCTAATTTCCTTAATATATAAAGAGCTCCTACAAATCAATAAGAAAAAGATAAACCAACAGAAACATGGGACAAAGACATGACCAGAGAATTCATAGAAAAAGGAAAAATAGGGGCACCTGGATGGCTCATTCATTAAGCATCTGCCTTTGACACAGGTCATGATCCCAGGGTCCTGGGATGGAGCCCCGCATCAGGCTCCCTGCTCGGCGGGAAGCCTGCTTCTCCCTCTCCCACTCCCCCTGCTTGTGTTCCCTCTCTCGCTGTGTCTCTCTCTGTCAAATAAATAAATAAAATCTTTTTTAAAAAAAAGAAAAAGGAAAAATAAATGGCAAATGAGAAAAATGGTCAAATTCACTCTTAATTAAGGAATCCCAAATCAAAACTACAATGAGATACCATTTCTCAAACATACTGTGAGATTTTTTAAATCATTGATAATATACTACATTAGTAAGAACATACCTCATTGGTCACTCACATACATTGATAGTGAGAGTCTAAATTGGTACAATTTCTATAAAGGAAGATTTAGCAATGATGTCTATATCCTTTGCACCAAGAACATATCCTATGAATTTATTTACATATATGTGCAAAGAAGTACAAGGATACTTATTACAGTATTGTTTATAACAAAAGCATTGAAAAGAACCTAAGTACTCATCTGTAGGGGAGTGTTAAATGATAAGATATTCATATAATGAAATATTATGCACCAGTTAAAAAGAACAGAGGTGCTGTATGTTGCAATGTGAAACAATTTCCAAGATAAATTATTAACTGAAAAATACATGATACAGATACTTTTTTTTAAGAGAGGGAGAGAGAGAGAGAGAAGGGGGAGAGGGAGAGAGAAAATCTTAAGCAGTTTCCACACCTACTACAGAGCCCAGCATGGGGCTCGATCTCATGACCCTGAGATCATGGCCTGAGCCAAGAATCAAGAGTCAGACGCTTAACTGACTAAGCCACCCAGGCGCCCTGGAAAAAGTCTCTGGTCTGGCATGTAAGGACTTGGAAATTTTCACTTCATCCTAACAACAAGTAAAAAGCTGAACAAACTGAAAAATAAACTTTTCTTAGATCTGTCAGAGAAGTGAGGGGAAATACTGCCCCCAAAATTGTAGCAGCAGACAGACAGATACAGAGAATCACAACTCACTGGAGCAAATACCCACAAGCAGAAATCCCCAAGAGAACCAGTACCCGGGGCAGGAAAATTTAAAGTATAAGTGACAAATTGCTGGAGGCTCAGTGTGGATATGTCTAAGAGTTAATAACTCCAGAGAGAACCAAGTCATAGGGAGGTCTCCACATTTTTTGTGAGTTTTACCACTAGGAGTTCTACCAGGTTCTCACAGTGAATATCAAAGAAAAATCCCTTTGTGCTTCCCTCAGTGGGAGGGAAAATGAAATACAATACTCTATTTTGTTGTTGTTGTTGTTGTTTTTAACGGGGCCTGGCCTCAAAAGAAGCAATTTTATCAGAGTCCAACCTCCTAGGGTTTTATCAGAGCATAACTGACCTGGAGGAAGAGAAACTCAACTCCAGTCCCCTCTAGGCATCCTGTCCCATCTGAGGAGGATACAACTGAGAAACATGCAGAACATTGACAGCCCAGGAGCACTGGCTAACTAAAAGACTGATACCTAATCATAGAGCTATAGAATGCTTCCTCTTCCCCCCAACACCTTACCACCACATCACTAAAGATCTATTTATCAGATTTTCTTTTGCACCATATATTATGTCCAGCTTTCAGAGAAAAATTACAAGGCCTACTAAAAAACAAACAAACAAAACGCAGCATGAAGAAACAGAGCAAGCACCAGAACTAGGTTCAGTTATGGCAGGAATGTTGAAATTATCAGACTGGGAATTGAAAGCAACTCTGACTAATATGCTAAGAGCTCGAATTCAAAATGTAGACAACATGTAAGAATAGATGGGCAATGTAAGCAGAAATATGGAAATTCTAAGAACCAGAAAGAAATGGGAGAGATCTGTAACAAAAATGAAGAATGCCTTTGATGGGCTCATTAGTAGAGTGAACACAGCTGAGGAAATAATTTCTGAGCTCAAAGCTATGTCAATAGAAACCTCCAAAACTGAAAAGCAAAGAGAAAAAAGACTGAAAAAAAAAAAACCAGAAAATAATATCCAAGATTAGTGGGGCAACTGTAAAAGGTATAACTTATGCATAATGGGAATATCAGAAGGAGAAGAGAGAAAGGAACAAAAGAAATATTTGAAGAAATAAGACTGAGAATTTTCCCCAACTTAATGTCCGACACCATACCACAGATCCAGGAAGCTCAGAAAACACCAGGGAGGATAAATGCAAAGACAAACACACACCAAAGAAAACACTACACTGAGTCAGATCTTATTCAACCTTCAGAAAATCAAAGACAAAGAAAAAATCTTGAAAGAAATGAGAGGGAAACTCCTTTAACAATAGAGAAGCAAAAACAAGTATTATGTCTGATTTCTCAGAGCCATACAAATAAGAAGAGAGTGGAATGAAGTATTTAAAGTGTTGAGAGAGGGGCGCCTTGGTGGCTCAGTCATTAAGCGTCTGCCTTGGGCTCAGGTCATGATCCCAGGGTCCTGGGATCGAGCCCTGCATCAGGCTCCCTGCTCGGCGGGAAGCCTGCTTCTCCCTCTCCCACTCCCCCTGCTTGTGTTCCCTCTCTCGCTGTCTCTCTCTCTCTGTCAAATAAATAAATAAAATCTTTTAAAAAAATAAATAAAGTGTTGAGAGAAAACAAACCACCAACCTAGAATTCTGTACCCTGCAAAATTACCCTTCAAAAATGAACAAGAAATAAGGACTGTCTTAGACAAGCCAAACTGAAGGACTTTCTTGCCAGAAAACCAGCCTTGCAAAAATGTTAGAAGTTCATCAAGAAGGAAAGTGATATGTCAGAAATTCAGATCTACATAAAAAAGCAAAAGCACTGGAGAAGGAATAATTGATGCTAAAATAAAAACTTTTTTATTCTTAATTGATCTAATAGATAATAGCTTATTTGAGATAATAATAGCAACAATGTATTAGATTATATATGTTTATGTATAAGCAAAATAAATGACAGCAATTATGTAAGGGAGAGGAGGGAGGAATTGGGTTATTTTGTTATTACAAGGTGCATGCCCTACCCATGAAGTGGTATAGTATGATTTGAAAGTGGACTTGGATTAGGTGTAAGTGTATATGACAAACTCTTGGGTAACCACTAAAAAAAAGTAAAGAAAGAGTATAACTGGGGCACCTGGGTGACTCAGTCGGTTGAGTGTCTGCCTTCGGCTCAGGTCATCATCCCGGCGTCCTGGGATCGAGCCCCACTTTGGGCTCCCTGCTCGGCTGGGAGTCTGCTTTTCCCTCTCCCTCTGCTCCTCCCCCCTGCTCACACGCTCACTCTCTCTCTCTTAAATAAACAAAATTTTTTTAAAAAGAAGTATAACTGATATGCTAAGAAAGGAGAGAAAAATGGAATCATACAAAATGCTTAATTAGAGCTACACAGAAAAAGAGTGGAAGACAAAAACAGAAACAAGGAACAAAGGCAACTAACAGAAAACAAAGCAAATATGGGAGAAATGAATCCAACCATATTAATAGATTGCATACCATGTAATTTATCTATTTAAGTGAACAATTCAATGTTTTTGGGTATGTTATATTGTTATTATTTTTAATTTTGGTAAAATATATATAACATAAAATTTGACATTTAAAAAATACATGTATTCAACAGTCTTGCACAATTACATGTATTATATTATGCTACAATTACTACAAAAGGTAGATTTTTTTTAATTTTAAAAATAAAAATAAAAGGTAGATATTTATACAAAAATGCTTTTAAAAATATAGAATGTCTCTGAAAGAAATTGCAACAATCGTTGCTTCTAAGTAGTGGCACTTGGGGATTGAGTAAGAAGAATGGAAGGGAAAATAATTTCTCATGTATTCTTCTGTGCTGTTTTCATGGTTTATCATGTTAATATATCTTATTCACAAAAACAAAAAAATTAGAAAAAAAAATGTATCCAGTATATTACATAATTGGCATTTTTTTATTGCTTTCACTTTTTACACTAATGTCCAAATCACTAATAACTCAGGGTTCTCTTTCCCACTTAGAACCCTGATGAAACTTCAGAATCTTTCTTAACACAGTGTTTCAGACTTTTACAACCACTGAACCAAAGCAACTCCCAGTGAAAAATATAATTGAAATTATGTAAAGAGATGTACCCACTGAAAATATGTTGCATTAGAGATCTCTCTATATACAAGTCTTTCCGGGCGACTTGGCTATTACATTAAACAATATATCTTTCAAATAGTACTTTCCCAGAAAATATAATTAAAACAAAGATGAATAAATATGCTAAATATGAACCATGTTGCTACAGTTTTCTGATTGTATGTTTACACTTCTTTGCCAGATTAAAGACAAGAAAAACAGCATTTAAGGACTTATATACTTACCCATATGTGGAATATTCCAAACTATGTACCATTTCAACATATCCTGGCAGGTTATCTAACAATGCTGCAACATTTTTAAAGCAATCCGACTGCCAAGTCTCACAGTGTGGGATCCAGATGTGGAAGGTATTTGGAAACGTGTATTTGCTTCTAGGCAAACCCAGGATCAGTCCATGTGAAAGAATTCCAACCTCCTCACCCCTGGAGTGTGGGTTAGTAACCATGACTGGTACGCCTTGTTGGTGGCTCTGGAACAAGAATGATCCTATCTCGCATTTGCCACCAGCCAAAAACTTGCAGCGAGCCTTTCTTGGCAGGGAGTCATTTTCAATCTAAGGGAAATGCTCAAGTCCATGGCATTTCTTTATCAAAGCCAGTAGCAGTTAGAGTTTTGCAACCTCCAATGTGCACGTGCGTGTCCAAGGACGCACGTACACACTCACGTTCCCTTGCTCTAACCCCAGCCTCCCCTTAGGAGAAGCAGAGAGGGAACGCTTTTCTCAGACGTCATGGGCTAGAATTAAAATTTCCTTGACACGATTTTCATCTAAAAATCTGCCAGTATTATACCCAGAAGGAAAAGGCCTGTTGCATAATTCAACAATGGGTGTGGCTTCAGTTTTCTCATCTGTAAAATGAAATAACCTTATTGGACAATCTCTTTTGATCCTATCTAGTTCAGGCTTTCCTAAATAATAAGAATCATTGAAATATAAAGAACTTTTCACAGAACATAGGAGCGATATTCAATCCCCATTAACAGTTCCTGTATCTTGAAGCTGGGATGCAAGGCCGAAATGGCTCATCTTTCTTTCTTGAGGTCTTTTTCAACTCCAAGATTCTATTGGCACTTGAGGTGTCAGTTTTGTAAACTAATATATCTGCATTTTTTTTTTGAACACTGAACACGAACAACTCATTCGAACTGAACAATTCAGCCCTTGCTCCAGCCAACAAAACATGAATAGAAATCTAGGTATTTATATTGAACACTGAAGCTGTCTGCTGACAGGAATGTGTCCGTACATTCCTAATAAAAGCAAACAGAGCTTCACCATGAGATAATCGCAAAATTTCTATCCCTGCCTCATCCAGATCAGGAATTACCTGGAAACCTTTGGCATCCTTGAGAGTCAGATTGATACCAGCACTCCCAGGGCCACCTACATCCAGAAAGTAATATAAAATAATTCAGAGAAAAAACAGTTCGTCTGACCGGATCAAAATTCACAAATAGTCTCTATTATGGGAGGTGACAAAACAGCCTCTCTTTAAAATTTTATTTATTTATTTGAGAGGGAGAGAGCGAGAGCGTGAGCACGCGCACAGGGGAAGGAGCAGAGAGAGAGCGAGATGCAGCCTATGCACTGAGCGTGGAGCCGGAGGCAGAGCTCGATCTCACGACCCTGAGATCATAACCTGAGCTGAAATCAACTGAGCCACACAGGCACCCCAAGATAAAATAGCTTTAAAGGAAGAATGATGAGGTTCAGCTTCCAGATCTACCACTTAGCAACTACACCGTCCTGGATAAGGTATCTAACCTCTCTATGCTTCAATTTCCTCATTGATTCTCTGGGGATAATAATACCTCATTCTTCAGATTAATGTTCTTGCAACACTGAAGGCACTCAAGAAGTAGCAGCTATTATAACAATCAATGTGTCCTTCCGGACTCTAGATCACATCTTGTCCTACCTTAGCAAGTCTCTAGATTCCACTCAAGCCTCTCTCTCTCTCCCCCCGTCTCCCTCCCCTTTTCCCTCCCCCTTCCCTCCCCACCCCATCTGAGTTTTTGCAACCTACTCAGTTTAGGGAATATTTTGTAAATCGCTTCTACTTTGCTAAATCATGAAGCTTAACCCCTCTGGCCAGTCCATGGCCCCAGACTGACACTAACAGAGAAGTCCAAAATGTCTACTATACTGTTTCTTCCATCTGAGATGAGTGTATGCTATTTTATTTTTTAATTTTAATTCCAGTATAGCTTGTTATCTTATTTTCAATCAATATTCTGATTGCCGGTCCCTAAACAATGTAAAAATGTATCAGTCAGAACACAAACATTTATGGAAGAAACCTAAGATTGGGTAGGGCATTTATCCTAATGAGTGAGTCTATCAGCTGCACCAATAGAAACCAGATCTGATGCCTAGAACAAAGATTAAAACTTACAAATTGTGTGTGAGAAAACATCTGCCTTTCCTCCAGCATCAAATCTTTTGTGGCAAAAGAGGTATTTATAAACCTGAATTCCACAGTTTTATTTGGAATTGTAGACTTTGGTTTTGGAAAGTTGGAAGGATGTTAAGTGGGGAGCTTTGCAAATGCAAGCTTCGTAGAGAGGAGAAAACAACCCTCTTCTAAAATCTTGCCCTCTTCCAAAGAATCTCTGTACACATTCTAGAAATCAGTTGAATAGAGCAAAGCCTGATTTTTAGAAGTAAGCCTAAAGACGATGACAGGATTTTCAAATGAACATGATGCAGAAACTAGCTGACAACTACACCTCTCTTGGGGACTCTGCCATTGCTTTATAAAGAGAACACTGAAAAGCTGGTGGGGAGATTCTACTCTGGTTCACAGGGGGATAGGTAACATCAGCCCCCACACCTAAAACTCCATGAAAGCTGGATAATCTGTAGCTAGAAAATGTTTCAATATGTTCTGAGTAGGATCCCAATTTAGGATATATATGTAGCAAATATTTTATTTCTGGTCTGTTACTGGCCATTGACAGACTACCTCTTTGTCTTTTATGTTTATAGCAGCTTTATTTTATTTTATTTTTTGAGTATAGTTGACACACAACGTTAACGTTTCAGGTATACAGCTCAGTGATTTGACAAGTTTTATACCTTATGTTCTGCTCACCACAAATGTAGCTCCCATCTGTCCCATTACATCATTATGACAATATCTTTGACTGTATTCTTTATGCTGTGCCTACTGTCCGCATGATTTATTCATTCCGTAACTGGAAGCCCGTGTCTCCCACTTCCCTTCACCCATATTGCCCAACCCCCGACCCCCCTGTCCCCTCTGGCAACCAACAGTTTGTTCTCTGTATTTATAGGTCTGATACTCTACCATATATGAATACAGTATATAGTTCCATTCCTTTAGGGTTTTTAAAAAATAATTTATTTCAATACTGCTTTCAGTGTAGAGATCTAGAACATGTTTTGCTGAATTTATCTTATATATATCATGTTTTTAAGCTATTGTAAAATGGTTATTTGAAATTTCATTTTTCAATTGTTTATTTCTAGTATATAGAAATACAATTGATTTTTTTCTGTTGGCCTTATATTCAACACTCTTGTTAAATTTACTTAGGATTTCAGGAGGGTTTTAAAATATATCTATTCTATGAGAGTTTCTATGTATGCAATCCTGTTTTCTGTAAATAATGAGTATACTTTTTGTTTTTAATTTTATGTCTTTTGTTTTTCTGGCCTTATTGCACTGGCTAGGCCATCAAGTACAATATTAAATAGGAATAGTGAGGGTACACATACTTGCCTTGCTTCCAGTCTTAGAGGGAAAAGGCATTCAGCCTTTCAAGATTACGCAAGATGTTAGCTAAAGTGGTTGGTGTTGTTTTTTTGTTTTGTCTTATTTTGCTTTAAGTGCTTTTTATCTTCTGGAAGAAGATCCCTTCTATTCCTAAACAACAGAGGGTATTTGTCATGAAAGTGTACTGAATTTTGTGAAATGCTTATTCTGCACCTTTTCTGAACACAATGAGGTTTTACTCTTTGATTAGTTTCATATGGTAGACTGAATTGATTTTTTTTAATTCTGGTAAAAGACATATAACATAAAATTTACCATTTTGAACATTTTTAACTGTACAATTTAGTGACGTTAAGTATATTCATTGTTGTTCAACCATCATGACCATCCACATTCAGAACTTTTCATCTTCACAAGCTAAAATTCTGTACCCGTTCAGCATTAACTGCCCACTCTTCCTCTACCGAATCCCTAGCAACCACTATTCTACTTCATGTCTCTTCGAATTTGACTATTGTAGGCACCTCATATGTAGAATCATAAAATACTTATCCTTTTGTGCCTGGCTTGTTTCACATAGCATAATGCCTTCAAGGTTCAATCCATTTTGTAGCATTTGTCAAAATTTCCTTCCCTTTTTAAAACTGAATAATATTCCATCGTGGGCGCCTGGGTGGCTCAGTTGGTTGAGCGACTGCCTTCAGCTCAGGTCATGATCCTGGAGTCCCAGGATCGAGTCCCACATCGGGCTCCCTGCTCAGCAGGGAGTCTGCTTCTCCCTCTGACCCTCCCCCCTCTCATGTGCTCTCTCTCTCTCTCTCTCTCAAATAAATAAAATCTTTAAAAAATAAATAAATAAAAAATAAAACTGAATAATATTCCATCGTATGTATATACCACATTTTGTTTCTCCATTCATCTATTGGTAAGCATTTCCATTGTTACCATCTTCTGGCTATTGTGAATAATGTTACTATGAACACGCGTATACAAATATCTATTTGAATCTCTGCTTTCAAGTCTTTTGGGCATATACTCAGAAGTGAAATTGCTTAATCGTATGGTAATTTTATTTTTAATTTTTTTGAGGAATAAGCACAATACTGTTTTCCACAATGGCTGCACCATTTCACACTCCCGCCAATGCACAAGCATTCTAATTTCACCACATCCTCACCAACACTTGTGTTCTATTTTTATGACAATAGCCATCCTAATGGGTGAGAAGTGGTGTCTTAGGGTTTTGATTTGCATTTCCCCGGTATTAGTGATGCTGAGCATTTTTTCATGGACTTTTTTGGTCATCTGCATATCTTTGGAAAAATGACGGCTCAAGTCCTTTCCCACTGTTAAATTGGGTTGTTTGGCTTTCTGTTGCTTAGTTGTAAGACTTCTTTATACTGATATTAATCCCTTATCAGACATATGATTTGCAAATACTTTCTCCCATTCCGTGAGTTGTCTTTTCACTTTGTTGATAATGTCCTTTGATGCACAAAAGTCTTAATTTTGATGAAGTCCAATTTATCTATGTGTTGTTCTGTTAGCTATGCTTTTGGTGTCATATCCAAGAAATCACTGCCAAATCCAATGTCTTAAAGCATTTCCCTATGTTTTCTTCAAGGAGTTATATAGTTTTACCTGTTAAATTTAGATCTTCAATCCATTGTGAATCAATTTTTATATATGGTATAAGGTAAGGTTCCAAGCTCTTTTTTTCACATGGATAACCAATTTTCCCCTCAGTGTTGTGAAACAATTGTCCTTTCTCTATTGAGTGGTCTTTAAATTTTTGTCAAAAATCATTTGACCATATATGTGAACATTTATTTCTGGGCTTCTTAGTCTAATCCATTGGTCTGTATTCTGTATTTTATACCAGTACCACGCTGTTTTGGTTACTGTGGCCATGTAGTATATTTCAAAATCAGAAAATATGAGCCTTCCAACTTGTTTTCTTTTAAGATTATTTTGGCTATTTTGGCTCCCTTGAGATTCTACATAAATTCTAAGATGGATTTTTTCATTTTTGAAAAAAAAAAACAAAACATTGTTGCAAATCTGGTAGGGATTGCATTGAATCTGTAGAGCAATTTGGGTACTAATGAAGTCTTAACGATATGATGTCTTTCCACTTATTTGTGCCTTCTTTAATTTCTTCCAGCAACATTTTGTACATTTCAGTGTACAAGTCTTTCACCTTCTTGCTTAAGTTCATTCCTAAGGATTTGATTTTTTTTATGCTATTGTAAATGAAATTGTTTTTAAATTTCCTCTTCAGATTACTCATTGATTGTTAATGTATAAAAATGCCACCGATTTTTTGCGTTTTGTATACTCGGTTTTTCTGAAATTGTTTATTAGTTCTACGGTTTTTTTGTATGTGGACTCATTAGGTTTTTCTTCATATAAGATCATGTCATCTGTAAACAGATATAATTTGACTTCTTCATTTCCAATTTGGATGACTTTTATGTCTTTCTTTTGCTCTGGCTAGAACTTCCAATACAATGTTGACAAGAAGTTGTGGAAGCAAGCATCCTTGCCTTGTTCCAGATCTTAGAGGAAGATCTTTTAGTCTTTCACCATTGAGTATGACGTCAGCTGTGGAGTTTTTTATATATTGTCTTTATTACGAGGAGGTATATTTTATCTTTTCCTAGTTTGTTCAGCTTTTTTTAATTATAAAAGGATGTTGAATTTTCTCAAAGGCTTTTTCTGCATTGATTGAGATGATCTTGTGGGGTTTTCTTTCCTTCCTTCTTTATTTTTTTTAAGATTTTATTTATTTATTTGTCAGAGAGAGAGAACGCACAAGCACGGGGAACTGCAGGCAGAGGGAGAGGGAGAAGCAGGCTCTCCGCTGAGCAGGTAGCCTGACGTAGGGCTCAATCCCAGGACCCTAGGATCATCACCTGAGCCAAAGGCAGCTGCTTAACCAACTGAGCCACCCAGGCGTCCCATTTCCTTCCTTCTGTTAATGTGGCATATCACATTCATTGATTTTTGTATGTTGAACCATACTTATGTCCTAAAAATACCACTTGGTCATCTTGCATAATCCTTTATTTTTCTTATTTTTTTCAGAGTAGGGGGAACAGGGAGAGGGAGGAAGAGAATCTCAAGCAGGCTCCACGTCCAGCATGGAGTCTTACATGGAGCTTAATCTCACGACCCTGAGATCATGACCTGAGATGAAATCAAGAGTCGGATGCTCAAATGACTGAACCACCCAGGCACCCCATAGAGAGAATCCCATGTTGTATAACCCTTTAAATGTGCTGTTGAATTTGCTTTGCTAGTATTTTGTTAAGGATTTTTGCATCAATATTCATAAAGGATATTGGTCTGTAGGGTTTTTTTATAGTGTATTTGTCTGGCTTTAATATCAGCATAATGCTGACCTCAAAGGATGAGTTTAGGAAGTGTTCCCTCATCTTCAAATTTTTGGAAACTTTTGAGAAGGATTTTGGTGTTAATTCTTTAAATATTTGGTAGAATTCACTAGTGAAGCCACTAGTCCAGGGCCTTTTTTGGAACACTTGATTCCTAATCCACCTCTTTACTAATTATAGATATATTCATATTTTTTTATTTCTTTATGAGTTAGTCTCGGTAGGTTGCATGTTCCTAGAAATGTGTCCATTTCATTTATATCATCCAATTTGTTGACATACATTTGTTTATAGTATCAATAGTAATTTTCTCACTTTCTGATTTTAGTTAACTTGAATCTTCTCTCTTTTGTTCTTTGTCATTTTAGCTAAAAGTTTGTCAATATTCTTGATCTTTTCCAAGAACCAACTGTTGGTTTTATTTTTTTTTTTTAAGATTTTATTTATTTATTTGACAGAGAGATAGAGAGCACAAGTAGGCAGAGAGGCAGGCAGAGGGAGAGGGAGAAGCAGGCTCCCTGCTGAGTGGGGAGCCCGACATGGGGCTCCATCCCAGGACTCTGGGATCATGACCTGAGCCGAAGGCAGATGCTTGACCAACTGAGCCACCCAGGCGCCCCTGCTTTATTTATTTTTATGTTGTTTTTCATTCACTATTTTATTTATCTGTGTTCTAAATTTTATTATTTCCTTCCTTTTATAGCTTTGAGTTTAAGCTACTGATTTGAGAACTTTCTTCTTTTATTTAATGTTAACATTTATAGTCATAAATTTTCTTCTGGAAACTGCTTTCACCTACATCTCATGAGTTTGGGTATGTTGTGTTTTCATTTTCATTTTTCTCAATATATTTTCTAATTTAACTTGTGATTTGTTCTTCAACCCATTGGTTGTTTAAAAGTTAAATTGATTATTTTTCCAATGAAAAACTAACCTAGAATTCCTGGGGGTAAATTCCACTTGACTATGATACATTATCCTTACATATGGCTAGATTCTATTTGATAATATCCTATAAGAATTTTTACACCTATACTCATGAGATACAGCGTTCTGAGGCTTCACTTATTCTAATGTCTTTTTTCTTTGTTACTTTACGCCTTTTCAATTGAGGTATAATTGATATACAACAAGTATACATATTTAAATTATAAAAAATGGTACATTTTGGTATATGTATATATTTGTGAAACCATCACCACAATCACAAATGTTACCTGAAAATGTTTCTATGTTCACTTCTGTGATTCTACCTTCATGTCTTTCCCTGGTCCTTCTCATCCTCAAGCTACAGCTGATCCATTTTCTATTACTATTGATTAGCTTGCATTTGTATAATTTTATATAAATAGATTCATAAAATATGTACTTTTTGTCTGGCTTCTTTTACTCAGTATGCATATTTATTCATCCATATTACTGCATATATTGATAATGCATTTCTTTTATGGCCAAATACTATTCCATTGTATTGATATACCACAAACTGTATGTCCATTCCCTGTTCACGGACAATTAGGTTGTTTCCAGCTTCTGACTATCAAAAATAACACTGTTATGAACATTAGTGTACATGTTTTTGTGTGGATATACACTTTTGTTTCTCTTGGATTGGTATGGCTGGATAATAGGTATGTGTATAATTACCTTTTTAAGAAACTGCCAGACAATTTTCAAAAGTGGTTGTATCATTTTCCATTTCCACAGGAAGTATTTGAGAATTTTACTTTCTCTACATCTTCACCACTTGGTATGGTCAACCATGCTAATACATGTGCAGTGATAACTCATTTGGGTTTTATTTATTTTGCATTTCCCCAATGAATAATGAAGTTGAGCACCCTTTTATGTGGTTGTCATCTGTGTATCTTCTTTACTAGTGTGTCTGCTCAAATGTTTGATTCTTTTTTAAAAATCAAATTGCTCATTTTCTTATTACTGTGTTTTGAAAGTTCTTTATATATTCTGAGTACAGGTATTCTGCCAAAGACTCCAGGAGACCACCAATGAGGATCTTGAGAGCTTGTTTGCCTTTTTTTTTTTTTTAAGATTTTATTTATTTATTTGACAGAGAGAGAGACAGCGAGAGAGGGAACACAAGCAGGGGGGAGTGGGAGACGGAGAAGCAGGCTTCCCGCGGAGCAGGGAGCCGATGCGGGGCTCGATCCCAGGACCCTGGGATCACAACCTGAGCCGAAGGCAGTCGCTTAACAACTGAGCCACCCAGGCACCCTGAGAGCTTGTTTGCTGTATGGCTCCCTCTTCTCCAGCACTCTGCCTTGCAAATTAGTCAGATCAGCATCTCCAAACTCTAATCCCTGTCTCTTCAACTCAGCAAGATGATGCCCTGCTCTGTTTAGGAGACCCCACACACACACACACACACACAGCGTGAGGAAAGTACATTCAGGCAGAAAGGCTCACCTTGTTTGTTTTCCTTCTTTTGAGGCTCACTGTCCCATACTGCATATTCCTCAGTATATGAAAATGATGAATTCATATATTTTCTCTAGTCTTCTATTTGTTTGCAGAAGCAGGATAAGTCTGGACCAGAGTCTGTGTCATCACCAGAAGTGTAAATTTGTTCCACCTATTTTCTTTTATCCCTTCTCTCTAATACCACTTCATCTTCAAGGTAAAAGTTTTAGCTACCACTTTAATCTTCTGTACATTCCAGCATTTCCATTAGTCCATGGGGTCTTTGTATGATACCCAAATAATTTCATCCTTATCCTTTTGCCTCCTCCTTCCTCACCCCATCCCCTTTGGAATTATTTTCCCACCTGTGTATATGAATACACTTTCCCAATGCATTCGTATGTATGGTTTAAGAGTTTTCTGCAACTGTACAATTAGAGATCAGGTGTCTCTTCTTTTTTTAAAAAGATTTTATTTATTTATTTTGAGAGAGAGAGAGAGCTGGGGGAGGGGCAGAGGGACACATGGAGAGAGAATCTCAAGCAGACTCCCCACTGAGCATGGAGCCTGACATGGGGCTTGATCTCACGACCCTGAGATCATGACCTGAGCCACAACCAAGAGTCAGACACTTAACCGACTGAGCCACCCAGGTGCCCCAACTGTTTCTTCTTTTCCCCTTTGCCCCACTTTTTACCTCAAGTGAGTGATTTAAATCTCAAAACTTTTATTCTAGCTTCAACTGATAATTTGCTCTACATTTCATTATACTTTATAATTGTGAACTTTCAGTTATTCCTAATCTTCTCATGAAATATTTCTTTATGCATATATTGTCTACTGTTGTTTTTCAAGATGTCTTTTTTTGAAGAATGTTTTCCTCACTTGAAATTCCACATTACTTGCTGATATCTCTTATTTTGAGACAGTCATTTTAGACATGTTCACCAAGTAAAGTAAAAAGAAAATCTGTGTTTATAATTTCTAAGCTCCCTTTTTCAATGGGTAAGTACTTCACGTACCTTTTGCTTATAAAGTCTCAATGGAGTCCCTGATGAATTGTGACATTGATAACAATGTGCACTCTGCTGGTGGAAACCAGAAATAACAAAGAGAAAGGAAATAACTTCTTTAGCCTCATCTCTTAGATTAAGACCTAACTCATAGTAAGCACTCAATAAATGTTATCAACTTGTTTTATTATTATTATTATATATTTATTATTATTATTGCTAGCAATATGCTAATCCATAATGTTTCCCCTATTATTTATTTTTCTGATTCCCTTTTGTGCGTAGCCATGGAAAAAGTCAAACAGATCTGCATTTGAAGTTAGTTAGTACTTGCTTTTGCTCACGGAGCTTTAAAATGGGATTAAAACATGCATTATAAGATTTTTGTGTGTCTAGCATGAGGCTCAGCACATAGAAGGCATTGAAGAAATGTTTGTCAAAATTTTTAAACCTAAGTTTTCCCCCCAAAAAAGTCTATTTTTCTATTATCTTTCCTTCCATCTTTCCTTCAGAACAAGTAAACAGAAATTCCACTGTGTAGTCCTCATTCTTTTTTCCCCACAATTTCAACTTCTTCAGTGCCTCATCTTTCTTTCTTTGCATCTTCAACTTTAGGTAGATGAATAGGGGATGGGGAAACTAAATCAATACTCATGATGTCATTTATTTTCACAATTGCTACTGTAATGTATGCAGTAAAAGGAAAATAAACAAAATAACCTGGAGTATGAAGAAATGGCAAGAAGTTTGATGTAGTTGAAGTAAGGATGCAAGGAATGGGGCAGTAAGTGGTTTAAAAATGTCTGTAGCAATATAAGGGGATCAAATTTCAAGCGGTTTCATATTCCAAGCTGTTTCGTGTTTTAACCCATAGGAGAGCATTCCCCAAAATGTGTTTCAGGTAACACTAACTTGAGAGGGTTTTAATAAACATCCTGTGAAAAAAATTCCATGAGCAAATCCATGTGGGAAAATGCTGTATCAAATGGCAAGAGAAGGACTCCTCAGAGCCTTGAATATAATAATATATGAATCTCTTAGAAGGAACCATAATGTGCAGAATCCCTGAAGTTATTTGACCTCAGAATTCTTTACTTTGGGTGGATTGTGCCCTTCATCAGAACAACAGACCTATGTAAGGGAATGACACAGATTAATTTTAAGGAGATAACTCTGTCATGGTGAGGCTGACTTGTAGAGGAGAGAGTTTGATTCATAGATCAGTGAGGGGGGCTATTACAACAGCCTGGACTGGTGATGGCCTGAACTAATGGCCCAAGTGTCGAGCAACCAGCGATCCTTCAAAAGTGGTAGAAGTGTAAGATGATTGAAGAGAAAGTGTTACAACATTTTCAGGTTTTCAGTTTGGACCCACAGATCAATAGTGATATCATTAACAAGAATAGGAAAGAAAGGAGAAATGGCTAAGTGGGGAAAGATAATTAAATAATGAGTGACTCACAAACCTGTATATACAACCCCAACCTGTATTTCCAGTCCAGATTCATATTTTCAACTGTCCTTCTGATAATCTACAGACACTTCAACCTTAGCAGGTTATAAACCAACTTCATCCACATAAGGAATAATCTATTCCTTCAGGGGCCCTACATATTCAGGGCATTATCTTCATCCTACTTACTTAACCAACTTCGTCCAAATAGAGAATATTCTATCCCTTCAGGGGTCCTGTATATATTCTACTTTCTTATGTCTCTGGGGGATGTTCTTTCCTGGAATAAGACATAACAGACTCTGGTTGCTCTAGGAAGTCCTAGATCCTAGATACCTTTTGGAAGAAGTCCCCCTCTCTCAGTGGCTGTCCGACATGGGTCCATGCTACCTTATAGTCATCACAGAACTTCCTACAGAAAACTTCTCAGTACATCAAGATTCTTGAACATGAGTTGAAATTGCATTGGAGCCATCTGTGGGCCTGTGCTCACCATCTTGGAAGATATGTCTCACTAATCAGTTATTCTAACCTTCTGAGCCTAGGGCTGCTTGGAAATCAGCAAGTTCTACCCTCCTGATAAGATTAAAAGATCTCTCTATCCATGCAAGAACTTCTAAGTGGGCAGATTCCCTGAGTCCCCGAACTAATATCTGTACATCATGAGCTCTGGAATAGCCTCTGATAAAGTGGATCTTCTCTTAGGAAGTTCAGGGACTCTTAGAAGGTCCATGGACAGACTGAAAGAGTCTTGAAATTCCTGGAATAACTTAGGAAAATTAAAATATGTGTGGAAAATGTATAATTTTCTCAGAAGAACATCCATAGTTCTCATCAGATTCTCACCAGGGACCATGGTCCTTGTAAGATGGATATTTATGAAAGCTAGGTAGCTGAGAGCTTCGCTCTGTCCTGAAATAACACATCTTAGGTCAAACTAAAATACTTTCAAAATAACACTTGAGAAATCTTAGCTAAGAGATTACAGATTTGGGTTATTCTTGAGTGTGAGGTGCAGGAGATACACTATAACGATCCCAAATTTTACTTTCAGTTAACAGCTCATCAATACTTTCTTAAATAGAAATCAGAACCAACTTTTCAGATACTCTTTCAAGGCACTACTTTTTGTCTTTAGATCCTTTTCATCTAAAATTGGTGTCAGGTAAGCTTCGTATCACAATGTCCTCCGATTGTTCTTCTGAAATTGAGGTTTTCCCTCCCCCCCCCCCTTATTACTAGTGCGGTGCTATGCCAAATCAAGTACTTAATAAATATTTGTTGAATGATTAACAGTTTATAAACTTCTTACTGTTTTCCTGTTATTTTAGATTGTTTACTTTCTTGCGCTGGTGAGTCTCACCATTTTCCTACCTTAAAATACTTTCAAACATGATATGCTTCGATAGCTAACTTACTACAGCAGTACCATATACATTTGTGATCTGGATTCATGGATCCACACATGCATCAATTATGGGAAGTTAGAATTTCAAAAAGGCTATGCGTAATTCTCAGCGGCTTTGTTGTGCCCCCTAGAGGCTCGTGTCTCCCAACAACACATCCTACTGAAAACACCCTCAGTTTTTATTAATAAGTTTCTTTGTTTTGGATGGCAAGCCTCATTTTTGATAGCTGTTCAGGAGACTTCCTTGTCTTCTTTAAATTATTTCCCATTCAGCTCTGTCTTCCCCTGTAAAGATAACTCCTAAATGCTCAGCTAAAATAGAGTAATGCCATCCTCTCTACTGTATTGAGGTGAATTTCCAATAGCTTTGTAGTAGAGTATCGTTACTACTACTACTACTACTATTAATCTCATCACATAATGCAACACTTGAAATGTTTCTAAGTCTAAAGAGACTATTTGTGATGGAGAGGAGAGCAGGCCAGGAGAGCAGCTACCCAACCAGAGGCTTAGCCTGCAAGTGTCATGGTCTTTTAGCTTCAGTTTACAATGACTCAGATTCCCAAGCATTCCACACATGACATATATTTCTTTTCCTCTCTGAAATAAACAATGTATGTTTCAAAGCGAGATCCTCTAGCCCCCACACTCAGCTTTGAAGAATATAGTAATCAAATGTGGATAAAAGACAGAAAGAACTAGGGGAATTGTTTGTTTCCATATAAATAATTGCCTCTCTGAGCACAACTAGAAATTTTCATGGCTTTGTTTTGTCTTCTGTCTGCCTCCTGTAGCAGGAACGGGAAGAAAAGACAAAATCTGTGAGTGCAGTCGTTGGTTGACTGGACGACATGCCAACAGCACACGTCCCGATTGTTGAAGACGAACAGACGGGGTGCTCATGATCACCCAGGGTGGGCCCCACATCTTCCACCTGGGAACACTAAAAGCTGCAGGTAGAAAAATGGAAGCTGTTTTTGAGAAATTTTTACTGGGTTTCTAATTGTTGCTAACATCCAAGGCATTGAAACAAAATCAGACCCATGAAATAAGTATCTTTTTAGGCACCAGCCCTGTTTTCACAAATTGTCTCTGAATGAGTGTCATCTATGAAGTGTGACATTTAGTTTGGGGGATTCAAATGAGATACACCATTTGTCACTATTTGTTCCTGATGAAATGAAACACAGGCCAGGCATATGGTCATTTATTCAGCATTCTTATTTGCATCATGATGGCAATATATTGCATCCCCCCTCCACACACCCCAACACAATGTAGTTATGTATCCGTAGGTAATATACGGTAACTTCGCTTTAGTGCTGTCTTGTAGGTACTAACAAGACAGTTCTATCCGGGATCACGTTCAGTAAAGTCCACTTAACTCTTGTCCTGAAATAGCATCATCTTTGGCAGCTTGAATACTGAAACATCTTCACAGAAAGTACCAGGGCAGCAAAGCCAATAGCTGGATATTTGGGGAGGCAGAATGGTTGAGTAGGAGTTCCGGTGTCAGAGTGAAGGGTGTTCATATTCATACTCCATCACTCACTAGCTATCAAAATTTGGGCAAGTTGCCAAATCTCCTTGAGCCTTAGTTACGTTATCCATTTAAAAATACCAATCATGTAAGAATAAAGTAACATAACATATGTAAAGCACCTAGCACCATTTCGTACACATAACAGAAACAAAAAAGATGGTACCTCCCCTTCATTTTCCTTTGGGCAAGCAGATCAAAATACAAACCTTATGTTGATGTACTTGCAAAGTGCAAATGTATTTTTCAATATGCATAAGTTAGGATGATTTGTCTACTTGTTGGGGCACCTGGGTGGCTCAGTGGGTTAAACATCTGCTTTTGGCTCAGGTCGTGATCTCAGGGTCCTGGGATTGAGTCCCGCATCAGGCTTCCTGCTCAGCGGTGAGCCTGCCTCTCCCTCCTCCCTATGTGATCTCTCTCACTCTCACTCTCTCTCAAATAAATAAATAAATCTTTAAAAAAAGAAGATGATTTGTCTGCTTGCATCACTGAAAGTGAATATTTGGGACCCTTAAAGATTCTAAAAAGGGAGTGATATAATCATAGAAATTTTATTTGTGAATCAGGAGGCTCTTTATTAAAACAATATCCAAGAAGGAAGGAACAATTCTGTGATTATATAACTGACTGGGGTTAATTGTAGAAGAGAAGCAACAATCCTACTTTAATGCCATGTCTAAAATAAATCACTGTTTTAAGATTTTAGCATTTGAATCCCAAAAGCCTCAAAAGTGCAAGTCTTTTTCATGAAAGTTTCTTTATTAGTAACAAAAATAATAATAGCCAGTATTTACTGAGTGTTTATAATAAGGCAAGTACTGAGTTAAGTGCTCTACATGAATTATTTCTTGTAATTTTTCCAACAGTCTTGTGAGATCTGCATGATCTACATTTTGCATGTTTCCTCAAGTCATCAAAGGCTAGGATTTAAAATAGAGTAGTACTGGGGTACCTGGGTGGCTCTGTCAGTCAAATGACCGACTCTTGATTTCAGCTCAGGTCATGATCTCTGGGTTGTGAGATCGAGCCCCACGTCAGGCTCTGTGCTGAGCATGGAGCCTGCTTCAGATTCTCTCTCTCCCTCTGCCCCTCCCCCCTAAAAATTAAAATAAAATAGGGTAGTAGTAACAGTTCTGACTATAATGCTTTGACACATTACCACTCACTTTTGCAGGATCTCTAGTACTGAAAATCTCACCTCAATATTTGTGACTATTTCTGATAATAAAATTTATTATGCGCCAGGCATTATTTTAAATACTTCACATTCATTATATCTTATCATCTTTGCTATTTCCTGAGGAAATAAATGTTCTTATCCCAATGTCACAGAGAAAGAAATTCTAATAGAAGGCAAGATCAAAATTAAACTCAAATGTGCTTGACACCTAAGCACCTCTTCCTAAGCACTACACTTTGTCTTTAAACAAAATTTTTAAATTTTTTTTTTAAGATTTTAAGATTTTATTTATTTGACAGAGAGCGAGAGAGGGAACACCAGCAGGGGGAGTGGGAGAGGGAGAAGCAGGCTCCCTGCTGAGCAGGGAGCCCAATGCGGGGTTCAATCCCAGGACCCCGAGATCATGACCCGAGCTGAAGGCAGACGCTTAACAACTGAGTCACCCAGGCGCCCCAGATTTTATTTATTTATTTGTCATAGAGGAGAGCACCAGCAAGGAGAGCAGGAGAGAGAGAAGCAGGCTCCCCACTGAGCAAGGAGCCCGATGCAGGATTTGATCCCAGGGCCCTGGGATCATGACCTGAGCCAAAGGCAGACGCATGACCAACTGAGCCATCCAGGCGTCCCTACACTTTGTCTTTAGAAATGTGTTTGTGGCTGTTAGAAAGGGGAGGGGAGGTGACAAAATCACATTGTTGATTGCCCATCTCTCAAAGGATCTGTACAAAAGAGACAAAGAACATCACATAGCCAAGGATAAAAACCAAAAGCATGGCCCAAACATACACAAGCAGTATCAACAAACTAAATCTGTGTGAGCTAAAGCTAAAAACCATGTTAAAGACCAAAAAAGAATCTCTTTAATTTGTTTAGCTACATCTGAGACAAAAAGAACAAAACTCAGCAAGGTAACTGCTTGGAGCAAATGATATAATATTACCAAATGACAAAAAGTAAGCAATGTGACTCCACTTTTCTTCTTCCTTTTCCATCAAAGAGACAAGCCTTCAACTTGAAAGAGAGAAATGTGGTTGAAAAGGGCATTCTAAGATACATAGTAAGAGGATTCTGTGCTACTTTAAATTAGGTAAAATGGGGGCACCTGGCTGGCTCAGTCAGTAGGGCATGCAATTCTTGGTCTCAGGGCTCTGGGTTTGAGTCCCACATTGCATGTAGAGGTTACTTGATAAAATAAATACATATATATATATAAATTTAGTGAAATGTATGGATTCAAAAGAATTCTATCTCAATGTGACAAAAATCTTATGTATATAAACATAGGACTATTTTGGAAATCTCTCAATTTGATTGAACAAGCATACATGTACCAGGCATGCTACTGAAATGTTTGGCAATACAAAAGATAAATAAAACAGTCTCTTCCCTCTTGGGCTCATAATCTGATTGAAATATTTTCAAAACTATAAAGCAATGTGTAACATATAATAGGTTAAAATTGCTAGTTTTGAGTCAGGGGAGAGAGATATCAATTCCTCCCATAAAATCTCAAGAGGGCTTATCGTGAATGTCTTATTTAATCTGGACTTTCAAAATGAATAAGATTTTGACAAGGAGAAATGGGGCGGAAGGATACCCTAAGTTGATGAGAATGCCCCAGTCATGTCATTGGAGTATTGGAGTGGAACAGCGTGGCGTTTACTTAGGGAAGTGTAAATGGTATGGTTTTGGAGAAAGCAAGATAAATGACAGAGATTATACAGGTCACTAAGATAGTAAAATAGGGATTTATCTTTTATTCATCACTGTATATCCAGCATGGGGCCTGGTAAAGATTAGTACCCAATAAATAAAATAAAGGACAAGAAATACGAATTTGAATATAGACAAACATTGCCTCAATTTTCAAAACCAGAGAAAAGTTGGATTACAGAACAATTATTAACAGACTGGTTTTCAAACACTTAAAAATAAAAGTAGCATTCATGAGGAACCAGCATGGATGTATCAGCAGCTAACCCCACTAGAGTGTCCTCACTTTCTATTTCCCAACTTTTTCTTTTGAAAAATTACAGCTCTAGAAAATTTGGAAGAATAAATTTAACGAACATACATTTATACTTCACTTAGCTTCTCCAGATATTAATATTTTGCCACATTTGCACTAGCCCTCTCTCCCTCCCCCTTCCCCCTGCCCCTCCATTCCCCCTCCCCCTCCTCCCCTCTTCCCTTTTCCCTCTCTCTCTCCCTTAATCCCTTTTATCCATGGTTTTTCCTTCCTTGGTTTCAATCAACAGCAGGCCAGAAGCAGATGATCCTCCTTCCAACATAGAATCAGAAAGTCAATAGCAGCCTAACACTATGTAACAAGGTCTGTCATTCCCCTCACTTCTCATCACGTAGGCATTTTATCACCTCACATCATCCCAGGCAGGAGAAAGGTGAGTACACTAAGATATTCTGAGAGCGAGACCACATTCACATAGCTTTTGTTATAGTTTGTTGTTATAATTGTTCTATTTTATTATTAGTTGCTATTATTTATTTCTCACTGTGCCCAATTTACAAAGTAAACTTTATCGTAGGTATGTAAAACATAGTAACACAGTAAACATAGTATAAAACATAGTTTTAAAAAACAGTATAAAAACAGTTCCGTACTAGTTGTGGTTTCAGGCATCTGCTGGGGGGGCGTGTCTTGGAATGTATCCCCCAGAGATAAGGGGGGGAACTACTGTATATACACAAATGTGTGTGTGTGTATATATATATATATACACAAAAAAATATGGTTTATATATGTAAAGTTTTCTCCTTTCTCTGAACCATTTGAAAGTAAGTTTCAGATATCACTTCCTTTTAAAATAAGGTTGCTAACCTAGTATTAACAAATATAATGTATCTGGGCTTTCAAAAGCATCTGGCAAAATATTTCTTCTTTTATTGTTTTGAGGGGTTTTTTTGCAAAATATTTCTGAATAGCTTCATGAATTAAATGGAAAAATATGAGTCAAATGCTATGAACAGGTGAGTTCAGTTAGTTAAATTAACATGCTGAAGAGTGTTGATTAATGGATCAGTTTCACCCTGGAGGGAGGTCATTAGCACTGTCCTACAAGGTTCTGTACTTACTGCAGTCGAAGTAAACGTTCTATCTCCCACTGACAGTTTATTCTGGATAATATCTAATTCAACTCTTTCCAGCTGTAGTTCATACAAATCACATTTAGGATTTTTAAAAATATATTTATTCTTGCCCACCCCCAGAGATTCTGACTTAGTATGACTGGGGAAGGGCTCCCGATATCTGTGGCAAGACATCTATAACTAGAATCATTGATTTAGGGTAACTATCCTCATTTGATTAAATCTCTAGCGGATATCCCTACCTCGTTGCAGATAATTTAGATCTAAAAATCTTCAGACACTTATAATACAAAAAATTACCTGAGAACAGTGTTTATCCACCTGAATGAAATAGATTTGCCAATTTCAGGTCATCTTATTCAACCTGCAGCTACAGTTTCAATTAAGACAAAAAAATTCATAGTTGTACATTCTAGACAAGGTAGAGGCCCTTTTTTTAATATATCTTCTAATGGCTAAGATCTTAGTCCTGGAATGTGGCTAAATTGGGCCTCAAAACATAAAAATTATAATGTGTAAGCTCTTCCTCTGAGTTTTAGTATTAGATATTTGAAAGAGACCTATATTTTATAATAAGCATCCCCATTTTCAAGGCTTTTAGGCATTTTACTTTCTACATACAAGAAGAAAATATGTTTGAGCTTTTTTTTTTTCCAAGTAAGCTTTAAATACTGATGGTGGGGCTTGAACTCACAACCCTGAGATCAAGAGTTGCATAGCTCTATCAACTGAGCCAGCCAGGAACCCCTAGAAGAAAATATGTTAATAGAGGACCAGACACTAAGGAGGGACATCATGGACTCATATAGGAAGAATCTTTTCTTTCTGAGTAGAGATTTGTCTCTTAAATAAATATAATTTAGGGCTTTTGTCTTCTCCTAAGGACCATGTTGTTTTTAAAGATCTGACTACAGTTTGAAAATCCTTTAATCTCTATGAACTCTTTGTAAATTATAAGATAATAATCAGATGACTTCAATGTTGTGGTGGGTGGGAGGTTATCAAGACCTTGAACATGGGCTCTCTATGGACTGGGAGGTTGATTTCCCTATAAATCCGTCATCTAGGGCTTGCTGTGTAAATCAGAATAGGACGAGAAAAAAAGAACTTCTCAATTTAATGCTTTTAAAAGACAGTTTATGGAATAAATCTGGAACAAATTGCACACTTATCTGTATGCATCAGGACAGTATTGTTGGATTACAACTTGCTTTTCCCTGCCAGGGTAGAGAAAAGTAGGCCACAGTGGGAATAAATTGTGTAAACAAAACAAAACAAAATCTTAAATCTATTATGCTATTGAGAAAGGGAAGTTATGTTAACAAGAATATGTGAAAAGTAGTTTTCATTCACAGATAACTTTCCAATTTTGTTTATAAAAATTTAAGAAAACTATCACCCCTACTTCTGAAGACTGATAATAACTAACACCTACCAAATGCTTGATATTTGCCAGGTGCTCTTATAATTACTTTGGATCTGGGATTTTTAACCTTGACTACAAATTAGAATCATCTGGGGAGCTATACAATTCCAGATGACCAGGCCTCGATGGAAACCAATTAAATTAGAATATTGGAGGGTAATGTCAGTCCAAGCATTAGTACTTTTTTAAGTTCACCAGGTGATTGCAATATGCAGCTGAGGTTGAGAACTATTGTTTCTGATACATCAACTTATTTAATCTTTACAACAGCCTCTTGATGTGGGGTGCTTTTTATTACCATCACTCTCACTCTCACCATTTCTTAATTACAAGTGAAAAGACTATGACAGAAAAATGTGAAGTTAATGTCCCAAGGCCATCAGCTCCTAAGTGTCAGAACTGGGATTTGAATTCAGGCAGTGTGACTCTCTTATGCTATAATTATATCATTGCCACCCAAATTAAAAACAACAGATCAACACAATTTGTCAACCTTTGAAGTACCAATCATAAATGTTGCTTTAGGGACACCTGGGTGGCTCAGTTGGTTAAGCAGCTGCATTCAGCTCAGGTCATGATCCCAGAGTCCTGGGATGGAGCCCCATGTCGGGCTCCCCGCTCAGCAGGGAGTCTGCTTCTTCCTCTCCCTCTGCCTGCCGCTCTGCCTACTTGTGCTCTCTATCTCTCTGTCAAATAAAAAAATAAAATAAGGGGCGCCTGGGTGGCTCAGTTGGTTAAGCGACTGCCTTCGGCTCAGGTCATGATCCTGGAGTCCCGGGATTGAGTCCCACATCGGGCTCCCTGCTCGGCGGGGAGTCTGCTTCTCCCTCTGACCCTCCTGCCTCTCATGCTCTCTGTCTCTCATTCTCTCTCTCTCAAATAAATAAAATCTTAAAAAATAAAATAAATAAAATAAAATAAAATTAAAAAAGACCTAAATGTGAGACCAGAAACCATTAAAAAAATCATAGAACAACAAAAAAATAAATAAATAAATGTTGCTTTAGTAGCCCTTACATAATACTAATTTGTTTGGTTGAAAGTTAAATGTAGAGAAAATAATGTCTGCTGAGAAAATTCCTATTTGTCAACATTATAATACAACCAAACTGTTTTTTTTTTAAAGGTTTTTTTATTTATTCATTCGAGACACAGAGATACAGAGAGAGAGAGAGAGAGAATATGAGCAGGGGGAGAAGCAGAGGGAGGAGGAGAAGCAGGCCCCCCGCTGAGCAGGAAGCCTGATGTGGGGCTCCATCCCAGGACCCTGGGATCATGACCCGAGCCGAAGGCAGATGCTCAACCAACTGAGCCACCCAGGCGCCCCCAAACTGTCTGATTTTTAAAGCATGTCCCTATTGCCATCCAGCAGTGTCAGGCCCTCACTCTTTAATGCAGTCTCACACCGAGTGCTATAGAGTTCCTATTTTTAAAACACTGCAGAAAAGTTGTATTTATAGAAGATTGAAGAGAGATCCATTCTTCTAGACATTCTATGTGATAGCCTTCAATTAAGTGAATCCAGATGAAAGCTTATTATTTAGCCAATGTTATTTTAGTCCCATGCAGAATTCTCTTCACTGTAGTATTTAAAGATTCCATATTTATGTACTAACATAACTAGTTAATGTTTTTTTCACTGCAAGCTGCTTCAAAATTTGTGAGGCAGGATTATAAATAAATGATCAGCCATGCTGCTTATATGTCAATGACTCGAGTGAAGTCCTACAAGGATTATTATGAATCACATGAATTTAGAAGGTATATCTAAAATGTTGTATCACAGAACCTGAACCGAAAACAACATTCAAAGATTTCAGCAATATGCTGAAGCAAATAAGATTAAAATTTAACAAAAGTATATTTAGTATCTTGCACTGGTTTGAACAAAAACACAAGACAGAGTATAACACTTTGAGTCAAGTCACCCTATATTTGGACAGAACGGGCTGTTACAAAGTTCCTTCTTATATTGAAATGACGCCACATCTTGTAACTTTTATCCAACTGTCCTGGCTTTTTCTACTCAAGCACACATAAAAATGCCAAATGACTTGGCAAGACTCTGCAAATCATACTGAATGACAACAAATCTTTGAATATTTGAATATTATATTGCTTTCGGGGAAGCAATATAATGCAGTAATTAAGAACCTGAGATCAGGGTGCCTGGGTGGCTCAGCTGGTTAAGTGACTGCCTTCGGCTCAGGTCATGATCCTGGCGTTCCCACATCGGGGTCCCTGCTCAGTGGGGAGTCTGCTTCTCCCTCTGACCCTCCCCCTTCTCATGCTCTCATTCTCTCTCTCTCTCTCTCAAATAAATAAATAAAATCTTAAAAAAAAAAAAAGAATCTGAGATCAGGCAGGTCTCAGTAGGATAACCAACCATCCCAGTTTGCCCATGAACGAATGACTTACTGGGATACAATACTTTTGGCACATAGGATGTGGTCAAGCCCCATTAAAAAGCCCAGACACCAAAAGCCCAAGTCAGCTTCCCCGGCTAGCAGTATTCTTTGAATATTGTCTTACATTGATGTATGACATCAGCCAGGAGGGTAACTTGCCCCTGAGGAAGATGGGAAGCTTCAGGAGTGGAACCCTCTCAGGCTTCACCCTATCCCTCTCTTCCTTTGACTGGTTCTGATTTGTATCCTTTTGCTCTAACAAAACTGTAATCGTAAGTATGGTATTTGTGTATATTCTGTGAGTCATTCTGGTGAATTATTAAAGCTGAGAATGGTCATGGGAACCCCCAAGTCTGTAGGCCTCGGGATTCCTGAACTTGTGGCTAGTGTCTGAAGTTTGGGCAATCTTTGGGCACTGTTCCCTCAATTTGTACAGGTCTGTTTATTCTTTATACACCCTGTAACAGTTTCAAAATACAAAATGAAAACATTGACAAAATAAAGAAGAAAAATTGACAAATTCACAAACATTGTGGAATATTTTGAATACTATAATACATCTCTCAAAATAGCTCAATGGAACAAGCAAGAAAAAATCTATAAAGAGATAGAAAACCTAAAAAACACAATTAACAAATTTGACCTAATATATAGATTTTATGTGAAAAGAAATTAATTTTATTTACATTGCATACAAACTACAATAGGATATACAGTTGACCCTTGAACAACAGGGGTTTAAACTGCATGGGTCCATTTATACATGGATTTTTTACAGTACAGTACTGCAAATGTATTTTCTCTTCCTTATAATTTTCTTAACATCTTTTTTCTCTAGCTTACTTTATCATAAGAATACAGTATACAATACATATAGAAAATATGTGTTAATCAACTGTTTCCGTTATTGGTAAGTCTTCCAGCCAACAGTAGGCTATCAGTAGTTAAATGGAAACTCAAAAGTTATATGCAGATTTTTGACTGCATGGGGGGTTGGCACCCCTAACCCCCACACTGCTCGAGGGTCAAATGTACATTGTTTTTAAGTACACATGGACTGTTTTCTGAAATCGAACAAATGTGATTATAAAATGAACCTCAGCAAATATAAAATGCTTGAAATCATTTGGAATATATTCTTTGAACACAGTGCAATTAGAGTAAAAACAATAAAAAGCTTAACTAGAATACCACCAAATGTTTGGAAATTAGGGACTACACCTCTAAATATCTCATGGGTCAAGATAGAGTCAGAATGGAAATTAGAAAATATTTTAAGTGGAAGGATAATAAAAATATGAGAAAAAGTTTGAGGTATGCAGCTAAAGCAGTGTTTAGAAAGAAATATATAGCTTTATTTTCTTAAGATTTTATTTTGAAGTAATCTCTACACCCAGCACAGTGCTCAAACCCACGACCCTGAGATCAAGAGTCACATCCTCTACTGACCCAGCCAGCCAGGCACCCCAGAAATATAGAGCTTTAAATGTATACATTAGAAAAGAAGAAAGACTGAACTTTAAATTATCTAAGTTACCATCTCAAGATAGTAGCAAAAGCACTAAATTAACCATAAAATAAAATAGAAGGAAATAAATAATGAAGATAAGAACAGAGATGAATAAAATAGAAAAAGTATATGCGAGAGAGGAGATCAACAAAATCACAAGTTCAGTCTTTAAAGGAATAATGAATTTATATACTTTAGGCTGAGCAAGGGGAAAAAAGAAACACAAATTACCCACGTCACGAAAGGAATGGGAGAAACTAATACAGAAACCAAACATTAAAAGCATAAGGGGACACTTCTAATTCCAGAATTCCAGCATGTGGGGGATAAAAACATAACTGGTAAAAAAAAAAAAACTCTTTTAAGAAACAATCATTTAGTCTCTGGAAATTGTACTAAGTGTATACATCAAATGGAGAAGCATTCATTCAGGAGAATCTATAAAATACCAATGAGAACAGTGAGAGTCTGTGGCACTTGAGCCACAACCCACTGCCTTCTTCCCCCTTCCCAGATTAAATGTAAAACTGAAACCATGAAAGTCTTAGAAGCAAACATGTGGGTGAAAATTCATGACCTTGGATTGGGCAAGGAATTTTTAGATATGACCTCAAAAACATGAGCAACAAAAGAAAAGAAATAGATAAACTGCACTTCATCAAAATTTAAAAATTTTCTATATCAAAGGATATTATAAAGAAAGTGAGAAGACAAATGTACAGAATGGGAAAATACATGCAAGTCATATATCTGACAAAAGATTATCAGAAACCCATAACAAACTTCTACAACTCGACAACAATAAAACCAAACAACCCAAATAAAAAATGGGAAAAAACTTAGACATTTCTCCAGAGAAGACATTCAAATGATTAAGAAAAGATGCTCAATAGATTTAGTCATTAGAGAAAGGCAAATCAAAACCACAATGAGATCCCACTTCACACCTATTAGGATGGCTACAATAAAAATTACAGAAAATAACAGGTATTGGCAAGGATATGGAGAAATTGGAACATTTATACATTACTGGTAGGGATGTAAGATGGTGCAACCATGGTGGGAAACAGTTTGGTGGTTTCTCAAAAATATAAACAGAATTACCATACAACCTAGCAATGCCACCTCTAGGTATATACCCAAAAGAACTGAAATCAGGGACTCAAACAAACATTTGTATGTCAATGTTCATAGCAGTATTTTTCACAATAGCCAAAAGATGGAAACAACCTGAGTATTCATCAACAGATGCATAAACAAAATGTGGTATTCTTGTAGTCCAACCATAAAATATTTTTCAGTCATAAAGGAAAGAATAAAGTTCTAATACATGTTTCAATACGGATGAGCCTTGAAAATACAAACATTTTTTAAATAAATTTAAAAAGACCTAAATAACTAAAAAGACATCCTATATTAATGGACTGGAATGCTTAATACTGTTAAGATACTACCCAAATTCATCTACAGTGTCAGTAAAATCCCTATCAAAATCCTACCTCCCTTCCTTGCAGAAATTAAAAAGCTGATCCTAAAGTTCGTATGGAAATTCTAGAGCTCAAAATAGCCAAAAATATCTTGAAGAAGAACAAAGCTGGAGGACTTACACTTTCTGATGTCAAAACTTACTACAAAGCTATAGTAATCAAGATAGTATGGTACTGGCATAAAGATAAACATTAAGCCAATGAAACAGAATTGGGAGCCAAGAAATAAACCCTTAGTTTTATAATTGGTTTTTTGACAAGGATGCCAAAATACTTCAATGATAAAAGAATCATATTCCAACAAATGATGCTGGTCCAACTGGATGTCCACATGCAAAAAAATGAACCATATATAAACAGTAACTAACAATCAAAGCCATAGATGTAAGGAGATGAAACTATAAAATTCTTTTTCTTAAATTTTATTTTATTATGTTATGTTAATCACTATACATTACATCATTAGTTTTTGATGTAGCGTTCCATAATTCATTGTTTACGTATAACACCCAGTGCTCCATTCAATACATGTCCTCTTTAATACCCATCACCAGGCTAACCCATCCCCCCACCCCCCTCCTCTCTAGAACCCTCAGTTTGTTTCTCAGAGTGAAACTATAAAATTCTTACCAGAGGGCACCTAGGTGGCTCAGTCAGTTAAGTGTCTGCCTTTGGTTCAGGTCATGATCTTGGGGTCCTGGGATTGAGCCCCACATCTGGCTCCCTGCTCAGCAGGGGGTCTGCTTCTCCCTCTCCCTCTGCCCCCCCACTTGTGCTCTCTCAACATAAATAAAATTTTTTAAATATAAATAAATAAAATTAAAAAAAATAAATTTTAATAAATAAAATTTAAATAAATAAATTTTAAATAAATAAATAAAATTTTAAAAATAAAAAAATTCTTACCAGAAAAGTAGATGTAAATCGTCATAACTGTGCATTGGGCAAAGACTTTCTGAATATGACACCAGAAGTTCAAGCAAAGGAAAAATAAATTGAACACTTAAAATTCAGTAAAAAGATAAATAACTCAACTAAAAATTGCCAAAAGATCTGAATAGACATTTCTCCAAAGAAGGTATACAGATGATCAATAAGCACATGAAAAGATAATCCACATCATTAACCATCTGGAGAATGCAAATCATATGCACAATGAGATACCATTTTACCCACAGGGTAATGACTATAAACAAAAAGACATAATACCAAGTTTCAGCAAGTACGTGGAGAAATTGGAGCCCCCATACACTGCTAATTGCATTGTAAAATGGTGCAGCCCCTTAATGACACTTAAAACTTACAACAGGGGCGCCTGGGTGGCTCAGTCGGTTGGGCGTCTGCCTTCTGCTCAAGTCGTGATCCCGGGCTCCTGAGATCCAGCCCCACGTCAGGCTCCCTGCTCAGCGGGGAGCCTGCTTCTCCCTCTCCCTCTGCCTGTCGCTCCCCCTGCTTGTGCTCTCTCTAACAAATAGATAAATAAAATCTTTAAAACTTTCAACAGTAAGGTAAATAAATAAATGTCACAATATCTCTAAGTCAAGGATTTTAGGGTACTAACACACAGTAAGTCCATCGTTCTGTTTCATTTCCGTTGTTGTCAAGTATCTCCAGCTGTGCCTTTTATCTGGCTCTTTATTTATCTCCACTGCTATTGTTCTGCAATCCTCCTTTCCTCTTGGCACCCTTTAATAGACTGAGGTAAGAATTTCAGTTCCAGTTCTGCTACTCTTTTTTTTTTTTAAGATTTTATTTATTTGTCAGAGAGAGAGAGCACAAGCAGAGAGAGCCGCAGGCAGAAGGAGAAGCAGGCTCCCTGCTGAGCAAGGAGCCCGATGCGGGGCTCAATCTCAATCGTGACCTGAGCCAAAGGCAGATGCTTAAGCAACTGAGCCACCCAGGCATCCCACTCTCTATCTAACTTTAGACAAATTGTATATTCCCTCTGAATCTCACTTTATTTATAAGGAAAATGAGAATAAAACATGTCCCTTATCTATCTCCTAGGCTTATTTTGAAAATCAAATATAAATGTATATGACAATGTCTTATACATTCTAAACCAACAGACAAATTTAAGTCATTATTGGATGTGAGAAATGTGCTAGCAATAATGTAGAACTGAGGCATATTTTTATCAGAAGTTGTACTGATTGCATAAAAATATGTGTTCTCTGTTATTGTTAGGTTAATGGGTAATTTTATCATTTTCTTCTTAAATGAAAACACAATTTGCATTTTTACATATGCAGTCCTCAATTGATTTTTTCCTGCCTGTGGGTCAGTGAGCTTTGATAGACAAATCAGTTACCATTCTTGATCTATAGAATACACCAGCAAGTCACAGTGAATTTTTTCCCAAGTGTTCAAAAATATATCTATTATCTTTCTGAAAGGTGCTTCCTTCAGCTTCTTCATAGTCTAAGATTCTACTGAGTCTTCCTGCCCATTCTCTCCATTAATATATGTACTATTTCAGTTGTCACCAAAAACATGTAAAAGTTTTCAAAGACAGTTAGCAGAAGTACTCCCATTGAAAGCATCAGAGCAAAGGAAGAAAAATGAACTGTCCCTGAGAAAAACTATCTCCCACCATATTCTCTGCCAATGTCACAATGACTTGGTGGTTTCACTGTCAAAATTCAAGAATTATATTGGCATATAATTATAATGATCTAAAAGGCAAAGCATTGAAAAGAAGCTGTTGAGATTCAGAGATGCTCTGAGGTCCAAGTGCAGCTTGCCTTGATGTCATTTATGTTTCAAGTTTTAAGTGAGTCGACCTGAAGGATCACCCTAGGAGGAGTTAAAGAGGAAGAAAGACCCAAGTACATCCATTTTTTTCTGCCTAGCAAAGTCTTATATTTTACAGCTACCTTCTGTGTATGGTGCTCAAGATGAACCAACCTAAGAGAGTTAAATGTGGACTTTCCAATTTATGATCAATGATCTGACTTAGCAGAGATAAAGAGAAAAGAGGTGGCAGCTCAAGAGCTCTGTTTATAGGGACACACTGTCACAAAGGGGTTTTTAACTACAGAAAAAGACTAATTTTAATATATATGTGGATCTTGAAGAACAAATAAAGAATAGAGGACAAATATCAACATGACCTAAGGGTAAGGATGAGTTTCTTAAAGCACAAACCAGAAGACTGATAAAATTTGACATTTAAGGGAATGTACTTCAAAAAAACCTATAAATACAGAAAAACAATCAATAGACCAAGAAACGATATCTGAAATATATGTGTCTGAAAAATTAGTATACAGAATATATGAAGAGCATGTACAAATGAATCAGAAAAAGTCAAACAATCATAGGAAAAGCAGTCAAAAATTACAGGCAGGCAATTCAAATGAGAAGAATATTAAAAATAAAATAAACATATGAAAAGATACTCAATCTCACTACCAGAGAAATACAACATGGTTCATGAAAAGTGCCTGTTAGGAAGGGATGTGTGTATGCATTTTCTCTGCATGTCCTTTTTTATTATTATTTGGCCTGGATATTTTTGTTTATTCTTTATTATTTTAATAACAGCTTTGTTGAGCTATAATTCACATGCAATCAAATACACTGTATTAAAGTGTACAATGCAGTGAATTTTAGTATACTTACAGAGTTGTGCAAGCATCATCACTATCTAATTTCAGAATATTTTTAGCACCCCAAAAAGAAATACCACACCCATTAGTAGTCACTCCCTATCTTGCTGCCACCCTTAGCCCATGGCAACCACTAAACTACTTTCTTTCTATACGAATTTGCCTATTCTGGAAATTGCATATAAATATAATCACACATTATGTATCTGACTTTTGTATCTGACTTTTTCACATAGCAAATTGTATTCAACTTTGCAGCATGTATCATTACTTCATTCCTTTTTATTATCAACCAATATTTGATTTATGGATGTGCCATATTTTATTGATCTGCTTATCAGTTGATGGACATTTGGCTAGTTTCCAATATTAAAAATTTATCTTTGATTTTTTTTTAATAAATGTCCCTGGATTAAAAGCTGCTCTCAGTGACCAAGTTCTGAGTCAGATCAAATAAACTCTGTGATGGTGTTTTCAGAAATCTTCCAGACAGGTCAACTAATTATAGTTAATACCACAAAAATAAAAAAGATCATAAGGCACTAGTATGAATAATTATATACCAACAAGTTGGGTAACTAGAAGAAATGGATAAACTCCTAGAAACATACAATGCACCAAGACTGAATTATGAAGAAATAGAAAACCTAAGCAAAACAATAATAAGTAAAGAGATTGACTCAGTAATCAAAAATTTCCCAACAAAGAAAAATCCAAGACCAGATTCCTTCAGTGATGAATTCTACCTAACAAATGTGTATCAATCCTTCTCAAACTCTTCCCCAAAACTGAAGATTAAGGAACACTCCCAAACTTATTTTATAAGGCCAGAATTACCCTCAGACCAAAGCTAGACAAAGTATACCACAAGAAAAGAAAATTATAGACCAATATACCTGAAGGATATAGATGTAAAAATTCTCCATAAAAATACTAGCAAATTGAATTCAAGAGCACATCAAAAGGATCATACACCATGATCAAGTGAAATTTATCCCAGGGATGCAAGAATGATTCAACATATACACATCAACAAATATGATACATCATATTAACAGAATGAAAGATAAAAGTTATATGATCATCTCAAAAGACACACAAAAATTATTTGACAAAATTCAACATCCTTTCATGATAAAAACTTTCAAATTAGGTATAGGAAGGAATTTTACCTCAACAAAATAAAGGTCATATATGACAAGCCCACAGCTAACATCATATTCAAAAGCAGAAAACTTTTCCTGTAAGATCAGGAACAAGATCAGGGTGCCCATTTTCACCACTTCTACTCAACATAGTACCGAAAGTCCTAGCCAGAGCAATTTGGCAGGAAAAAAAATACATCCAAATCAGAAAGGAAGAAGTAAAATTATTTCTGTCTGCAGGTGACATAATCTTCTCTATAAAAATGTAAAAAAGTCCCCTAAAAAACTTTTAAAACTAATAAAGGAATTCAGTGAAGTTCCATGATTCAAAATCAAATTACAAAAATTAGTAGCAGTTCTATATACTAGCAACAAACTATCTGAAAAATAAATTAAGAAAATTCCATTTATAATAGCACCAAAAAGAATAAAATACTTAGGAATACATTTAACCAAGGAGGAGAAAGATTTGTACACTGAAACTATAAAACATTAATGAAAGAAATTGAAGAAGACACAAATAAATAGAAAAAATATTCCACATTCATGCATTCAAAGAATTAATATTGTTAAAATGTCCATTCTACCCAAACTGATCTATAGACTCAATACAATCCCCATCGAAATTGTAAAGGTATTTTTCACAGAGATAGAAAAAGCAATACTAAAATTGATATGGAACCACAAAGACCCCAAATTGCCAGAGCAATCCTGAGAAAGAACAAGACTGGAGGTCTCACACTTGCTGATTTCAAATTATATTACAAAGCCACAGTAATCAGAACGATATGATACTGGCATAAAAATAGACATATGGACCAGTGGAACGAAATAGAGAACCCAGAAATAAACTCATGCATATACCATCAACTAATCCATGACAAGGGCACAAGAATACACAATAGGAAAAGCATAGTTTCTTTAACAAATGGTGTTGAACTAACTGAATATCTACATGCAAAATAACGAAAATGGACCCTTATCTTACACCATACGCAAAAAAACAGCTCAAAATTGATTCAAGACTTAAATGTAAGCCCTGAAGCCATAAAACTTCTAAAAGAAAACATAGTGAAAAAGCTTCTTGACGTTGGTCTTGGCAATAATTTTTTTGGATTTGACACCAAAAACACGAGCAACAAAAATGAAAACAAGTGGGACCACATCAAACTTAAAGCTTCTGCACAGCAAAGGAAACTATCAACAAAATGAAAAGGCAACCTATGGAATGGGAGAAAACATTTGCAAACCATATATCCGACAAGAGATTAATATCCAAAATATATACAAACTCAATACAACTCAATAGCCAAAAAAAAAAAAACAACCAGATAAACATAGGCAAAAAACCTGAATAGACATTTTTCCAAAGGGGACATACAAATGGCCACCAGGTATATGAAAAGATGATCAATATCACTAATCATCAGGGAAATGCAAATAAAAACCACAATGAGATATTACCACATAGCTGTTAGGACAGCTATTTTCAAAATGTCAAGAGATAACAAGTATTGACACGTGTGTCACACCCTGTTGGTGCGAATATTACACCCCATTGGTACAAATGTTGATTGGTAAAATCATTATGGAAAACTGTATTGAGGTTCCTTACAAAATCAAAAGCAGAATTACCATATGATCCAGCAAACCCCCTTCTGAGTATAGAGGAACTATCTGCACTCCTAGGTTTATTGTAGCATTACTCACAGTAGCCAAGATATATAAACAACTTGTCTGTTGACAGATTAATGGATAAAGAAAATGTGGTGTATTTTCTTTGTATACCACATTTCTTACATGCCACATTTTCCTTATCCATTAATCTGTCAACAGACACTTAAGTTGTCTGTAGATAGTTTATATATATAATGTTTATATATAATGTATGTGATATATAACAATATATACACATATATAATGGAATATTATTCAGCCTTAAATAAGAAGGAAATTCTGCTATTTGCAACAACATGGATTAACACTGAGGTCATTATAGTAAGTGAAATAAGCTAGAGACCGAAAAACAAATATCACACAATCTCATTTATATATGAAATATTTTGTTTAAATTGAACTCATAGTAACAGAGTAGAGTAGTGGTTACCAGAGACTGGAGGGTGGGTAAGGGGAGATATTGACCAAAGTGTACAAACTTTCACTTATAAGCTGAATAAGTTCTGGGGATCTAATGTACACCATGGTGAATATAGCCAATAATTTGTTAAGGAGTAGATCTCAAGTGCCCTTAGCACAAAAATGATAGCTCTGTGATGTGATACATATATTAATTAGCTTGATTGTGGTGATTATTTCACAAGTATGCATACACCAAAATAGCACATTGTGCACCTTAAATATATACAATTTTTATTTGTTAATCATACTTCAATAAAGCTGGATAAATAAATTCTGTAAAATGGGAAGAAAAGACATATATAAGGCAGACTTCATTAAAATCCACATTACCAGGCCAAAATTCAGTCTCAGTAACAGGTTATCTCTGTTGGCAGCTTAGGTTCATTCTAGCCTGGCACCCGTAGGTGACCTTGGCCTGCAAAGGTGAAACTCAAAGCTTTAGCTGATGTTGTAAATGTAATTCCCATTCCCAATGAGATAAAGTGCTGTGGACTGAATGTGTTCCTCAAAAATTCATATGTTGAAGCCTAATCTCCAAGGTGATAGCATTGGAGATGGGGCCATTTGGGAAGTAATTAGGTCATGAGGGTGGAGTCCTCATGATTGGGATTAGTGCTCTAATAGGAAGAGACATGGGAGAGCTTGCTTCCTCTCTCTCTGTTCCTCGCCATGTGAAGATATCAGAAGACAGCCATCTACAAACCAGGAAGTGGGCCCTCACCAAACACCAGATCTGCCAACACCTTGATTTTGGACTTCCCAGGCTGTGGAACTGTGAAAAATAGATGTTGCAGAAGCTACCCAGTGTATGGTATTTTTGTTAGAGCAGCCCAAACTGATTAAGACAGCAAACTTTCATCAGTTCTGGAATATAGCTCTTCCTCACTCTAAACACTTGACAAGAAACAGTTTATTTAAAAGGTACACATTGTCAAACCTACCTGAACGTATAAATCAGAACAACTCTCTGCACCATTGAGCAAGGACCACTCCATAGAAATGGAAAACTCAGCATGGCTGGCCTAGCATTGATTGTTAGAGCATCATTCAGTGTCAAATGATTGATTATTAAGAGCCAAACCTGTTCTGTACACTGTACATTATCATCACATAGAACATGGTATCAGTAAGAATAACCTGGCCTTGGCAAAATTGGGGGTGACATTGGGAATATGAATGCTGGGGTTGTGGTACTCTTTTGAGGTAGTTATCCTGTTCTGGCCTGCAACGAAAAGAAAACATTCATTAGGGCAAGAGCTAGTTTGACCTCAAAGGAAAAGCTATTCCTGATGTCGATCATACAGACTCCAGGTGAGTAAAGAAAATAACTGCTTCTCCTCATCTGAATTTTTATTGTATTTCCAGGCAAGAAGTGTCCAAGATACTGTCTGACATTTGAAAAAAGTTCTGGAGTTGGTCAGAAGTAAGTAAGGTCTCTTCTTCTTAGGGTTCCCTGAAAGAAGGGATATATTGAACTGAATAATAATGGTAATGACATCTATGGAAACCTATGTACTTGCTACATGCTGATCTAAGTGACTTAGGTTCCAACAAACCTATGAGATAAGTACTGTGTTACCTTCATATGACTAATAGAAATGATTCATGAAAAGATTAAATTAAGTGTCCCAAGTCACAAAGCTCATAAAGATTAGAGTTGGGAATAGAATCCAGACAGATGGGCCTTGGAAATTGTGATATTTCACCATGACACTGTACTTATTTTAGTAGAGCAAGCTATTCCATGACACTCAGGTTTTCTGGCTTCACAACACTCTATTTTTATTTCTCTTTTGTTACTCTAGAATCATAAGGGAAGTCGTGCTTTGTTCTGCCAAACCAGGTTGAATCAGATGATTAAAAGGGGAATGGGATCGCACTGCCTAAACGATGGCGGCAGTGATAATTAGTGAGAGATGCCAAGGGGAAATGAAAAACTCAGAAAGATTTTTAGGAGGTTCTCCCTTTTTTCGGCAAATGTAGTGGTCTTGAGGAAGGATGGTTTTACTTATAGAATTTTTATCTCTCCAGTCAGTGCCTTGAAACATCTCCTCTAAGAATCCAATGTCTACCTATTAAAATAGGCTTGATACATTTATTCAGACTAAGATTTTAGTGATGGACTTTTACACCATTTTAAAAGAGAGCCAAAGATGGGGAAGGGACAATGCTTCAGCTCAGATAAAGATACTGCAATGGACCCCTCAAATCATACCTCTTAGGCACCAGACTGCAAGTCCTATGGGTGAGGCTATCTCTTAGTGCAGGAAACAAAGCAAATCTAGGAGAAAGGAAACCTTCTGATGACATACACAATACTGTGAGTTACAAATGCTTCCAGAATGGTGGAGTAAACCTTAATATTATGATCAAAAGGGACTTGTCCATTCAACAGAAGTTATTAACCAAATGCATGCCCCCAGATCACCTGGAATGCTTTTAGAAATACACATGTGGGGGCGCCTGGGTGGCTCAGTTGGTTAAGCGACTGCCTTCGGCTCAGGTCATGATCCTGGAGTCCCGGGATCGAGTTCCGCATGGGGCTCCCTGCTCGGCAGGGAGTCTGCTTCTCCCTCTGACCCTCCTCCCTCTCATGCTCTCTGTCTCTCATTCTCTCTCTCTCAAATAAATAAATAAAATCTTTAAAAAAAAAAAATACACATGTGTTGATGGTCCAATTCATTGATTCATTGTTGATTATATAACCATACTGAAGAGTGTGGATTATTGGATATTAACCTAGATGGAAGTCACTAGCTCTGTGCCATAGGGCTTTGAAAATTGTCACAGTCATTATTAATATTCTCTAATAAAGGCTCAGAGCTTCAGGATTCCTTGAACAGTGTCCAATTCTGCTTTCTCTGAATATAATTTGCAGCAATATTTTCTATTATGATATGCACATCACAATTAACTGTGATAACTTTTTAGAATGTACATGCTCAGGGATTCTAGGTTAATAGCAATAATATTTTTGAAAACTCCAACAATGATTCTAATGCATGCCTCACAATTGAAAACAAGTTCATTATCACAAAATGTCATATGGACTCTTTATTTTATCAGGCATTACCATTTTGAGTTTATTTTGTATATGGCATAAAAAACTGGTCCAGTTTCATTCTTTTGCATGTAGCTGTCCAAATTTCCCAACACCATGTACTGAAGAGACTGTCTGTTCCCCATTGTATATCCGTGTCTCCTTTGTCATCTATTAATTGGCCATATAAGCATGGGTTTATTTCTGGGCTCTCTGTTCTGTTCCATTGATCTGTGTGTCTATTTTTGTGCCAGCAGCATATGCTTTTGATTACTATAGCTTTGTAGTATAGTTTGAAATCTGGAGTTGTGATACCTCCAGCTTTATTCTTCTTTCTTGAGATTGCTGTGACTATTTGGGGTCTTTTGTGGTTCCATACAAATTTTAGGATTATTTGTTCAAGTTCTGTGAAAAATGCTATTGGTATTTTGATAGGGACTGCACTGAATCTGTAGATTACTTTGGGCAGTATTGACATTTTAATGATATTAATTCTTCTGAATCATGGGAATGGTATACCTTTCCATTTATTTGTGTCTTCAGTTTCTTTCATCAATGTCTTATCATTTTCAGAATACAGATCTTTACTTCCTTAGTTAAATTTATTCCTATGTATTTTATTCTTTCTGATGCAATTGTAAATGGGATTGTTTTCTTAATTTATCTTTCTCCTAATATATTATTAGTATATAGAAACACAAGATTTCTGTATATTAATTTTGTATCCTATAATTTTACCCAATTCATTTATTAGTTTGAATAGTTTTTTGGTGCAGTCTTTAGGGTTTTCTGTTTTTAGTATCATATCATCTACAAATAGTGACAGTTTTAATTCATCCTTTGGATGCCTTTTTATTTCTTTTTCTTGTCAGATTGCTGTGGCTAGTAATATGTTCAATAAAAGTGGTGAGAGTGGGCATCATTGTCTTGTTTCTGATCTTAGAGGAGAAGCTTTTAGCTTTTCATCATTGAGTATGATGTTAGCTGTGGATTTGTCATATATGGCCTTTATTATGTTGAAGTACATTCCTGCTATACCCACTTTGTTAAGAGTTCTTATCATGAATGGATGTTGAATTTTGTGAAATGCTTTTTTTGCATGTATTGACATGACATGATATGATTTTATCCTACGTTTTGCTAATGTGGTATATCACCTTGATTGATTTATAGATATTGAATCATTCTTGCATCCTTGAAATAAATATCATATGGTTATGATGAATTATCCCTTTAATGCATTGTTGTGTTCTGTGTTAATATTTTGTTGAGGATTTTTGCATCATATTCATCAGGAATATTGGCCTGCAACTTTCTTATTTAGTAGTGTCTTTTTCTGGTTTTAGTATCAGGGTAATACTGGCATTGTAGAATGCATTTGGAAGCATTCCTTCCTCTTTGAATTTTTAGAATAGTTTGAGAAGGACAGGTATTAACTTCTCTTTAAATGTTTGTTAGAATTCATCTGTGAAGCCATCTGGTTCTGGACTTCTGTTTGTTGGGAATTTTTTTTATTACTGAATCAATTTCATTGCTAGTAATCAGTTTATTTAGATTTTCTGTTTCATCCTGATTCAGTCTTGAAAGATTGTGTTTTTAGCAATTTATCTATTTCTTCTAGGTTGTCCAATATGTTGGCATACAATTTTTCATAGTAGTCTCTTATAATCCTTTGTGTTTCTGTGGTGTCAATTGTACCTTTCTTTTCATTTCTGATTTTATTTGAGTTCTCTCTCCTTATTTTTCTTGATGAGTCTCGCTAAAGCTATATCAATTTTGTTTATCATTTCAAATAACCAGCTCTTAGATTGATTGATCTTTTATATTGTTTCCTTAGTCTCTATTTCATTTCTTTCCACTCTGATCTTTATTATTTCCTTCTACTAACTTTGGGTTTGGTTCGTTCTTCATTTTCTAGTTCCTTTAGGTGTAAGGTTGGATTGTTTATTTGAGATTTTTCTTGTTTCTTGAGGTAGACTTGTATAGCTATAAGCTTCCTGCTTAGAACTGTTTTTGCTGTGTCCCAAAGATTTTGGAATGTTGTGTTTCCATTTTCATTTGTCTCAAGGTGTTTCTCTGTTTCCTTTTTGATTTCTTTGTTGACCCATTGGTTGTTTAGTAGAATATTGTTTAAGCCTCAATGTGTTTAGGCCACAGCGTTTTTTCCAGTTTTTTTCCTTGTAATTGATTTCTAGTTTCATAGTGTTGCTGTCAGAAAAGATGCTTGATATGGTTTCAATCTTCTTAAATTTATTGAGACTTGTTTTGTGGCCAAACATGATCTATCCTGGAGAATGTTCCATGTGCACTTGAGAAGAATGTGTATTCTGCTGTTTATAGATAGAATGTTCTGTATATATCTGTCAGGTCCATCTGGTCTAATATGTTATTCAAAGATACTGTTTCCTTATTGATTTTTTGTCTGGATGATCTATTCATTGATATAAGTGGGATGTAAAATTCCCTACTATTTTTACATTACTGGCAATTTCTCCCCTTGTGTCTGTTAATATTTGCTTTATAGACTTAGGTGCCCTATGTTGTGTGTATAGATATTTATAATTATTATATCCTCTTGTTATATTGATCCCTTTATCATTATGTAATGTCCTTCTTTGTCTTTTGTTATAGTCTTTGTTTTAAAGTTCATTTTGTCTGATATAAGTATTTTTACCCCAGTTATTTTGTACTTCCATTGGTATGGAATATCTTCCTTCATCTTTTCACTTTCAGTCTGTATGTGTTTTTAGGTCTGAATTGAGTCTCTTGTAGATAGCATATAAATGGGTCTTTCTAAAGTCTATTTGGTCATCCTATGTCTTTTGAAAGAGCATTTAGTCCATTTGCATTTAAAGTAATTATTGGTAAGTATGTACTTATTGCCATTTTATTAATTGTTTTCTGGATGTTTTTGTAGTTCTTCTCTGTTCCTTTCTTCTCTTGTTCTCTTCCCTTGTGATTTGATGGCTTTCTTTAATGTTATGCTTGGATCCCTTTCTCTTTATTTTTTGTTTATCTAGCATAGATTTTTGGTTTGTGGATATCATGGGGTTCATATATAACACCCTATGTATATACCAGTCTATTTTAAGTCAATGGTCGCTTAAATTTAAATACATTGTAAAAGCACTACACTTTTACTCCCCCTTCCACATGTTATGTATTTGATGACATATTTTATATCTTTTTATTTTGTGCATCCCTTAACTAATTATTGTAGGTATAATTGGACTATTTTTGTCTTTTAACTTTCATACCAATTTTATAAATGATTGATGTTTTAACTTTATTATATGTATGCTTTTACTAGTAAATTTTTTTGGTAATATTCTTATTTCAATATATGGCCTTTTCTGCTTAAAGAAGTCCCTTTAACATTTCTTGTAAGGCTGGTTTAGTAGTAATGAACTCCTGTTTGACTGGGACATTGTTTATCTCTCCTTCAGTTCTGAAAGATAACTTTCCCATGTAGAGTATCTTTGGGTGTAGGTTTTTTTCCTTTCAGCACTTCAAATATATCATGCCATTCTCTTCTGGCTTGCAAAGTTTCTGCTGAAAAATCAGCTGATAGATTTATATATAAATCTTGTGTATAACTATTTTTTTTTCTGCTGCTGCTTTTAAGATTCCCTCTTTATCTTTAATTTCTGACATTTTAATTATTGTGTGTCTTAATGTAGACCTCTTTGGGTTCATTCTGTTTGGAGCTATCTTTGCTTCCTGGACCTGGATATCTGTTTCCTTCCCCAGGGTAGAGAAGCTTTCAGCTATTATTTCTTCAAATAAGTTTTCTGCCCTTTTTTCTCTCTCCTCCTTCTGGGACTTCTATAATGCAAATGTTAATATGCTTGTTGTTGTCCCAGAGGTCCCTTAACCTATCCTCAGTTTTTTAAATTCTTTTTTCTTTTTTCTTTTCAGCTTGGATGATTTCTACTATACTGTCTTCTAGATCACTGATCTACTCTACTGCATCCTCAAATCTGCTGTTGAGTCCCTCTAGTATATTCTCCAATTCAGTTATTGTATTTTTCAGCTCCGATTGTTTATGTTTTATATTTTCTCTTTGTTGAAGTTCTCGCGAGTTCATCCACTCTTCCCTTATGTCTAGTGAGCATCTTTATGACCATTACTTTGAACTCTTTATTGCTTATCTCTGTTTCATTTAGTTCTTAGATTTTATCTTGTTTTGAATTCTGAATATGTTTGGAACATATTCCTTGGTCTCTGCATTTTGTTTGACTCTCTGTGTTTGTTTCTATGTATTAGGTAGGTCTGCTACATCTCCTGGTCTTGAAGGTGGTGGCCTTATGTAGAAGGAATTCTGTGGGGCCCAGTAGCACAATCCCCCACAGTCACCAGAACCAGGTGCTCCAGGTGTGTTCCCTGTGTGGTCTGCATGCACTCTCCTGTTGTGACTGGGCCACTGCTACAGGTATGCTAGTTGGTGGGGCTGGCCTCCAATGCAGCTGGCTAAGAGGCCTGGCTATAGCAGCTGCAGGCATGCTGGTGGGTGGGGTTAGCCCCTCACCACAGTGTGGATGCCTGTGACTTTTGCAGGTGCCCCACTGTGACTTTTGCAGGTGCACTTCTGGCTGGGGCTGGCTCCCCTTTTTCCCTGGAGCAATAGTCACTTTAGAGGGGTGTCAGGCCCAGCCAGGGCAGCCCAATGAGTGTGATGGCATAGTACTTTAGGGGAATGCCAATCCTGACCAAGGCTACCCACCAGGTGTGGCAAGACAGGAACCACTTTGGAAGGATACCTGCCAGGGCAAAACTCTACTCCTGAAACGAATAATACACTATATGTTAATTAATTGAATTTAAATAAAATAAAATTAAAAAAATAAAGTGTGCCAAGGAATTTAATATTTCTCCAAAATGGGGCACCTGGGTGGCTCAGTCATTAAGCGTCTGCCTTCAGCTCAGGTCATGATCCCAGGGTCCTGGGATCGAGCCCCACATCGGGCTCCCTGCTCGGCAGCAAGCCTGCTTCTCCCTCTCCCACACCCCTGCTTGTGTTCCTGCTCTCGCTAACTCTCTCTCTCTCTGTCAAATAAATAAATAAAATCTTTAAAAAAAAAATAGTTCTCCAAGGACAATATAGAAATGGCTGATGAGAACATGAAAAAAACCTCAATACCCTTAGTCATTTGTGAAATACAAATCAAAACCACAAAAAGATACCACTTCACACCTACTAGAATGGCTATAATTAAAAGGAAAAAAAAAACAATAACAAGTGCTGATGAGGATGCAAAGCAGAGAGCTCTTAGACATTGCTGGTGGGAATGTAAAATAGTATAATCACTCTACAAGCTAGTTTGGTAATTTCTTTAAAGTTTTTTTTTTTTTTATTCGTAAGAGACAGAGATGGAGAGAGGCAGAGGGAGAAGCAGACTCCCAAGGAGCAGGGAGCCCGATGCGGGACTCGATCCCAGGACCCTGGGATCATGACCTGAGCCGAAGGCAGACGCTTAACCATCTGAGCCACCCAGGCACCCTAGTTTGGTAATTTCTTAAAGGTTCATATGTTCCAGCCACTCCACTCCTAGATATTTCCCCAAGAGACATGAAAACTTACATTCACAAAAAAATTTCACATGAATATTTATAACACCCTTATTCATAGTCACCAAAATTGAAAACAGTCCAAATGTCCTTCACATGGTCAATGGACTGACTGTGGTATATCCAGACAATGGACTACTACTCAGCAGTAAATAGTAGCAAATTATTGATACACTCAAGAACAGGAATGAAAGTCAAATGCACTGTGCTAAGTGAAAGAAACTGGACTCATAATGCTACATATTGTAGCCCTTTATGTGACATTCTAGAGAAGAAAATACTATAGGGACAGAGTGGTTAGTGTTGGGGAAAAGGCTGATTATGAATGAGCTCCACAAGGGAATTTGGTGGGTGGGTTATAGAACTGTTCTGTAGTTTGGTTGTGGTGGTAATAACATACTCTATTTTGCAATACTCACAGAACTTTACACAAAAAGGAGAAAACTTTACCATACATGATTTTTTAAAAAAATTTTTTAAAGAGACTTAGGAAGCATAACAACTGACTGTAAAATATCAACCTATTATTGGATCCTGATTTAAACAACTATATAAAAAGTTATGAGCCATCAGGGGAAATTTGAATACTTGCTGGCTATTGCATGACATTAAGGAACTGGTGCTACTTTTAAAAGTGTGATTATGGTATTGTAGTTATGTTTTATTTTAGCTCTTATCTTATAGAAATACTGAAATATATACAGATTAAATATGATATTAAAGATGTGCTTCAAAATAATGGAGGTATGGGGCGCCTGGGTGGCTCAGTCAGTTAATCATCTGCCTTCTACTCAGGTCATGATCTCAGGGTATTGGGATTGAGTCCCGTGTCGGGCTCCCTGCTCAGTGGGGAGCCTGCTTCTCCCTCTCCTTCTGCCCCTCCCCCTGTTTGTGCTCTCTCTCATTCTCTCTCTCAAATAAATAAATAAAATATTTAAAAAAATAATAATGGGGCGCCTGGGTGGCTCAGTTGGTTAAGCGACTGCCTTCGGCTCAGGTCATGATCCTGGAGTCCCTGGATCGAGTCCCGCATCGGGCTCCCTGCTTGGCAGGGAGTCTGCTTCTCCCTCTGACCCTCCCCCCTCTCATGTGCTCTCTCTCATTCTCTCTCTCGCAAATAAATAAATAAAATCTTAAAAAAAAAAAAATGGAGGTATGGTGAGTGGGTGGGGTTCAAATGAAACAAGATTGATTATAAGTTGATTGTTACATTGAACCTTAGGATCAATACATGGGTATTTATTATAATAGCCCCTATACTTTTGTATCTATTTGAATTGTTCCATAGTAAAAACTTCTTTTAGATTTTATTTATTTTAGAGAGAGGGTGCAAGTGGGGGGAGAGGCAGAGGGAGAGAGAGAGAGAGAATCTCAAGCCAACTCTAAGTGCAGAGCCCCGCACAGGGCTTGATCTCACGACCCTGACCTGAGATCATGACCTGAGCTGAAATCAAGAGTCGGTTGCTTAATCAATTGAGCCACCCACGTACCCCATAGCAGAAACATTTTTAAAAATTTTGTTCAGCTTCTTAAGTATGTGTTAATGTGTTGAAAACAGGGATAAGGATAGAAATTGTTCTTGATAAAAAAAATAAGCAGACTTACTTTTTAAAAATGAGAACCTGGGGCTCCTGGGTGGCTCAGTCGGTTAAGCATCTGCCTTTGGCTCAGCTCATGATCCCAGGGTCCTGGAATGAGCACCGCATCAGGCTCCCTGCTCAGTGGGGAGCCTGCTTCTCTCTCTCTCTCTGTGGCTCCCCCTGCTTGTGCTCTCTTGCTCTCAGTCAGATAGATAGATAGATAGATAGATAAATAAATAAATAAATAAATAAATAAATAAATAAATAAATAAATAAGTAAGTAAGTAAGTAAGTAAGTAAGTAACTTGAGCCCTGTGTGGGGCTGGTGCTCAGTGCAGAGTCAGCTTCAGATTCTCTTTCCCTCCCCCTCTGCCCCTCCCCTGCCTCCCTCTCCAATGCACGTGCTCATGCTCTCATGCTGTCTCTCTCTAAAATAAATAAATTTTTAAAAATGAGAGCCAGCAACTATATCCACATTTTGCTTGAGCTGATAATAGGTAAATAATCAACATAAGTCTTTTTTGCTGTGAAAAGAAGAAAGAAAATCTTCCAGCAAAGAAAGAAGTAAAAGCAAATTATTATTGTGTAATAACAGCTTGGTAAACTTAATTTGATTGCCTGCCTGCAGGAAGAGGAACTAAATAGCTGGCTGGGGGACAGAGGTTATAGAGAAATTTTCACTGTATAGCCTCTTGTGCTCTTTGAACTTTGAACTATAAGAAAGTGTTACTTGTTCAAAATTAAATAAAATTTCAAAAACGAAGAGCAAAAATAAGTCAGAGGCAGGAGGCATCACAACCAAGTAAATTAAATATGCTGATGTCCTCATCTTATATGGAATGTAATAGAAAAAAAAATAGAATGTAATAGAAAACTTTATTCTTAAAATTGACATTTAAGAATTATAGATACAGGGGCGCCTGGGTGGCTCAGTCGTTAAGCGTCTGCCTTCGGCTCAGGTCATGATCCCAGGGTCCTGGGATCGAGTCCCACATCGGGCTCCCTGCTCGGCGGGAAGCCTGCTTCTCCCTCTCCCACTCCCCCTGCTTGTGTTCCTGCTCTCACTATGTCTCTCTCTGTCAAAGAAATAAATAAAATCTTTAAAAAAAAAAAGAATTATAGATACAAATATGGTATTATTGTTTTAAATAGGAATGAGGGCTCTTAACATAGTGATATAAAGAGCAAGAGGAAACAAAAATATTCAAAAATATTAAACACAGAGTAGAAAACTAAGATTTTTTTTAAAAGAGGGAAAGGAAACATTAACCGAAATAAAATTTCAGAAGCAAGGCTAATTGTAATAATTATGAAAATAAAAGCAAAAAGAAATTATTTAAACTTCTTTATTAAAGTCAAAGAAATGCAGATTGGATCAAAACCATCAACCCAATAAAAGGATTCATAAAAGAGATACACATTAAATAAAGGGAATTAGGATAAAACTGTATCTATATCTACATCTTTATCTACATTTACATCCAAATCTCTATCTATCTGCAACCATACATACATGAGAATAAACCAAAAATATTTAAATAAACCAAATGAAAGTTTTGTCGTATGCTAAATGTGTTTGGGTTATGTGGAGGGTTTTCTCTTCTGTATCATTTTTATGGCTGTTTATTTTAACACCAACACCACATGTATCATTGTAGCTTTGGGAATTTTGATTGGAATTGTATTAAATATATACATCTATATCTTTTGTTAGAGAATGGGCATCAGCACAATATTGTCTTCCCACCCAAAACATACAAACTGCATTTATTCATGTTTCTTTCAGTGTACATTCATAAAGTCTAATAGCTTTCTTTATAAAACTTCCTGCACATTTCTTGCTACATTTATCGCTCTGGTGAATAGAATTTTTCCCATTATATGTGCTTATTTATTATTGTAGATAGATAATAAAACCTAATTTTGCCCTATATTTTGCAGCTGGAAACATTACTGAATTCTCTTGTTTATTTTTCCAGTAATTTTTCAGATGGTTTTCTTGGTTTTACTAGGGAGCAATTTTACAATTGTAAATAATGATAATTTTGTGTTCTTTTTTAAATTTTTTAATTTAAATTTAATTAATTAACATATAGTGTATTATCAGTTTCAGAGGTAGCAGTCAGTGATTCATCAATTGCATAAAACACCCAGTGCTCATTACATCCCTTAATGCCCATCACCCAGTTACCCCGTCCCCTACCCACCTCCCCTCCAAGCAACCCTCAGTTTGTTTCCTATGATTAAGAGTCTCTTGTGGTTTGTCTCCCTCTCTGATTGTCTTGTTTTATTGTGTTCTTCTTTCTGATATGTATACTTTTCTCTCCTTTTGTCACATTAGCTAAAACTTCCGGTATAATGAGAAAAAAAAATGAAATAATGATAGTGATAACAGCTTTTAGTGGAAATGTCTTAATTTTTCACTATCAGATATAAAGTTAGGTATTGACTAGAGAAAAATCTTATAATATTATGTAAAATACTTGTATTCCTAGCCTAGAGTTTAGGATTTTTTGCTTCTTTAAATTCAGGGACAGATGTAAATTTTCTTTTCTTTTTCTTTTTTTAAGATCTTATTTAGTTATTTGACAGAGAAAGACACAGCGAGAGAAGGAACACAAGCAGGGGGAGTGGGAGAGGGAGAAGCAGGCTCCCCACCGAGCAGGGAGCCTGATGCAGGGCTTGATACCAGGACCCTGGGATCATGACCTGAACCTAAGGCAGACGCTTAACGACTGAGCCACCCAGGCGCCCCAGGAACAGGTGTAAATTTTCGATCGACTCTCTTTTTAATACATTTTTATATAATTGTGATAAATGTTATTAATAGATTTCCTAACTGAAATACCAATGCCCTTCATAAATACAGTCTCCTCAGTCACGTGTGTTATGTTCTTAAAGTAACACTGGAAACCATTCGTTCTAAATCATTTGGGATTTTTCCATATACACTCATAAATAAGATTGGTATGTTGTTTAGTTCTGCTATCTTTGTTAGATTTCACTAACAGGGTTATGCTAACTTTGTAGGCATAAATTAAGAAGCTTTGAATCTTGTTCTTAACCCTGAAAGCGCTTATTTAAGACAGGAATTGTTCCTTGGAAGTTTGGGAGGGTTGGGGGAAAGCTGTAAACTTGTGTCAGTCTTTTATGAACATAGTAACTTGACAGCTTTTCAGTATTGTAAATGTATTATTGGTTTGTTCATGTTTTTCCAGTTATTGAGACAGCACCGAGTGTTTATATTTGCTTAAAACAGTTTTAATTTCACCAAGATTTTCAAATTTTAAAATCTTTTCAGAAATACTTACCTAGGGGCACCTGGCTGGCTCAGTCGGGAGAGCATGGGACTCTTGATCTCAGGCTTGTGAGTTTGCGCCCTACGATGGGCGTAGAGCCTACTTTAAAAAAAAAAAAATAAAATAGGGGTGCCTGGATGGCTCAGTCATTAAGCGTCTGCCTTTGGCTCAGGTCACGATCCCAGGGTCCTTATTTTTAATTGAAGTACAGTTGACACATAATGTTACATTAGTTGCAGGTGTACAACATAGTGATTCGACAAGTCTATACATTATGAAATTGCTCACCATGATAACTGTAGTCACCATCTGTCACCACACAAAGTTATAACAGTATTATTGACTATATCCCTTATGCTGTACCTTTCATCCCATGACTTATTTGTTTTATAACTAGAAGTTTGTACCTGTTAAATGCCTTCAGGGGCACCTGGGTGGCTCAGTTGGTTAAGTGTCTGACTCTTGACCTCAGCTCAGGTCTTGATGTCAGGGTTGTGAGTTCAAGCCTCACATTGGGCTCCATGCTGGGCTGCCCATCTCCCTACCAACATACAGTGTAATATTAGTTTCGGGTGTAGGATTTAATGATTCATCATTTTCACACAACACCCAGTGCTCATCACAAGTGCCCTTCTTAATCCCCATCACGTATTTAACCCATCCCCGTGCCCACCTCCCCTCTGGTAACCATTAGTTTGTTCTCTATAGTTGAGAGCCTGTTTCTTGGTTTGTCTCTTTTTTTTTTCCCCTTTGTTCATTTGTTTCTTAAATTCCATATATGAGTGAAATCAAATATAGTCTTTCTCTGACTGGCTCATTTCACTTAGCATAAAACCCTCTAGGTCCATCCATGTTGTTGCAAATAGCAAGACATTATTTTTCATGGCTGAGTAATATTCCATTGTGTGTCTATATACCACATCTTCTTCATTCATCTATTGAAGACACTTAGTTTGCTTCCATATCTTGCCTATTGTAAATAATGCTGCAATAAACATAGGGGTTCATATATTTTTTTTCAAATATGTGTTTTTGTTTTCTTTGGGTATATACCCAGAAGTAGAATTACTGGATTGTATGGTATTTCTATTTTTAATTTTTTGAGAATACTCCATAATGTTTTCTATAGTGGCTGCACCAACTTACATTCCCACCAACAGTGCTCGAGGGTTTCCTTTTCTCTACATTCTTGCCAACACTTGTTATTTCTTATCTGTTTGACACTAGCCATTCACAGTGGTGTGAGATGATACCTCACTGTGGTGTTAACTTGCATTTCTCTGATGATTAGCGATGTCAGACATCTTTTCATGTGTCTGTTGGCCATTTGTATGTCTTCTTTGGAAAAATGTCTACTCAGGTCCTCTGCCCATTTTTTAATTGGATTGTTTGTTTTTCTGTGTGTGTTGAATTGTATGAGCTCTTTATATATTTTGGATATTAACCCTTTATTGGATATATGATTTTCCAACATCTTCTAAAATTCAGGAGGTTGCCTTTTCATTGTGTTGATGGTTTTCTTTGCTGTGCAGAAGCTTTTTAGTTTAGTGTAGTCCCAATTGTTTAATTTTGCTTTTGTTGCCCTTGCCTGAGGAGACAGATCCAAAAAAATATTGCTAAGACCTATGTATAAGAGTGTACTGCCTATGTTTTCTTTTAGGAGTTTTATGGTTTCAGTCTTACATTTAGGCCTTTAATCTATTTTGAGTTTATTTGTATGTATGGTGTAAGAAAGCGGTCCAGTTTCATTCCTTCGCATATAGCTGTCCGGTTTTCCCGATACCATTCATTGAAGAGACTGTTTTTTCTCCATTGTATATTCTTGCCTCCAATTTTGTAGATTATGGTCAATAAATATTTTTTAAATTTTGACAAAAATCCAACACCTGTCATGATAACAATAGTCACAAAACTAAAAATAGAAGAGGCCTTCCTCAACCTGATAAAGGGCCTCTATGAAAAACCACAGCTAATGTCATACTTAAAGGTGAAAGACTAAAAACAGTCAAATAAATTCAAATTAATACCAATATTTTTGCTTACAAAATTAACATGATTTTAAAGTATGATACCCTATGTTTGTAAGGGCAAGGGACATACAGGCACTTTAATACCTTGCTGGGGGAATGGAAACCAATACAGTCTTTCTCTTCTAACTATGTCAATTAAAATAATCACACAGTTTGACCCATCAATTCCATTCCTGGAATTACCTAAAGGAAACAATTATAGACATGTCTAAAAATGTATGTGCCTAGATATTTATCGCAGTTTTATTTATAATAATAAATTAAGAAATCACCAAATATCTAAACTTGTGGATAAGTTAAGTAAAAATATAGTACACTAATATAATGTACCTATATAGAGCCATTAGAAAATAATGTTTCTGAAGACTTTTTAATGACATATAAAAATATTCATGATGTCTTTAGTGAAAAATTAGGTTACAAAATATATGCATATTATCCTAATTTTATTTACATAAGAGAGAGAAGGAGAAAAAGACTAGAGTGATGATACTGATTATCTTTAGAATTATATATTAATTTTATTTTATTGTTTGCTCTTCTATGTTTTCCAAATTGTATAAAATGAACATGTATTAGCTTTCCAATGAAAACAAACATGTTAATTCTAAAAACCAATTTCTCCTAGAAGAACAAAAACAAAAAGTCTTGAAAATGTTCATACACTTTGACCCAATTGACCCAACAGTTCAACATCTAAGAATATGCCCCAATCAGAATTTAGGATCTGCTTATCTAATCAGAGTAGACCCACAGTGATTTATGTACAAGGTTGATTGAAACAGCATTAGCTTATAATGGAAATTTAGGTCTAACAATTTATGGTCTAAGAATTTAAGGTCTAACCATTTAAGGTCTACACTTAAGGTCTAACAATACAGTATTGATTGAATTAATTATATTTTATCTTCTTTATAAATGCCAAGGAATTGTTAGAAGCCATGTTGTGGAAAATATTCAATGCCATTGAAAAACATTCCCCTCATATTAAGTGAAAAATTAGGTTCTGAACAATATATAGAGAACAAAACCATTAATGTAAAAAAAAAGTTGACATTCAATAACGTTAGGTTGCTAACTACATATAAATGTGAATGTTTTCAAGCTAAAACCACATTGGATTGGGAATACAGGAGAAACACCATTTTACTTCCAGAACTGCCTGGCACATAAGAAGTATTCTGTTGTCTTTGTCAAATCAGATTGTTTTCCATTCTTCTTCTCCCATCCCCATGTGCTACTTTACAGACATCTATTGTTGGGAGTTTCTCATCTCTATTTTTCAGAGGATCTAAGGCTGAGTTGGGGGCAGCACTCCCTGAAGAGGTTTAACCTGTAAGGGACTCATTTATCATGGAATAAGGATTTCAGAGGGCAAATTAGAAAAGATTGGAGTGGGGTCAGCCATGGAAAGTTCAGTGTAGGTGGAAAAGTACAGCATAGTGAAAAGAGAGCTGGATATTTGCATTTGGTACAATGGTGGAAGATAAGAATAAAATTCACGGTGGGGCTGACTGATTTAGGTTGTAAGTCTCAACAGGATGAGGGCTGTCAAAGACCTAACCAGGTTGGGATATTGTCATCTTTGGACAGCATTCAAATGGAATGCTGCAAAGTTCTGGGTTTTCCTCAAGGTTAAGCCACAACCCTACCACGATGTAAGAGGCCTCAGTTGAAACCTAGTGGAACTGTAGAAATTGCACCATTTGAAAAAGATACTGACAATGAGATCTTGAAAAATAGGAAGATGTGTAAGGGAAGATAGTGTCACAAAGGACAAGGAAGAAGAACTTCAAGGAAAGAGTGATTGACTGTCAAAACTACAGAAGTGGTCTTGAATTTGGGCTAAAACTAGGCCACAGAAATAAGGACAGCAAAACTAGTTCAGAACTCTAAAGAATAAGGTATCACATCTATAATTCCACTAAAACGGTGAATTCCCAAGGTAGTAAAGTCAGAAAGATGTGTTTTGTGTTGTTTTTATGATTTTCCTATCTGTTTGAACCAAACGCCTATCCAAAAGAGCAAATACAATTGTCAACCTTTTTCAGAGGTTTGAAACTATTTGTATTTTTAAGTGTGCTTAGTCTCATTTTTTCACTGAAGGTCAAACAAATAAAAGTCAGGCACTGACAAGGTTGAATTGTCCCATCTTGTAAGCAAACCTTTGCCTGGAATTTTACTTTGGCAAGCCCGAAGGTCTTCTTTTGCAAAGTCCTGGGTCCCCTTTCTAAAGAGGAGAGGGTCATCCTGAGTATGTTTCTCCCACGGTCATTTATTTCCTCTCAAGCCAACTGGATGCTTCTCTGTCAGAGAGCTCTGTATTTCCATCCAAAGGAATTATAAACACATTGGAGGGGTAAAGCAGATGTTGCTTTGTATAAATGCAGATGTTACTTAAAATCAATGTGCTTATAATAATCATAATGTTCATCTGCATTCTCAAATTCTGGATTGCAGTTATTGAAAGTCCCATCAGAGATCACTTTTTTCCTTTTATCATGGCCTTTCTACTTCTGCTGTTAATTTTACTATTTCCCATCGAATGCTAAGATTTGGACTGATAGACTTTTTTATATGAAAAAAAGGCTAACTCTTTAATCTTTAGCTAGCAAAGTTTAGCATCAACCTTGAAAATAATTACATACAGATTATATCATTACAGATAGATTAGCCCTCAGTCCTCACACTGCCTGTATCTATCCTTTCCAAAGAGATTCATCTCCAATTCTTTCATGACCTTAATATTTGTTCTTTGCACAACATAAAATGTCTGTCTTCATTTGGCCACCAGGTCCTGACCTTCCTCTTTAGTCTGATCCTGGCATCTACTTAACAGGCATCTTATGTCCCTACCAAAGGAAGCTACTTAAAGCTCCACAAATATGGTATCTCTCATGCCTCCAACTTTAAACCAACTATCTTCTCAACCACAAATGCTCTTTCCCCAGATCTTCACCTGACTAATCTATACTGTTTTACTCAAAGTTGGTCAAGGTGTCCTCGGAAATCTCCCCCACCTCCCCCCACCAAGTTGAATTGGGTACCTCTATCTTGTATCCCCCCATGTGCTCCTATTGCATGTGTCATACAGCATTGGCATTTTTTAACCCACTCAACTGAGGTACTATTTACAGAAAATAAAATACACTTTTTAAATATACAGTTTGATGAGTTTTGACAAGTGTATATGTCTGTGTAATCAACACCTTGATCAAGATACAAAACATTTCCAACAGCAAAGAAAATCCTCTCATGCTCAAGTCCCTTTGCAGTCAATCCCACCCACGTGGGCAGACACTAATCTTATTTCTGTAAACATAGTTTTTATTATTCTAGAACTTAGTGTGAATGAAATCGCATAGTATGTGCTTTATTGGACATTGGCTTCTTTTGTTTAGCATGCTGTTTTTAAGACATCCATATTGTTGCATGACTGATGGTTCATTCCTTCATATTGCTTCGGGGATATACCATGCTTTGTTTATCCATTTGCTTATTGATGGAAATTTGGTTTGTTCCCAGTTTGAGGCTATTATAAAAAACCGCTATCAACATTTGCACACAAATCTTTGTACAGATATATGTTTTTGTTTCTCTAAATAACTAGGAAGAGAATTGCTGTGTCATATGGTAGATGTATGCTTCATTTTATAAGAAACTGCCAAACTGTTTTACAAAATGTGTTCCATTGTACATTTCCACCAGCAAAGTATGAGTGCCTTATATCTGAAACAATACTTGGAATGGTCAGATTTTTCACTTTTGCCATTCTGATTAGTATGAAGGGTTATCTCGTTGTGGTTATAATTTTCATTTTCTTGATGACTAACAATGTTCGACATCTTTTCATCCATACTGGAATGTTTGGAGAATCAGCACATCGTCTCTGAAAAAAATCTGATGTTGGAATCAAAACTCCACGTTTGAATTCCAGATCTGCTATTTGCAGTTGTTTAATCTCGGGCCATTATTCAACGAGTCTGAACCACAGTCAATTTATCTGTAAAATGGGGATAATGCTATCGCGCAGGTAGATAATGTATGTGGGGTGCCTCGCACAGTGCCTTTTATGTAGTAGATCTTAATAAATGGTAATTATGATCATTATTCTTTTTTTAAGATTTTATTTATTTATTTGACAGAGCAAGAGAGCACAAGCAGGGGGGAGCGGCAGGCAGTGGGAGAAGCAGGCTCCCCGCTGAGCAGGGAGCCCGATGATGCGGGGCTCGATCCCAGGACCCCAGGATCATGACCTGAGCCGAAGCAGATGCTTAACAACTGAGCCACCCAGGCGCCCCTATGATTATTATTCTTGAAACCGGTTTAGAACCCTTACCAGTTTTCCTTCCCAGGACACAGTCAAAGCTGCAGGAAGCTATAAGCCTTACCTATCCTCACGTTGTTGTAACTCAGGGACTTGCTCAGTATTCCCTCATCCCTTGATTTCCTCTACAGTTTTCAAACTTGGAATTTTTAACGATTTCCCCAGCTACTGTCCCACTGCCTCACTAACATGTAAGTTCCCCGAGGAAAGTAATACACCTGTATTATATACCTCTGTATCCTCAGCAACTAGAATAGTGCCGTAAGTCCTTGCCGAATGAAGAATGGAACAAATACCTGCATCCCCCCTCTCTGCCTCACTTCTATGGCATTGGTTGATCTGTCTGGCTTTCAATTTTAATTTCTCTCAGAAGGCATAAGATGCTTTCTTTTGTAATTGCCCACGGATAAGTCCTGTCTCACCACCACCCAGCCTTGAAACTCTAAACACTGCATGCTAGCCTAAATCAACCTCCTAGGTTTATGCTTATCTGGAAGAAGGCAAGATCTGTAGCCACACATCTCTGATCACCCAGTTGACAGTATCTTTTGCTCATTCCTATCGCTGGACTGCTGACCTAAATAATTCCATCCACAGGCTGTAGTAAACTCCTAAGCATAATTAACTCAAGTGCAATACAGTGTTGTGGTTAAAAAAAAAAAAAAAAATGTAGGCTGTAGCATAGGGCAAACCTATGAAAGAGACCAAACTCTACCATTTATTTTCTATGTGACTTTTGGCAAGTTACTTAATCCCTCTAAGCATCAAATGTTTCCTACTTAATGCAGGGAAAATAATTAGGTGAGGCGTATAAATAGCTTAGTGTAGTTCCCAGGGCCTAAGTAAGCTTTCAATGAGTGTCAGGGATGACTTCTCTGAAGAAGAAATGTTTGAGCTGAGATTTGAAAGATGAGTAGGAGTTAGCCAAGAAGAGTGGAGGAAGAACACTACAGGCAGTGGGGAACAGAATATGCAAAAATAAGTTTGGGGTGACTCTTCCCCAGTGTAGCCTTCTACTAGTGCAAAGTGATGTTTGACAACAGGTAGTTGTGTTGCCTATCCTAAAAGAGTTTCTTCAAATGAAGATGAAAATAGCCATAGTATCTGGCATGATATTTGTGAAGCAAGCCCTAATCCAGCACACCTGAATCAAACCAGTTAGAAGTATTAAACACTTGGGGTGCCTGGCTGGCTCAGTTGGTGGAGCATGTGATTCTTGATCTCCAGGTATGAGTTTGAGCCTCACATCAGGCATAGAGTTTACTTTAAAAAAAAAAAAAAAGTATTAGACATTTACTAACAATGTCAGTGGAGTCCAGTCCCCTGAGAACACTTCAGTAGAGCTTGACTTGGTAGTACTTTATTTTTTCTTCAAAGATTTTATTTATCTGTTTGACAGAGAGGGAGAGAACAAGCACAAGCAGGGGGAGTGGCAGGCAGAGGAAGAGGGAGAAGCAGGCTTCCCCCCGAGCAGGGAGCCTGATATGGGGCTCGATATGACCTGAGCCAAAGGCAGATGCTTGACCCACTGAGCTACCCAGGCGTCCCTGACTTGGTAGTACTTTAAAAAACCTAAAGCTCTCCATTACAAATTGCCTCTATTTCTTCTTAGTTCCAGCCTCTTTTGGCCAGAGATTCACAGTCACTTCCTGAAAAACCCACAGCTTCCATTCATATCAGAAATCTGTTACCAGTACAAACAGGATCTCACAGCAGACACCAGCCTTCTTGCCATCATTAGGCCAGGGCTCCTGGGATCTTAGTGATATATTCTCATATGTGAAGGTCAGAGAGTTTCCCTAAATCACATGTATGACCACAATATCTGTCTAGTGCTAGAGCCCACACATTTGCCCAATGGTCCCAGACCATAGAACTAATTTCATGGCCAAGGTCCTTCACAAGTATTTAGATACCAACTCTTCATGAGAACCGTTAACCATGCCATAGGAAGGTCATTTTCTTCCAATGTTATCTAGATTGTAATGAAGTCATCATTTGAGAATGACAGCACTTCAGATGATTTCTTACCTCCTGTACAGCACTTTTAGGAGTCTCCATAAAATTAGATCTCTGAGGTGTCTAACCTTGCCAATATCCGGAGAGAAGGCAAGTGGAAAATGGTCTTCCACATGCACTTTGGTAACGCGAATGTTCTGTAGTGCCACTTGGCACGTGCAAAGTCCCGGTTTTCTTCCAGAAATTAATCAAAACATTCATGCACAACCTCCTGTTCCAAGCAAGAGTTCTAGCAAAAGAACCGAACCCCTGAAGATTTAACAGAATTTTACTCTCTGTAGATGGGAAAACCTTGCTCAGAGAACACAACATAGGTTTGCAAAATGAATCAGTGAACACAAGGTGAATGAATACATGTACAGGTGGATGGATCGATGAATGGAACAAAGGAAAAATAATTAGGCTGTAACTATAACCTGAAATGTTTAAGTCATCTATAAATTCAAGGTATTTTTGAGCCCATATTATAAGCAGGCACTATCACAAGCACTTTATATGTATTATCTCATTTAATCCTCACCACTACCAAATGAACTAAATCCTGGTACTAGTTATACAGCTAAGGAAACTGAGGCTCAGAAAGTAATTTTCTCAGTCACACAGATAATAAGCGGCAAAACCAGCATAGGATCCCAGGCATTTTGGCGATAGGCCCTCATTTCTTCATTTCTAGTTAAACCCCCTCTGGTGCATAATACATTTGCTAGCATGTATTAATTTAGTAAGAGGAGGTATTATATCTAAATATGACCACATGATAGGGTGAAAGAGGTACTTAATTTTGAGGGGAAACATAGAAGCAAAGAGAAATTTTAAAAACATAAAATTATGGGGCACCTGGGTGGCTCAGTCGTTAAGCGTCTGCCTTCAGCTCAGGTCATGATCCCAGGGTCCTGGGATGGAGCCCCGCATCGGGCTCCCTGCTCGGCGGGAAGCCTGCTTCTCCCTCTCCCACTCCCCCTGCTTGTGTTCCCTCTCTCGCTGTGTCTCTCTCTGTCAAATAAATAAAAATAAAATCTTTAAAAAAAAAAAAACATAAAATTATTCCTATGAGAAATGGTCTTCAATGACGTTCAGAGGCTCAGACTTTGGGATCCTTACAAACGTGGGTTCAAATTCCAGGTCTGGTACTAATTCGGCTTTGCAACCTTGAGCAAATTAGCAAATCTCTCTGTATTTCAGTTTCCTCGACTGTAAAATGTGGGTAACATTTTGCCTGGGTGGCTCAGTCAGTTAACCGTCTGCCTTCGGCTCAGGTCATGATCCCAGGGTCCTGGGATCCAGCCCTGCATTGGGCTCCCTGCTCAGCGGGGAGCCTGCTTCTCGCTCTCCCTCTGCCTCTGCCTCTTCCCCTGCTCCTGCTCTCTCTCCCACTCTTTCTCTCAAATAAATAAATACAATCTTTAAAAAAAAAAAAAAAACCCACATTATTGTGGCAGTTGAAAAGATTAGATAACCCAAATAAAGCCCATAATGCTGTGTCTAGGACATAGCAAGAACTCAATCATGTTAACTATTATTGTTAGTAGTAGTAGTAGTAGTAGTAGTAGTATCCTAATGGCCCAACTGTACAATAAGAATGGAAATGGCAAATTAGACATTTCAAGGTATCTAACATATTTGGCACAGTGTTGACATACCCTAAAATGCAGACCAAATGAAGATGAATTCGACCGCGGGAGGATAAAAAAAGCAAACTGATCCAGATCATCTAATGAGGATGGAAATATTTTCATTCATAAGTAAACAGACAATAACAGTATGTGCTATTTCTGAAAACAAAACCAAAAAAAAAAAACAAACAAAAAACAAAGTGGCAGATGAAAATTCAGCATATTTCTCCAAAGCCCGTTGATTTGTTAAGGAGCCATCATCCCTTGAAGGTCTATCTTCTCATCCCCCAAGGACTATGAAAGCTTGATGACCAAGAAGGCTGGGATGCAAAATGTCATCTACAACAACACACATAATGCAAACATCCCACCTGAACTTAAAAGGTGGCTCGTCACCTATGAACCGTCCTAAACAAGAACGCCCGCTATGTCCGGGCAAGAGCTGCTCCATCCCTTCCCCAGTCTTAACCGTGATTCTGGCGTTGAACTAAAGTACCGTTTGCTGCTTACACGGCAAGTTTAGTTTGAGATTTTTGACACGTAACATCTCACAGGGAGAACTGGGGAGAATTCTTCTGCTTAGATTGTTTCAGGTGCCACAGAAAATCAGCGAATTCACGACACACCCGGAGGTGCGGCAGCTTGCGTCAGGCAGGCAGCCGGAGACAGGCAACGGGATCCAGAGCCAGAGACAGGAATGGGTGGAGGGCAGGTCACAAGCCCATCAGGCGGCCTCTTAGGAGCAAGTGTGAGCATGATCGGGATAAGCAGTGAGTCACGGCAAAATAGGCAAATTGGAAGCCCTCGGGGGTCAAGCAAGTAGCCTCCTTCAGGAACAGAGGAAGGAGGGGCGGGGGAGGGGGGAGACTGGGGGGACGCGGGGGGAAGGGTGGGGAACAGGGGTAGAAGCTGAAAACCAAAAGCAGAACAGGAACAAATTACAAATGGAGAATGCAGTCGCATTGCGTCAGAATCAAGTGGACTTTGGCAGCTAAGGCAGCTCGCCGTTCCAGCTTCAGCTGTGCTCCTTCCCCCCCCACCGCCCGCCCGCCCGCCACGTGAATCTGGCCTGGGGGTTTGCAGCGGAGGCCGCGGACACAGCTGGCTAAGTGAAGAGCGTGGGGGTGAGGAGCTGAAAACAGTTGCTTGCAAAGAAAGAGCAGGTTTTGCTTATAAAGGAAAGTCGAAATGTGCTAAAGGAGGTATTTGAATATGAATGAGGTATCCGGGTATTTAAATGCCCCCAAAGAAACTCACTCAATAGCAAGAATGCCTAAGCCTAAAAAAGATTTCACAGAACACAAGCACACACTTCAGTAAATGAGTTAATAAACCATATAGCTAAACATGCATGGCATTTTCGACTCATGCCTCATCTCCTACTCTTTTTAAAGGGCAGAGAGCTGTTTAACAACCCTCCAGTGTTCCAGGCAGCAAACAGGCTCTCAACTATTAATGGCAAAGCTGCCAAAAGCCAGACATACCTGGGACCAGATGAAAGGTTTCGTTTGTTCACCTTCAACATTACACTAGTTCCCACTCAGGACCTCTGAACACATTACTGGAAATTTTTTAAACACACAGTTACTGGTGTGAAGAGGTTTCTGAAAACATACAAAGCATACATTCAACAAGAAAGTCCACCTGAAAATCCTGTGAGGGCAAAACTGGATTGGAACATTACAGCACGCCTGTTCCTTTTTACAAAGACCAAAGCAAGTTCAAAGACTCAGAAACCTTGAAAATGATACAAATGTTATGGCTAATTAGGTTTTATCTTGCATGCCAAATCCAACAGATTGGTAGTCGCTTCCTGAAACCCTGTCGGATACCTGATCAAATTAGTAATAAGTGCCGTGGCCTGGGGACGCGGGGGGAGTAGATATTCACCATTAGTTTAAACGTCTGCTTTGCTTTGCGTCTCATTCCTATCTTCTCTCCTAGAGGTGCAAACCCACGGCTTGTGCGCTGGGTTCACACTGAAAGATAGGCTTTAGCCCTCACGGGATTTTTAAAAATTCGTTGCCAATATCGGGAAATGAGAGATTTCACCTTTGTTAGGAAGGATTTGAAGTTTTTTTTTTTTTTTAAGATTTTATTTATTTATTTGCGAGAGAGAGAGAATGAGAGACAGAGAGCACGAGAGGGAGGAGGGTCAGAGGGAGAAGCAGACTCCCCGCTGAGCAGGGAGCCCGATGCCGGACTCGATCCCAGGACTCCAGGATCATGACCTGAGCCAAAGGCAGTCGCTTAACTAACTGAGCCACCCAGGCGCCCGAAGTTTCTTTTAAAAACGGAAATTTCTAGCAATTTTAGGCCTGTCTTTCCAAAGGGCAACCGTCACTGGAGCTGAGTAAGGCCTGCTTCCTGTAGATGCGATGCTGCGCTCTCTTCAATTTACCTTCTTTTCACTCACGGACGGTGCCTGTCTGGCCTCTGTAGGATACGTGTTTCTGACCCTCTACCTGTACCTCTGCATTGCTGTTGCTTAATCAAGCTCCTCCACGTCGATGAGGACCTCGAGGTTCACAGTTTCCTTTTCGACTTCAGTTCTGTCATTAAACCAGGATGACTTTAACTCCTTGGCCTCACAGTTGCTGGACTTGCTCAGCTGCAAGACGGATCACCTCCACTTTGGCAATCCACTCTTCAGCAACAGAAATGTGCTACCCACAAAAATTTGGGGGGCGCCTGGCTGGCTCAGTCGGTAGGGCATGCGACTCTTGATCTCGGGGTCATGAGTTCGAGCCCCACATTGGGGGTAGAGATTACATTAAAAAATAGAATAAGGGAGGCGCCTGGGTGGCTCAGTCGGTGAAGCGTCTGCCTTCGGCTCAGGTCATGATCTCGGGGTCCTGGGATCGAGCCGGTGACAGGCTCCCTGCTCAGCAGGGAGTCTGCTTCTCCCTCTGCATGCCCCATCCCCCACTTCTGCTCTCTCTCAAATAGGTAAATTAATAATCTTTAAAAGATTAAATAAAAGAAAATTTTAATTCCAATATTCTACTTTTCTGTTTTTGTGTTTGGTTTTGTTTTACCATAACCTCATATTGGTACAGGTGTTTCTCCCTTTATTTCTAAGAAATCTTCCATCACTTCTCAGCCAGATGTTTAGTCCCTTGACCTTTCCCCGATTTTCTGTATCTATCAGTCCCTTTCTGGTCTACTTTGTTCCCATGGCCCATCCTGTCCCTGCCTCTCTTGAAATTAGTTTCATGGTATTTTTGTCCCTTTGTCATTCTCTCAACCCCGCTCATCAAATCACGTCCCTGAGTCCATCCAACCATTCAGCTTCTCCAGGGTGATGAATGCTGCTGGATAAAATCACACTACAAATCCATGATCTCCAGGTTCAGTGAACCTTCTATCCCTAAATATCACTCTCTCCTATTCCCCTCAATAGGGGAATGCTTCATAGCTGCCACTCCCCTCAAACGATAAAGACTGCTTCGTCTTGCCTCATGTTCAGAGGCAACTTTTGCTTTCTGTTCTCTGAGAAAATCAAGGCTGTCAGACGAGAGCTTCCTCAGCTTGCTCCTTCTCCACCTAAGGAATTACTTGAGTTTCCACACATTCTGACCTCATGTCTCAATGGGACAAATGTTCCTCCACCATTTGAGACTGATCCTTCCCACCCGTATGCGCATCTCCTTGACATCAGCCCATTCTCCTCCTCCTGAAGGCCTGACTTTATCCCATCACTTCTACCCCTTCTCTCTCTTATCTTTGATAATTCTCTGTGCCAACTTATTCTTCCCTCTCAAAATATGAATGTGCTCGAGTGTTTTCCATCTAAAAAACAATCCTCCCTCAACCTCAACTGCCCTTCTGGCTGCAATCCTATTTACTGCCACTCTTTTCCCACCAAATTTCCTGAAGAGCGGTCTCTAATTCCTTGCTTTCCATCACTCCTCCAGCTACTGATTTTTGGTTTGTATCATTACCTCTTCATTGAGACTTTTTTAAAGGTCACCAATAACCTCCATACTTCCAACTTGAGTAAGCATTTTTTTGTCCTTATTTTGTTTGATGTCCGAAGCATCTGCCCAGTGTTGACTGTTCCCTCTGCCTCCAAGCTCTCTCCTTGCTGTCGATGGTTTTGCTTCTACCTGTGTGGCTGTGTCCTATAACACTTTGGAAAGCACTGCTTTTGCTTCTCAACTAAATGTTGTCGTTACCCAGGACTCGGATCTCAGCTCTATGCTCTCCCCATATTACATACACTCACTTACATAAACCTTCCACTAGTACCTGTCAGCTGCGGCATCCAGTCCAGCCATCTCTCTCAAGCTCAAAACCCACTCATCCAAGTGTGTCCTGAATATTTCTATTCGGATCCTCTAAAGGTCCTGCAAATTCCACATGTCTCAAACTGAACTTCTCCCTCTCCTGCTTTCCCTGTCCATTAATGACATCAATATCTATCTAGTCTTTCAAGCAAGAGATTTGTGAGTCTTTCGGAAGGTCCGTTCCCTCTTCACCCAATTCTTATAACTACAGATTTTAAATCTTTTTTTTAAAGATTTATGTATTCATTTTACAGACAGCATGAACAGGGAGAGGGGCAGAGGGAAAGGGAGAATATCCCAAGCAGACTCCACGCTGAGTGCGAAACCTGGCACTGGGCTCAATCCCACGACCCTGAGATTGTGACCGGAGCCAAAACCAAGAGCTGGGTGCTCAACTGACTGAGCCACCAAGGTGCCCCATAATGACAGATTTTAAATGTAAGCAGTGCAGGGCGCCTGGGTGGCTCAGTCGGTTAAGCGTCTGCCTTCGGCTCAGGTCATGATCCCAGGGTTCTGGGATCGAGTCCCACACTGGGCTCCCTGCTCGGCAGGAAGCCTGCTTCTCCCTCTCCCACTCCCCCTGCTTGTGTTCCTGCTCTCGCTGTCTCTCTCTCTGTCAAATAAATAAATAAAATCTTTAAAAAAAAAAAAAAATGTAAGCAGTGCAAAGAAGAAACAGTGAAGACACCATCTTGGCAATAAGAGAAACAAGATCATCCTGTGAGACCTGGTCATAGTTTGGCCCTGGGGAATCTATTCTCCCATAGAGCTCCTATTTGAAAATGCTGAAATACAATCTGATCATAACACTTTGCTTCAGTGACTCCCCATAGATTTCAGAATAAAGGTAAAGCACTAATATAGAGCACAGGCCCTTCCTGAACCAATCCTTATCAACCTTGCTAGTCTCATTTCCTGCCTCTCCTCCGTGTGCCCTCCATGCATTAGCCACACTGAATTGCTTGCACTTTCCTGAATGTATTACACTATTTCATATCTATACTTTTAGTCATGCTGTTCCCTCTGCCTAGAATTAGCCCACATTTCTAATCCTTCTTTTTTTTTTTCCCGTCTGCTTAGCTAACTCTTAACGTTTCCTTGAAGACTTAACGCAAACATAAATTTCTTCAGGAAGCTTTCCCTGACTCTTGAATAGGAGCAGAATTTGCCACCCCAAAATATGCCTCTTTGGCATGAGGATTATTTTAGGCTGATTATTTTTAAGAAATGGCAGACATAGTAAGAAGCTCTGAAAACTGAGTAGAAGTTACCATTTTGTAAGAGAAATTAACATTTACAAGGGAAATCTCCACTTATAAGGGTGTCTTTCTGACTATACCAAAGAGAGGAAGATGGCTCTAAATCTCTAGAAACTCTTATCAATGGAGAAGACGAAGACAACAACCTAAATCTGCATAACAGCTATACCCTTGTTTACTGGGCTTTTCCTGGAAACCTCTCATAACTGGAACCCCCCCCCCCCCATCATTTTCTCTTGTCTTTAGCTTGCGATGGTGTATAAGCTGATGGCTTGGGCCATTTGAGGGAGTGGCTCAGGTTTCCTGGGTATGTCCCATTTATGCAGGAGATACACATGTTATTGAACTTCTGTTTGTGTTTTTCTCCTGTTAATCTTTTTATTATGGCGGAGTCTCAGCCAAGAACCTAGAAAGATAAAGGGAAAATTACTTTTCCTCCCCTACATCCTCCTTTTCTGCAGCCCCAGTATTCAATGTGTATCTTTATCATAGCACCTTGTCACACTGACATGCATATCAGTTTACTCGTGTGATTTTTCTATCAAGCAGTAAAGTCCCAAAAGCAGGGATTGATTGACTGATTATTTATTTATTTGTGTATTTATTATTCTTGTCTCTCTATTGCCTGGTACATTATTTAGTATATAGTACACACTAAATTAATATTTGATAAATAAAGAATGAAGGAACAATGAATGGAAAGTTAATTAGGGAATAGAAGAGACTAAAAATCCATGCTGCTATGATTTCCTTTTTAACACTTACTTCAAATTTATATTTTCATTAGGGGCTTTTATTGCAGTTATGTACTTGTGGGAGGTGATTGAGGATTTGTAAGAATTCGTACCTCTGGTCACCTTTGTGTTACTTTATCATGAGTAAGTCAGACTGTACTTTGCAAAATTGAAGTGCTGCCTGGCTAGATGCTGGTGGGTCCTGTTTGGGTAACGAGGCTACATTATGTCACCAAGGAGTCCGCTTTTACTTGCCAAACCTCTACTGTCTTACAAAGAATGTCTATGTAAGCAGCGCCCCAGCCACTATGCCTCTGGGACTCTTCTGCCACTGCTCTGGCTGCCTGTGCCTCATCCGCTCATGCTTCTTGCCATCTACAACTGCTACTTGAATAGAATGAGCCAACCAGGCTCCCCAAGCAAGGTGAGAAAATTTTCCCAGAAGAGCAAAATAATTGTTAAATCACAGGCTTTGTGGATCAGAATTGCTTCTAACCTCACTAAAGCCTCCTTTTGTGCCTAGAACAAATTTAAATAGTTGTGCTTTTCCTCCCTCTACTACAAGCCCCTCCCCATACTCCACCTCCAAAATCAACACCTTCTTGCCAATGAATAGCCTAATTCAGACCTCTCTTTCCTCTTTGATGCATGGGTCAGGAGGTACACTCTGCTCCCTTCCTGCCTGTTCCAAGGCTGGCGTGTCCTGTCCGATTCTGCTACAGGCCCTCCATAGGATGAGAATGTGGTGTCTCTCTAGGGAGGGAAGCTCACCACTATGATGCAGCCCGTAAGGACTATAACGAAGGGGCCGTGGACGACTCCTCTGAGCTGGTCCTTGCGACCCAGGTGAGCCTCATCAGCCCACAGTGGGCACAAGCTACACATCCCCAGGCTAGTGAGTCAACCCCTCAAAGTATCTTGGCTTATCAGTTTGCATTACCTTGGATGTAGTACCTTCTTATACTTATTTCCGTGCTTTTAACTGTAGCACAAGTACTTTTAGAAGGTGTTGCTTCTCTGGTATAAAAAAAAAAAAGTTAGGAATCCTGCTGCCCTAAGAGTCATATCTACTATTTCCATAAATATCATTAACACTTTTGCCTGTACTTTTCAAAGCCAGTACGTTCTTCCACCTACCTCCCCTTTTACAATCTTTGGTTAGACCACATTGCGTTGATGTTCTTTTAACCCCGGATTATTTAATGCCCTCAAGATGTCAAGAGTTGCAAGTGTCAAGGATGAGCAAAACATCCCTGTTGACATAACTTCATATCAATACTTTTTTTTTTAAAGATTTTATTTATTTGTTTGACGGAGACAGAGATAGTGAGAGCAGGAACACAAGCAGGGGAGTGGGAGAGAGAGAAGCAGGCTTCCCCCCCACCCGGAGGAGGGAGCCCGATGTGGGACTCGATCCCAGGAGCCTGGGATCATGACCTGAGCCGAAGGCAGACACTTAACGACTGAACCACCCAGGATCCCCATATCAATACTTTAAATGGTCTTTTTAAACAAACCAAATTACTCTAGTAATCATCAAATCTTTCTTTTCGCATTTTCAAATCTCTTTCTTCAAACTTTTGAATTAATCTCCACTCAGATATTATACATTCCCATGAGTCTTCAAAATTCTCAAATATCACCAATCTCTTCACAAAGCCAATCAATTACATTCAAGCCATAGGGAAACATTTTTTTTACAAGTATCTGTAAATATTCTCTCAAATGTTCCTGAATATATTTAGACCTAGATAATTCAAATTGAAACATGCAGCCTATTAAAACTCAATGCTTTTCACATTAAATTTAGGCCATGACCAAATCACCAAGCTTGCTAATTAGATTTTCTGTGATTTGATCAAGCTAGAGAGTTCAAATCTTAATGCTAACTAAATTGTCAGAATTCGTTCCCTTTTTAACAATTTGATTGATGTGAGAAATTTAAATCTGATCAGAAACATTAGTTCTGGGGGCGCCTGGGTGACTCAGTCAGTTAAGCGACTGCCTTCAGCTCGGGTCATGATCTCAGGGTCCTGGGATCGAGCCCCCGCCTTAGGCTCCCTGCTCAGCAGGGAGCCTGCTTCTCCCTTTCCTCCCTGGCTCATGCTCTCTGTTGCTATCTCCACCTCTCTCTCAAATAAATAAGTAAAATCTTAAAAAAAAAAAAAAAGAAAAAGAAAAGAGAAAGTTCTGAAAACTTTGTTTTCCATGTAATAAAAATCACGTGTCTCCTCTTTAGGCAGAAGTAACTAAAGTGGCTGCCCAAATCATCTGACCCCCAAGTTTGCCTAAGCAAAGAGAAGTGCTTTTCAAAGCTTCCAGTTCCTGTACCTACGTGTGAGCATTGGTGGCTCTGTGTCACTGGAGGAAAGGCATGGGAGAGGGATTGTCCTGAGCTGTTGCATGTCAACAACTGGGTCTGGCTCAGGACTTCATCGGTACCTTGCTACCTTTCCAACTGGCAGATTAAGACGAATAGGAGAACATCCACACAGCCACGACTTCCACTCCACCTGCTGCTGCTGACAGATTATTTATTAACGCCTTCACGTGACATGTTTGGCATTAGGGCTGAGATGTGACAAGCGATCTCCTGCATGCCGATGACCAACTTCAGCTGAGTGCCAAACATTTTATAATTTCTATATTCCTTTGGGAACTCGCTAAGAAAATATGCCCCCCCACCCCAGAATTTTATTTTGATAATAAGATGCTTTCTTGGGTAAGGGCACTTAAACTATTTGAAAACTAGGAGTAATTTAGTAATGCTTTCTAAACGTTGGCTCCCAAGATTCACTTGTATCATATGGAGCATATTTATTTGGAGCAGCATGTATTTGAATGGACCCAAAGCGAACGGTATATAATTTAACCCTTGGTCCATTTTTATGCAACAAAACACCAGAGCTTGAATAATTGCATAAATCGTTAAAGAAGCATTTCTCCCTAGCCAGTTATTAAAACAAGAACTTCCAGAAAGGCACTGAGAGCATATGTTGCTACCTTAATAATATCCCAGGAAGTAAGGCTAGAAACACTCTGAGAAGAGTAGAGCCAGAGCAAAGAAAATTAGGGCTTGGCACCAAACACAGCCACCAAATGTAGGGCAGTATATCACTCCCAGAAAAAAAAGAAAGGCTATGGTCATCTTAGAGGCTCTGAGTTGAGAGCAAATCATACTCTGTCCCCTGCACTCCTGCTTCCATGTACATCCACATCCAGGTGGGACCAATTCAAAGGAAAGGCGCTCTCACCATCTGTACCCAATAGAAATATGGAGAAGGGCTCTACTGACTGGTAGCCTCATGGCCTTGGGGGGAGGCTTAGGAAGCTTCATCTGTCACAACTTCTAGATGATCCACATGTAGGGGGTCCACAGGCCTTGCTTTAAGTAGCACTGCCTCAGAGAATAATAAAACTATCATCATCATAGAATCCTAGAGCTGGAAGGCCTCCAGAGGCTATCAAATCATTTCCAACAGTCAGAGCTAAACAAAAAATGGTGTGGACCCCCTCTGGGAGACAGTAAGCTGCCTATCACTGAAGGCATTCCAGCGGAAACTCAGTAACTCCTTAGCAGGAATATTGTAGTGGGATTTCAAACACCACATGGGGAAGTTAACTAGGTGATCTTTAGGACAATTTCAAGTCTGAGATTATATTATCTCCTGCTCTGGGAAAAGACAGAAATCCCATTCCCAGAAGTAGAAATAATACTAAGATAAGTTCCAACTTATCAGATCATGGGAGTGATGTTTAAAAAAACAGTTTAAATGCAAACTAAAACAATGCCAAATGTTCTGAGAAACGAAACTATGTACTCAGAGTCCATGGAGAGAGTCTAGAGGGCAGAGGTTGCTTGGTCTAACTTGAAGGGGCAAGAGAAGATAAGCTACTATGGATGAGTACTTCTGACCTATAGCTGACGAGCTTGCTATTAGTGTTTGATATTCATCCTTTCCTGCTTTCATCATGGGGCAGAGGTTAGAAAACAGGATGGCAATGAGATAGAGAAGGAGTGGGAGCAGGGAAGAATAACATTGTATTCTTCAAGTATCCAAGTTTCACGGAGGGGCGGGCATGATAAGGAGCAAAATGTCTGAAAAGGCTCCTGGGGAGGGGGGGGGTGATAACAAAAGAAAGGTTGGGAAACACTGCTTTATATTGAGGAGTGAGATTGCAGTGTATGTGTATATTCAACTTATATGTCCTGCCAAAGAGTTTTCCAGAATGGTTACATTTTTTAAAGTACCAGAGGCTATTCTCATGTATACCCAGGGGTTGAGGACAACTCACTCTGCTTCGCAGTTCATGGTAGGCAGAACAAACAGTATCACCAGTCTGAACATTTGGGTCGATAAGGTCCTATCTCTCACATTCCTTGGTCACCACCACAGTCCCTAATCAGCAGCTTCTCCCTCAAGTTTGGGAACAAATTCTGTCAAGAAGGATATAAAGAGCTCTAGGTGATTTCATCAATAAATAAATATCGAGTCATCCTAACTACAAATTCTAACTCTGACTCTGTGCCCCAGTTATTAACAGCTGCTCTAAGACTCCTTGTTGGGTATTTTTTGTCTACCCTCTGGGACCTCTTTTGCTGAACCCATGCATTCTATGTCAACAGCCTGCCTTGACTACACGTATGTCACTGCCTATTCTGAAAACCACACTCCTAGAAGCTTAGCTAAGGAAAGAACAAGAGAGGGGCACCTGGGTGGCTCAGTCATTAAGCGTCTGCCTTCAGCTCGGGTCATGATCCCAGGGTCCTGGGATCGAGCCCCGCATCGGGCTCCCTGCTCAGCAGGAGGCCTGCTTCTCCCTCTCCCACTCCCCTCTCACTATCTCTGTCTCTGTCAAATAAATAAATAAAATCTTTAAAAAAAAAAGAGCATATAAAATCTACATAATTTAAAAAAAAAAGAAAAAGGAAAGAACAAGAGAAAAGCATTCTCCGAAAGTGATGCTTTTTCAACATTTTTAAGGTGCTATATTGACATGGTTGTTTTTAATACTTGTGGTACAGAGAAAGCAGTCAATAAGTGTCTTAAAAAAAAAAAAAAAACAACCTATGCACTCCCCTACCAGCCAATACCATAGCCACTCTCATACAAGCCCACCCTTTGGCTTCCTCCCTCTCAGGTTAGAAATAAGGCAGTCCTCTGCACCTCCCCCTTCCCAGCCGGGCTTATTTTTATCACCAGAAGCTGGGTTTTCCCTCCAGCACCTGCCCCCTTCCAGACGTCTCAGGTTCTAGCCTCACCTGAGTGTAGTTAAACCTACTTGTGTCCCAAGGTGTCCTGTTGGTGAAAAAATCAAAGGCTCCCTGCACTTCCTGAGTCTCCAACCAGTTCTATCAGGAAAACGCTGTCCCCTTACTGAATCATAATTTATATTCTTAATCTGCACGTTGTGAATATTTCTTTTGGACCTTCCTACGCTCCTTACTTTCTAGACATGCCTACATTTAGGGAATCAAATGATACCCTCGAATATCACAATTGTAAAATCCTTATTTTTAAAAAAGCGGTTTTTGCTTTCCCATTGCATTTAGAAGGCTACTAAGCTCTGGCAGACGTTGAACTGAAGCAGCATTTTGGGGGCAGTAACTGGAAAAACCAAATTTTCCTTCACCGCTGGCTGCCTCACTAAATCCGGGCTACAGAATAATAGTAGGGATTGCGGGAGGGGAGGCAGAAGGGGCCTCTGTAGTTCGGATGGCCAGCCAGACAGCATGGCCCTTGCTACCAGCTTAGCAGGACTCTAGTTAGAGCAGTCATTTAGCATCTGCGGTGACTCAACAACATAGGAAGAAACGTAAACTCTGTTAGCTTCCATTATGCCCTAGGGCACAGATTAATCCTCTTAAACATATTTATACTTCCAGAACCTCTGGACCAAGTAGAAGGACAGTGATTCCCTGGAAAGAAAATATTGGCTCAGAGTAGGAAGAATGGAAAAAACAGGTTCACTTCTTTAAAAAGTTGTCATTCTGTATTTTTCAATCGAGTAAAAATGAATCATGATCTCCCTCTAGTGACCATAAGGAGAGTAGCCACCAGAGTATCTTCCTGAGTTCTTTTTTTTTTTTTCTTTTCAACAGGCTGTTTTTAAGTATAAAATGTTCATATTTATCCTTAGCAACTAAACACACACGCACACACACGCACACACACACATGGTATATGTATATATCTCTGTTTCTTTATGACCAGAGCATAAGACTGTACTTGGAGCGAGGATCAGAACACAAAGTATGGACGCCATAATTTGGAGACCAGCTACATAGACACGAATTGTTTTCTAGCTAAGCATAGGGGCCTCATAAAATATTAAAATCTTGGGGACTGGAAAACTTCATGTTTGGTAAACTGGTGTCTAAAAGAAGAGGAAATCTGATTTTCTTAAGGTTGGACTAAATAAATTTACACTGATGAATAAGCTTCTATGAAATGCCTGGAATCAGATTATATTACAGATTTCCTTTTCATTTCTCTTATATCCACTAAGTCCTTTCTATTGAACAGTGTTTTCTTCTCTCTATTGTTCTAAAATTTACGATGTTTTTAATGTTCTGTGTTGTTTTGCCCTTAACTTAAGAATCATACTCATGGGCCAGCATTACTTTGTCCCAAAGCCAGACAAAGACCCCACCAAAAAGGGGAATGACCAACCAGTATCCCTGATGAACATGGATGCAAATATTCTCACCAAGATACTAGCTAATAGGACCCACCAGTACAATAAAAGGATTATTCACCACGAACAAGTGGGATTTATTCCTGGGCCGAAAGTGTGGTTCAACATCCACAAATCAATCAATGTGATGCACCACATTAATAAAAGAAAGAACAAGAACCATAACATCCTCTAGATGCATAAAAAGCATTTGACAAAATACTGCATCCATTCTTGATACAAACTCTCTGCAGTGTAGGGAAACATACCTCAATATCATAAAAGCCACATAAGAAAAACCCACACCTAACATCATCCTCAATGGGGAAAAACAGAGCTTTTCCCCTAAGGTCAGGAACACCACAGGGGGGTCCTCTCTCACCACTGTTGTTCAACATAGTACTGAAAATCCTAGCCTCAGCAATCAGACAAAAAAAAAAAAAGAAAAGAAATAAAAGGCATCCAAAATTGGCAAAGAAGTCAAACTTTCACTTTTCGCACACAACGTGATAGTCTATGTAGAAAACCCAAAAGACTCCACCCAAAAATTGCTAGAACTGATACAGGAATTCAGCAAAGTCACAGGATATAAAATCAATGCACAGAAGTCAGCACTAACAATGAGGTAGAAGAAAGAGAAATCAAGGAATCGATCCCATTTACAATTGCACCAAAAACCGTAAGAGATGTAGGAATAAACCTAACCAGAGAGGGAAAGGATCTGTACTCTGAAAACTATAGATCGCTTATGAAAGAAATTAGGGAAGACACAAAGAAATGGAAAAACATTCCATGCTCATGGATTGGAAGAACAAATATTGCTAAAATGTCTTACCTACCCAAAGGAACCTACACATTCAATGCAATCCCTATCAAAATACCATCAA
>NC_138385.1:28318463-28337333 GCF_054177405.1 Leptonychotes weddellii
AGGGCTTCGTGGGCCCAGGCCTGGTTTGGGGGGGAGGGGGCGGTTGGTGGCCGCGGTGGCGGGGAAGGGGTGGGGAGAACGGCTAAGGAGGCTGCTGGTGCTTCCACTTTGGCTCGTCCCAGGGTGGGCGTGTCCCTCCTGGACTCCTCTCCTCCTGGTATCCGCCACCACTATCTTCCCCACCCCTACCCCGCCGCCTCCCGAGACCACCTCACCCTCCAGGTCCCTGGACACCGGGTGGCTAGCCTCCACACCTGATCCTCAGAACCGGACGCAGGGACATCAGGGCCCTGGGCCCTCCCAGACCGACCCTGCTCTGGCTCCTTGGGGAAGGGGCACGGCGGCCACCCAACGCGCGTGGGCCCAAGGCCTCACTGGCGCCCCTGGCCCGGCCGGGTGCTCCTTCCCGCTCCGGGCTGGCTTGCACCCCTCTCGTCCCGCCCAGACATGGCGGCCGCCAGGGTGCCGAGCCCTGGCTTCCCGTGCCCGACCCGCAGGGCACCGGGACCTCGCGCTCTGTCCCGCTACCCGTCCCTGGAGCCCTCCCAGGTTGCCCCGGGGGAGCTCTGCACCTCGGGGCAGTTGCGGGGTGGTGGGCGGGGTGTGGTGCCACGGAGGTAGGGCCCGTTTCCAGTCCCGCCTGGGACTCCCACGTCACTGCTGGGCCTCTCCACTCGGGGCACTCGGGAGAGGGAGAGGCGCTCGCTCAAGGGCCCGTGGGCATTCTTGGTGCAGTACTGACATCAAGCAGAACTCCTCTGTTATTTAGTGAACCTTGTGCTGCCTTTTGCCTGGGAGTAAAGTTGGATTTTTATTTGGGACAGCATAAGGACCTTATGTGCAAGTCTTCATTTCCCAGTGTTGCCAAACTTCCTTCCCAATCTTTGAGGCTCTATAGAGGTAAAGCAGGGCAAAGCATGAGCCCTTTGTGCCCTCAGTGTTTGGTTTGGGATATTGTATCTTTGGAACCTGTGGCATTTTTCTTTGGCTATGTCTGGATGAGTAGATGTTCCCCTCCTTTGTGCTCTGGGTCTTTTCCAACTGTGGTTTTGACTGTGTGCCTCTTCCCCTAGGAGTGGAAGCATAATTGGCCTTGTGTTTCTCAGGGCCCTTGAAACCTTTCTCTTGGTCCTGCTATAACCTTTGTAAAGAGGGGTATGGCAATTTGTAACACTGCTCTCTTTTGGTCACCGAAGAATTAGGACTCCTAAAATCTTCAGGTCATCAGAAGGATATGCACACTTTGTTGTTTCCCATGTTTGATTTTCTTCGCTTGTGTCTAGGGATTTCACTTGGCCCAGTCCTGAGGTATGTTAGTCAATTTTGTTGGGGCTCTTTTTTGTCTTCCAGACTAACTCGTTTGTGCCAGTGTCTATGCCTGATCCTTGGAGGCTCCATGAGACTAGAGGCATGTCTTTCTTGTCCTTCCATCTTTTTTGCAGGGTTGTTGGACTTCTTGATCGCAGTGCTGGTTTCCATTGGTCACTAAAGAATTTGTGTTTGCTTTTTTGAGGCTCCTTGATCAGGCTGGCCTTTCAGTGACTTCTTAAAATTTTCCATGTTGATAGTCCCATGCTCCACTATGTCTGCTACTGGCCTACACTCAGCATGTTTCTTGAGCTCTTCGAAAAACCTAGAATGATAATGAAATATCCACAGATATGTTCTTGTAGGTCACTGAGGTCTCTCATTGGGGAGTAATTGCATTTTTGTCATGAAGGCAGGCAAAGAGGATGCTACGTAGACCAGGCTCTGCAGGTTGGAGCGCTAGACTTTGAGGCAAACATCTACCAGCCCCAACGTGGCTATGATCGTGAAACTTCTTGTGTCAACTAGAGGGCACCTAGTTGGGGTTTTTTTCTCCCTTAGCTATGGGTGGAGTGAGAGGACTTTGAGTGAAGGGGTGGTTTGGCATTTCTGGTGCGATACTGCCTCCAAAATAATGAATTGGATATCATAATAACCTTGCTCCTGGGGAGGAGTAAGAAGAATGAAGTGTGGGCCAAGGAAGAAGGTCCCCAGGATGCCAAGAGATCCACTAGGCACTAGGGAGAGTGAAGCCCAAAGCCAAGTGAGACCTTGGAAACTCCAGAGACAGGCGTAAGCAAAATCACATAGCATGGATTCTTGGCTGGCCCCACATAGGAAGCCAAGCCTCAGGACCCTTGGGGTCCCCATGCCTGTGCCAATCTAGAGGAATTCTCTCTGAAGGATCCCTGGTCAGCGTTTTGGGGGTCTTTGGCCACATTGACCTTTGCCTCAGTGCAAAAGCAAGTTTAGCCTGTGTTGGCGCAATGCCTTGAATGTCTCTTCTTGGCAAGCCAAGCCAGACTACTAAGAGCTCTAGAGTGGGACTTCTGTTGCTGCTATAGAAACATGCTAAGTGATGAACCTCTGTTGAACCCAGGATTAGATATGGAGCCTGACTACCCAGTGCTAAAGGGACCTGACACAGAATGAGAGCCCTCAGAGTCCAGAAGAGAACTGCCCTCCGGACAAATGAGTCAGGGTTGAAAGATACCTTCTGCTGAGCCTGAAATGGAATTAGCAGCTGGGGTGCCATCACCTGGGGTCTCCAAGGATTATGGCACAATCCTGTCTGCAGGGCTCCTGGAGCCACCTCCCTAAGAGCAGAGGACAGGAGAGGAGCAGAGTAATGAGGACACCCTGGCCAGTCACTTGCATTCAGAAGTCCTAAGACTCACACATGGAATGAGAAGGGACGGTCCTGGCTTCCATTCACCCCTGGCTCTCCAGGCCTCAACCCCATGCTTGTTCCCACAATGGGGGAATCACCAAGAGTTCTGAAGACACTGCCTAAAACTCAGAGCTGTTGGGTTGAGAGAACCCAACCCTCCTCTCCCCGAGGTGGGCCACAGATGAAGCATGTCCGCCAAAGACAGGATCGAGGCGCATCCTCCCAGGCACACAGCCTTTTCTCCTAGACCGTGACTGTCCCTATAACCCACTTCTGGAAGACCCTCTTGGGTGGCTCATGCTCTTTGCCTAGCTCTTACCTATTGGGTGTCAGTAGGGGAGCAAGTCTCCAGGCTCTACTTCTTCCATACATGCACCTTGTTTTCACCCCTCTTGGAAGGGTGCTGAAACCCGTTCCTTGCCCCTTCATTTCATACGTGTGAGTCACTTGAATGTGGGTCTAGCTGTCCTTATGTGGGCTTATGCTTTCGGGGGAGGTCAACCTTTGCCAAGCCTTGGGTCCAGGTCCCAACATATGATCTGTTTAGTCCCAGTTTAAAGTGGTCTTGGAGAACCTGGCTAGGTCACTCAGTAGAGCATGTGACTCTTGATCTCAGGGTTGTGAATTTGAGCCCCACGTTGGGTGTAGAGCTTTAAAAAAATAAAAATAAAATGGTCTTAGTGTGCTCTTCTGGGCAGGGCTGATGGCTGTACCCATAGAACATGGACCCTGTGTGGGAAATCTCCGGAGTCTCCTCAAAGAAGGGAACCTGGGTCATACACCCATACACAGGGAAGGAGGCCAAGGAATAGGGTGGTTCTGGGCTACAGCATTTCTGACCACAAGTGCAGAAAAGAGACCTGGATCCACCCAGTCGGGAATACGATGTAGTGAAACTTGTCCCAGCATCTCCTGTCCCATCCCATCATATGGTGAGTGGGTATCTACATCTTGTGTCTTGTGACAAGTTAGGCCTTCTCAGGTACTGTGGGGCATGGCACCCGGACTCTTTTAAGTGGAAGACAAAATACAAAATATAAAAAATATAACTCTGGCTCTAACCTGCAATCTGAATTGCTCTTTCTTGTCTGGGTCTAGTACCAAATGATCCAATTCTCCATCTTTCATGCAAAATGCTGCCCCTGAGAGGGTGACCACCTCCTACCCTTCCCGGGATTATATGGTTTTTGAGCCTGGAGCGTCCAGTCCTGGGTTCCCCATGGCCCTGAGACCCCACACTGACCATGCTCACCTCCGCATCAAAGGCAAGGTTCCACAGGCCAGATGTCTGGGAGTAGGAGCCTCAGCGCTCTTGGTTTCCTTAACATGGCGGCTGCCGAGGCCACGCCCCCGCAGGCCGGGGAGGCTAGAGGCCTGAGGGTAGGCAGCCTGGTGCACTGGGGCTCCTTGTTGGGTGAGCCCAGCTCCGTCCGCCCTGTGTCGCTTCCCCGCCGATTCTGGAGCTGTGCCCATTTGCTCTGTCCAGCCCAGAAGCTTGTGGGTGCCCCAGACCCACCCTTCCTCCCATCCCAGGCCTTTCTGAGCGGCAGCACAGACAGATGCCGCAGGCCTTGCTCAAAAAGCTTCCACTTGATGGCACTGTTGCTCCAGAAAAGCCATCCTTGGTTGCTGTGGGGCCTTCCCTCCTCCCTCTTGTGTATTAAAAAGGGCTTATGGAGGCCCAGAAGCCATCTAACCCCAAATAGGGTTGCTATACTGGGGTGCGGGGAGGTAGTGGCTCTTCCTGTTGGGCTTATTGGCAGTAGGAATGTACCTGTGATGACAGCCAAAGGAATCGGCGCGTGCTTGGGTCTACGTCTCTTCCAGGAGTTTTATGTACACATTTCCTGGGAGCAGGGACCCTGTGGTGGTGGTGGTTTTGGTACACTTGTGACTAGACCTCCACGTGGGAGTGTTTGGGCAGAATCCTTGCTTTCTGAGGACATTGGTTCATAACGGTAGCACAAGTTCTTGATGTCCCCTTTTCTCCTTGAGGTATCGGCCTGTCTTCTGTACTCCAGCTACTTCATCCAGCTTAAGGGCTCAGGAGCAGGCCCTAGAGGGTGTGGGCCATCGTGGCCGCAAGAAGAAATGACAGGGTCCAGGTCTGGTTAGAGGAAGGGAGGTGGGTTGCTCAGGCTCACCTCCAGGAGCCTCAGGCAGTCACTCTGCCATCATGTGCCCCAGTATGGTTGTGGGTGTGTGCGGGGTGTTAGGGTCCACGGGACAGGTGGAGAGCCCAGTGACTCTGTCCACACAGTCAGATGACCTGGGTGAGGGCCACTCTGTTCAGGAGACCCTGCTGGGACACCATCCTTGGGAATGTGTCCGTATTCCACTTGGAAAATCCACTTTCATTCACCCTTCATTCATTCATTTGTATATACATACATACACATAGAAGTGTCTGTGTGTTACATGCACAGTTGACCCTTGAAGACCATGGGTTTGAATTGCATTGACCTGAATTGCATAAGGCACTTAAGTATGCAGATATTTTTCAATAAATGCAATACAGCACTGTAAATGTGTTTTCCTTATGCTTTTCTTAAAATTTCTCTCCAGCTCACTTTACTGTAAGAATACACAAGTGACAGCTACAAAATAAGTGTTGTTTATGTAATTGGAGAGACCTCTGGTCAACCATTGTTATTAGGTTTCAGGGAGAGTGAAAAGTTGTACATGGATTTTCAACTGGGCGAGGGGACTTGTCAGCTTCCAACCCCCATGTTACTCAGCTGTCAACTGCATGTAAAATTTCCCTTCTGTACTCTTCCCTATAACTGCCTGGAGACGCCAGTGTGGGAAGAAATTTCTCCAAATCAAAGCAGAAATCCTTACCCTTGTGTGATGGCTGCTCCCAAGTTGTCTCCATCTTTCATCCTCCACCCCCTCAGTGGGGACCACTTAATTTTTGTCATGAATCTTTTGGGGTTCAATGATAATGAAATCCAACAGATACAGAGAGCATTCTCCATTTCCCTTGCCCTGACTCCCTAAAGCTCCTGTAGTAATAACACTCTTTTGCATTTGACTGCTCTCACAGCCAGGAAGTCCCCTGGCTTTGGCACATCTGTACAAAATCAATGTCCTGTTATACTTGATCTTTTATATTTCTTTTATAACAGTACCCAGTGTCTGGTGCCTTGGATCCTTCCTGGGGGCAGAGGCATAGGCTATTTCAGTTGTCCTTTCTCTTTGGACACTAGGTTCTCTTTTCTTTCTTGCTACTCTTCTCTCTTCAACCTGGGGCTTTGGCATCTGTGGTACAGTGTCAGGCTGCCTTCCCATCTGACCTGCGTGTGTCACCATCCACTCCAGAACCCCGGGGGGCCATCACTGGAGAAGAGCTAGGTCCTCAGGCCCTGTCCATTGTCTCTCTTGCTGTGGGTGATTCATCTTTCTCTTGACTCCAGTGACAGTGGGCTGCTGCAGACCTTCGTGTCTGGCTGCTAGGTGTTTCCCATTTAGACTGCTCTCAGTGACTGGGGAGAATGTTCTGGAAGTATGTGCTCCACGGGGCACTGGCTGTGCCTCTCTTCCGATCTTCATCGTGTTTCCAGATGTCTGAGACAAACGTGGAGTGCAAAGAAATAGCCATGGATACTTTTCAGGTCCACTGCTAGTGTGCCTAGGCACTGCTTTCGTGTCATGAAGTCCAGGAGGATGCTAGAGAGACCAGGCCCTGCAGGATGGAGCGCCAGACTTTGAGGCTTGTGTCCCTTTACCCCAAAGTGGCCGTGATGGGTGAGCCACCTTGTGTTAGCCAGGCTGCACACAGGCTGCCAGTTTTTCTGTTAGCAAAGGGTGGAGGGAGGGGCCTCGGATGGAGATGCAAATCTCGCAAACCTTGTACCATCACTTCCTGGGGAGGAGTGACAAAGGAGTGAGGCATGGGAGAAGGACGGTGTCCCTGGGAGGTGAAGAGGTCCACTAGGCACCGGGGTAAGCGTGGCACAAAGCTGAGTCAGGCCATGGGAGCATCAGAGACAGGCACGGATACAGGATCTTGGTCTCCAAACCTGGAGGTCTGACACAGGGAGCAAAGGTTTGGGATCTTGGTGGCTGCCATGTCTGGACAGGACTAGAAAAATCGGCTCCAAAGGAGCCCAGGCCAGGGGGCTGTGGGTATTTGGCCATGTGTCCCTTCCATTAGGCAAGAGAACACATTTGGCCTGGGTAGGCCCAGGGGGTTGAACCTTTTGTGTTCAAGCTGTTTTCCTCACCTTGGGGCCAGGTCCTGATGTATATGGTCTGATTTCTCCCTAGCTTAAAGTGGTCCCCATTTGGGGCGCCTGAGTGGCTGAGTCGATTAAGGGTCCATCTCTTGATTTTGGTTCAGGTCATGATCTCAGGGTTGTGGGATAGAGCCCCACATTGGGCTCTGCTGGGTTTGGAGCCTCCTTAAGATTCTCTCCCTCTGCTTCCCCCCACCTCCACCGACCCATTCCTGCTCTTTCTCATGCTCTCTCTAGAAAAAGAATGATTAAAAAAAAAGTGGTCTCTGTCTGCCCCTGCTGCAGGCTGATGGGTGCACTACAGAACATATACCCCATGTGGGAAATCCCAGGAGTCTTCACAAAGAGGATCCAGTTCATACATCTGTATATTGGGAGGTTGCTATGGAATATGGTGTTCCTGGGCTGCAAAGTTCCTGAAGTGTGTGAGGAGAATACCTGGATTCTCTCACTTTGGGGGATGATGTCCACCTCAAGATGCTAATCCTGGTCACGTCTGCTCCTGTTCCCTCCCATCCTTAGTGCATATCCACACCCTTTGTCATATGGGACAGGTAGGGCTGTCTGGGATACAGTGGGGCCTGGGCCTCAGATTCTTTTTAGTGGGAACCAAAGTAAACAAAACAACTCTAGCTCTAACTTGTGGTGCACTGGCATTATTCTTCCTTGTCTGGGCCTACTACCAAAATCATCAAGAAAAAAAATTTTTTTTAAGATTTTATTTATTCATTTGAGACACAGAGATGCAGAGAGCGAGCATAAGCAGGAGAGGCAGAGGGAGAGGGAGAAGCAGGCTCCCCACTGAGCAGGGAGCCCAATGTGGGGCTGGATCCTAGGACCCTGGGATCATGAGCCGAAGGCAGACGCTTAACCATCTGAGACACCCAGGCGCCCCAAGGAAATTCTTTATCCTGTCTGCAAAATGCCGCCCTGACAAGGTGGCTGTCACCTCCCCTTTCTCCTGTTCCTGTGGCGTCTTGGCCTGGGCACTCCAGTCCTGGGTTCCTTGTTGCCCTGAGACCCGAGGAACTCCACTGGCCGAACTTGCTTTGGACTGAAGCCGAGGATCCACACGCCAGATGACCTGGATGATGAGCTTCAGGGACTGGGTTCTTAACATGGCGGCTGCCGAGGCCACGCCCCCACAGCCCGGGGAGGCCTGCATTCTTTGTAGCCGGAGCTGGGCTCCGTCCATCCTGTGTTGTTCCCTCACTGATATTGGAGGTTGCCAGGCTGCTGGGTCTGATCCAGAATGTTCTGGGTGCCCCAGTCCCACCCTCCTTCCCACCATAGGGCTTCCTCAGAGGATCCACAGACAGCATCTGCAGGCTTTGCTCAGAAAGTATCCCCCTGATGGCACTGTTGCTCCAGAAGTGCCAACACAAGGCTTTGGCAAGTGTGGCTGCTCAGCCTTTTGAGAATCAGAAAAGGCCCCCGGTTGGGGGCGGTGGGGGAGGCTGGTGTTAAAAGTCATCCATGCTGGGCGCCTGGGTGGCTCAGTTGGTTAAGCGACTGCCTTCGGCTCAGGTCATGATCCTGGAGTCCCGGGATCGAGTCCCGCATCGGGCTCCCTGCTCAGCGGGGAGTCTGCTTCTCCCTCTCCCACTCCCCGTTTGTGTTCCCTCTCTCGCTGTGTCTTTCTCTGTCAAATAAATAAATAAAATCTTTAAAAAAAAAAAAAAAAGTCATCCATGCTTTTCAAGTGGGGTTGACTCTACTAGGCTGTTGGGGCAGGTCCTGGTTTTTTCCTTTGGGTTTCTTGCTGGCAGTAGGAATATCCATATAGACACTCAAGGAATACATCCATCACCACATCTCAGAGTTTTAAGCCTGCATTTCCTAGCAACAGGGACCCTGTTTTCTCTGCATTCTTGTGGCTGGAGATCCATATGGGTGTTCTGGGGCAGAATCCTAGTTTTCCAAGGACATTAATTTATAGCAATAGGTGTCAGGATGACCTGTGTGGTCCCCTGTTCTCCTTGAGGTATTGCCTCTCTTCTGTGCTCAGCGAAGTACTACATCTAGCTTTAGGGCTCAGGAGCCAGCCCTAGAGGGAATAGGCAATTATGGCAGCAAGAGGAACTGATAAGGTCCAGGTCTGGTTAGAAGAGAGGAGGTGGATTGCCCAGGCTCACCTCCAGGAGCCTCAGGCAGTCACTTTGCCGTTGGGTGCCCCCAGGATGGTTGTGGACAGGTAGGGGGCGGTGAGGTGCATGGGACAGTGGCCCCGTGGCTCCGTCTACACAGTTATGACCTTGATGAGGATCATTTGCTCAGCAGCCTTTTCTAAGCAGCAGTTCTTGAGAGAATGTCTGTACTCTACCCTCAAACCCCCAGTCATTCGTTTATTCGTACATATATAAATCGTGTGTATATGGAAATATGTATTTCCAAACTCCTGTACTTTTCCGTAATGCCTTGGAGATGCTACTGTGGGTAGAAATTTCTCCCAAAGCAAAAGCTCTTAACCGTTACTTGGGGACCGTTCCCAATTTGTCCATCTGTCTTCTAATCCCCTTCCTGCATTGGGAACCTCTTGTTGTTTTTCATTGTGTATGTTTTAGCATTGAATGCCATTGACAACAATCAGACACAGAGGGCCATCTACATTTCACCTGTTTTTGCCTCCACAATGCTCACAGAATAATATACATTCTTTTGTCTTTGGCTGCTGTCCCAGCATCTAGGTGGCCTTGGCACATCTTGCCAGAGTAAACGTCCTGTTCCGCTTGAACCTGTCCTTTTCTTACAGCTACCCCGGGTAGGGTGCCTGTGTCTCTGCCTGGGGGCAGGAACATAGGTTATTTAATGTGTCCCTTCTCTTTGGACTTTAGATTTCTCTTTTCATCCTCTTCTATGACAGGAGTGGCTCTGAGGCTGCGGACAGGTTTCTGTTTACCAGAGTTCGAGAGCACATGACCGGATACGTTTTCCAGTGTCATTGTCCACCCAGAGGAAATCAATCAGTTGGTCAAACTGTAAGTCAGCCACATCCTGGAGTAAATGCCTTCATCACCAGAAAGTCAATGTAGTGGGTCTGTTTGGGGCCAGAGAGGAGAAAGTTGGTGCCCATTTACCTGCATGTCACATGACCTGCTGGTCAGTTGAGGATCCATTTATAGAGAAGGATCCTAAGGATATAGGACTCTGAATTCTTTGGGTCAGGGTACACTATTGGTAGGGGGTAGGGGTGCAGGTCTTGTTTTGTTTCTATCCGTTGCTTACTTAATAAGCTTTAAAAGCCTTCGGCTGAGATGGAACTTGCAAGGCAGTTCCAAAGGAAAATGGCCATCATTGTGAGCCAGTGTTTAGGGCTTGAAATGTCCATGTCATTTGTGATAAAATTGGGTTGGTGGGAAATGGGAAAGCCTGGTAATGAGTCTGGGGCTGGGGTACTTTCTGAATTGATTTTCGCTGATGTGTATACAACTCTGAATATGCTAACAACCACTGAATTGTTCACTTTAAAGAAGTGAATTGTACGGTATATACTGCAGTTAAAGCAGTACTCAGAGGGAATTATAATTGTATGAACATGTATTTTAAAAAAAGAGGAGACTTTAAATCAACAACCTAACTGTTGATTTTTAATATTAGAAATCAGAAGATCAGCAAGCTAACACAAAGCAAAAGCAGAGAGAAGGAAATAATTAAGGCAAGGATAAAGGAAATACAGAATAGGAGAAGAAAACTAAAAGTCAGTTCTTTGAAAAGATTAAATTGATAGATCTTTAGCTAGACTGAATGGAGAAAATAGAAATAACTGAAGTTAAAAATGTAAGGTAAGGGGACATTATGGCCTATGTCAGAGAAATCAGATGAGTTGACTGGATTGTATTATGAACAACTGTACTCAAAAATTAAATAATAAGGTAAAATTAGTAGAAAGACACAAGGTACCCAAAGCTGACTCAAGAATGTATAGATGATCTTAATCAAAATATGTAACTGCTAAAGGTCTGTTAAGTAGTTAAAAATCTCCTATCACATACAATTCCAGGACAAGATGTCATCACTGGGAAATTTCACCACTTAAAGAGTAATTGGCACTAATCCTCAAATCTTCTAATAAATTGGGAACACATCTGTATTAGGGCTCCCCAGAGAAATTGAGCCATATAGAGAAATGGAGAGATTTATTTTATGAAATTGGTTTGTGTGATAGTTGAGGCTGAGAAGTACAAAATCTGCACGGCAGGCTGGCATGCTTGAGATCCATGAGATGGAGTGTTATGGCAGAGTGGAGGTAGAATTCCCTCTTCTTTGTGGGACTTCTATTGTTTTTCTCCTATGGCCTTCAACTAATTGGATAAAGCTCACCTGTCTTGTAGATAGTAATCTGATTTAATGATTGAAATGTTAATCTCATCTAAAAATATCTTTATGTCACCATTTAGATTGGTGTTGGACCAAACATCTAGGTGCCATGGCTTAGCCATGTTCACACATGAGATTAACTGTCATAGCATCCTATGTCATTCTTTGAGACCAGCATTACCCTGGTACCAAAGCCAGGCAAAAATAACACAAGAAAACTACAGGCCAATATCTTGTCTGACTATACACATAAAAATCCTCAGCAAAATACTAGCAAACATAATCCAAGCATATTTAAAGAAAGATTATATACCAAGATCAAATGAGTTTTACTCCAAGAATGCAAGGGTGGATGAACATGAGGAAATTAATCCATGTAATATACACATAAATAGAACGAAGGTGAAAACCCACGTGATCATCTCAATTGATGCAGAATAACCCCTTGACAAAATACCCTTTTTTAAAAAAAAGATTTTATTTATTTATTTAACAGAGAGAGACACAGCGAGAGAGGGAACACAAGCCTGGGGAGTGGGAGAGGGAGAAGCAGACTACCCATTGAGCAGGGAGCCCGATGCGGGGCTTGATCCCAGGACCTGGGATCATGACCTGAGCTGAAGGCAGACGCCCAACAACTGAGCCACCCAGGCGCCCCTGACCCATGACTTTTAATTGGTTTGTTTTGTCACTGAAATGTACACTTGATAATACTGTAGGTCACCATGTCAAATCCTGATAATGAATTTTTCAAAGGTGCAGAATATAAGATCAACATGCAAACATGGTAGTGTTGGCCATAAATGCAACCACATGTATCTACTTCTGGTCGATGGAAGCTTACACACAGACACTAGAAAGAGAAGGCAATGTGAAGATAGAACAGAGATATGTGGCCATGAACCAAGGGATGCCAAAAGTTCTGGAAGGTGGAAAAGGCAAGGAAGAAATTGTCTCCTGTAGCTTCTAGGGAATGTGGCCCTACCAACACCTCAATTCTTCTGCCCCCCAGAACTGTGAGAGAGAAATTTTTGTTGTTACAAACCACTCAGTTTGTGGTAATTTGTTGTGGCAGCCCTAAGAAACTAATACAATTATCCTTACACCACTTTAATTCCTTTTTACCTTCTACACGAATTTCATGTTCCCTATTGCATTTCCAATTATTTAGATACTGTACTGAAAAAGAAACATAAGATGGTGAGTTCACAAAGGGAAAGAGTCAGCAATCATATTCTCTTAACATCATACCATACTTGTACACAGCTATGCAGTTACTTGCACATTAATGACAACCAGTGCCTAGAAGATGCCCTTTGATCATTTGACTTTGTGGAAAAACCTCTAGTCAGGGTTTTTGCCTTTGATTATTAGACTCCAGTCTGGAGAATCTAGTGCTGCTATTCAAGAATCAATACGTGGAGTTCAGGTTTATATATTTATTTCTGCTTCGTTTCATAATTTAGAGCAGACAGTATGATTATGGAGCAGGACATCCCTGAACAAAGGTAATAGTGGATATAATATACCAGTTAGTAGGGGCTCCTGGGTGGGCTCAGTTGTTAAGCGTCTGCCTTCGGCTCAGGTCATGATCCCAGGGTCCTGGGATCGAGCCCCGCTTCGGGCTCCCTGCTCCGCGGGGAAGCCTGCTTCTCCCTCTCCCACTCCCCCTGCTTGTGTTCCTGCTCTCGCAATCTCTGTCAAATAAATAAATAAAATCTTTAAAAAAAAATAATATACCAGTTAGTAGAGGTAAAGGAGTTGGAGGAGGAGGAGCAATTCCTAGGGATAGAGGTGGTGCTGGGAGAGCTGGTGGCAGGGAGGTCCTGGAATTTATGAGCAACCTCCAAGTCCATGTTCCTATAATATAAATAATTCAATGTTTAAATACTTTTAATAGAATATGCAGCCCAGAGTGCACAGCAATGGACACTTGTGACTTTACAGATTAATATCAATTTATCAGCATTCAGTGACAGTACATGCAAAGGACTTGTATAGATATTCGATGAGCACTTTAAACACTACACAGTGACTACTTCCGCTAACACTCTGATACTAGGAGAGCTGGCCTCCTCATCAAAAGCCTTGTGAAATAGTACTGCAAAATAATGAAAACCTAGATTTCATGATAAACCTATGCAAAGGAGAATTCCTCTATCCGGCTGGGACTGTTAGACTAGTTGGTTCACATATGGATAATACAAGGTCACGGGTTGATCCCTAAGGGAGCAGAGTGCCAAGAGTCCGTCTTACAGCAGTGGGGACTGAGCTGTTTTCTAATACCAATAACTAAAAATAAGTAATATCCATTTGCATAGGAACAATGCTTATCAAAAATTTTTCCTCACTTTTGATCGTCATTAGGAGTCCATAATGTAGTTAGGAAAACTAGTTTGATCTCACTACTTAAAAAGAGTTACCAAACTCTAGGAATTTAAGTGACTGATGCAATGTCTTGGATTTAATCAGTTCTAAAGCTTAGACCTCCTAATAAAGATTTTAAGTGTAATGGGATATTTTGGCATAGATAACTTTATATATCCACCTACATTTCCTTTTTTGACATGATGGTAGTTGAGGTTTAAAGAGTTGTAAAAAGCTTCTGGAATTATTAAAATTATTGAGGATTTTCTTTTTGCAAGGAATTACCATGGACCCAATTTTTCAAATGATCATGAAAATTTCCTCTCAGCAGTGTTGCTCCAAAGCATATTCTGTCACAATATCCAGGCCAATTTAATGAGCTTTTTCCCCACCTGAAAAAGATACGTTGTTTTGAAAAATCTTATTTGTAGAGTTATTGAAACTAAAATGCGTAATTGCAAGTCTGGTTGTGGTCACATTTTCCTTCCATCTGACAAGATCATTTTCTTTTATTTATTTGAGACAGAGTGTGCACGAGCTGGAGGGAGGGAGAAGATGACACTGAGGGAGAGAAAGAACCTCAAGCAGACTCCCTGCTAAGTGCAGAGCCCTACTGGCCTGGATCCCAGGACCCTGAGATCATGACCTGAGCTAAAACCAAGAGTCAGATGCTTAACCACCTGAGCCACCCCGGCGCCCCTAGATTATTTTCTACCATTGAACTCAGTGTGACAGGACAAAAAGTCTATGTAGCTTCATTACCTTGGTCTGATGTTGCTGGAATTCTGTTCCAAGGTCTTTGAATTTTTATTCCTTGAAGCTCATCTTGAACTTGTGGTCAGGTTCTGAATTCTTCACTTCTGTGCATTAATCACCACTATGAATGTACAGTTTCAGGAAGGCCTTAAATAATAATACATGGTAAATAAATGGAGGATTATTTGCTTGTTGAAGTCTCAGACACTCAGAAGTTCAGAGTTCCTGATTATTTTCATGACAGTTCTCTGTGGAGGCAGGGCTGGTGGCCGTCGTGGTAGCAAGATGAAATACACCCCTGACTTAAGGTAAAAAACCATTTCTCACTTTTGGAAAATAAAAATGAAAAAAATGAGAGGACAGAGTAGTTTTTCTTCATATACTGTGACCACATTTATTGTTCTGTTGAAAATTGATTGTACTTAACTTCTAAGACTTAATTAAAAAGCGAATCCTCATAATAAGCCAATGGCTCAGAAGGAATTCTCATTCATGCCTGGTGGCAATGCTAAATGCCACTTTAGAAGACAGTTTTCATACAAAAGTAAACATATTCTTAAAAAGATTTTTTTAGAGAGGGTACAGGTGGGGCGGGGGGCAGAGGGAGAAGCAGACTCCCCTCTGAGCAGGGAGCCTGACGTGAGGCTCTATCCCAAGACCCTGAGATCATGACTGAGCCGAAGGCAGACGTTTAACCAACTGAGCCACCCAGGTGCCCAAAAGTAAACATCCTCTTACCATAAGATCCTGCAGTTGCACTTACTGGTATTTATTTACCTGAGTGAGTTTCGAAAACATGTCTGCACAGAAGCCTGTACGTGAATGCTTATAGCAGCTTTATTCGTAATTGCCAAAACATGGAAGCAACCAAGATGTCCTTCAGTAGGTGAATGGATAAATGAATGGTAAATGTAAATGGAATAAAAGAAATAAACAATCAAGCTACAAAAAGACACTGGGGGATGGGGGAGGGTGGCACCTGGGTGGGGTCCTGGGATTGAGCCCTGCATCGGGCTCCCTGCTTGGCTGGAAGCCTGCTTCTCCCTCTCCCACTCCCTCTGCTTGTGTTTCCTCTCTCGCTGTCAAATAAATAAAATCTTAAAAAAAAAAAAGATCAGTAGTTAAAAGGGATTCCACAGGAGGGATGAGATGAATAGGTGGAACACAGGGAGGTTTTTTTTAGGGCAGTAGAACTCTGCTGTATGATAATGTAATGGTGGATACATACCCTTATGTATTGTGAAAACCCACAGAAATACAACACAAATGACTGTGGACTTCATTACCCCTTGTAACAAATGTACCACAGTAATGCAAACTGATAGTAATAGAAGAAACTAGAAGGAGGGAGTAGGTGAGGGATATGTGAACTCTGTACTTTCCAGTCATTTCTTTATAAACCTAAAACTATTCAAAAAATAGTCTATTAATTTTTAAAAAAAGCTATCAAGCAGTTCAGTTTCTTAACTGTATGGCCTTGAAAAGAGACTGTACTGATAGAATGCTCAAATGAATGGACATTAATGCAAATTAGAATCTTTCTACTTCAACCTTCATTCTCTAGCATCCAAAAAGAGGTGCTTCTGAGTGTAAAATAGTTATGTCTTCTGAGATGGCTGAAGCAAACCACTTCCATGAAATGTTATGAGAATAAAGGAGGGAGGTTAAAATATAGTACTAGGCCAGAGAGAGCATCTGACAGGGGTGATGGGTTCCAGAATATACCACCCCAAAGTATGTCTCTTTGAAACAGGGACTGTTTTAAGCTAAAGGCCACTGAGAACCAGCCAACATAGGAAAGGTTCCAAGAACAGCACAAGCTTTCTTTTGTAAAGGAAATTTCCATTGGTAAAAAGTCTCTCTCATTACTATTTAATTCTTTCCCTAGCTTTATTGAGATATAATTGACATATAACATGGTGTAAGTTTAAGGTGTACCATGTGATTTGATATACATATATCAAAGATAAACATACATCTCATGAAATGATTACCACAATAAGGTTTAGATAACATGCATCACCACTATGTAGTTACCTTTGTGTGTGGTGAGAACTTTTAAGATCTCTTGGCAACTTCGCCATTAACTATAGTCACCATGCTGTACACCAGATCCCCAGAATAAATAATTTTATTATTTTAAAAAGATTTTATTTCTTAGAGAGAGCACAAGCAGGGGGAGCGGCAGGCAGAGGGAGAAGCAGGCTCCCCACGGAGCAGGAAGCCTGTTGGGGGACTCGATCCCAGGACCCTGGGATCATGACCTGAGCTGAAGACAGACGCTTACAAGACTGGGGTAGCCACCCAGGTGTCCCTTATTCATTTTATAATTCGAAGTTTGCACCCTTGGACCACCTTTACTCATTTCCCCCACCCCTGCCTCTGGTAATCACCAGTCTACTCTGTTTCTTTGAATTAGTTTCTTTTTTAGATTCCACATATAAGTAAGGTCATACAGTATTTGCCTTTCTCTGTTTGACTTCTTTCACTTAGCACAATGCCCTCAAATTTCATCCATGTTGTTGTAAGTGGTCACATTTTCTTTTCTAGGACTGAATAATATTCCATGGTGTGTGTAATATATGTATATATCACATTTTCTTTATTCCTTTACCATTAGACATCTAGGTTATTTCCATGCTTTGGCTATTGTGAATAATGATGGATGCATCAGTGAAGATGCAGGTGCAGGTATCTCTTCAAGATAGTGATTTTATTTCCTTCGGATAAATACCCAGTAGGAGTGCTGAATCATATGGTAGTTTTATTTTTAATTTTTCGAGGAGCCTCCATACTGTTTTCCATAGTGGCTATACCAATTTATATACACCAACAGTGTATAAGAGGTCTCTTTTCTCCACATGCATGCCGAACTTAATGTCTTTTATCAGCTTTTATGAATGCAGAAGGCATGACTTAAATATGCATTAACAAACCCTTGTTTACCATACATTTCCTGGTTACCCTCCCATACCTTGCCTCCACTCCTTCACCCCTCACCAGAAACCCAAACTTCCTTTTCCTTGTTTAGCCTAAGGTGGTTTTTATAAGCCCAAATTCAAACCACCCCTTTGGGTTACTCATCACTGGGTACTCCCAATGTGTACTTAAGCTATGCACATGTTAATAAAGTTCTGTTTTTGTCTTGTTGAGATTTTCCTCCACCAGGGACAATGATCTGGTGCATCCTGTCCCAGCCCTACCTCATCAGGCTTCTAAATAGGTTCAAACAAGCCTGAAAATTTGAGTGAACACAGCCTAAGTCTGGCTCTATCAAGATAGATAATACTTCCATCTTTTTTTCCCCTCTTTGTTGCAAATGTCACCCTGGGTCATTTTGGAAGGTCACACACATCCCAATGATGTGATTTCTGTTTCTAAAAAAGATACATCTTTCTAGTAGAATTGTCTGAGAGTCTGTGGAATAAAAATTTTAACTGTTAGGAAATATTCATTCCCAGCATAGATTTGGCCTTTAGAAATTAAAGTCATTTAGATCCAACCCTAAAGAAAGATCGGGTGAGCAATATGGATAATAATAGTAATGACTGGGATCAAACCTGAAATATTACTTAATAATTATTTCATCCATTCATATCTGAGTCCCTGGAAAATATCCCACTGTGGCTTATCCAAATCTTCTCTAGTATATTTAAATTTCAAACACTCCTCAAAGTCTTCATGGTCAGTCAGTGACCTTGTTTCTGGGTTCACTGAGAAGATGTGACCTTGGTCAGCAGCTTCACTGCTATCCATGTTAAGATTCCTCTGAATCCGGATCGCCTGGGTGGCTCAGTTGCTTAGGTGTCTGCCTTCGGCTTGGGTCGTGATCCCAGGGTCCTGGAATTGAGTCCTGCATCGGGCTTCTTGCTCAGCGGGGAGCCTGCTTCTCCCTCTGCCTGTGCTCTCTTTCTCTCTGACAAATGAATAAATTAAAAAAAAAAGATTTCTCTCAATCCATATTCCCATTTCTCCTCCTCTAAAATTAACTTCTCATGTGCTTTTTGAGCATAGTGCCCAAACAAGGACACCGTCCACTATTTCCTTCTGTAAAAGGTTTATTGCTACATTTGCGGAGAGGCGCATAACCTACTTGTAATTTAAAAATTAACCACACCAGTCCTATGTGAGCGGAAAGAGGTCTTCTTGGAAGTCCACTAATCTTATCCTCTCTTCTTAGTGATGAAGCTACGATCCAAGAAATATAAATGACTTAAAACCACAACCAATTGGTGGCAAAGTTGAGCTCAGATCTTAAAACGAATTCATTATCATTTTATTACTACTTTATATTGCCTTTTTTTTTATTCTTATGTTAATCCCCATACATTACATCATTAGTTTTAGATGAAGTGTTCCATGATTCATTGTTTGTGCATAACACCCAGTGCTCCATGCAGAATGTGCCCTCCTCAATACCCACCACCAGGCTAACCCATCCTCCCACCCCCCTCCCCTCTAGAACCCTCAGTTTGTTTTTCAGAGTCCATCGTC
>NC_138385.1:28337833-28367064 GCF_054177405.1 Leptonychotes weddellii
CATCGTCTCTCATGGTTCGTCTACCCCTCCGATTTCCCCCGCTTCATTCTTCCCCTCCTGCTACCTTCTTCTTCTTCTTCTTTTTTTTTTTTTTTCTTAACATATATTGCATTATTTGTTTCAGAGGTACAGATCTGACTTTATATTGCCTCTTAAAAGGACTCAGAATAAGAGAAGGAATCCAGATAGTCACTGGAAGAAAGTTCTTCCATTTGATAACAGAGAATAAAATGGAGCAAACATTGCTAAGAGAGTAATTTAAAATGGAGTCAGGAGGACACTGAAAAAGTGGGACCTATGTTTCCTGTCTCAAACTCTCAGAATTGGTGCTGACTTCAGCTAAAAGCCAAGGCATCTGCTGCATGTTCGAACTGAACATAAATGGGGGTGCCTGGGTGGCTCCGTCAGTTAAGTGTCTGGCTCTTGATTTCAGCTCAGGTCATGGTCTCAGGGTCATGAGATCAAACCCTGCATTGGGGGCGTGGAGCCTGCTTAAGATTCTCTCTCTCGCTCTGACCCTCCCTCCCCCTCCCTCCCCTTGCTCACATGCAGGCACATGCTCTCTCTAAAATAAATAAAATCTTTAAAAAAGAATTGAACATAAATGGACTTTCCACCTAGCACTACTCTTAACAACCAGTCACATTTCATTCAAAACAACTTATGTAAATGCCCTCTTTCCTCCTTAAAAACCCTCAGCTTTGTCTCTCCAGAGCACACTTTTGATTTCAGTTGACTCTGTCTCCCAGATTGCAAATCCCAAGACCCCCAATAAACGTACAAATTTTATTTTGCAGATTGCAGTTCTGCCTTTCAATATTACATGGTGTCAGGAGTGACGTCCAAAGTGACCAGTCGCCATCTCCAGCACCGCCATGGATTTGAGTGAGGTACCTAAAAGAGTCTCTTTCATGCATCTCCTCAGTGGCTTTGGGTCATGGTGGTTAAGTCCTCTTGGTCCTGAACCTCGAGGTTTAGGCCTTTAGTTGGGTGTTCTGTCTTGCTGGCTTCCATCCTCACTCATATTGGAGAGGATTCTGTCTTCACGTTTCCTAGTGGAAGATTCCTGTTTAGTAGTCTTCTGAGTACTAACTCATGGGAAATCCTGCTTCTAAGAAGGGCTTATATGACCAACCCTCTTCTGGGACTCCTGCAGGTTTTATGTTTAAAGAATATGGTCCTTCCTGCTATAAATTTTTGCCCTGTTGGACTCCTATTACCTGGGATGATTTAAAACTCCACTGGCTATGATGGGGCAAAAATTAGTTCACTTGCATGCACAATTGGAAAAAGGCTATAAAGCCAAACAAAGCCAGTGGAAAGCTTCTTTTAATTGGTATCTAGAGGCCTTAAAAAGAAAAACTGAGAAGTTTGCTTCCCTTCAGGCAGTTAGCTTCCAATTCGGATCTTTCCAAGAGGCTTCCAAAATTAGAAAAACAGGCCAAATCCTGACAAACTTCCCCTTCCTTCACACTCACCCACCACTCCATCTCCTTTTACTCTATATCCATCCTCAGCTCAACATCCCTTATACGCTGGAGACCCTCACCCCTCTCCAGATCCTATGGGACCTAAAGCTCCCCTTTACCCCCATCTTATTGCTGCCCCATCTAAGGTTAAGCCTGGGGAAGCAGGAGTTGCCTAGACTTCCTTCCCTCCTGGTCAAAAGCTGAATTATGGACCACAGCTGAAGAATTCCCCAAAGCCACTGAAGATCTTTATAAATTTGCTGAGGAATTTGCCATTGTGATCCAAACATACGAACTTTTTTTTTTTCTGATTTAAATCAACTAATCATAATCCTAGTTGATGGAGGACAGGCTAGGAACTGCATGCATCTAGTTGAGGTAACACTAGATGATTTCTCCAAATGGAGAGCCACTGACAGAACAGAAGCCCTTTAAGTGAGAAAGAGACTCTGAAACTATTCCTAAGGCTTTCCCAAAATCCACAGATAGGGGAAAAAAATTCAACAGTGTATTCAAAAACCTGAAGAATCTGTTCTCAATCATTTTAACCAACTAGAGACGATCTTTCCCAAAAACTCTGGCCTTTCTGCTATCGATCAAACCACTTATACCATTTTTAATTCCATCTTTGTTGATGGCTTAGTTGAAGAACTGTCGTTCCTCATAAAGAGAGTTTATTTAAATTGGCGGACTATGCAAACTCCTGATCTTGTTAATCTGCCAATCCACTAGCTTGACCTTATTCAGAGACTAATAAAAAGAAAGCCACCTAGATTATGAACCTTTAGTTCCAACAGTTAAGAACTAACCAAAGTAAACGCCCATTCAGGGTTGTGGCACTATTCCAAAAGGTACCTGTCATTACTATAAAAAGCTGGAACATTTAAAAACAGATTGCCTAAAACTGAGAAGATTGACCCAAGGCAAGGTTAGTCAACCTTCCCTGTCTCCATTTCAAGTACCCCAGGGAAAGGATCCTTTCACCAATCTCAACAGTAGAGCTGCTCTGAGGACTTATGGAGGCAACTTTATCTCTGTACCCCCCATAGTTAGATCAGTTAGATCAGTTTCTCCCAAAGTATTGGTTTGGAGGAGAGGGAAAATCCCCTCTCTCTATTAGGGCTTTACTTACCAGTTTTAGACCCAACCAGCGTCTTCGGTCCCCTTCCTCAAACCGTACAATTGTTTGGGGTTTCTAATCACTCTATGACTGTTTTAAATCTTTTCCCATCCCATTCCAGCTGGAACCTATTCAGAAACATCCATTTCTCCCGACTCCTTTGGCTCCCATTCACTCACTAGGTCGAGATTATCTTGAAGCCCATCAGGCACACATCTCCTTTTCACAAAAGGCTGAAATATTTTTAAATACGGAACCCTGAAATCCAAATCTTCAGGAAAATCCCAAAACCTTAAATCCCCGTCCTTTCTCTAAAACCCCTCCCCAGAACCTCTCCTAGCTCCGTCCCTGAGACACAACCAGTATCAGGTACGTCCATTGCACTGCCCATCAAAATGTAAATTGATAAAAAGTACGTACTAAGGCCATCCAAGGAATTAAACCTACCATTGAGGACTGTTTACAGAAACCTGTAACACCCTCATCCTCCTTGTCTGTAAACCACACGGAAGAGGATTGAAGTTTGTACAGGACCCCAGGGAAATCAATAATATTGTTACTCCTCAGCACTCTGTAATACCCAGTCCTCACACCTTGCTCATAGCCATTCCTCCTAACAGCAAAACTTTTACCACTGTAGACCCTTGCAGTGCCTTTAGCATACCTGTTGACCCTGAAAGCCCATTGTTATTTGCCTTCATCTGGGAAGGGCAGTATGCATAAACTTTTATGCCACAGGGCTACACTGAAAGCCCCACTTATTTTTCTAAATGCTGAAAGCAGACTTTTTTTTTTTTTTTTTAAGATTTCTATTTATTTGACAGAGTATGTGCACAAGCAGGGGAGCTTCAGAGGGAGAGAAAGAAGCCAAGCAGGGAGCCCGACATGGGGCTCAATCCAAGGACCCCGGGATCATGACCTGAGCCAAAGGCAGACACCCCACCAACTGAGCCACCCAGGTGCCCCGAAAGCAGACATTTTAGACATAGAATTCTCTGAAGGCTCTTCCCTGTTACAGTATGTGGATGACCGGTTTCTTTGTTCTCCTTCTCAAGAGGCTTGTACTGAAGATAGCCTTCACTTTCTAAAGGCCCTGGCTAAAAAGGGATGTAAGGTGTCTAGGGAAAAACTGCGATTTTATTTGCCCCAGGTTAAATACTTGGACACCATAGTTCAAATCAGGGATTACTCCTTGATCCAAATAGAGTCCAGGGACTGTTGTCTTGCCTACCTCCAGACACCAGCTACGCAGATTTGGGGGCTTAGCTAGATCCTGTAGAAATTGGATAGCTCAATTTCTAGTCTTGGCCCGACTGCTTTTCTCTCTTTTCAACTCTGACAAACCTGACCCCGCCCCCTTACTTGGGACCAAGAAAGTCAAGAAGCCTTCATAAAAATAAAGCATGGCCTCTTGAATCCTCCAGCCCTGGGACACCCAAACTATGACCTACCATTCTTTCTCTTCACCCCTGAAAGAGAAGGGAATGCCCGTGGGGTTCTAACCCAGTGAGATGGGGACCAGTACAGGCCTATGGGCTCCTATTGCCACAGCCAAGGGACTGCCACCCCGCATGAGCGCTTACAGCTGCAGGTGTGAATTACTGGAGAACGCAGAAGAAATGATCATGGGTTCATACTGACTATGTATGTTCTCTCTCCTTCAGCACTCAGCCTCCAGTAGATTAACCTCTCACAAAATTCTTCTGCTATCACCCCCAAATATTATTGCTGCGTGCTGTCATTCCTTAAATCCTACTATCCTGGGGCGCCTGGATGGCATAGTCGGCTAAGCGTCCGACTCTTGATCTCGGGTCATGAGCTTACAGTCGTGGGATTGAGCCCTGCGTTGGGCTCCACGCTCAGCAGGAAATCTGCTTGAGATTCTCTCTCCCTCTGCCTCCCCACTCATGCTCACTTGCTCTCTCTGAAATAAATCTTTGTTTAAAAAAAAAAGGTATTTAAAAAAAAAAATCCTACTATTCTGCTGCCTTTACCTTCTGGTGACTGCATCTTCTAACAGACAGACTCCTAGTGCCAAGACAGGATTTACCGGAGCTACCGCTTGAACGTGCAGACTTAGGTCTGGCTTATTGATGGTTCTTACCTTAAAGATAAAACCGGAAACTAGCAAGCTGGTTATGCAGTTGTCTCCCTAACAGGAAATATTGAAGCAGGACCTATCTCTGCAGCCACCTCAGCTCAACAGGCTGAATTATTCACCTTAACCTGAGCCCCACCCCACCCCCTGCTGACCCTCTGACATTGGCAGAAGGACAAATCATTAACATTTATATTGACAGCCACTGTACTTTTGGTATTATACGTGATTTTGAAAAATAGTTATATCTTGGAACTCTTGGCTTGGATTCTATACAAAACCCTAAGGCTTTAGTCATTATCAATATTCCTGATCATTCAGTGGCAAACATGGAGGAAGCAAAGGGGAATGTAGCCACCCAACAGGCTGCCTTTGGAAATTATAATCCACTTTTACCTACTGACTTTACCAAAAAGCTTAAAGAAACACTTAGAGAGGCCCAAGAAATTGCCTCAGGAAAGGATCAAAAATGGTCTAATCAAGGCTGTTGATTTCAGCCTGAATGAAATCTTTGGTATGGGTCAAACAGCAGACCAGTCCTCCCTGATTGCCTCCAAGAACAAATTCTTAATTATATTCATGAACTTAATCATTGAAATATTGGCAAGATGGTCCTTTGGGAAAATGTATTTTTGGAAACCATCTCTAAAAATAGCCCTTCAAGGGGCACCTGGGTGGCTCAGTCGGTTGAGCCTCAGACTCTTGATTTCAGCTCAGATCATGATCTCAGGATGGTGAGATCGAGCCGTGCGTTGAGCTCCATGCTCAGCGGGGAGGGGAGTCTGCTGGAGATTCTCTCTTCCTCTCCCCCTCCCCCTGCTCATGCTCTCTCTCAAATAATTTTAAAAAATAGCCCCTCAAATTTATGAAAAATGTCAGATTTGCCCTAAACATAACCCTGGAAACCCCTTCATAGTTCAAAGGGAGTTTTGCCTTTGCCCTCTGGGCCCTTTGAGATGTGGCAATTAGATTTCATCTAGTTGCCACCATTGCAAAAAGAAATATGTTCTAGTAATGGTTTGTAGGTTTTCTCACTGGGTAGAAGCTTTCCCTTGTCACAGACAGCAGCTTAAGCAATAGGAAAAATCCTATTAGAAAAGATTATTCCCCACTGGAAAACATCCTTGTAACTTCATAGCGAATGAGGGACCCATTTCACTGGATAGATATTACAGGCCATTTGCCACATTTAGGCAATTATGCAACATTTCTGTCATGCCTCTCCATCCTCAATCCTCTAATATTTTAGAACGAACCAGTGGCGTTATAAAAACCCAACTAGCAAAACCTAGGGATTTTTCCCACTTGCCATGGCCAAAAGCTCTTCCCTTGGTACTACTGAATCTTAGATCCACTCCCAGTGGGAGACACTCTCACCCTTTGAAATAATAACTGGAAGACCAATGAGATTAGATCAAGGTGCATATGAACCCAGCTTTTACTTAAAGGTAAGATGCTGACTTGGAGGGATTGATATAGACCCTTCGAAGAAATGAGAGATTGATAGAACAGTCTTTTCACAGTGCGCTCCTAGCAGATGAAAGACCTCAAACATCATGGCCTTCAACCTGGAGACATGGTTTATTGGAAAAGACCTCCATAACGATTCCCTCCAGCCTGGCTAGAGCGGGCCACAGCAGGTATTGCTGGCCAGTCATTGTGCTTGCTGAATTAGACGGCATTACTCAGGGATTCATGTTCCTCATTTTCAAAAGGCTTCAACATCTAACTGGACCACCAAACTGACCAGAGACCTCAAACTAACCCTTTCATGGAAAATGAAGCAGATGACATCTGTGTAGACTGCCCTCACAAGACGTGGGGTCAGGCCAGTATGATGTTCACAAGATACATCACATCAATTCTCGTGAGGCTTATTTCTCTTCCCTTTCATTTCCACTTTTGAGTGGGGAAACAATGCTATAACTCAAATGTCCCAATCCCTTGCTACTTCTGAAAACCTTTCTGTTGGGTTTGTCACCATGCTCCTACTGGGTCCTTTATTGATAATAATGACCCCGTAATGTTACCTATATACAGTTTCACCATGGTCCCAAATATTTCCATTAGTTACAGCAAAACACCTCCCTCTATCACTTTTCATGTCAAGATATTCTTGCCTTAAGAAAACCCTCCATGTTTTATACTCACTCCCCCTAAATTTTTTTTAAGATTTTATTTATTTATTTGAGAGAAAGAGCCCACACACAGAGGGAGAGGGAGAGAGAGAAGTACACTCCCTGCTGAGCAGGGAGCCCGATGTGGGGCTCGATCCCAGGACCCTGGCATCATGACATGAGCTGAAGGCAGACGCTTAACCAACTGAGCCACCCAGGTGCCCCTCACTCCCCCTAAATCAAAGACCACCTCCTGGGTCAACAGAACTTTGATGAGCAAAAAAAATGGAAACCCACTCCTTCCCTTCCTTTGATTTCCTCTATACAAATTGTGTATCTTCCACCTGTTCTAACAGAAACTTTTTCAACTGTCCATCTCCATTATGCCAAGTCTTTTGGATATTCCCTACTTGAATGTTTAGCAAACCATTATATACCAAACCTGACACTATCTTTCAGCAACTCAGTGGTGCTCTTTTACAAGAAATATGTGCCTTTAACCAAACCACTGGATGTTCAAGCTCTCTGATCCCTGGCTAGATGCTCTCCCCCTTCTCCTTTACAAAAATGAGACCTTGGCATTCCATGCACCCCCCACAGTATACATCTTTGTGCATATGCCAGCACTCTTTGGGCATTTGTTTAGATAGCTGGAGAATTACTGGCCAAGGCCTTTTAGGCCACCTTATTTTCCCCCACACAATCCTCAGATCCCATCTGATCTCCCATCACATGAAGAAAAGGGACTTATTCATAATAGATTATCTGATGACGATCCTTCTGATTATGAACATAATAGCTGTGATCCCCTGCAGGCTTTTCTGTCAATTATCAGTGACTGCGATCTCTTTTGAGGTTTCTTTTTCTGGCTGGGGGTTGGTACATGAGAACACATTGCAGAATTTAACTAGAATAGGTCTACAAATTGTATTATTGTTATTTTAATTTGTACCCTACTGATTATCTTCAAATTATGTTATGCTTTTCCCACTGTTGTTCTATTCAAAATGTCAAAATAATGGTTGCTCAAAGATTTGAAAATATTCATCAGACGTACTCAAGGACAATGTCTGACAAGTGAAACTTCAGTTGACATTGCCTAAGATCCACTTCCTTAAACCTCCTTGTTGCTCAGCAGAGCCTTAAGACTGTCACACAGTAGGCTTGACAAATATCTACCAACCAGGAGACTCCCTCCACCCCCACCCCTGGGATTTGATGGACCTGGAGCAGGTTGTTGGCCACTCAGGCATCACAATGGGACTACAAAGCCAAAGTTGATCATTGATGCTTTCTTCTGTAGAGAAAGATCTTGATCAGAAGGGGAAAATGATAATGGAGAGAATAAATTGGGAGTGAGCATTGCCAAGAGGGTTAAAAATGGAACCAGGAGGACACTGAAGAAGTAGGACTTATGTCTCCTGTCTCAAATTCTCAGAATTGTTGGTGACCTTAGCATCTACAGCATTGGTAGAATGGTCCATAAAAGGACTTTCTGCCGAGCACTAGTTCTAACAACCAGTCATGTGACAGATTAGTCTAACTGTAGCTATACCAGTACCAGTCACATTTTGTTCAGAATAGCTTCAAAACTTTTTGCTTTAAAAACCCTAACCTCGAGGCACGTGGGTGGCTCAGTTGGTTAGGTGTCTGCCTTTGGCTCAGGTCATGATCCCAGAGCCCTGGGATCGAGCCCCACGTCAGACTACCTGCTCAGTGGGAGAGTCTGCTTCTCCTTCTCACTCTGCTGCTCCCCTGCTTGTGCTCTCTCTCAAATAAATAAAATCTTTAAAAACAAAACCAAAAAAACCCTAACCTCCTTGGTCTCTCCAGAGCGTGCTTTTGATTTCAGTCGATTCTGGCTCTCCTGAATTGCAATCCCTAAGACCCCCAAAGGAAACAGACACATCTTATTTTGCTGGTTGTGGTTTTGCCCTTCACTGATCAACACATTCTAAATGTTGGTGAGGAGAGTACTGAAATGTCTTGATTATTTTTTGTACTGCTTTTGCCAAAATACATGTTTATGGGAAGCTTTGGTAGATAAATACATACAAGTAGGTCACACTGTGATTATCTGGTGAAAATGCCGACCCCAAATTAAGTGGATTCTGAGTTATCAAAGGAAATTTTGAATGTGCTACTACTTAAAACAAGAACATTAGCTACCCATTTTTTCACCAATGAAACTGACAGCTTCCCACAAACATTTTATGCTCAAGCTCTTAGAATCTATTCTAGTAACAGGAAGAGCTGAGCCATTTCTTTAGAAGCCCTGAAGTAATTTCTATGATGCTCTGTAATGTAAGGAGTGACTAGGAAAGTGATTATCTCATCTCCATGAAAAGTCCATTTTGAAGAGATAGTACTTTAACTTCCTGTATGTAAGTACTTTATCTTCTTTCCTGTCAGAAGGCTTAAAACTAGTTATGATTTGTGCTTCAATTCTTCATCCCTCTCACCAACAGGAAAGAAATAACTATACCAAAGTTTTATGGATTCTACAATGCAAAAGAATGAAACTTTGGGTAGCAACTTACGTAATCGCAGTTTATATGAAACAAGCAAGCGACAATCTAAATGTAAATAACATTAAGATACTCATAAAGCTGGCATTTCCTCAAATGGGATTTATGTGAGACATTAGCATGGTATGAAAAGGCAACCTCATATTTCACCAAGCCTCTACGAAGTAGGAGTATCATTTTTAAAAAGTGAAGTAGAGGGGCGCCTGGGTGGCTCAGTCGTTAAGTGTCTGCCCTCAGCTCAGGTCATGATCCCAGGGTCCTGGGATCGAGCCCCGCATTGGGCTCCCTGCTCCGCGGGAAGCCTGCTTCTCCTTCTCCCACTCCCCCTGCTTGTGTTCCCTCTCTCACTGTGTCTCTCTCTCTGTCAAATAAATAAATAAAATCTTTAAAAAAAAAAGTGAAGTAGAAAATTCAAAGAAGCTAATTGAGCTCACTTGAAGCAGAGAACGTGTATGACTGCTGTTTGGTTTTTGTTGCTATCAAGAAGACTGATTTTAGAGACCATAAAGCATAGAATTAGACGGCCATCCCACAGTTCTCCAATTTAATGGGCCTTGTCACTCTTGAAATTCCAACTGCTGTTTTTGCTTACTTACTTTACCTTTTGCCTAGGCCACACAAGAATTGATTTAAATTAAACAAAAGTGATTACAAACGATCACATCAGATCCCACGCATTAGGTAGCTTCCATCTCTATTCTGCTATGCAGGGTAGTACTTATTTTATTGTAGCACAGTATACTGATGGGGTTTAAAATATGTTACCCCAAAATACGGAACCCTGGCATATTGAATATTTGAAGCTGAAGAAGTTTGAGAAAACGGCAGAAACAGGTTGGTCTCTGACCTCCCCCACATCCCTTGCCTTACTTACCTGAAACAGGTCTCAAAATGACCATGTGATTTAATAGGTGCCCTCCCTCTACCTGGAGGAGAGAAGCATCCTTATCTCTAAATAAGAAGGGCTGCCAAGAAGAATCTGAACAGGCCTTGCTAAGATTACCCCTGTTTGTTACAATTATCTCATGCTCCTTGACCTATCATATTGATCAAACCCAGCATAAAAATGCACAACTCTAAAAAAAAAATAATACACAGCTTTGTTTCTTCAGGTCTTCATTTCCTTATAGAAGGCTCCCGTGTCATGTATAACTGCATCAAATAAATCTGTAAAAAAGCTTTCCGTCTGCTAACCTGTTTTTGTCAGTTTAATTTTCAGACCCAGCCAGGGACCCCGAGAAAGTTGAGGAAAGCTCTTTCCTTTCATAAACACCTAACATGAAATTTACAATTTTACAGGTCATCATTTTTTTAAAGATTTTATTTATTTGACAGCACAAGCAGGGGGAGCGGCAGGCTGAGGGAGAGGGAGAAGCAGGCTCCCTGCTGAGCAGGGAGCCCAATGTGGGGCTTAATCCCAGGACCCGGGGATCATGACCTGAGCCCAAGGCTGACGCTTAACCAGCTGAGCCACCCAGGTGCCCCCAGGTCATCATTTTTGTCTATTGCTATTAAAGAGAAATTGAACTATACCACACATAAAGCATAAGTTAGCACATACTCTTCAATTGGCTGACTTACTAAATTCAACACTAGACTTCTCAAGGACCATAACCATGCATCCATGAATATATTTTGACCACATTCTTAAACACTTTAAAAGGATCCCAAATGCTTATTTTAAACTTTTGTGATTTTATAATTCTAAAAAAATCTGTGATTTTTTTTTTTTTTATGGGTACAAATGTGCCAAAGACACGATGATTAAGACTCAAAATACCCTTAAGATTTGATCTGGAGGAGAAAGTACTAAACTTGCATTCATATACAACAGGTGCATGTTTTAAAAATGTATATGAAACCACATTAATGAATCCCTCGTTAGGATGAAACAAATAACCAGAGACTCTCTTTGGAGCAACAATGTAGTTTTCATTACTATAAATACTGAGACAAACCAAAAACTTGAGTTGTGATGGATGTGTTCCTTATTTTGATTGTGGTGATCATTTCTCAAGTGTAATATAGGTCAATATTTATCAATTGTACATTTAAAATAGAGCAGTTTATGTTCTATTATATGCCTTTTAATAATGTTCAAGATAAAAGGCCCCAAACCTGTGTGTCTGGGGCAAAGCAACCAAAGAGGAAGATGGTTAAGTGATCAGGGCAAGACAAATTAAAAAAAAAAACTGTAAAACAAAAACCGTGGCTTACTTTCTGTGCCCCGCGCTACAGGGGCTAGTGTGGGCTTGTGGCCTGTGGGCTCGCTGAGCTTGCAAGCTCCCTGTCAGCCAGATCCTGTTCTCCTAAAGCCAGATAGTGTTCATTGCTGACCGTGCTTGGGAGTTACTGTTATTCTAATTTCAGTGGGACATTACTGCAGAGTTTCAGGCAGGGGTCTCTATGATCTGAGTGATGGAAGACATTGGAATCACAGGTATGTAAGATTGGAAGAGAAATCAAGCATCCTGTGTACAAGTGCTCTTAAGACAGAGGTTCAAGATGCAAAGGAGGTCAGGAAGATGGCAGAGTAGGAGGGTCCTGAGCTCACCTCATCCCATGGACACTCCGAGATTTAACAGTGCGTATGTGAAAACAACCTGAAGATTGGCAGAACAGATCTTCCCCAGTTACTCATGGGAGCCCACATCAAAAAAGGGTAGGAGGGGCAGAGACACAGTTGGGAACCAAAGCCCTGGTGAGACTAACCACAAATGGGAGGGACACCACAAGCACAGAAGAGTGAGGATCCGACCCTGCACCGGGCACCCCAGGCCTGAGGGACCCATGCTGGAAAGACAAGTCCTTATGACATTTGGCTTTGGCTTTGGGGCGCCTGGGTGGCTCAGTTGGTTAAGCGACTGCCTTCGGCTCAGGTCATGATCCTGGAGTCAAGGGAGCAGGGAGCCCGCTTCTCCCTCTGACCCTCCTCCCTCTCATGCTCTCTCTCATTCTCTCTCTCTCTCAAATAAATAAATAAAATCTAAAAAATAAAAAATAAATGACATTTGGCTTTGAAAATCAGGGGGAGCTTAACTTGTCTTAATCGGTGTGCTTTAAATTAGCAGGCTTAGTTCCGGAAGAGCCAGAGGTGACAGGAAACTGGGTCCCCGCCCTCAAAGAGCCACCTTTAACAAATAACACGGCCAAGACATAGCATAGAAGCAGGAGTGTGAAAAGCACCTGGAGTATACGTGATGGGTATTTATCTACTCAAAACATGTGCTGGCGGGGCAGGGATCTTTAGGAGACTTCCCCAAGAACAAAACTGCTGGCAAGCACCATTTCTCTGCCCTTACCCCATCCTAGATGGCAGGATGCTTTCAACCCAGCACAAACACTCCACCTGTCTTGCTAGGACCACAAACCCTGTCCCTGTGCTCCCTTGCGGACCTGCCCCGTAAAAGCCACCCAACTTCTCAGGCATCTTCCCAAATAGGCTGCTGCCCTGACACACCCCACCAGCAGCCCCGGCAGGGACTGATGTCACCCAAAGTGACTCCTGCCCTGTGTGTGTTGGAGGGGGTGGCAGATAAGCACACAAACCAGCATGCTTAAGTTCCAGCAGCACAGGGGGAGTGCCCTGCTGTGAGGTGTGACTGCAGCCCCAGCAGACATCTGGTCTTACTGGCCACGCCCACCAACCAAAGCCTGGGGGGGGGGGGCAGCTCAGAGGGAACACACTGCAGTCCGGTGCATGCAACCTTAGCACACGGACTTCGGTGCAGAGAGCGAGCATGAATGTGGACGCTGCCAAATCACCAGCCTACAGTGGCCTCAGGCCGCTCGACAGCACGGGACAACCCTGCCAGGCGCCCCCATAGCATGCAGAGTGGGCCACTGCAGCCAGCCGCACAAATGGCAGACGTGGCTCAGCCACAACAGGACACACTCAACCCACATAGCAGACCCCGCTGGAGCGCCCGCTTCTGGTGACCGCGGGGCATTGTGCTACAGGGCACCACAGGCCCTCTTCTTCATAAGGTCGCTACTTTCAAGATCAGGAGACCCAGCTGACCTTCCTAATACATAGAAACAAGCACATACAAAATAAGACAGAAGAATATGTCCCAAATGAAAGAAGACCAAATCACAGCAGAAGAACTAAATTCTGAAATGGAGATAAGCAATATGCCTGATAAAGAATTCCAACTAATAAAAAAAAAAAAATTCCCAAGTAATGGTCTTAAACATACTCACTGGACTTGAGAAGAGTAGAGGATCTCAGTGAGACCTTAAAGAGACATTAATAAAACACACTCTACCCTTCTACCTTAAAAGCCCAGATGGGAACAGGGTCCAGATGCCATAACTGGCGGGTCTGGTACAGTGATTTTGTGACCTCAGCAAGCCCAGGGTCACAAGCCCACACCAGTCCCAGTCACGCTGGGACGCACAAAAAAACCCCAACAGTTTAAAAGGCCTGAAGAGGGGTGCCTGGGTGGCTCAGTCCGTTAAGCATCTGCCTTGAGCTCAGGTCATCGATCCTTAGCAGGGAGCCTGCTTCTCCCTCTCCCTCTGCCTGCCGCTCCCCCTGCTTGTGCTCTTTCTCTGTCAAATAAGTAAAATCTTAAAAAATATAAACAAAAGCCCTGAAGAGCTGCGGGGATACTTTCCTCCCCTTCACCTTAAAACCCCAGACCAGAACAGGATCTGGCTGACAGGGAGCTTGCGAGCTCAGCGAGCCTACAGGCCACAAGCCCACACCAGCCCCTGTAGTGCTGGGGCACAGAAAGTAAGCCACGGTTTTTTTTGTTTAAACTTGTTTTTATTTTTCTTCTTGTTTTTCTTCTTTTTTCATTTTTTTCTCAAGTTATATTATTTTTCATTTTTATTTTTATTTTTACTTTCCATAAGAAGTGAAAAAGAAAAACCTCAGAAAAGGAACTAAATGAAGTGGAGATAAACAATATGCGTGATAAAAGAATTTAAAGTAATGATTATAAAGATACTGGGCTGGAGACAAGAGTGGAAGAACTGAGACCTTCAAAACAGGGAGGAAATACAAAAATGCACTAATCAGGGTCGAAGCATACAATAACAAAAAACACTAGAAGGAATCAATAATAGATTAGCTGCGGGCGCCTGGGTGGCTCAGTTGGTTAAGCGACTGCCTTCGGCTCAGGTCATGATCCTGGAGTCCCTGGATCGAGTCCCACATTGGGCTCCCTGCTCGGCGGGGAGCCTGCTTCTCCCTCTGACCCTCCCCCCTCTCATGTGCTCTCTCTCTCTCATTCTCTCTGTCTCAAATAAATAAATAAAAAAAATAATAATAGATTAGCTGCTGCAGAAAAATGTATCAGCCATCTGGAAGGTAGTCAATGGAAGGCACACTAGTTGAACAAAAAGGAAAACAAATTTTTAAATGAGGATAGGTTAAGAGATCTCGTGGACAACAAATGTTTGCATTACAGGTGTCCCACAAGAAGAGAGGAAGCTGTCAAAAGCAGTTTATTTGAAGAAATAACTGAAAACCTCCCTAACTTAGGGAAGGAATGAGACATCCAAATCCAAGAAGCACAGCCAGTTCCAAACCAGATGACCCCAAGGAGGTCCGCATCACGACACATAATTAAAGTGACAAAAAGTAATGATAAAGAATTTTAAAAGCAGCAAGAGAAAATAAGTTACATACAAGAGAAACCCCAGAATGCTGTCAGCTGATTTTTCACCAGAAACGTTGCAGACCAGAAGGCAGTGGTAGAATATATTCAAAGTATTAAAAGGAAAAAACCTACAACCAGGAATATTCTACATGGCAAGGTAATCATTCAGATTTAAAGGAGAGAGAGAGTTTCCCAGACAAACAAAAGATAAACCCCACTAAACTAGCTTTACAAGAAATGTTAAAGGGACTTTAAAAAATTTTTTATTTAAATTCAGTTTCATTAACATATAGCGTATTAGTTGCAGAGGTAGAATTTAGTGATTCATCAGTTGCATATAATGCCCAGTTCTTATTCCATCAAGTGCCCTCCTTAATGCCCATCACCCAGTTACCCCATCCCTCCCACCAAGCTCCCCTCCAGCAACCCTCAGTTTGTTTCCTATAGTTAAGAGTCTCTTATGGTTTGTCTCCCTTTCTGTTTTCATCTAAATTTATTGACTACTTTAAGTGGAAAAGAAATGGCCATAATTAGACATAAAAAATGATAAATAAAAATAAAATATAACAACATACACATAAAATGTGAAGGAAGGAGTGAAAATGGAAGAGAACAGAAGGGGAAAAATAAAAGATTCTTTGGTTCATTTTTTTTTAAGGATGTGTTTGAGCTTAAATGACCATCAAATTAATATAGACTGCAATGTACTTATGATGCTATATAGGAGCCTCATGGTGACCACAAACCAAATTCTATGATAGATACTCAAAAAATAAAAAGAAAGCCAAACATAACACTATAGAACCCATCAATCACAAAGAAAGAGAAGGGAAGAAAGGAACAAAGAACTACAAAAACAACCCCAAAAAAGGTAACAAAAATGGCAATAAGTACGTAACTACCTTTAAATGAAATTACCTAAATACTCCAATCAAAAGACATAGGGTGGTGGAATGGAAGGAAAAAACAAGACCCATCTATATACAGCCTACAAGAGACTCACCTCAGACCTAAAGACGCATACAGACTGAAAGTCAAGGGATGGAAAAATATTCCTCATGCAAATGGAAACAAATAAAAAAGCTGGGTAGCAATACTTGTATCAGACAAAATGTACTTTATTTTTTAAGATTTTATTTATTTGACAGAGAGAGACACAGCGAGAGAGGGAACACAAGCAGGGGGAGTGGGAGAGGGAGAAGCAGGCTTCCCGCGGAGCAGAGAGCCCGATGCGGGGCTCGATCCCAGGACCCTGGGATCATGACCTGAGCCGAAGGCAGACGCTTAACGACTGAGCCACCCAAGCACCCCTAGTCTTTGTTTTAAAGTACATTTTGTCAGGGGCGCCTGGGTGGCTCAGTCGTTAAGCGTGTGCCTTCAGCTCAGGTCATGATCCCAGAGTCCTGGGATGGAGCCCCGTATCGGGCTCCCTGTTCCGCGGGGAGCCTGCTTCTCCCTCTCCCACTCCCCCTGCTTGTGTTCCCTCTCTCGCTGTGTCTCTCTCTGTCAAATAAATAAAATCTTTAAAATAAATAAATAAATAAATAAATAAATAAATATTTCCACACCCAGCACTGGAACACCGAACTACATAAAGCAAATATTAACTAATGGACATAGAGAAATTGATGGTAATACAATAATAGTAGTTCACTTTAACACTCTACTTAAATCAATGGATAGATCATTCAGGCAAAAAAAAAAAAAAAATCAACAATGTCTATTAATGACTCCTTGGACCAAATGAACCTAACAGACACATACAGAATATTCCATCCCAAAACAACAGAATACACGTTCTTTTCAGGTGCACATGGAACACACTCCAGAATAGATGAAGTATCAGGCCACAAAACAATCCTCAATAAATTTAAGAAGATTGAAATTGTACCATGCATTTTTTTCTGATAACAGTATTGAAACTAGAAATAAATCAAAAGAAAAACAATTGCAAGAAACAAACATATGGAGAATCAACAACATGATACTCAACAAACAATAGGTCAGTGAGGCAATCAAAGAAATACCAAAAATAAATAAATAAATGGAGACAGATTAAAATGCAAAGAGAAACTGGTCCAAAATCTTTGGGACAGAGTGTTGTAAGAAGTATATAACAATACAGGCCTACCTCAAAAAACTGGAACAAGCTCAAATAATCTAACCCTACACCTAAAGGAACAGAAAAACAATGAACAAAGCCCCAAGTAAGTAGAAGAAAGGAAATACTAGAGATCACAACAGAAATAAATTACATTGAGACTAAAAAACAATAGAAAATATTAATGAAACCAAGAGCTGGTTCTTTGAAACAGTAAACAAATTTGACAAACCCTTAGCCAGATTCATCAGGAAAGAAAGAGAAAGGACCCAAATAAGTAAAATCAGAAACAAGAGAGAAGTAACAACTGACACCTTAGGAACACAGAATTATGAGAATATTACAAAAAAATTATATACCAGCAAATTGGACAACCTAGAATAAATAGATAAATTCCTAAAAACATATAATCTCCCAAAATTGAACCAGAAAGAAATAGAAAATCTGAGCAGACAATTACAAGTAATGAAATTGAATTGGTAATCAAAAACCTAACAAAAAATAAAAGCCCAGGACCAGATGGATTCACCCGGGAGTTCTTCCAGACATTTAAAGAGTTAACACCTATTCTTTGCAAACTATTCCATAAGTGAGAATAGGAAGGAAAGCTTCCAAATTCATTATACAAGGCCAGCATTGCTCTGATACTAAAAGCACAGAAAGACAACACAAAGAAAAATTACAGGCCAATATCTCTGCTGAACATAGATGAAAAAATCTTCAACAAAATATTAGCAAATTGCATACAATATATTAAAAGGATCATCCACCATGATCAGTTGGGATTTATTTCAGGCATGCACAGATGGTTCAATATTCACAAGTCAGTCAACATGATACAAATCAACAAAATGAAGGCTAAAAACCATATGATCATCTCAATAGATGCAGGAAAAGCATTTGACAAAATTCATCATCCATTCATGATAGACTCAACAAAGTGGGGTTAGAGGGATCATTCTTCAACATGATAAAGGCCATATATGAAAAACCCACAGCTAACATCATACTCAATGCAGAAAACCTGAGCGCTTTTTCACGAATATGAGGAACAAGACAAGGATATCCACTCTTGCCACTTTTATTCAATATAGTACTGGATGTCCTAGCTGCAGCAATTAGACAAGAAAAAGAAGTAGGCGTCCATACTAGTAAGACTTTAACTTTGCACCGTGTTGCAAACAACACTATAATATAATAGAAAATCCTAAAGACTCCTCCAAAAAACTACTAGAAGTATAAAATTGCCCAGAAATAAACCCATGCTTATGTGGCCAAATATACCTATGATAAAGGAGGCAAAATATACAATGGTGAAAAGACAGTCTCTTCAAACTAATGTTCCTGAGACAAGGAAAAGAAGCAAAAAAACTCTTGGGATTACACTGAAGACAAACAAAAAGCTTTTGCATGACCAGGGAAACCATCAACAAAATGACAAGACAACCTACTGAATGGGAGAAGATATTTGCAGATGATAGATCTGATAAGGGGTTAATATCTAAAATATATAAAGAACTTACACTGCACCAAAACAAACAAACAAAACCACAAGTAATCCAATTAAAGGGTGGGCAGAGGCTCCAAAAAGACATTTTTCCAAAGACATACAAATAGCCAACAGACACATGAAAAGATGTTCAGCATCACTCATCCTCAGGGAAATGCAAATTGAAATCACATTGAATTATCACCCTACAGCTGTCAGAATGCCTATGATCAAAAACACAAGAAATAAGTGTTGAGGATATGGAGAAAAAGGAACCCTGTTGCACTCTTGATGGGAATGCAAAGTGGTGTGCCTACTGTGGAAAACAGTATGGAGTATTCTCAAAAAATTAAAAATACAAATACCATATGATCCAGTAATACCACTACTGGATATTTATCCAGAGAAAACAAAAACACTAATTCAAAAAGATACATGCACTGCTATGTTTATTGCAGCATTATTTACAATAGCCACAATATAGATGCAAACCAAGTGTCCATCCACAGATGAAAAAATAAAGGTGTGTGTATATATAGGTGTGTGCATATAAAATGAATTATTACCCAGCCATTAAAAAATGGGATCTTGCCATTTGCAACAACTTTGATGGAACCAGAGAATATTATGCTGAGATAAGAAAAACAGAGAAAGACAAATACCATACAATTTTGGTCATTTGTGTAATTTAAGTAACAAAACAAATGAACAAACATTTATAGGAATTTATCCATTTGCTTTAGGTTGTCCAATTTGTTGTCATACAGATTTTCATAATGTTCTCATAGAGTTGTTTGTATTTCTGTGGTGTTGGTTATTTGTCATCTTTTTTATTTGGGTCCTTTCTCTTATGAGAAGTCTGACTAGAGGTTTATCAATTTTATTTTTTCAAAGAACCAGCTCTTGGTTTCACTGATCTGTTCTATTGTTTGTTTAGTTTCTGTATCATTTATTTCTGCTGTAATCTTTATCTCCTTCCTTCTGCTGGCTTTAAGCTTCATTTGTTGTTCTTTTTCTAGCTCCTTTAGGTGTATGATCAGGTTATTTCAGATTTTTCTTGCTTCTTGACACAGGGCTTCTATTGCTATATACTCTCCCCTTCGGACTGCTTTTGCTGCATCCCAGTGGTTTTGGACCGTGGTGTTTTCATTTTCACATGTTTCCATGTATTTTTTTTTTTCTTTGATTTCCTGGATGACCATTTCATTGTTTAATAGCATGTTGTTTAACCTCCATATATTTGTGGTCTTTCCAGATTTTTTGTGGTTGATTTCTAGTTTCATAGTGTTGTGATCAGAAAAGTTACATGGTATGATTCCAGTCTTTTTGTATTTGTTGAGACCTGTTTTGTGACCTAATATGTGATCTACTCTAGTGAATGTTCCATGTGCACTTAAAAAGAATGTGTATTCTGCTGTTTTAGGATAGAATGTTCTCAATATATCTGTTAAGTCCATCTAGTCCAGTGTGTCATTCAAAGGCATTGTTTCCTTGTTGATTTTCTGTTTAGATGATCTGTCCACTGATGTAAAAGTGGGGTCTTAAAGTCCTCTACTATTATTGTATTGTCAATGAGTTCCTTTATGTTTATTATTGTTTTATATATTTACAATTGTTATATCTTCTTGTTGGACTGTCCCCTTTATTATTACATAGTGCCCTTCTTTGTCTCTTGTTCTACAATCTTTGTTTTAAAGTCTAGTTTGTCCCATATAAGCATTGCTACTCTGGCTTTCGTTCGACATCCAGTTGCATGACTCATGTTTCTCCATCCCCTCACTTTCAATCTATAGGTGTCTTTAGTTCTAAGTTGAGTCTCTTGCAGGCAGCATATACACGGGTCTCGTTTGATTGTTGTTATCTGACACTCTATGTCTTTTGAGTGGAGCATTCAGTCCATTTACATTCAACATAATTATTGATATATACATATTTATTGCCATTTTATTACTTGTTGTTTCTGGACATTTTCTCTGACCCTTTTTTGTGCTGCTTTCATGTTTTGCTGATTTTCTTTAGTGATCTATTTGGATGTTTTTCTCTATTCTTTGCATGTTTTTTGGTGGTTTTTGATATATGGTTACCCTTAGGTTTGTATATAACCTTTTCTGCATATAAGTCTTTTATTAAGTTGATGGCTGTTTAAGTTTGAACCCATTCTTTTCTCCTCTCCTGTCTATGTTTTAGGTATATATTTTATATCCTTTTTCTATGAGTTCCTTGACTTGATTTTTTTACAGAAATATTCATTAAAAAAAGAAATATTCATTTTTACTGCTTTTGTATTTCCTACATTTATATAGTCACATTTGGTCTCCTTTCCACTCAAAGAGTCCTCTTTAATATTTCTTGCAGGGCTAGTTTAGTGACCATAAACTCCTTTAGTTTTTGTTTGTCTTGGAAACTCCTTATATGTCCTTTTATTCTCAGTCATAGCCTTGCTGATGCGTTATTTTTAGCTGCAGATTTTTCCCATTCAGCACTTCGAACATGTCATGGCATTGCTTTCTGGCTTGCAAAATTTCTGTCTGAAAATCTCCTGCTAGCTTTATGGGTTTTCCCTTGTAAGTTACTGACATTTTGTCTTGCTACTTTTGAGATTTTTTTCTTTATATAAAAAACAGATTTATCAGTATTTTGTGAATTTAATTACAATATGTATTGCTGTGGGCCTGCTTTTGTTGATTTTGATGGGCGTTCTCTGTGCCTCCTGAATCTGGATGTGTTTCCTTTCCCAGGTTAAGGAAGTTTTCAGCTATTATTTCTTCAAATAAACTTTCTGCCTTCTTTTCTCTCTTCTTCTTTTTCTAGGACTCCTACAATACAAATGTTTTTACATTTGATGGAGTCACAGAGTTCCCTAAGTCTATTCTCATTTTGCATAATGTTGTTTTCCCTCTTTTGTTCAGCTTCATTGCTTTCCATTAGGTTGTCTTCTAGGTCATTAATTCATTCCTCTGCTTCTTCCAGCCTGCTGTTCATTGCATCAAGCCTGTTTCTAATATCTTTTATTGCATTCTTCATCTCTGATTGATTCTTATCTCTTGTCTCTGTGGTAAGGGTCCCACTGATGTCTTCCATTCTTTTCTCAAGTTCAGTGAGTATCCTTATGATCATTGCTCTAAATTCTCCATCAGGCATGTTACTTTTATCTGTTTTGCTCAGATCTCTGGCCGTGGCCTTATCTTGTCCTTTCAATTGGGATAAATTCCTCTTTCTTTTTTTAAGTCTCTGCATCCTTCTCTGTGTTAGAAAAGCCAGTCATGTCTCCTACTTCTGAAAGTAATGGCTTTATGAAGAAGAGGTCATGTAGTGCCCAGGTCCTGGTGCTTCAGGTTAATGCTTCCAGTGTGTTCTGTGTGCGCTCTGCTCTTGTGTTCTGGCTGCTCTATTCCTCAGGCCAGTCGTCTGCAGATGCTTTCCTTGCCTGCTGGGGGCAGTTTTTGGTCCCTGTCCTAGATGTGTCGAGTTTTAACTAGGTATGCTCTGGTCTGCCTGTGAAATGAGGCCTGTCACCATGCCCACCAGAACTGAGGCCCTGCAAAACTCTCTGGTCAGGAGACATAGTGTGGGCAGGGGCCTGTGCTGGTCTTCCCACCAACAGTGCAACAGGGTTCCTTTTTCTCCATATCCTCGACAGCACTTGTCATTTGTTGTGTTTTTGATTGTAGCCATTCTTACAAGTGTATGGTGATACTTCATTGTGGTTTTGATTTGCATTTCCCTGATGATGAGTGATGTTCATCATCTTTTCATGTGTCTGTTGGCCATTTGTATGTCTTTGGAAAAATGTCTGTTTGGGTCTTGTGCCCATTACTAATCAGATTATTTGGGTTTTTGGTGTTGAGTTATGTAAGTTCTTTATATATTTTAGATATTAATCCTTTATCAGATATATCATTTGAAAATATCTTCTCCCATTCAATATGTTGCCTTCTCGTTTTGTTGGGGTTCCTTGATTATGCAAAGGCTTTTTTCTGTTTTAAGTAAACTCTACCCCAACATTGGGCTCCAACTCATGACCCCAAGATCAAGAGTTGTATGCTCTACCAGCCAGGTGCCCCAAAAGCTTTTTTATAAAAGTGTAGTCCCAAGAGCTTATTTTTGCTTATTTCTATTGCCTAAGGAAACATATCTAGTAAAATGTTTCTACTGCCAATGTCAAAGAAATTACTGCCTGTTTTCTTCTAGGAGTTTTATGGTGTCAGACTCACACTTAGGTCCTTAATCCATTTACAGTTTAATTTTGGTTTTGATGTAAAATTGGTCCAGTTTCATTCTTTTGCCTGTAGCTGTCCAGTTTTCCCAACACCATTTATTGAAGAGATTGTCTTTTCCCCACTGTATATTCTCACCTCCTTGGCCATAGGTTAATTGACTATATAAGCATGGATTTATTTCTGAGCTCTCTATTCTGTTCCACTGATCTATGTGTCTGTTTTTGTACCAATACCATACTTTTTTTGATTACTACAGCTTCGTATTGTAGCTTCAAATATGGGATTGTGATATCTCCAGCTTTGTTATTCTTTCTCAATAATTCTTTCCTTCTTAGCTATGTATTAACTTTTAAGCCTATCTTTTAGGGACGCCTGGGTGGCTCAGTTGGTTAAGCGTCTGCCTTCAGCTCAGGTCATGATTCCAGGCTCTTGGGATTGAGTCCCACATTGGGCTCCTTGCTCATTGGAGAGCCTGCTTCTCCCTCTGCCTGCCGCTCCCCCTGCTTGTGCCCTTTCTCTCTCACAAATAAATAAATTCTAAAAAAAAAAAAAAAAAGTATCTTTTAAAACTATCACTATGTATTTCTTGGAAAGAGTTTCTTCTTAGGGTGATTACACTGCGGGGTGGACCTGGGCAGGGGTTACTTTCGTTCTCTTTTGAAACACTTAGTATTTGTAAAGATTTTTTGGAAGTTACCAATGAGTCTAGGAAGCTCCTTAGACTATTGTTTTTTTTTTTTTTTCAAGATTTATTTATTTGAGAGAGCGAGAAAGAGAGAGTGAAGGAAAGGGGCAGAGGAAGAGAGCATCTGAAGCCAACTCTGCAGTGAGCACAGAGCCTGATGCAGGGCTCAGTCTCACAACCCTGAGATCATAACCTGAACCAAAACCAAGAGTCGGATGTTGAATCGACTGCACCACCCAGGCGCCCCTAGACTGTTGTTTTATTTTTTTTTAAAGATTATTTATTTATTTATTTGACTGAGAGAGACACAGCGAGAGAGGGAACACAAGCAGGGGGAGTGGGAGAGGGAGAAGTAGGCTTCCCGCCGAGCAGGGAGCCTGATGTGGGACTTGATCCCAGGACACTGGGACCATGACCTGAGCCGAAGGCAGACACTTAACGACTGAGCCACCCAGGTGCCCCTAGACTGTTGTCTTTAAAGGATCTTTATTTCCATCTCTTTCTCCACCCCCTTTTAGGGAACAAAACGCATGAAGGACACATACCCCAAATCAACACTCTCTTCATCTCTGAATGGTGGCATTAGTGGTTGTCTTCCTTTCCTCTCTACACTACACTGCCTCTGTTTATGCACACCTTACTTTGTAAAAACATATTCTTTTGTTCGAAATGAAATATTTAAATAAATGCACCAGTCAGGTACCTGGGAGTCACTGTGACCCAACAACACATCCCCACCCACCTAGGCATTAGGGATGCCACTTGCAGCAGCCCTGGGAAGGCCATGAAGAAGCACTGGTCCCGTAGCAGGTCCTTAGCAAAGTGTACAAGGTGATGTGGTTCAAGAAGTGCCTGTTTTGTTTTTTGGTTTATTAAAGATTTTATTTATTTTATTTGAAAGAGAGCGCATGTCTACATGTGCACGCATGCATGGGCGGGGGAGAGGGGCAGAGGCAGAGGGAGCCCGATGCAGGACTTGATCCCAGGATCCCGAGATCATGACCTGAGCTGAAGGCAGATGCTTAACCGATTGAGCCACCCAGGTGCCCCAAGAAGGGCCTGTTCTTGGAAACCTGGTTCTCTCGTCTGGGGATGGAGCAACTAAGAGTATCATAACATCAGGCTTATGAATGAGACAAACTTATATTATTTTTTGACACTACTTGTTTAAACTTCTTTCAATTGTAAATAGTTTTGTAAATTGTCAATATTAAATTTCCCACTTTATGAGACATTATTTGCCCACTATCAGGAAGGAAAAATAATTTTCTTTTTACTATTGTACGTTCTTGCTGGGGCCACTATAACAAAAGACAGATGAACAAGAGTAAACGCACAAAAGTTTATTGACCTGTGTATCCTCCCTATGACACATGGGAGTCCCCAGAGGTGAACAACACAAAGGCTTGGTTACAACTTGAGTTTACACAGTATTTTTGCAGGGAACAATAAACTTTTAGAATAATTACATGACAAAAGCAAAGGACCTTGAATCTCCAGAGCAATAAATTGTGAGAAGGCAAATATATGGGAAACATAATGGTAGATAAGGGCTAGTTGGTAAAATCCATTATGTAGATTTCTCTAGTGCCCTCTCCAGGCTAAAGAACTAATGTTTTCTCCATGGAATAACTTTTCTCCTTCCTGGTAGAGATAGACATCTTTTAAAATTTATGCCCTACTTTTAGGCAAATGGGGAGAGGGCTGGGAGCTTTGCTTGTATAGGCTTCTGCTTAATTGCCCACAACTCAATAGTCTTTATGCCAAAGTGGCACATTTTGAGGTCACATATTCTGCCACCTTCACTACAAATTCATGCTGTGTATATTTGGTTATGTATGAGAAATTTCATGTTCATTTCAAGCCCTGAGCAAATCTGAAGAAAATGTAGATTATATCATTACATTTATACAAATAAACAAAGGACAAAAGTCTACTATATACACATGTATTTGTTTCCTGCATGTATATCCAGATACCTATGTCCTGTTGGTCATTTAAACATGGTTCAAAAAAAAAAAAAAAAGGTTAAATGACCAAACTGTGCATTATGTTTAATATTGGACAGTGGAATTTCGAGGAACTCTTTCAATCATCTCTGTACTGAGACTATTTTTTGGTAGACAAATGGGGAATGTCAATTATGATTTTTAAATGTAGCATTGTTTAAAAAAATCTGTGGTGGCCCAGTAGCATATAACACAGAAATGAATTTTTGATCAAAAATAATTATAGCTTCTTTCCCATGTGTAGCAACAACACATGAAAACTTTGGAATTCTCTGGGTCTTTCTGCAAGTGACAACAATAATAGTGGTTTATGTTTTCATCTTTTTACAGATAATAGAAGACATCATCCTAAAATTCATAAAGGAATTTCAAGAGACCACCAAAAACTCAAAACAATCTTGAAAAAGAACAAAGGTGGAGGACTTACACACCCTGATTTCAAAATTTGCTAGAAAATTGTTATACACTAATCAAGACAGTGTGGAACCGCCATGAGGACAGATACATAAATGAATGGAGAACCCTAGAGAGCCAGAAACACATCATCATGTGTATGATCAAATGATTTTCAACAACGATGCCAATACCTTCCAATGGTAAAACACAGTCTCTTCAACAAACAGTCTTTGGCCAACTGGATTTCCACATATAAAAGAAAGAAGTTGGGACACTTATACTACATTGTATACAAAAATAAACGCAAATTATGTTAAAGCCCTAAATGTAAAATACAAAACTATAAAACAGCTAGAAGAAAACATGGTTAACATTTTGTTGACCTGGGATTTGGCAGTGATTTCTTGCATATGACATGAAAACAATGGGCAAAAAAGCAAAAATAGACAAATGAGACTACAAACTTAAAAACTGTTCTGAGTCAAAGGACACAATCAAGAGTGAAAGGACAACGTACAGAATGGCAGAAAATACTTGCAAAACAAATGCTTGATAAGGTATTAAATATTGAGAGAACTCCTACATCAAAACAATGGAAAACAACGTGAACTAATGTGTAAAATTTTCAAAGGACATTTCTCTCAGGATGACATACAAATGGCCAACCAGCATATAAAAAGATGCTTAACATCACTACACTTCAGAGAAGAATAAATTAAAACCAAAATGAGATACTTACTACCTTACACACATTAACATAGCTGTTCTTAAAAATAAACAAAAAACAAATCTTGGTGATTCCACATATATGTGGCAAAGTAAAGTGCTTCACTCAAAGAAAAACAAAGCAAAATGGCAAATGCCCAAGGCTGGGGGGAGAGAAAACAGGGACGTGTTGTATGAAGGATAAAGACATCACTTCTGCAACATGGACAAGTTCTTAATATCTACATGGTAACATTAAGAATATATTGAAAACTGGGGCGCCTGGGTGGCTCAGTCGTTAAGTGTCTGCCTTCAGCTCGGGTCATGATCCCAGGGTCCTGGGATCGAGCCCCACATCGGGCTCTCTGCTCGGCCGGGAGCCTGCTTCTCCCTCTCCCACTCCCCCTGCTTGTGTTCCCTCTCTCGCTGTGTCTCTCTCTGTCAAATAAATAAAATCTTTAAAAAAAAAAAGAATATATTGAAAACTAATGCTCAGTACAGTCAAAACTGGATATATACTAAATTTTATGATTATCTTTAAGAACAACAAAACTCTTAATGTAGACTACAATATTATCAAAAATGGTGGAAATAATAAAAACCATTTTGCAAGGTGAACTAAAAAGACTTTTTTAAGATTTATTTATTTATTTGAGAGAGCGAGAATGAGAGAGAGTACATGAGAGGGGGGAGGGTCAGAGGGAGAAGCAGGCTCCCCGCCAAGCAGGTAGCCCGATGCAGGACTCGATCCCGGGACTCCAGGATCATGACCTGAGCCGAAGGCAGTTGCTTAACCAACCGAGCCACCCAGGCGCCCCTAAAAAGACTTCTGAAAAGAAATTCCAGAGAGGAAAGATACTCAAAAATGAAACTTATTTCTAGATGACAGAGATTAAGGTACTATGGGTACAAGAATAATCCTTTTATGTCAATTCACTGATGAGAAGTTTGATTTTTTTTCCCCTAAAATTTAAAATACAAATATTTTCTGTAGTGAAGCTTTGATGGCATGTTTACACAGTCAAGATACGAGTCTCATGAATTTTCAGGATGCAAAATCAGCCATACTTACAAGAGAAGAGAAACTGTTTTAGGATGCCCAAGCAGCACCGACTTAGGGCAAGAAGCAAGAACAGAGGATGAAGACTCAGTCTGGGGACCATCAAGGTAGTGAAGACAGGTGAGCTATGAAACTATGACAAGTACGAGTCTGTATTATTGAAGAATGGCTGGGACCCTGGGGAAGAGGGACTGGACAGGACTCACCAGAATCTCCTTCTGCTGATAGACTGTCCCCTGAACTGAGCTGAACTACTTTGGTTTATACACACACACCAAGAATGTGCTGGCTGAAGTGAACCCCCAGACTTGAATTCCAGGAAACTTTCACCACGTTTGTGAACTCATGGTTCAGCTCTTAACAAAAACTAAGTGTCCAAACAGCTGATGGCCTCAAGAATCCAATGTGAGAACACATCCAATTTGAATGTATGAAAATTGTCATATCTTTCTCCATCCCAGTGATGTGTGAGACTTGGTGCCCAGAAATGACCCCATTGTTTTTGTGATGGGTGCAAATACCCAAGTCAATGTGCACTATTCGCAGAAGATGGTGTCCATCACCAAAAAATAACCTATCTGCTGCCATCAAGTGTGCAAAACTGACCAGAACGCTTCAAGTATGTGTAGTAATTTAACAAAAGACCCTTCTTCGAAAACACACACTATTCACATAGCATAATTTGAACCACTTAGTAAGTCACTGTTCGGGAATGCCGTTCTTACAATAAGACTGTGCAGTTTTGGGAAAGCAAGGACATACATATCCCATTTGATTACCCTATAAATGAAGTTGGAACAAAAATTTTTTCAACTTGAAAATCAATGGAAAAATAAACCCATTTTCTCTGAAAATGAATATATTCATTCTATATGTACAGCATCTTCAATAAACCTGCAACCTAAAAATGAAAATCAATACTGCCTCAGATACTAATACCCTAATTGATACTAAAAAAAAAAAAAAAAAACCCTGATCATAGGTTGTAATACACAAAACTGCTACAAACTTACATAGGATAAAAGGTATTAAAGTGGACGAAAACACAGAAATAAGATCTTAAAATTATTACCATATACACCTAGCTACCTCTTCCCGAAAAAAATCAAAACAAAACAAAACTTGCAACCTTCAAAATGCCTACATTTCACATCCTACAGGCTGAACATAAAATATTTCACCACTGCAGAAAAACATATCCTTTACCAAGCTACCTTCACCGTCTTTCCCGAAAACCACATGTCTGGGACTCTAATTCTCCCGGTATCAATCTCTCAAGGTACCCAGGTTACACACCAAAACTCTACACCTCAGAGCACTTAGAGCATAGGAGGGAGGGCCCATCTCCCGACCCGCCTGCGACTCCCACAGCACTGCTCCACCCGGGAAAGCCGAAGCTCGGGGCTCACGGGATCCCCAACGACTTCCGCTTGATGGCAGTATTGCTCCACGGACACCAACCGGCCCTTCCCCCAGGGCCTCTCCCTCCGCCCCTCGCCGAAGAAAAAAGGCCAAGCCCTGGCCACCGGCTCCAACATGGCGGCTCCCACGTCCCGTCCCGTCCCGTCCCGTCCCGTCCCGTCCCGCCCCGCCCCGCCCCGCCCCGCCCCGCTCCGCCCCGCTCC
>NC_138385.1:28367564-28395732 GCF_054177405.1 Leptonychotes weddellii
GATGCGGGGCTCGAACCCAGGACCCTGGGATCATGACCTGAGCCGAAGGCAGACGCTTAACGACTGAGCCACCCAGGCGCCCCAAATAAATAAAATCTTTTAAAAAAAGGTACAGCAGGGGCGCCTGGGTGGCTCAGTTGGTTAAGCGACTGCCTTCGGCTCAGGTCATGATCCTGGAGTCCCGGGATCGAGTCCCGCATCGGGCTCCCTGCTCAGCGGGGAGTCTGCCTCTCCCTCTGACTCTCCCCCTCTCATGCTCTCTCTCTATCACTATCTCTCTCAATAAATAAATAAAAATCTTAAAAAAAAATAAAAATAAAAAAAGGTACAGCATAGAAAATGTAGTCAGTAATATTGTATTAATGCTGTACAGTGACAGTGACTACACTTATGATGAGCACCGAGTAATGTATAGGATTGTATAATCAATATGTTGTACACCAGAAACTAATATAACATCATATGTCAATTATACTTCAATAAAAAAATTGAAATGCACATGGGCACATACATACACAAATTTGCAGATATTTCAGGAACTTTAAGGAAACCTCTGACATCATTCTGAAGAGCACCTGGACTTAGGAAGCTCCATGTCTCTTCCACTTTCACTCATCTGTGATTCTAGTGGCTTCCATCACTCAAATCGTATAGGCCCCTTGCCCGAAACTCAAATGAATTCCCCTTGGAATCAGCATAAAAATAATTCTCAAGCATAGCCAGCAAGACTGGATCAGACCAGTCTTTGCTCTGCTTACTTAACCAGGTTTTTCCTTGGTTGCTTTGCCCCAAACACACAACTTTTGCATTTTTTTCCTAAGTTTTATTAATAGAAGTATAATTGACGGAACACAAACTGCCCCATTTAAAGTGTACAATTTGAGGTGCCTGGGTGGCTCAGTCGGTTATGCATTTGCCTTTGGGTCAGGTCATGATTCCAGGGTCCTGGGATGGAACTCCCTGAGCTCCCTGCTCAGCGGGGACTCTGCTGCTCCCTCTGCCCCTGCCCCTCGCCCAGCTCGTGCACACTCTCTCTCAACTAAATAAATAAAAAATCTTAAAAAAAAATAAAGTGTACATTTTATAAAATCGATATATGTTACACCTGATAAATGATCACCACAATCAAAATAACGAACACATCCATTACATCATGTTTTATAATCCTTTGGAACATATAGTAATGAAAACTACATTGTTGCTCCAAAGAGGTTATTTAGATATTTATTTCCTGCTTAACTAAGGATAATTTATCATTAAGGCAATTACATATATATTTATAAAACATGCACCTCGTGTATTTGAGTGTACTTGAGAAATTTTTTTTCTTATGTATTTGATACTTTCTTCCCCAGATCAAATGTTATTTAAGTGAAATCTGTCATAGGAATCCTGAATTAATGAGTGTTATTGTATGTCCTATCACTGCTTTTGGTTTAAGGGTATTTTGAGACTTAATCATTGTAAATATGGAGTCTTTGACACGGTTCCAACCATAAGAAATTATGAACAAAATTGTATAGAATTCTATAATCATAAAAGTTAAAAATATTTGGAATTCCTTAAAAATGGTGAGAATTTGGTCAAGATATGTTCATGGATTCTTGGTTATGGTCCTCGAGGAGCCTACTGTTGAACTCAGTAAGTCAGCTGAGGAAACAGTATGTGGTAGCTTATGCGTTATGTGTGGTCCAGGTCAATTTCTCTTTAATGGCAATTGACATAAAAATGACAGTCTGAATAGAAGCATAGACTGGCAGTCACCTTTTGCCTGAGGAATATGATACAATAATTTCTAATTGCTTGTGTTTAACCTTAATAGATTCTTCATGGACTAGGCAAAAGTTGAGGAAAGCGACCAACAACAGCAGTGGACATTTTCAAAAAGGTAGGGCTTACTAAATATTTGATATAGTTGTTTTACTTAATAACTTAATTACATTACATATACTCTCCTTTCTGTTTTGTGACACTTTGAAATTTTGTTTTGGTTATACAGTTCTTAGTATTTGTGGATTTAAAACTTTTTTTTTTTTTTAAGATTTTATTTATTTGACAGAGAGAGAGGGAACACAAGCAGGGGAGTGGGAGAGGGAGAAGCAGGCTTCCCGCGGAGCAGGGAGCCCGATGCGGGGCTCGATGCGGGGCTCGATCCCAGGACCCTGGGACCATGACCTGAGCCGAAGACAGCCGCTTAATCGATGGAGCCACCCAGGTGCCCCTGGATTTAAAACTTAACGACAGATACTGATTTCTTTTTTTGGTAGCATGATAGTGAAGCACTGTAAACAAGCAAAACATTTGTCAACTGGCAAGTGCTTGTGCTTAAAGAAATACATGATACAGGGGCGCCTGGATGGTTCAGTCGTTAAGCGTCTGCCTTCGGCTCAGGTCATGATCCCAGAGTCCTGGGATCGAGCCCCGCATCAGGCTCCCTGCTTGGCGGGAAGCCTGCTTCTCCCTCTCCCACTCTCCCTGCTTGTGTTCCCTCTCTCACTGTGTCTCTCTCTGTCAAATAAATAAAATCTTAAAAAAAAATTAAGAAATACGTGATACAATCTTACCAACCATGAAATATGAAGTTTTTATACATAGCTTTATAATTAAAAATTATAAATATTAATAAATTAAATAAAAATTTAATAAATTTTGATGTACATGCACATCTGTGATAATATCACCAAATCAACATAAGGAACATATTCACTATCCCCTGAAATTACCTTTTCCCCTCTGTTATCCTCCCCTTACACATCCCTGTCCCTCTCATCCCCTGAAAGTCATTGATATGCTGTATATCACTTACAAAATTTTGAATTTTTTGGAGTTTTATATAAATGAAATCATAAAGTATGTACTCTTTTTTTTTTTCCTGGCCTTTTAAACTCAGAATAGTTGTGAGATTCATCCATGCTCTTTGTGTCAGTGGTTCATTCCCTTTGTGGCTGAGTGGTGTTCCATTGTATGGATATGCCATAGTATGTCCATTCATCTGTTCACGGACATTTGGAGTGTTTCCAGCTTTTGGCCATTATAAATAAGGCTAGGTACCTACGTGTGTGGGTCTCTGCGTGAACTTTCATTTCATATACCTTCATTTCTATTGAGGTATAATTTACCTATTGTAAAATTCACTTTCAAAGTGTACAAAATTGTACAAGTTTTGACAAAGGTATTTAGTCATCATGTACCCACTATCATAATCAAGATATGGAATATTTCTATGACTCCAGAAAGTCTTCTCAGGTTCCTTTGTAGTCTGTGACCTCATTCTACTTCCCGCCCTTGGCAACTATACTGATCTAATTTCTGTCCATATAGTTCTGTCTTTTTTAAAATCATATACATGGAATCATAGAGCAATAATCCTTTTGTTTCTGGCTTCGTTTACACAGCACAACACTTTCAAGATTCATCCATGGTGTATCCTCATCAATGGTGCATTCATTTTTATTGTTGAGTATTTCATCATATGGATATATTTTGTTTATCTACCTGTTGCTGGACATTCAAATTGTTTCCAGGATTTGGGGTTTCTGAAAAGCCTTATGGGAGAACTTTAGATCTTCATATGGGTTTGAGTTACAGTCCAGAATCCTTTTATTTCAACCTAAAGGATTTCCTTTAGCAATTCTTGCAGGGCAGATTTAATAGTAATGAACTACCATCAGCTTTTATTTATCTGAATTTCTCATTCCATTGCATTTTGCGCTTTTGCTGTGATTTTGTCCTGCTCTGTCATTTGGTACATATTCCTCTGACTCCTCATTGTGTCTGTTCCTATGTATCAGGAAAATCAGCTACATTTCCTGATCTTGAAAGTAATGGCCTTGTGAGGTGAGGTCCTGTAGCGCCCTGGAGTGCAATGTCCCTTGTTCACCAAAACTAGGCACTACAGGGGTGTTGTATGTGCCCTCCTTCGTGGCTAAACTGCATTGCATCCCTTCAGGTTTCATTTCCTTTGAATAGGTGGTTCTTTGTAGAATTACAAGCTAGTAACCTAGTTCTGTCTGCCATGGTCTCTAATGTCACTCTTCTTGATAGCAACAAAATGGTGTATCTCTCCTTTCTCTCCCTGCTTGGAGTGACCTTACTTGGTTTCCTTGAAATATTTAATTAAAAAATTTTAGGGCACCTGGGTGGCTCAGTCCGTTAAGCAACTGACTCTTGATTTTGGCTCAGTTCATGATCTTGGGGTCCTGAGACCGAGCCCTGCGTCTGGCTCCATGCTTGAGATTTTTTCTCCCTCTGCCCCTCCACCTGCTCGCACTGTGAATGAATGAATGAATAAAATCTTTAAAAATTTTTAAATGATGGTGCTACCTCATGTAGACTTGCTAGAATTTGAGTTTGCCTTTTCTTTCCATGTGAATGACTTATATAAATGTGGTAGGTAGAACAAATGACGGTTTGATTTCTATGCTAATGTGATTTAAATCTAGATTTCTTTTGCTTCTCTCCTGAAAGCATAACTACCATTAGGTTCTATCAGAAGTTTCATTTCTTTTTCTCTTAAATCCTATGAAACTTCAGTATAGTATTTCTCTCTTGTTGGTGTAAGAAAGGAGCACAAGTGTAAATGGTCTCTAGTTTTCAGCCTCTGATAGCAACATAAAGGGCTTGTGTGGTCTCTCTTTTGAGAGTTTGGCTTATCTTGGAGGTAATCAGTTTTCTCTCAACAAGAATTAGAGTATCACTGAAGTTACTTCAGGATTTCTTTGTTTTTCTGTGGGTAGAATAAATTCTAAGAGCTTGGAGTATAAAATGTTTGTATGAAGTTGTCAGTTTTTTGGTGAAAGAAATTGGATTTTTTTATTAGAACTTGATGCATCAAATGTTATTGTTTCAAGGAGCACATTCAAAATTCCCTTTGAGAATCTTAGAATCAACTTAATTTGGGGCTGGCATTGTCGGCAATAAGCAAATGATGATTATCTGTCACAGCTTTTCTGTAAGATTTTATTTTTTAAGTAATCTCTACACCCAAAGTGGGGCTCAAACTCACAACCCTGGGACTAAGGGTCGCACGCTTCACCGACTGAACCAGCCAGGCGCCCGGGTCACAGCTTTTAAAAACACGTATTTTAAGAAAAACAGCACTGAAAAATAATTTTTAGAAAAAGAAATTTCAGTGTTTGATGATTTATTCTCATCACCAACATTTAAAATTAAAACGCAAGTATATATGTTCATCCAGCGGCTCCCTGCCTGGCTTCTCTTGTTCTGAGTCATTTAAAGTGGGAAGATAAAATAATTACAAGAAGTCCTAAGAAAAAGTCTCAGCTTTGGTATTAATTGACTGTGGCTTCAAGTAAGTCACTTACACTCCTCAGATTTTCATTTCTTCATGATTAACAGGAGAGGATAAGATTAGTGAACTCTAATAAGACCCCCTCTGTTCACGTATTTCAGATTTGTGTGATTCCAATTTTTTTTAAAGATTTTATTTATTTGAGAGAGTGAGCATAAGAAGGGGGGGCGGCAGGGCAGAGGGAGAAGCAGGCTCCCTGCTGAGCAAGGAGCCCGATGTGGGGCTCGATCCCAGGACCCTGGGATCATGACCTGAGCCAGAGGCAGACGCCCAACCGACTGAGCCACCCAGGCGTCCCTGTGATTCCGATTTTATGTGTGGTTACAGATCGTTTAGCCAATTTAAATTACAAGCAGAAAGATTCAGTGCTTTTCTGTGAAAATGTACAAACGAACTATTTACATAAAAAAGGAAATTGTGGACAGTTCGCTTGTATAGGCACCAAGCTTGGGGGGAACAAAAACAACCACATGGAGAAGATAACTTCGGGGGGGGGGCGGTTGGAGATGAGAGTGTGGACTCAGAGAAATCTTAACATGGATAATAGTCAAGTTGAACTATCTCACACTGGAGGTCCTCCATCTTCTGGGAAGTTCATTTACTGTCCATGAAGGCTCTTGGGGGGGGGGAGGGGCTTGAAATTTAAATAGACTAGAAAAGTTTTGGATCAGCCACTGTGGGACATTTTCCAGAACTCAAGTAGGGATGGCTAAAACAATTAAAATAGTAAAGATGTCCGTGATAAATCATGCAAAACTTTTCTTTTCCAGAAGTGGAAATGAATTTGTCTGTCTTTGCTTGGAGACCTATTTCTTCATTCCTTCCACTACACCCACTACCCACCTAGCTGCACCCCCCACATGGATCCTTAATTGTCATGAAAATAATTGTGACTGAGGATCTGAAATGTAATGCTGTATTTCATACATAATATTGTTTAAAACTATGATTAAGTATACATTTATGCTGGTGATCATTGCAGGTAAATGAAGAATTCAGAGCCCGAACCGAAGTTTAAGCCAAGATGCAAAAAAAGAAAAAAAAGATCAAAGAGCCTGGGACAGAATCCTGGCAACAGTGAACCCAGGTAATAAAACTAGATCATATTGTATCATGTCACGGTGAGTTCTATGGCAGGAAATTATTTTGGTAGATGGAAGGAATGTGTGGCCAGAAGTAGACTTTCTTTTTTTTTTTATAATTTTTTTTTAAAGATTTTATTTATTTATTTGAGAGAGAGAGAATGAGAGAGAGCCCATGAGAGCGGGGAGGGTCAGAGGGAGAAGCAAACTCCCTGCCAAGCAGGGAACCCGATGCAGGACTCGATCCAGGGACTCCAGGATCATGACCTGAGCGGAAGGCAGTCGCTTAACAACTGAGCCACCCAGGTGCCCCAGAAGTAGACTTTCTGGCAAAATTAACATTTTCGTTTACATAACCCTACAAGTTTGATTTTCTTTTCTTTTTTTTTTTTAAGATTTTATTTATTTATTCATGAGAAACAGAGAGACAGAGAGGCAGAGGCAGAGGCAGAGGCAGAGGCAGAGGGAGAAGCAGGCTCCCTGTGGAGCAGGGAGCCCAACATGGGACTCGATCCCAGGACCCGGGATCATGACCTGAGCCGAAGGCAGACGCTTAACGGCTGAGCCACCCAGGCGCCCCAGATTTGATTTTCTAAGACAGTAAACCGTGTTCATATGTGGAAGAGACTCAGGCATCAGTTTCTTTAGCCGCACTGAATGTTTTGTGACAGAATATATTACGCAAGCAAAACTGTTTTCAGGAGGAAATTGTCATGAGGATGTGAATAACTGGGTCCACAATAATTCCTTTCAAAAAGAAAATCCTCAATTTCATGATTCACCAAAGCCCTTTGTAGACCTCTCGGCCATCATTTAATAACCTATGAACATGGTCTATTCACTTTGACAAAAACATCTGTGTATACTTAACATCTTCATAAGAGTGTCTAAACTCCTCAGCTGGCTGAGAACGGTCCTCAAGACAGCTTATGTTTGGAGGGAATATGCAGAAAGTGAAGACTGCATCTTAACAGAGGAGATGCTCACTAGGTGTTTGTTTTTTAAATTTGTCTCTTTTTACCATTCTACTAAAAACTTATGTCGAACTCCAAACAACCCAATCTAGTGGCCTTTTCCCAAGTTCGTCCTGTTTCACTATAATATTTTATAATTTTCCACTACATTTATTTTTCCTATCCTCCTTCCCTTTTCACATCTCTGAGAAGTCAGTTACTCTTTTTTTACCCCCAAGGTTTTGTCCTCAGCTCGTGACAGATGACATGCATTCATGAGGTGGTAGCCTGCTGTAGTCGAAAGGGAGCTGAGGGGCGCCTGGGGGGCTCAGTCGGTTACGCGTACAGCTCTTGATTTCGGCTCAGGTCGTGATCTCATGGCTTGTGAGATCAAGTCCTGCATGGGGCTCCATGCTCAGCGGGGAGTCTGCTTGAGATTCTCTCCCTCTGCTGTCCCCTCAAATAAATAAATCTTAAAAAAAAAAAAAAGAAAGGGAGCTGAATTAGGTGTGTGAAGAACCGCATTCAAGTCCTAATCATGTTTCGTACTAACTGCATGAACTTTGTTCGGTCCCTTAAATCTTGGGAATCTCAGTTTCTGCATCCACAAGAAGTGAGATGAAACTTACCCTACCTATGTTACAAAGTTATAATGAGGATCAAAAGGGATAAGAAATGTAAAAACTCTGAAAAGCATACGACTGTGCAAATGGTTATTATTTATATTATTACATGACAGCTAGGTCATTGGCACTGTGAGAGAGACTCTGTTTAAAGCTAATTGGCTCCCAAGGGGAATAAACCATGACCTTATAGGAATCATCCCTATTTTGAGACCTTATATTAATTATCTATATTTGAACCAACTAGTCTAACAGGCCCAAGCTGTGGAGATTAATTCTTCTTTGTATTTTCTCACCATGAAATCTAATTTTGCATTATTTGGGTTGGTCAAATATCTGTAGAAGTCTTTTGCCTATATTGTTAAGTCCTCGAATGGTGATAAATAATGAAAAGCATGATAAAATGCTTTTAGCACCTTGAATGTATAAGAAAACTCAAACGTCTACTGTTATGAGTTATTTGCTACGTATTTTATTGGCAGCATTTAAACATTGGATTCTTTATGTTACAGGAGCATGGACCCTCAGGTTGCCCTTAGATTTCACGATCTCTTCCAGCACATTCATAGGCAGATGGAGGGCCACGCCCACGAACCCCTCTACCCACACCATCTCTACCCTGAGGAGTTGCTCTTCCTTCTCCAACTTCTTTACCTAGTATAAGTGGTAAACCATCATCACCACTATCACCTTTGTGGTCCACCTTTGGAGGTCCTCCTCCTCCAAAATCACCACTTGCTGGGTCTTATGGAATAAAGCAGAAATAAACGTATCAGTCTGAATTCCATGTATTTATTCTTGAAGTGCATGACTTGATTCTCCTTTGTAAGAATGAACTCAATGGGAAAACTTTGACTACAGAATGTTCTTGAGCATCTTCTGGCCCTCAGTGGTCATTTATGAAAACTGCATACCTGTGGGTATTATATAATGTTAGAGAATAAGACTGCTGACTCTCGATTTCCCTTGTGAGCTCATTGTCTTATGTTTCTCTGTCAGACAGTATCTCAATTGGAAACTCCATAGAGTTAATTCCATAGAGATATAAAATTCATATAGCAAGGAAAGGAGAATCAATAAAGTGGTATAAGGATAAACGTATTCATTTCCTAAGGTTGCCATAATAACTGCCTACTAACTAGATGGCTTCTAAAAACAAAATCTTTTCTGTCAATTTTAAAGGCCAAAAGTCCAAAATCAAGATGTCGGCAGGACCACACTCCCTCTGGAGGCTCTGGGAGACAATCTCTCCCTTGCCTCTTCCAGTTTCTCGGGGCTGTTAGCATTCCTTGGCTTGTGGCTGCATCTCTCTCTGCTCCATGTTCACATGGCCATCCCCTCTGTGTCTATCTGTAAACTCCTCCCTCTCTTATGAAGATATATGTGATTGAATTTAGAGCCCATTCAGATAATCCAGGATAAGACACTATGCTTTTTTTTTTTTTTTTTAAGATTTTATTTATTTGACAGAGAGAGACATAGTGAGAAAGGGAACACAAGCAGGGGGAGTGGGAGAGGGAGAAGCAGGCTCCCCGCTAGCAGAGAGCCGGATGTGGGGCTTGATCCCAGGACCCTGGAATCATGACCTGAGCCAAAGGCAGACGCTTAACGACTGAGCCACCCAGGCGCCCCAAGACACTATGCTTTTTAATTTTAATTCCAGTATAGTTAACATACAGTGTTGTATTAGTTTCAGGTGCACAGTATAGTGATTCACCAATTCTGTACATTACAAGATGAGTGTACTCTTGATCCCTGTCACATATTTCACCCATCACCCCCCCCCCACCTCCCCTGAATGGGAAGAAATCAGAGAAGGAGAAAAATCATGAGAGACTCTGGACTCTGGGAAACAAACTGAGGGTTACAGAAGGGAGGGGAGTGGGGGATGGGGTAACTGGGTGATGGGTTTTAAGGAGGGCATGTGATGTGATGAGCACTGGGTGTTATATGCAACTAATGAATCATTGAACACTACATCAAAAATTAATGATGTGCTATATGTTGGCTAATTGAACATAATAAAAACAAACAAATAAACAAAATACATGTGTTTGCCAAAATGTACTTTAAATATTTGGTCACAATATACAATCTCTCCAGCACTGTATGAAATTTGCCATTTGCAAAAAACTGACCTGAAGACTGAGAACAAACTCTACAGCTAAAGGTAGATAAGAGGCCAAACGGAAGAAGGTAGGAAGTGTGGAGACACAGTTTGGGAGAGAAATGGATCATGGCCGCTGTGGTGGGGAGAGAGCCATGCTCATGGAGAAGGATTAGAGATAGACTAACATACAGGGGAGCATGGGGAAAATGAATCGCCATAGCAATTGGCTTGGAAAACAAGTGGGGCCAAATTTTATGACTTCTAGCAACCAGTGGGGCTTAAAGCCTGGGTTTTTTTTTTTTTTTTTTAAGATTTTATTTATTTGAGAGAGAGCAAGCTAGAGGAAGAACCGAGTGGGGGGAGGGGCAGAGGGAGAGAGAGAAGCAGACTCCTCGCTGAGCAGGAAGCCTGACATGGGGCTTAATCCCAGGACCCTGGGATCATGACCTGAGCTGAAGGCAGATGCATAACTGACTGAGCCACCCAGGTGCCCCATGACTGGTTTTAAGGGTCAGCAAGCTTGGCTGGGATAGAGCCCAGAGGGTACTGCACTACTCTTAGAGAGAAGGCAGGCAAACAACATGTGGACATACAGCATGGAAACAGGGATCTTAAGAGTGCCTAGGGCACCCACTGGAGAGGTTATTTGCTCATTTTGCAGCATGTTCCAGAGAGGCAGCATTCATGGAGACACCCTCTGGGAACAAAGGAACTGACCAGCACCATTTCCCTCCCCAACTCCTCAGCATAAGCACAGGGCCACCTGTGGGAACCAGCATAGCATCCACACTCACTACCTAAATTGCTTACACCAAGTCCCACCCCCCTGCACTCTGGTGGAACTGCCCTTCCCAGTCTCTCTTGCCTTAGTCCCAGTGCTGTGTGCCCCTCACCCAGAAGACCAGACCAGACTCCTGCTCACAGCACATCTCCCAGCACATCTCCCAACCCGGGAGTTTTGCAAAGCCTCAGTTCTAGTGGCAGTGGTGACCGGTCTTATTTCACAAGCAGACCGGAGCATACCTAATCAAAATGCACCACATTCAGGCCAGGGACCAAACACTTCCCACAACAGGCAAAGAGAGCCTCTACAGACAAGAGGAGAGCCAGGACAAAAGAGGAGAGCACATGCAGCACACACTGGAGACAATCCCCAAAGCACCAGGCCCTGGGGAACAGTGGACACTACATGGCAGGGCACTATAGGATTTCTTCATAAGAGCATTAACTCTAGGAGATGTAGCTAAATTTCCTAACACAGAGAAACAGGTTCAGAGACTTAGAAAAAATTAGAAGACAGAAATTCATCCCAAACAAAAGAGCAGGACAAGGCCACAGCCAGAGATGTAAGTGAAAGAGATAGAAGTAACATGCCTGATGGAATATTTAAAGCAATGATCATAAGTATACTCACTGGACTTGAGAAAAGAGTAGAAGACATGAGTGAGACTCTTAACACAGAGATAAGGAACAACATAGGAGAGATAATGGGCTCAATAAATGAAATGAGAAACACACTTTTTAAAAATTTATTTGAGAGAGAGAGAGCACAAGCAGGCGGAGTTGCAGGCAGAAGGAGAGGGAGAAGCAGGCTCCCCGTTGAGCAAGGAGCCCGACGTGGGACTAGATCCCAGGACTGTGGGATCATGATCTGAGCCGAAGGCAGTCACTTAACCAACTGAGCCACCCAGGTGCCCTGAGAAACACACTTAATGGAATGAACAACAGACTGGAAGAAGCAGAGTAATGAATTAATGACCTAGAAGACAGAGTAACGGAAAGTCATCAACCTGAACAAAAGAGAGAAAAAAGGGACACCTGGGTGGGTCAGATGGTTGTGTCTGCCTGTGGCTCAGGTCATGATCCCAGGGTCCTGGGATCGAGGCCCGTCTTGGGCTCCCTGCTCAGCAGGGAGTCTGCTTCTCCCTCTCCCTCTCCCTCTGCCTTTCTCCTGGCTTGTGCTCAACCTCACTCTCTTTCTCAAATAAATAATAAAATCTTTAAAAAAAAAGAAAGAGAAAAAAGAATTATACAACATGAGAATAGACTTAGGGAACTCAGTGACTCCATCGAATGTTATAATATTCATATTACAGGAGTTCCAGAAGAAGAAGAGAGAAAAGGGGGCAAAAAATTTGAAGAAATAAGAGCAGAAAACTTCCTAAATCTGTAGAAGGAAACAGATATCCAGATCCAGGAGGTGCAGAGAACCCCCAACAAAGTCAACAAAAGTAGACCCAAACCAAGATATATTATAATTAAATTGGCAAAATACAGTGATAAAGAAAAAAGATTTGAAAGCACAAGACAAAAGAAGACAGTAACTTATAATGGAAAACCCATAAGCCTAGCAGGGGATTTTTTTTTAGCATAAACTTCCCAAACAAGAAGAGAGTGGCATTATAAATATTCAAAGTGCTGAATGGGAAAAATCTGCAGCCAAGAATCCTCTATCCAGCAAGGCTATCACTCAGAATAGCAGAAATAAACAGTTTCCCAGACAACCAAAAATTAAAGGAGTTCATGGCCACTAACCCAGCCCTGCAAGAAATATTAGAGGGGACTCTGAGTGGAAAGGAGAGAACAAAAGAGATGCAGGGAGGAAACACAAAAGCAGTAAAAATGAATATTTCTGTAAAAAAATCAAAGAACTCACAAAAAAAGGATGTATAATATGACAACATATACCTAAAAGGTAGGGAGGAGATGAGTAAAGAATGGGTTCAAACTTAAATCATGATCAACTTAACATAGACTGCTGTAAGCAGAAAAGGTTATATACACACCTAATGGTAACCATATATCAAAAACCTGTAATAAACATGCAAAGAATAAGGAGAAAGAAATCCAGATATATCAGTAAAGACAACAAGCAAACCATGAAAGACAGAACACCAGAAAGGATCAGAGAATATCTTCAGAAACAACCACAAAACAAATAATACATGACAATAAATACATATCTATCAATAATTACTTTGAATGTAAGTGGACTAAATGTCCCAATCAAAAGACATAGGGTGGGGTGCCTGGGTGACTCAGTCAGTTAAGCGTCTGCCTTCGGCTCAGGTCATGATCCCAGGATCCTGGGATCAAGCCCCGCATCGGGCTCCCTGCTCAGCGGGAAGCCTGCTTCTCCCTCTCCCACTTCCCCTGCTTGTGTTCCCTCTCTTACTGTGTCTCTCTCTGTCAAATAAATAAATAGAATCTTAAAAAAAAAAAAAGACACAGGGTGACAGAATGGTTAAAAAAAACCAAGACTTATCTATATGTTGCCTACAGGAGACCCATTTTTTTTTTTTAAAGATTTTTTTTTTATTTATTCATTTGAGACACAGAGATACAGAGAGAGAGAGAGAGGGAGAGAGGAAGAGAGCATGAGGAGGGAGAGAGGCAGAGGGAGAGGGAGAAGCAGGCTCCCCGCCGAGCAGGAAGCCCGATGCGGGGCTCGATGCGGGGCTCGATGCGGGGCTCGATGCGGGGCTCGATGCGGGGCTCGATGCGGGGCTCGATCCCAGGACGCCGGGATCATGACCTGAGCCGAAGGCAGACGCTTAACCATCTGAGCCACCCAGGCGCCCCTACAGGAGACCCATTTTAAGCCTAAAGACATCTTCAGATTGAAAGTGAGGGGATGGAGAATCATCTATTGTGCAAATGAATGTCAAAAGAAAGCCGGAGTAGAAATGCTTATATTGGAAACACTAGACTTTAAAACAAAGACCATTACAAGAGACAAACAAGGATGCAATATAATATTAAAGGGGACAATCCAATAAGAAGATATAATAATTGTAAATATTTATGCACCCAACAGGGGAGCAGCCAAATACATAAAACAGTCAATAACAAACATAAAGGAACTCATCAGTAATAATACAATAATAATAAGAGGATTTTAGCACCCCACCTACATCAATGGACAGATCATCCAAACAAAAAATCAAGGAAACAATGGTTTTGAATGACACACTGAACCAGATGGATTTACCAGAGATATTCAGAACATTCCATCCTCCAACACCTGTTGTTTCTTGTGTTTTTGACTTTATAAAGCCATTCTGACAGGTGTGAGGTGACATCTCATTGTAGTTTTGATTTGCATTTCCCTGATGATGAGTGATGTTGAGCATCTTTTCGTGTTTTTATTGGCCATCTGGATGTCTTCTTTGGAGAAATGTCTGTTCATGTCTTCTGCCCATTTTTAATGGAATAATTTTGGGGGGTGTTGAGTTGTATAAGTTCTTTATATATTTTGGATACTTACCCTTTATTGGATATGACATTTGCAAATACCTTCTCCCATTCTGTAGGTTGCTTTTTAGTTTTGTTGATTGTTTCCTTCACTGTACAGAAGCTTTTTATTTTGATGTAGTCCTAATAGCTTATTTTTGCTTTTGTTTCCCTTGCCCCAGGAGACATAGCTAGAAAAATGTTGCTACAGCTGTTGTCAGATACATTACCACCTGTGGTCTCTTCTAGGATTTTTATGGTTTCAGGTCTCACACTTACGTCTTTGAGTTTATTTTTGTGTGTGGTGTAAAAAAGTTGTTCAGTTTAATTCTTTTGCCTGTAGCTGTCCAGTTTTCCCAATACTGTTTGTTGAAGATGCGATCTTTTTCCCATAGCATATTCTTGCCTCCTTTGTCATAAATTGATCATATAATCATGGGTTTATATTTGGGTTCTCTATTCTGTTCCATTGATCTATGTGTCTATTTTTGTGCCAGTACCATACTGTCTTGATTACTTCAGCTTTGGAGTACATTTTGAAATCTGGTATTGTGATACCGCCAGCTTCGTTCCTTTTTTTCAAGACTGCTTTGGGTATTTGGGGTTTCTTGTGGTCCCACAGAAATTTTAGGATTATTTGTTTGTTTTTTTCAAGGTTTTATTTATTTATTTGACAGAGAGAGAGAGAGAGAAAGAGCACACAAGCAGGGGGAGCAGCAGAGGGAGAGGGAGAAGCAGACTCCCCACCGGGCAGGGAGGCCGATGCGGGGCTCGATCCCAGGACCCCGAGACCATGACCCCCAGCCAAAGGCAGACGGTCAACCAACTGAGCCACCCAGACACCCCTAGGATTATTTGTTCTAGTTCTATGAAAAATGCTATTGGTTTTTTGATGGGGATTGCATTAAATATGTAGATTGCCTCAAGTAGTGTGGACATTCTAACAATATTTGTTCTTCCAACTTATGAGCATGGAATATCTTTCCATTTTGTGTCATTTTCCTTATTATGTGTTTGTGTCATCTTCCATTTCCCTCATCAGTGTTTTGTAGTTTTCAAGAGTACAGGTCTTTTACCTCCTTTGTCAAGTTTATTCCTAGGTATTTTATTCTTTTTGGTGCAATTGTAAATGGCATTGTTTTCTTAATTTCTCTTTTGCTACCTCATTATTAGTGTAAAGAAATGCAATGGATTTCTGTATATTGATTTTGTATCCTGAGACCTTACTGATTTATCAGTTCTAGTAGTTTTTTGGTGGTCTTTAGTGTTCTCTGTATCTAGTATCTGCAAGTAGTGGAAGTTTTACTTCTTCCTTATTGATTTGGATGCATGTGTGTGTGTGTGTGTGTGTGTGTGTGTGTGTGTGTGTGTGTCTGATTGCTATGGTTGGGATTTCCAGTACTATGTTGAATAAAAATGGTGAGAGTGGACATCCCTGCCGTGTTCCTGAACTTAGGGGGAAAAGCTCTCACTTTTTCACCATTGAATATATTAGCTGTGGGTTTTTCATATATGGCCTTTATTATGTTGAGGTATGTTCCGTCTAAACCTACTTTGTTGAAGATTTTTATCATAAATGGATGTTGTACTTCATCAAATGCTTGTTCCGATTCAATTAAAATAATATGGGTTTTATCCTTTCTATTTATTTATTTATTTATGAGAGAGAGAGTGCAAGTGGGGATGGGCAGAGGGAGAGAAAGAATCTTAAGTGGGTTCCATGCCCAGTGCGGAGCCCAACGCAGGGCTTGATCTTAGGACCCTGCAATCATGACCTGAGCCGAAATGAAGAGTTGGATGCTTAACTGAGTGAGCCACCCAGGTGCCCCATAATTTCTCTTTTTAATGTCATGTATCATGTTGATTGATTTGTGAATATTGAACCACACTTGCATCCCAGGAATAAATCCCACTTGATTTTGGAGAATGATTTTTTTAATGTATTGTTGGATTCAGTATGTTAATATTTTGTTGAGGATTTATGCATCTATGTTCACCAGGGATACTGGCCTGTAATTTTCTTTTTTTGTACTGTCTTTATCTGGTTTTGGTATCTGGGTCATGCTGGCCTCATAGAATGAATTTGTAAGCTTTCATTCCTCTTCTATTTTTGGAATAGTTTGAGAAGAATAGGTATTAACTCTTCTTTAAGTTTTTGGTGGTGATGTAGTTTTGGAATGTTGGGGAGGTCCGAAGCTGAAGGCCAAGAAAGAATTCTTGAGATATCTTCAGGGCAAAAAGGTGGTTTTAAGTGAAAGCAGGGGGACCAGGACCTGTGGGCAGAAATCTGCTGCCCTGGGATTGTGAGGACCAGCTGATTATATGCTTTGGAGTTGGGGGAAGTAGAGATAAGGGAAGTTTCAAAAGGACTTTCATATGCTAAAGAAGACTCACAGGAAACCTGAGGCCTTGCTATCTTCAAACTAAGGTTGTTTTCCTCCCTAGTAAGGCATTAATATTAAGACAGTTGGGAGCTTCCTGGAGGAACACTATACTCTGCCTGCCTCAAGTATTTGTCAATTGGCTGCAGGTTATAGGGACATTTAATTTTATTTCCATTTCCTTCTGCCTTTGTTTCCCACATCAGAATTCACCTGTGATGCCTACTGGTCCTGGGCTTTTGTTTGTTGGGAGTTTTTTGATTACTGATTCAATTTCCTTGCAGATAATGGGTCTGTTCAAATTTTCTATTTCTTCCTGACTCAGTTTTGAAGGTTGTATGTCTCTAGAAATTTATCAATTTTTTCAAGATTGTCCAGTTTGTAGGCATACAATTTTTCATAATATTCTCCTATAATCTTTTGTATTTCTGTGGTGTTGTTATTTCTCCTCTTTGTGATTTTGTTTGGGGGTCTCTCTCTCTCTCTCTCGTCTGGCTCAAGGATTATCAATTTTCTTGATCTTTTCAAAGAACCAGCTCCTGGTTTCATCTATCCATTCTATTGCTTTTTTCAGTTTCTCTTTCATTTATTTCTGCTCTCATCTTTATTATTTCCTTCCTTCAACTGGTTTTGGGTTTTGTTTGTTGTTCTTCTTCTAGCTCCTTTAGGTGTAAGGTTAGGTTGTTTAGTTGAGATTCTTCTTCTTCCTCCTTGAGGTAGGCCTGTATTGCTATAATCTTCCCTCTTAGAACAGCTTTTGCTGCATCCCGAAGATTTTGGACCCATGTGATTCATTCTGATTTTATTTTTTCTGTTGTTCAGATTATACAATGTTACAAGAAGTCTTCCAGTTCACTAATTCTTCTGCTTGTCTAAATCCACTGCTGAGCTCTTCTTGAGTGAATTTTTTCATTTTGGTTAATGTAAGTCTTAACTCAAGAATATCCATTTGCTTCTTCTTTCTATAGTGTCTCTTTATCGATATCCTGTATTTTATGACTTGCTGTTAGAATGCATTCCTTTCCTTCTTTCAGCTTGGTTTCCATTAATTTTTAAATTGTATATATAAGAGCTGATTTGCAGTCTGTCTTCTAAATCTACCATTTGGTCCTCTTCAGAGGTAGTTTTGATCGCCTGTTCTTGTTCCTGTGTGTGGGTTACACTACCCTTTCTTTGCACCTATTTTGGTTTTTGCAAATTGTTTTTGAAAAGCAAACATTTAAGATAATACATTGTAACCACCTTTGATACAAGACCCCCTCTCCTTTCCTTCTTTTGGTGTTTTTGATATTGTTTGTGTGGCCATTGTTTGTTTGTTGAAAGACTTGGCTGTACTATTTCTGCAAAGTCTATTTCTTCCATAATGTGTAGCCTTAGATGTTATTGCTTAGATTTGTTTCTTGTCTTTTTATCATGCTCCTGCAAAAGAATGTTCCTATAATGGAGACATGTGTAGATTTGGAGAAGAGAAGAGACCTAACAGGTGATGTGGCCACTCAGAGATGAGGGGTGTTAATTTGGTGCATGGATCCTCCCAGCAGGCTATTCTCTAAGAACGGAGAGGGAGGCCAGGATGAGAGAGAGAGAGAGAGAGAGAGAGAAAGAGAGAGAGAGATGCATATAAAAATCTTTTAAAACAATAGTCTAAGGAGCTCCCTAGGCCCATGGATAACCTCAGCTATTTGGTTAGTAAACAATGGACTGCAAAAATATCTTCGTTGACTCTTTTTCTCTTCATTGACAAATGCAATCCTTGCTCCATTACTTTTTAAAAGAAAACATTTTCATGAATACAGATGCATTTCAAGGGAGAACTGAAGTCACCTTTGCCCACACCTGCATAGTCCCCTCAAGACCATCCAGTCCAGGCTACTCCCAGCCTGGCTCAGGCTCTGACTCCCAGACACCTTTTCTCACCCATTCCCTAGTTATTTGGACAGAAGTGGGTGGGGATTTCTAGGGCGGGAAGGAAGGAGGACAATGAGGACCCTGAGGGGCTTTGTCCTGGTCAGGCAGCTGCCTTTCTGCATTTCAGGTCAACACAGGAGATCTCACAAACCCCTGCTGCCTTCCACTCCCAGAGGGTGGAGGGAGGGGTGAATGCTCTGCCTCACCTTCCCCACCAGGCAGAGTGGAAAGTGAATTACCTGACCCATCCCTGGCCTCTGGATCTCAGCTGCCCCTCTGGATTCCTCCCTGTGTTTCCTGTCCTTCCCTTTAGGGAGTAAGGGCCATTTCCTCACGCAGAGATCCAAGCCAAAGCCTTTTCTTCTGTCCCCCTTCCCTGGACAGACGCAGATTCCGTAACTACTAACCACCCATTGTACCTGGAGACCGAGGTCTAAATGGCTTTGCCCTGGTGAACCAGGGCTGCACAGGACGCATTCATACACACGGGGCTCTCATACTGTAAAAGCCTTTGCTCTCTCCTTGCTCTAGGTGGACATTTGATGTCACCTTAGGGTGGAGACCAGCTTGACATGCAAACCTCCAAACAGTGTCGTGTTTCGATGCTAAGAAAGGGGAGGTCCGTATACTCCAGCTCCTTTCTCAGCTCCAGGTCAGGACCATCCCGAGCTGGGGCTGATTTGCTCCTGTTTTGCCTCTGCTCGGGTCCTTAAGGATTAGTTCACTTCAGCGCCCTAGCTCCTGGCCTGTGTGATGAGAAGAACGGCAAGAGAAAGGGAGCTGAATCCAAACCCCCTTACGACGTGCAGCCCACTGACAAATACCTGAGACTCGCAGGACCTGATCCCTGAGGGAACTCACGGCTGCCTTGTAGAGGCCGTTTTGCGGCAAGCCACTTGGGCACTGGACACCTGAGCGACGTGGCCGCCAGGCTGAATACAAACAGGCCCGTGAGGCGGACCCGCCTCCAAATACCCAGAAGCCCCAGCTGACCAATGGGCTACTTCCACCTGGACACAGATCCCAAAGAAGGAAAATCGCACACGATCCCATAGCTCCTCACCTTCCGTGCACCACTGCGTCCGGGCAGACAATCTGTCCTCCGCTGTACTGCCTTCTCCTCCCTTGTAGTGTGTTCTAGCTCCTTTTTCTGCCTTGGGTGAATTCTTTCCCCGCCCGCGCCTTGGGCCTCCGCCCGATTGGGTCACCCCACATGCCTTAATGTTGAAGTTTCATTAGAGCTTAAAAGCAACCGTATCTTGACAATAGCCAGACTTCCACGGTCTCATAAACCCCACTGTCCGCATTGAGAAATCCCTTAGAGACTGCCCTTACCTCTATCCTCCTCCCTCCACACACTTAAAAGCATAGACTCAGTCACTTCCCCCATCACAGTGCAGCTCTTTCTGCCCACGTGTCCTGTCCCCGTGCACCTTTTTTGCATCACACAACGTCCCTCGAATTCTTTCTTGACTGTTGTGCTCAGTGAACCTGCATCATTTTTGGTGACCCATCCATGTGCAGAATCTGCGTCTTCCTTCGGGACCTTAAGCCTTGGTGCAAACACAGTGAGTTACTCCCTTTTCTCCTTTATACTCTCATTTCAGAGGCTATTCCAGGAGCAAGGTCTTATCGCAACACTTCCAAGTCTGCTGCTCAGGCTGCAATCCTCTGGCCCCCATGGCCGCTCTTCAGGGAGCAACAAAAGCCTACCTTCTTCCTGGAAGCCAGTACTTTGGCTGAAAATGGTAATAAGACCCAGAAACTTGATGCCCTCTCTTTATTCCTATTCTTACACAAAGCTGCCTTTCCTGGGCATGGGACAGCCGCTTCAGTTACTAGGATGGTTGCCAATAATAAGACTCCTGTGTAAGGTCTCCTTCTCATTGGTCTAACGCGATCCCCTCCATTATCTTTCCTCTAGCCACTTCCAGCTGTGAGACCTCGGCTCAGAGCTGCCTGAAACCAGTACCTGCTTGATTTAAATCCCAACCGGGGATGTTTCCTGGGGAAGTTGGCGATAAAGACTATGGAATGTGGCTTAGACCATGGTGGATTTCCATCTTTACTATTCTTTTTATTTATTTATTTATTTATTTATTTATTTATTTATTTATTTATTTAAGATTTTATTTATTTGAGAGAGAGAGAAAGTGAGAGCGAGTAAGCACGAGCTGGGTGAGGGGCAGAGGGAGAAGCAGACTCCCTGCTGAGCAGGGAGCCCGACGCGGGACTCGATCCCAGGACACTAGGATCATGACCTGAGCCGAAGGCAGTCGCTTAACCCACTGAGCCACCCAGGCGCCCCTACTATTCTTTTTAATATTTAAAAATCTTTTTAAAGATCTTTATTGATTTGAGAGAGAGAGAGAGGGAGAACAAGCTGGGGGGGGGGGCAGAGGAATAGGGAGAAGTAGACACCCTGCTCATCAGGGAGCCCGATGCGGGGCTCAATTCCAGGACCCTGGGATCATGACCTGAGCTGAAGGCAGATGCTTAACCAACTGAGCCACCCAGGCGTCCCAATATTTTTTTAATTTTTATTTTAAGTAGGCTCTACACCCAATGTGGGGCTCAAACTCTCGACCCTGGGATCAAGAGTCACATGCTCTACCTACTGAGCCAGCCAGGTACCCCTCCATCTTTACTATTTTTGGTCAATGTCCCCTACTGACTACTTAAATTGTAACATTAGGTATTTTGCCCTGCAAATTCTTAGCATCTCCATGAGTTAAAACAGCAGGCTCTCTTAGTCCATCTATTGGCACCTATTATGTCCTGGGAAAAACAGTAGGGAAGTGAAGGGACATCCACATCCCTTCAGTAGGACAGCTCGGTGATCATAACTACTTTTTGAGGGACACTTCCAGTGGCTTTGAACACTAGGAACCCTTGACATTATCCTGAGCAGGACACCATGCAGGAGTGGGGGGTAGGGGGTTGGGATTATGGCAATGGACTTTTCTTCTTCAGTCCCCAGGAATTCCCCCTTGGAGTGTCTTTTAACCCACTGGAGCCAATTTGGATTGCAAGATTTAAAGAAGGGACATCTTCTTCTGCAATAACGCATGGCCTCAGTACTCCGTAGGAGACGAGGAAAAAATGGTCCATTAATGGGTCCGTAAACTTCAGTACTATTTCTATCGAGAGATCCTGTACAGACCTCCCTCTTTCTCCTGAGTTCCTCACCTGCTCTTTGCTTCTTTTGTGTGTCAGATCTGGAATATATCTTGAAAGGACTGAATGAATGGGGTCTGACTCTTGTTGAGTGGGGGAGGTTTTCTCCCTCATTCATTTCCTGGGTTAATGGCTATGATAATTGGAGCCAGTTGTCTGGCTAGTCCAGCTCAGGACAGGGACTTTTCAAAATATTCCCAAGCAGCTGCTGAAACTCCTTTTGTCTTGGGGAGGGTCTCTGTCTTCTCCAGGCCAACATGGACTGCCTATTCTCCCTTTCTGTTGGTGGAAATAAAACACATCTGCTCATCTGTCCGAGCTGACCAGCTTTAGGACTGGGAGTCCTCTTTCGTCTGTCTGGGGTTTTGGCTGGAGGCACCTCAGCTCTTCTGCAGCGCCCCCTCCCCATTTTCTGCACCACAGTCAGTACTGCTTGCGAAACCAGCTCATCTACCGTCCTCGTTGCGTCTGCCACCATTGTTTCTTGCTCCTCCTATCCCCACTAACAAAGACTGGAGAGCACCCCTCCCTGGACTTAAACCGTCCACTTCAGATTTCCCCACAGGTGCCCCAGGTAAAAGTTGACAGTGGGGAACAAATGGACTGACTTTCAGTGGCCCCAGGTGCAACATATTCAGTATTTAAGCCAATTTAAGTTTGTTAGTTTAATTAAGGTAAACATGTCTTTAGAGTTATCAGCATGAAACAGAAAACTTTTATTCTACCAAGGTTTACTGATGGCCAAATAAACTCATGTTATCTCTGTTAAAATTTGTCAGCAAAGGGATGCCTGGTTGGCTCCGTCAGTGAAACGTCTGCCTTTGGTTCAGGTCATGATCCCAGGGTCCTGGGATCGAGCCCCACACTGGGCTCCCTGCTCAGCCGCGAGTCTGCTTCTCCCTCTCCTCCCTCTGTGATCTCCCTTACTTTCAGTCTCTCTCAAATAAATAAATAAATAAAATCTTCAAAAAAAAAAGTGTCTGCCTTTAGCTTGGGTCATGATCCCGGGGTCCTGGGATCAAGTCCTGCAGCAGGCTCCCTGCTGGGCGGGGAGTCTGCTTCTCCCTCTGCCTTGTGCGTGCGCTCACTCTCAAATAAATAAATAAATTCTTAAAAAAAATAAAATGACGGTTAATTTTGTCTGTCTCAAAGTTTTCATGGCTACTTGTTGAAAAAAACAAGTAGATTGAATGAATAAAACAGTTGAGATGAATGGATTTTTAAAGTACACTGGTATATGGGGCGCCTGGGTGGCTCAGATGGTTAAGCGACTGCCTTTGGCTCAGGCCATGATCCCAGGGTCCTGGGATGGAGCCCCACATTGGGCTCCTGGCTCAGCGGGGAGTCCGCTTCTCCTTCTCCCACTGCTCATGCTCTCTCTCTATATCTCTGTGTCTCAAATGAATAAATAAAATCTTTAAAAAAAAATAAAGTACACTGGTATGAAATTCAAATTCTGCATTTCTCTCTTGTTAAAAAGACAAAGTTGTCTTGGATTGTTGGTCTGCTCTCTGTAAGTAAATGTAAATAAAGGTTTTTTTTTTCTTTTTTCTTTATCCGTCCAGAAAACCAAAGCGTCTATGTTTTGTCTTTATCAGGTCTTTCATTACTTGAGAAAGTTAAAACTTCTCAGTGTTAAAGGAGCTAAGTTTTGCTAACAACTATTTAGCTTCCTGTAGAATCCCTTATTGCCACCTTGGTTAAATGTATATATTAAATTTATAATAATCTGTAATCCTATTTAGGCATGTGCTTTAAAACTTTCTGAGGGTTTCAACAGACTTCTCTGAGATATGAATTGTAAATGAAATCTTTTTGACTCATTAGGTTTGTTTATTTGGTATGTTAAGTTACTCTGGAAGGGCTGTCAAACAAATAATGATAAGCTGTGGTTGTATTTTTTGGATAAATGCCATAACTGTTCCAGAAATGATGTGAAATTCCTAAAGTTCTTTTTTTTTTTAAGATTTTATTTTTAAGTAACCTCTACATCCAATGTGGGGCTCAAACTCACAACCCTGAGATCAGGAGTCACATGCTCCACCCACTGAGCCAGCCAGGCACCCTGAAATTCCTAAAGTTTTTTATATGTTCTGGTATAAGGTCGTTACTTGATGTTCTAATTACTGAAGTGTTATGTGTCACAGAAATAACTGGATTTCCTTGTCAGCTATATTATAATGAATTCTCATATCAGATTTTAAACGGTGACCATTTTTAAAAAAATATTTTATTTATTTATTTGAGAGACAGAGAGAGATCATATGCGGGGCTCGATCCAAGGACCCCAAGATTATGACCTGAGCCAAAGGCAGACGCTTAACTGACTGAGGCACCCAGGTGCCCCAACTGTGACCGTTTTTTAAAAATCTTTTGTCATTTGTAGTTATTGTTCTGATGCCCTTGCAAAATGTGTTTTGTCCTCAAGGAGAGTCATGAAAAGGACTTTTGACAAAGACAAGTTTATGTTCTTTAAGATCTTAAACTAAACTGGGTAAGAATTTCCAGAACTAATGGAAAAGCTGCATTCACACAGAATAAGAATTAATAACATGGGACTGAATGAGTTGAGGAAGATGAGTTTTTATGACTCTTACTTGAAACATTGTTGGTTCTCTAATGTTTGCTCTACCGGATTAAGGAAACTTTCTCCTAAGATATCCATGATATGCAGAAATATGATAAAATATTCCTTTGTGGACAAATTGAAACATTTAACTTTTCTCCCTACCTGAACTCTCTGAACCCTCTGAAATTCAGAAACTCTCAGTGAGGATTCTTCCTTCCATGGCAATTATATCTGCATAAGTGCAATGAGAAACTGTTCTCCTTGTAACAGGACACCACTGGAAAGATTGGTTATATTTACCAAGGCTTTGCCTGGGATGTCACATTTGAGAGACATGCCTAGACTCAGAGATGACCAGACAGCTTTAAGGAATTAAGGTTGACTTTATGGAGCCAATAAAGCTCCTTGGAACTGTTGGCCTGATACCTTGCTTACAGGGTTCCCAGTAGCCTCACTGGGTGAGCAAAGAATGTCACTTCCCGGCAGGTGCAGGGACCTCAGGATATGGAATTTGCCCAAATCCTCAGGTATTGCAGGCATGTCTGATGACAAATATTTGGCTTGGCTTCTGGCCTCGAGAGGCTATTAAAAGGTCAATCTAGAGATTCCTTATAAAAAGTTCCAGCAAAGCAGATTTTAAAAGATCTATCTGGCCAATCACTATTCTTGCTGAGTTTCTGTAAATAATTAGGCCAAGTGTATTAAAGCTGGACTTGTTTTTACACACAAATGAGTCGTGATTTGGCTGTCTTTGATAAAAATGAGGGTGGTTATAGAGAGAAAAATGTGTTTCGATAACACATCTTTGTAGATATTAGATTTTAATACTATTTATTATAAACTAGACTAGATCCTGAATTCTTCTGGTTTCCTCAAATATCTGGCTATGGCTCTCCAAACTCAGGTTTCCAGTCTTCTTCTATTGTTTTGACTTAAACTCATTACAAACTAAAACTGCCCTTTTTCCTAAAGCCCTGAAAACGGATGCCGGACAGCTTGAGGTCACCTTCAGAGACACTGTCACAAAACTCATGTATGGGGGCGCCTGGGAGGCTCAGTCCGTTAAGTGTCTGCCTTTGGCTCAGGTCATGGTCCCAGGGTCCTGGGATCGAGTTCCGTGTCCGGCTCCCTGCTCCGCGGGGAGCCTGCTTCTCCCTCTCCCTCTGCCCCACACTCGTGCTTGCTCTCCCTCAAATAAATAAAATCTTTTTTTAAAAAAAACAAAACAAAACCCCAGAATCTTGCATCTACATTCCAGATTATGATAAAAATGTAACAGGATTGCTAAAAGATATGAATGCTCAAATTGGTGCTTTAAACCATCCCTCCCTCTCTTTTTTTTTTTAAAGATTTTATTTATTTGAGAGAGAAAGAACATGAGAGGGAGGAGGATCAGAGGGAGAAGCAGACTCCCTGCTGAGCAGGGAGCCTGCTGGGGGACTCGATCCTGAGACTCCAGGATCATGAACTGAGCCACCCAGGCGCCCCTCCCTCCCTCTCTTTTAATGATTGGTTAAACTCCTGGACTGGAAGAGGATTTTGGTCAACTGTCAAGGATCTTTTTATTGGGCTTCTTTTTCTCATAATAATATTAATCTTATTTTGTTGTCCCCGACGCTCTCCGCCTGCTGCCGAGACTCCTTCCGTGCCATAACTTCAAGCCAACAGCTGATCATTTCTACTCAAGGAGATATCTACCTTCATATGCGATGTCTACCTTGGATTTGGCTGTCTGTGCCTTTCATAACTCCCACAACTGATGTCAACAACAAATGATCAATGTTGATCCCCAGGTAGGGACATCTCTACACCCCTATTTGGCAGGAAGAAGTTACAGAAGGTAAGACTGTCCACCCTCGGCAACCTTAAAGATTTAAGGGTCAAAATTGTTCAGGGTGGGAAATGATGAGGAGAACAAAAGCAAGAGAAATGTAGCTTAAATTGAATCTTGCAACTGCAGCCCACTGATAAATACCTGAGACATGCAGAGAGTGACATTCTTTAAGGAATTCATGGCTGCCTTAATGTTGATTTTTTAAAAAGATTTTATTTATTTTAGAGAGGGAGAGAGCATGAGCACAAGTAGGGGGAGGAACAGAGGGAAGAGGGACAAGCAGACTCTACGCTGAGCACAGATCTCGATGCAGGGCTGGATCCCACAACCCTGAGATCATGACCAGAGCAGAAATCAAGAGTAGGAGGATTAACCAATTGAGCCACCCAGGCGCCCCAGGTTGATGTTTTATTAGAGACTAAAAACAATAGTCTTGACAATAGCCAGACCTCCAAGGTCCTGTAAATCTCAATTTCCGCATAGAGAAATTCCTTAGAAACTGACATTATATCTGTCCCCCCTCCCTCCACACACTTAAAAGTATATAATCAGTTACTCCTCGCAATCACCGCGCAGCTCTTTCTGCCCATGGTTTCTGTCCCCCTGCCATAATAAAAGTACCTTTTTGTACCATAAAACGTCTCAAGAATTTTTCTTGACCATTGCACTTGGTGACCCTGCATCCCGTGGACAGATTTTGGTTTTCAAATTCAATGCTCAGTGCATCAAGCTCACTTCCCTGGCCCCTGCATCCCCTTTAATTCCACAATTCTGTCTGGCCTTCTGGTACACAAATCCTGGCCCCCTCCGCCTTGGCTGCACCCTTGTGAGGCTAGTCTGGCAGACTGTGCCTGAAATCTGCATGCCCACCTGCCGTGCTTTTGGAATGCTCCTGCCTGAATGTATCCCATTGTGATTTCAGGACAAATACACATAGAATCATACGTGGTTGTGGTCAAAGGAACCTCAGCTTCAAGGGAAAATCAAAAATTTTCCCAGATGAAGACTTTTGTTTTCCCACCAAAGGCAGACTATTTCCAAAAGTTTAAAGTGTTCTTTGCATCTTGACTTAGAGGAGGCTTTGTTATTTCATCCAAGCACCAGGGGCGTGGTGAACTTGGCGGGTCCTGTAAGCCTTCGGTTCAATTTCAGACAAGCAAGTAGCACCATGCAATTTGGCCACTAGATGGCAGGAGTGTTCAAGGTTAGCATAACAAGAAACTGGCCCAGAGTCCCCCCCAAGTGGTCACTCTGGCGAGCTGCAGACAAAGCAAGAGGAATTTACCAAATTTTGGTGAAAGGAATTCTTCATGTATGGGTCTTCCCAAGTCTATCTTTATCTTGATAATGACGTTAGTAAGTGTAATTCTGATCTAGATGGTTTCCACACTGATAAGTCTATCCTCTTTACATCCTGTCTCCACATTTAAGAACCCCTCTAAGGAAAACCACTTTAATCAGCAAAGGAAATCAGAGATTTTTTTATGGAAACATAGGGCAAAGACAGAAGCTCCACTTTTGTGGAAAAATGTCTTTCAAAGGAAGTCTCCAGGAATCCTAAAGCAAATTTCCTGAGCTCATGTGATTTCAAACATGAAGAACTGATCCAAATTTCATTCAGAGCAATTATCCACGGAAGTTTTTTTGTTTGTTTTTTTAACAGAGAACCTATTCTCATTCATTCATTCGTACATTTATTTAAGTAATCTCTACACCCAATGTAGGGCTCGAACTCACAACCCCAAGATCAGGAGTCACATGCTCTTTGGACTGAGTCCGCCAGGGGCCCCACAGTTAGATCTTTTTTTTTTTCTTTCCAACTGTGCCCTTAAATGCTTTTTTTAAAAATTTTATTATGTTAGTCACCATACATTACATCATTAGTTTTTGATGTAGTGATCCACGATCCATTGTTTTCGTATAACACCCAGTGCTCCATGCAATACATGCCCTCCTTAATACCCATCACCGGGCTAACCAATCCCCC
>NC_138385.1:28396232-28407914 GCF_054177405.1 Leptonychotes weddellii
TCTTTATAGATCTTGGATACCAGCCCTTTATCTGTAGTGTCATTTGCAAATATCTTCTCCCATTCCCACAGTTAGATCTTGAATGCATTTTCTCATTGCTTGCCTTACAAACCACATGGAGATGGAGGCTGTGGTTTCCAGTGCCTGAGAACACCAGGACCACCTAGCCCTGTAGCGAGACAGATGGGATCTTCTGGCTTATTGAAGGAACCATGAACTGTCTCCATCAAAGGGTGTTAGAAAGGACTTAATTTAGGATTTGAATTTGTATGAAATGGTTTTATAGAGAATTTAAAGGATTAGTGCTTTGCTCTTTTTTTTTTTTTTTTAAAGATTTTATTTTATTTGACAGAGAGAGACACAGCGAGAGAGGGAACACAAGCAGGGGGAGTGGGAGAGGGAGAAGCAGACTCTCCGCTGAGCAGGGAGCCCGATGCGGGACTCGATCCAGGGACTCCAGGATCATGACCTGAGCCGAAGGCAGTCGCTTAACCAACTGAGCCACCCAGGCGCCCTAGTGCTTTGCTCTTGATCGGATGCTGTGATATAAGAAGAAGTAAATACTTGGTCTTTGTCTTGGGTTGCTGGTACACTGTTCCTATAACCCTTGGAATCTTTCGGGTGATGAGCGTCTTTTATATGCTAATGAGATGACTCCAGTCTGGGGGCCTCTAGTTAACTTCAGGGCTGGGCCCAGAAAGACCATGATTAGAAGGTTGAAACTGACCTCCAAGGAGGGGAAAGGGACTGAAAAGTGCATTCGGTCCCTCTCAGGAGTGTGAGCTGGCCTCCCATCTGTTGAGGGTCTGGATAGAACAATACGGCAGAGAAATGTGAATTCTCTCTGTCTCTTCTTGAGGTCGGGACGTCTATCTAATCCTGCCCTCAGATATCAGAGCTTCTGGTTCGTGGGCCTTCCAACTCTAGGAGTTTAAGATATTGTAGTCTCCTCGGAGTGGAAAGGTAATTCAGAGGATCAGTACCTGGCGAGTACTCAGGTAAGGGAGGACAGAATGGAGAAGAGTCACATCAGCCTTACCGTCTTTGTTTCAGGTACCTCTTGTATCGTTCCTTTTTTTTATCTTTTATTTTTTCATTAGCCTCTTGCAACAAATCATCCAAAGAAGCTATTTCGGAATTTTGAGGTCTTCTAGAGGCTTTTGCATACCAATCAAAATAGGTATCCCATTCTGCTTGTTGGATTTGGGAACCCTTACTTTTTTTTTTTTTTTTTAAGATTTTATTTATTTATTTGACAGAGAGAGAGAGTGTGTGTGTGTGGGGGGGGAAGCTGCAGAGGGAGAGGGAGAAGCAAGCTCCCCACTGGGTCATGACCTGAGTGGAAGGCAGAAACGTAACCAGCTGAGCCACCCAGGTGCCCCCAGGAACCTTACTTTCAAGTGCCCTTCTTAAATGAAGAATCTTGTTTAATTGGAACGTTCCCCCATGATTAATTCTTGGTTGTGTTAGTGGGATTTTTGCCATTTTTGTAAATATCCCTAGTCTCCAGGCACTGTTCTTAAATATAAAATAAGCAGGTGTGTCAGAAGGTGAAGAACTTAATTCCTTGAAATTTCAGGATCCCATTTCTTTAGCTAAGCCTTGGGTCTCTCAGAGCCAAATTAATATCTTAGAAGGATGTGCCACTGGGTTGGGAATTTTGCGGTGTTTTGTGTTGTATACCTGATTGCATGGATCTTTTTTTTTTTTTAAGATTTTATTTATTTGTCAGAGAGAGAGCACAAGCAGGGGGCGCGGCAGGCAGAGGGAGAAGCAGGCTCCCCGCCGAGCGAGGAGTACGATGCAGCACTCGATCCCACGACCCTGGAATCATGACCTGAGCCAAAGGCAGGTGCTTCACCGACTGAGCCACCCAGGTGTCCCTGCATGGAAATTTTCTTGAACTAGTATCAATCTAACTCATTCCATGACCAATTTATCCTAGCCTGGGAGTCAGAAGTTAGGTGGCAAGCACTCTAACAACTTTTAAGTGCTCAACCAGTGCTCGTCAATTGTGAGGCTTTGGCTTCTGAGATTCTTAAGATCTAGTATTCCTTTCCTGGAAAGATTTCTTTACAGTGGCAGATGTTACTAGTCTAACTTGTGCCTATTTAGATTTTGACGTGCCTTTGGTCAAAACAGTCTGGATTTCTTTTTTTTTAAAGAAGATTTTATTTATTTTGAGAGAGAGAGTGAGAGAGAGCATGAGAGGGGGGAGGGGCAGAGGGAGAAGCGGGCTCCTTGATGAGCAGGGAGCCCGACACAGGGCTCGACCCCAGGACCCTGGGATCCTGACCTGAGCCGAAGGCAGATGCTTCACCGAATGAGCCACCCAAGCTCCCCAAAACAGTCTGAATTTCTTGTCTTATTTCCCTAAGTCCCCCAGCAGTTTACTCTGTGGACTTACCTCAAGGCTTAGATTGAGGGATACCCATTATTTTCCCTTGTTGAAATAAGTCTAATTCAATCAGACTTATGTTTCTGGCCGCTTGTGCACAATTCCTGAGACTTGTAAGGACCTTCCAAAGCTCCTTACTTTGTAGATGAGCTCAGCCACACACCCAAATGTTGGGGCCCACTAAGTCCCACCTGGAAAAAATCTGGAGTCTCTCCTACCCCAATTTTTCATACCCCATGAAAAATCTGGACTTTCTCACACCCCAATCTTCCACCCAGAAGGATTAGGACAAACTCCAGGAGCTCAGAGTGCAGAAGAAGCAGAGCCTGATCCGAGAGAAGCTTACTAGAGATCCCAGAGAAGAGCTGGAATCCTCAGCCGCCAGCCTCAGGTTCCACCTCGTTGCCAAAACCGTCGGACAACAAAACTAAAACAATTGAGCAACCAGTCTGTTGTCCTTTGTTCAAGGGGAAACGATGCACGGTTTGGGGGCGGCCAGCCCCTCACAAGCGGTGGAACATTCTTCCTGGGCAAGAGTAAATCTTACATGGAGCGTTCTATAGAAGAGGCAGCTTGGACACAGGGCATGATGGGGAAGGAGGAGGGGGATTTCCTTGAAAAGGCTAGAGGGTCCTGTTTTCTGGGGCAAGGTAAAGTAGCTAAAGCTGAGTTGGAGAAGTGGGGCAGGAGTACATTCGGTTTCCTTGACAGGTGTTTCTCATAAGTGCAGGCTGACTTAATGTTTACATTTGTGATGTGAGGGGCGCCTGGGTGGCTCAGTCGGTTAAGCGTCTGCCTTGGGCTCAGGTCATGATCCCAGGGTCTTGGGATCGAGCCCCACATCGGGCTCCCAGCTCAGTGGGGAGTCTGCTTCTGCCGCGCCCCCTGCTTGTGCTCTCTCTCTGACAAAAAAAATAAAATCTTAAAAAAAGCGTACACAATTATCTGAAAGTACACAAAGTATCTAATATCACAATTATCCTGAATACATAGGATAAATTAGTGTATGGCAGACCAGTGTAAGCCTCTCCATATAAAATGTAGTACCCTAGTTGGAGGTAAACTGTATTGGGTTAGAATCATGGAACACTACATCAAAAACTAATGATGTATTGGGGCGCCTGGGTGGCTCAGTCATTCAGCGTCTGCCTTCGGCTCAGGTCATGATCCCAGGGTCCTGGGATCGAGCCCCACATCGGGCTCCCTGCTCCGCGGGAAGCCTGCTTCTCCCTCTCCCACTCCCCCTGCTTGTGTTCCCTTTCTCGCTGTGTCTCTCTCTGTCAAATAAATAAATAAATAAAAACCTAATGATGTATTGTATGGTGACTAACATGTAATATAATAAAATTAAATCTAAAAAACTGTATTGGGAATATGAGTATCATTTATCACAACAGGAGTAAGCCCGTTTGGTGTCCCTAATTGTAAATTTCTCCAGTGAAACTAAAAATTCAGCAAAGCAGGGAATGATGTGTTTTCTGAAGATAATAAGCTGACTCTCGTGGTCAGGTGAGCCTCAGTAATATTGTCTACTACTGATTGGCTTGGTTTTGCTGGTAGTATTACAATAGCCTTAGCAGAAGCATTCTGATAATGTGAAGGCAAGGTCTATTTTTATGAGGCTGAAGGTCAGGATTAATGATATGAGGGAAATTTATTAGGTACCAGAAGGAGCCTATAAAAAGGAATCTGCCTTCTGAGGTGTTTAAAGGGATTGATACTAAATTACTCTCAGCAGGGCCTGGTAGAGTATGTTAGATCCAGCCATTAGTTAAAATCAGAGCAGTTGCTATGGCCTGGGAAGAAAAGGTATAGAATTTTGTTTTCCCTCAAGTTCCAGAAGAAGACCATAGAGGGGGGCGCCTGGGTGGCTCGGTCGGTTAAGTGACCGACTCTTGGTTTCGGCTCAGGTCATGATCTCGGGGTCCTGGCCTCTGTGCTCGCTCAGCTCGGACTCTGCTGGAGATGATCTCCTTCTCCCTCTGCCCCTCCCCTGCTCATGCGCTCTCTGTCTCTCTAAAATAAATGAATAAAATCTTAAAAAAAAAAGACCATAGGGTTCAAAAATAGTAAGATGAAGATAAGGGAGATCACATTAGTGTTCTAAAGGATATAAAAGTATAATAATAATATTAGTAGAAGGGGAAAAGGACAGAAAAAGAGTGTTGAAAAAATCAGAAAATTAATCTCATTCTGTCATCTTGGGTGGAACCTATCCACTTCCGAAGTCAGCAGCTTGTTTTGTTGTCTTGGGCATAAGTCGTCCACTTCTGCTCTCAGCAGCTTCTGGAGAATTCCTAAGGACCTTCAGTTTAAGGTCTTCTGTTGGAATGGATTCCAGTGATGTGGGAGGCAGTGATGTATATCCGTTAAGTTAAAAGTTTTATATACTTACAAAAACGCAGGTATCACTATCTTGGAGTTGTACTGATTTGCCAGGTGCTGACAATACCAAGTAAAAAGATATTTTTTTAATCGAGGCTCAAGGAAAGTTTTATTTCTGTTGCCTGTTTCGGAAGACCAAATCTCCAGGTGGCAGATCATGCAGAGACTATCTAGGTATATATTTTGAACCTTGTATCCGATGATCATAAAGCTGGAGATATTTTGTGAGTCTCTAGGAACATTCAGTCACATTTGCCTGTAATAGAGTAGAATCTGGGATTGGGAGTAAAATTCCCAAATGCGTGAGGCAGACTTTTATTAACGTATACGGAGATAACTTGGATCCTTGAGAGGTTTAATCTTACTGCTGTCAAGGCCTAATGCAGTACTCTGGGTCAGGGAAGTTCAAGGGTTTAGAGAGCTTTGCTAATGATAAGTTTAGAACTCTATCAATTTTCTTTATTTTTTCTGAATTAGAATATGATAAGCACAGAGGAATTTCTGAGTAAGATGTGCTACTTTGAAGGATTTTGAAATGGCAATACCAGCAAAATGTGTGTCCCTGTCACCAGAGTGTTGTGGCCAAATCATCTCTGCTATTGAGAGTGGTATCATGAAGCATTTTTGCTAAAATCCATTTTTATCATGGTTATCTTCTTAGACAATGGCAAAGCATCTCAAGGTCTTTTCATTCACCATTTATTTCTTTTATAGGGGTTCCTGGAGAGGCCAGGAAATCTCTTTGTTTCTAAGCCATGTTGACATCATGAACTAACCTGAAATCTTATTTATTATAGATGTAAAATATCCTCTTTTTTTAAAAAAAGATTTTATTTATTTATTTGAGAGGGGGAACAAGTGGAGGGGAGAGGCAGAGGGAGAAGGAGAGGCAGACTCCCCAATGGGCAGGGAGCCCGCCACTAAATAAAATCTTTAAAAAAAAAAAAAGAACTATCATATTCTATTTATGCATAGGAAGTTAAACTCTTCTGTCAAGTTTATCATCATCATTAGGACATTTGACAGACAGACAAAAGCTCTTAGAGCAGTTTTGACTTCATTAAAAGTTAGAAAAATGGTGCTCGCTTCGGCAGCACATATACTAAAAAAAGTTAGAAAAATGTATTCTCATTGTCCTTTCTTGTATAAGATTGAGGAGCAATCTTTGTATTCTCTAATGGCCATTTCAGGAAACCCCAAGATAGTTTAAGCACAAAAGACATTTTAATAATGTTATTATTTGTTTTGAATTTGGAGCCTGGGTTTGGGAAAGGCGAAATCAAGAATCACTGTTAGAGTCAAGGTTTTAAGTAAAGTATCTTAAGTATTATATATAGATATATATATATAAAGTATCTTAAGTATCTAAAGACAAGAACTATTTACAATCGACATTGCAAAACTTTTATACTAGATTATAGCGAGTTAAAAGCTGTGGAGTCATGATCCCGGAGTCCTGGGATCGAGCCCCACATCGGGCTCCCTGCTCGGCGGGAAGCCTGCTTCTCCCTCCGCCGCTCCCCCTGCTTGTGTTCCCTCTCTCGCTGTGTCTCTCTCTGTCAAATAAATAAATAAAATCTTAAAAAAGAAAAAAGCAAGCAAGCCAGCTGTGAAGTCAAGAAAAAACCGCGGCAGTGTCTCATATTCACCAGGAGGGGGCGATGTTTGTTCATTTCTGGGATTTGGACCGCGTTCGGTTGCTGTCCGCCCTCATCACTAGCACAGAGGATGTGGCCGTCCCCGAATTTGTTTATGCTCACAGGAAACAAGGCTTAGCTGTGAGTGCCAGGCCAGCTCCCATAGGTGAGGGGCTATTTCCATTTTTCATCGGTGATGAGACTATGAGAAGACTGTCTTATACATATTTTAAGTCTAAACTGCCAAGCCTGACGAGGAGCCCCTTCCGTGAAATCTAATGAACGCAGCACAGTTTTGAAATAGGATTTTGAAACCAGGAAACAAGTATGGGTCAAATCGGGACCTCAAAAAGGAACATGCAGGTTGTTTTTTTTTTTATCTCCAGTCCAACTTGTCAGAAACTAACCACCAGCTAAAGCATCACTTCATATTGGGGATTCTACTGACCACCACCCCTAACCCCTACACATTCTGTCTACCACTGTCAAAATGTTTGCTTTCTGACTTTGTGCCCCTACCTGATACAAACTTCCATTGCTACATTTTACTTTATGATTAGTGTTTGTGTCCCAGATACACAACTGTAGTGCTCAAGAAAAAGAATGTGTTTCATTCACCTTATTCAGGCCTTAGAGCAGGTCTCTATATTGTTGAATTGATTAATTACTAAGGAAAAATAGTTTAACAGTAGACTCAACAGAAAAATACAACTTTGAAAACTTCTCCATCCTTGGGAAGTGTGTTGAATAAAAAGTGGCGAAAGAGTAAGACTAAAGTCCTAAGTTCTTCACTGAGGGACATTTCATAAAGTGAACAAAATCTGAAAAATTTGGGGCGCCTGGGTGGCTCAGTTGGTTAAGTATCCGGCTCTTGGTTTCATTCAGGTCATGATCTCAGGGTCCTGAGCTCGAGCCCTGCATCGGGCTCTGCGTTCAGTAGGGAGTCTGCTTGAGATTTCTCTCTCTCCCTTTGCCCTCTGCTCCCCACCCCCTGCCTGCCCTGCTCTTGTGGCCACAGGCAGGCTCTCCCCCTCTCAAAATAAATAAATCTTAAAAAAAAAATCTGAAAAATTCTTCCTGAGTCGCTGCATTCCTCCAGCTGGTGTTGAATGGTTTTATACAAAAAATCTTTCACAAATACTATGTTTTCCAGGAAGTGGTTGTCGTCTCCATCTTGTTGGTCCTTTAAATATACCTTCCCATGCAGTGTTCCTAGGAAGGTATATACAGGTATATAAAGGACAGATGACCACTTCCCATTAAATAAGCAATGACTGTTTTTGTCTTTTTAAAAAATCGACTTTATTGTGGTAAGAACATTTAACCTGAGATCTACCCTCTTAATAAATTTTCATATTGGAAGGAAACATTTCCTATTTGCAGATTACATACACGATTGTAGCAAGTCCCCAAAAATTTACACAAAACCTCACTCCAAATAAAAGGAAATACTTAGGTATAAACTTAAAAAAAAGTATGGACTTTGTATACTTAAACTTTTTAAAGTGCTGATTAAAGAAATCAAAGACCTAAATAAATGGAGAGATATACCATGCTCTCAAGGATTGGAAGAGTTAACCTAGTAAGGATGTCAAATTTCTCCCCAAATTGATCTATAGATCTCACACAATTCCTATCAAAATTCCAGCAAAAAATTTTTTGTAGACATACAGAAGCTTATTCTAAAATGTATATGGAAGAGCAAAGGATCTAGGATAGCTAAAACAATTTCGAAAAAGAAAAATAAACTGGGAAGAATCACTTGACCTGATGTTAAGGCTTATTATGTAGCTACATTAATAAAGACAGTGTGGTATTGGCAGAGGGATAGACACACAGATTGATAAAACATCATAGAGAACTTACAAATAGACCCGGGGTTAAGGATGAAGGGTAGTAGTTGTGGCTTTAAAGGGGTAGCACTAGGGAGCATTGACTGTGCTGGTTGTTCCATGAATCTACACATGATACAATGGCACACACACACGCACACACGCGCACACACGCGCATACACGCACACACGCGCGCACACACACACAAATGAATGCGCGTAAAACTGGTGGAATATGAATAAGCTCTGGATTACACCGATGTCAATTTCTTACATTTTCTTGTTATCTTCCCCCCACAGTTTTCACTGTTTACTCCTCTCTAGCTCCTGGGGCTTTTTGTTTTGTTTGTTTTTTTGAGATCTGACAACATTATATTATTTGCAGGTACACAATGTCATGATGTAATATTTGCATGTATTGTGAAATGATCACCACAATGTCTAGTTAACAACCATCACCACATACAATTACAAAGTTTTTCTTGTGATGAGAACTTTGAAGATTTACTGTTTGAGCAACTTTCAAATATGCTATACACTATTTTTAACTATTGTCACCATGCTGTATGTTACATCCCCATGACTTATTTTAAAACTGGAAGTTTGTACTTCTTGACCCCCTTCACCCATTTTGCCCACCTGGTTCTTGATATTTGTACTGTAGCTATATATTATTATTGGGTGAAACTTGATAAAGGGTCTATGAGACCTTTTGTTCATTTTTAAATACTTCCTATTAACCTATAATCGTTTCAAAATAAAAATGTAAAATAATTCAGCCCTGAAAAAAGCCATGTTATCTTTTCAACTGTACCTATTTATCAAACCCCACAAACTCATACCAGGTGCTCATTTATACCAGGTTTTGAAATATTATTTTGCCTTATTAATTGTCAAGAACATTTTTTTTTTCTTTTTACTATCAGACAAATCCAGAGTATGGGGCATTCTACAACAAAATGGGTCTGAACTGTTAACAAATATCAAAGGCACAAAAGACAAGAAAATGCAAGATTGTTCCAGTATCTTAAATCTTGCAGAACAGAGACTTGACAATCAAATACAATGTGTGCATTTTTATTAAGAACATCCTTAAACATATTTTTGGTATAATTTGGAAAATTTGAATGTAGACTCTATTAGGTGTGATATCTATGTTACATTTTGTTGTTGTTGTTGTTTTAAGATTTTATTAATTTATTTGACAGAGAGAGCACAAGCAGGGGGAGCAGGAGAGGGAGAAGCCGTCTCCCCACTGAGCAGGGAGCCCAATGTGGGGCTCGATACCAGGACTCTGGGATCATGACCTGAACTGAAGGCAGATGCTTAACTGACTGAGCCACCCAGGCACCCCTCTATGTTACATTTTGGAGATATGACAATGTTATTGTAATTATGTGGGAGAATATCCTTGTTCTCAGATGATTTATGCTTAAGTATTTAGGAGTAAAACATCACGAGGTCTGCAACTTACTTTCAAATGGTTCAGCAAGACACACACAAAGGAAAAACACACACACACACAAACACACAAAGAAAACAAATATGTCAAAATGTTAACAATTGGTGAGTGTAGGTGAAGAATATATAGGTGTTCACTGTAGTACTCAACTTCTCTGGAGGTTAAAAAGTGTTATCTGTTATTTGCCTGATTATGGTAATAGTATATTTCCAAATTTTAACTCTCCTGACATTATATATGTAATATACCATACAATTCCACTCCTGTGTGGAATTTAAGAAACAAACCAACAAAGAAAAAGAGACAAAACAAGAAACAGACTCTTAACTATAGAAAACAAACTGATGGTGAAAGGATAGGACAGTTTTCAGTTTGACTGTAATTACCACATTGCCTTCAACAAACTGTAGACTGGTCATTCTTCCATCTGGGTGTTGGAGAATGCCCGTATTCACATACCTCCATCAACAGAAAATTTATCAATCATTTTAATCACTTTTTTTTTAAATCAATTTAAGGCAGTTCATAAAGAAAGCAGTTCTCTTAAATGTGTATTACGAAGTGAAAGAACCAATCTGAAAAGGCTACATACTGTATGGTTCTAAAAATAGGATATCTGCAAAAGGCAAAACTAAGGAGACAGGGAAAAGATCAGTGGTTCCCAGGGGTTAGTGGATGGGGAGGACTGAATAGGCAGAGCACAGAGGATTTTTAGGGCAGTGAAACTATTCTCTAGGATACTGTAATGGTGGACAGGTCATTATACATTTGTCAAAACCCACAGAATGTACAACACCAAGAGGGAACCCTAATGCCAACTATGAACTTTGGGTGATTATGATGTGTCAATGTAGGTTCATCAATTTTTTAAGAATTATTTATTTATTTGAGAGCCAGAGAGAGAGTACGAGCAGGAGGAAGGGGCAGAGGCAGAGGGAGAAGCAGACTCCCCTCTAAGCAGGGAGCCCGATGCAGGACTCAATCCCAGGACCCAGGGATCATGACCTGAGCTGAAGGCAGCTTAACCGACGGAGCCACCCAGGCACCCGTAGGTTCATCAGTTTTAACAAATGTAGCGCTCCAGGGAAAGCACTGATAATCAGAGAGGCTATGCATGTGTGTTGGCAGCGGGTGGTCCCTGAGAACTCGCTGTATCTTTCACTTAATTTTGCTTTGAACCTAAAGCTGCTCTAAATAGTCTACTAAAAAAAAAAAAAAAAGCAGTTCTTGGTTTCAGTGGCATAACCCTCCTTACTTCTGAGAATCAGCATTCCCTTTTTATGTTCATTGGCCAATTATAATTTTTTGAATTGAGTAATCAACTCCTTTGCCCGTTTTTCTTTCTTTCTAAGATTTTATTTTTCAGTAATCTTGACACCCAACATGCGGCTCGAACTCAGAACCCCTGAGATCAAGAGTCGCAGGCTCCACTGACTGAGCCAGCCAGGCCCCCCTGCCCATTTTCCTAACGGAATTTTTTCTTTAGCAGAAGACAGGTCTTAAGACGGGATTGTCCTTACCGGTTACTCTGGTATATGTTTGCAGAAGACTTGCCTTTTATTTATTCATTAAAGCTGTTTTTATATTAAGAAAATTAACCTATCATATGGGTACTATAGACCAAATGTTTGTGTCTCCCCCCAGTCTAATCTCTCATGTGATGGTATTAGGAGGTGGGGCCTTAAGTCATGAGACTGGAGCCCTTGTGAATGGGATTCGTGCCCTCATCTGAGACCCCAGAGAGCTCGCTTGCGCCTACCTCCATGTGAGGTTATAGCTAGAAGATGGCCTTCTATGAACCAGGAAGCAGGCCCTCACCACACCGCCAATCTGTCACCTTGATCTTGGACTTCCTAGATTGCACAACTGTGAAAAAAAAAAAATGTGTTGTTTATAGGCTACCTAGTCTGTATTTTGTTATAGCGGCCCAAATGGACTAAGGCAATGGAACTAACCGCCCCCCCCCCC
>NC_138385.1:28408014-28446984 GCF_054177405.1 Leptonychotes weddellii
GGATGATTTTGCCTCGCACGGGACCTCTGGCCATGTTGTCTGGAGACATATTTGTTCTACACACCGGGGCTGAGCTACTGACCTCTCAGGGGTAGAGGCCAGGGAGGCCAGTGAAACCTCCTGCAATGCACAGGACAGCCCCTCCCCGCTCCAGCAAGAGTTAGCCGGCCCCCCAAATGTTGAGGGCGAGAAGGGTAAGAAAGCCTGCCAGAAACCATCTCCCCTCACTGGTTATCCGGATCCCCCCCATCATGGTAAGTTGGAGAAAACCCTCTGACCCCACTGGGACTCCTCTTCATTCAGACCCTGTAATTCAGCTCCACGAGCTTAAATTGAACAGACGTCATTTTGTACAGTACACCAGAAAAAGAGAATATTGGGGGGGAAAAATCTGGCAAACTTGACTGGCAAACCACGAAGGGGCGGAAACATGAGGAGACTGATTATTATGTAAATGCCTTTATTTGAACTAATACATTGCTACCAGATTACATCACTTTTCAGAGTTAGAGTAACATTATGATCTTGGAAACTATAGCAAACAGCTTGACAAAGCAAGAGTACATTACGTCCTACATATATATTTTTATTTTTTAGTGACCACGTCTCCTTGTTTTAGGTGGAAAATTAGAAAATTTATGGTACGCTTAGCATGCTTGACCTACCGTCTCCTGTCTGCATTCTGAGCGCACTCTCTCCTCAAAAGTGTCATATTCAACAGCATTTTAAATCTAAAGAGAGAGTTTGATGATACAGGCTTTTAAAACAAATAAGCATATATGGAACCAAGTGTTTGAAGACAAAATATGTCAGCTGTTTACAACTTGGGTGTGAGAGGGTGGATGCAAAATCAAGGGACACCTTTCCTCTACCTACAATGTATGGTTTTTACTTACTTGAAGACCCCTTAAAAAAAGTAGCAAAATCAGCAGTCTCATTTAATGTAATCAAAATATTCTTAAATGTACAAAAAAGATCACGTAGAAAGAATACTGTAAAAAGATACTGATTTTAAGAATAAAAGAATACGAAAAGCTTCTATTACATTCTGCACAGCCAGTTACTTCTGCCAATGTTCAGTACTACAAAGATAAGCAAAGGATACTCCTATCCAGATACCCTCTGAGCCCAGTTCTCGAGTAAGAACTAGCATCCTGGATGGAAACACAAAATTATGGTCTAACAATATTCATATCCGATCATCTAAGCAAGTCCCAAGAGGTGGACATTCTAAGGGGGGGGCAAAGATACACAGAGACGACATACAGCAATGGGAAATGTCAGGGGCAGCCATCTAGGAGGAGAGAGAGTAAATGATTTGGCCGTGAGCGCATTTCAGGGGTGCCTGACAAATCCAACTTTGACTACGGGAAAGAGGAGTTGTTGCCATTAAAACTCTTTCCCCTGTGAGCTCTCAAGATGAGGAGTCTTGTTCATCAAAACTCTGAGTCCTTTCAATGACCATCAGTTCCTTAAGCCATGAGCACTTCCCCTGGAAAGAGTTGACCTGCTAATCATGCACCTGGGAGCAAGGTTGTTTTTATTCGAATTGGTTATTTTACACCCTCTTCATCCCCCTGCCCATCAAGCACGCAAACACGGTCATGACCATCTTGGGCTTTACTTCCACAAGGTCTTCGGGGAGAGCATACACCCTGGCTCCGATTCTTCTAGCCATTGACACGGCGTACCTATTGGTGGAGGAAACAAAAATCAAGATGAACCTCTTGTTAGTCAAGGACATGATAGGAGACATCTGTTTCCTCTTGTAAAGTCATTTGGCTGGGATGTGAAACGTTCATATTGAAACTTCAGAGCGGCACGATTTTACTTTTTGTTGTTTTCTGTTTTGTTTTTGAGGTCAGTCTTAAGTGACATCCGATTTTTCAGCCCTACTGCTTGGGACTGATTTTATTCACCCCTTTTCTGCAATGAGAATTAATTTTGGAGCACTGACATGATACCGAAGATGAGAAAAAAATATATATAATTATCCAGATCGGCTGTATGATCGATGTTGATATTTTCATTGAGCATGTTGACGGGTTAACAGATGCTCTCGTGTGATCCTAGAGATAGGGGACGGAAGTCTATGTCATATATTCAAATCCAAGCTGCTTTGGGAGATGCAATGAATTCTTCCATACAGTCAGGGCGGGGGTGGGGTGGGTAGAGTCTACAAGATGTGGGGACAGAGTGGTCAGAGCAAGGAATGGAAAGGGTACACAAAGTAAGGGAAGAAAGAACTGATGTGTCCAGCTAGGGAAATCTGCTGGAGCGCCCTTCACTTAATACAGGAGACATTTCTAGGGGTTTTGTAACACAAATCTTTAAAGACGATCGTTTCTGAAAAAGGAAGGTTTTCAGTGGGCTGATTTCCAGTGTATGCTAGTCAAGCTTTCATGGGTTGCCTGCAAAACCAGGTCACAGTCTAGGTCTTTGGGGAAGAAGGGAAATGACAGGTGGAAAAGCCCTTCTCAATATTGCTGAAATGCATAAAACTTTCTTTTTTTAAAAAGATTTTATTTATTTATCTTAGAGAGAGCACAAGCAGGGAGAGGAGCAGAGGGAGAAGCAGACTCCCCGCTGAGCAGGAAGCCCAACTCGGGACTCCATCCCAAGACGCCGGGTTCATGACCTCAGCCAAAGGCAGACACTTCACCAACTGAGCCACCCGCCACCCCACAAAAAACTTTCAAGGCATAGTTTCAGTGGAGGCTTAAGCATCCTGCTCATTTAGGGACCAAGATAATAAACTCAACATATGTAGTAAAGGCGATCTGTGCATAGTGAAAAAAGACATCCGTAAGTAACGCGTTTCAAAAAAGAGTGAGACAGAAGAATATTCTTATCTACGGCATGAATATTCTTAGCCCATTTTCTCCTTGTAGTAAGATGAACATAAACTATATTATTTCGGTAATTCCCTGAAGCAACGACTGACTGAGTGCCTATTCATTTCAAAATCTCTAAGGTAAGTATTATTGCTCCCATATGTACTGATGAGGAGTCTGAAGCTCCAAGTGGAGAGTGAACGAGAGAGAGCACGAGCCAGAGGGAGAAGCAGACTCCCCGCTGAGCAGGGAGCCCGACACGGGGCTCGATCCCAGGACCCTGGGATCAAGCTCATGACCTGAGCCGAAGGCAGATGCTTAACCGACTGAGCACCCTAGGCGCCCCTTAGGTGACACCATCCGTAAAGTGGCCGAACCTGAGCGAGAACGCAGAGTGGGTATTAATCATCATTATCATCAGTGTCTCTTACTTGGCATTATTGTGCTTGTCGTCTTCTGTCAGATTGCCACTCTTAACAAGGTCATAGTTTATGCAGCCCGGCTGGATGGCGTCAATTAAATCCACAACTGCCAAACTGGAGCTGATCGTCTTGTCCTAGTGTCAAAGGACAATAAATCCAAGAGTTTCAGGTTTGTACAAATTAACATGTGATTACTTGTCTCAAGTTGCCACACACCAAGCCCAGTGGCTGAAGAGAATCTTGCCAGTAGCACAACATTAAATCACTGACAAACCAACCAAAGCCTGGCCTTCTAAATTATTGATCCTTTCTGGCACACATGACGTTTAATCATCAAATGTGCGCAAGTCTTACCTTAAAACTCTGAATGGAAGTTGATTTTCCAGCTTCACTCAATGTTCTGTTCACCCAGCTGACAATGATGTCATCATTAGCTTTCTGCCCATCTCCGAGGTCTTCCAGAACATTGAGGGTATATCTAGAAGGAGAAGTGGAAGAAAAGGTCCCAATCTACTTCATGAGGAAAAAAAAAAAAAGCACCTTTTGTACCAGTCCGACAGTGACAATGACCTAAAAGAAGCTGTTTTGGCTGGTACTCGGTTATAATGGATGCGTGTCAGCATTCTCGTTAAGAGGTCTTTTTCTTTTCTTTTCGAAGATTTTATTTATTTATTTGACAGAGAGAGAGATAGCGAGAGCAGGAACACAAGCAGGGGGAGTGGGAGAGGGAGAAGCAGGCTTCCCGCCGAGCAGGGAGCCTGATGCGGGGCTCGATCCCAGGACCCTGGGATCGTGACCTGAGCCGAAGGCAGCCGCTTAACCGACTAAGGCACCCAGGCGCCCCAAGAGGTCTTTTTCAAACGGATACATGGGCTGTTCAGAATTTTTGCATCTATCTGTTACCTAAGCTCACTTTAGAGTCTAAATACAAGTTTCCAGGGCGTAGTCATTGACACGTCTACCTGAAAATAACAAGGGCTGGATCACAGACCGCTAGGACAGTGGAGCTTAAACAGTGAAAACTGGGTACCATACCTTCTCATCAGCTGCCAGACTAAAGCTAAAGTCAGAGTTTGGTTTCCATCGTTCAGGTCTTGCCCTCCGATACCAACCAGGGAGAATTTGGCAGGATGCTTTCCCAGTTCAACAGCATAGTTGCAGTTTTCTAGCTGTAAACCCACAAAAAGCCAATGGTTGAGGATTTTTCATCTGCTTTATCTGGATACACATGTGAGTACGCATGCACGATGCTGGGCACTTAGCACATCAAAATAAGTTAAGACACGGTTCCTGTTCTCAAGAAGCTCAGATGCAAGAGTTTTCCAAACAAAAGAAACAAACAGAATAAAAATAGCCTGTGACAAATGTATACAGCAACTTAATGATCTACCTTTTTCATGTTGGCTCCAAGTTTCGGGTATGGAGGTTTATTAACCTTACTCCAGTCAACAGGAACTTTAATTCGTTCATACAACTGTAAGATTACCAGGGCATCCTGCAGGTCACTAAAGATTTAAAAATAATTTAATCAGTGTTTTTAGACAGCTGGGCCTTTGTTTCCTTAAAAACAATAACAGTACACTGGCAACTAAAACATATAAAACCACAGATAATACCCAAGGCTCATATTTTCTATCAATTTGTCCTAAAAAATAGAGCTAACACCATCCTGTTCACTTAAAATACTTATCACAAGCTTCTGATTTGCAAGGTACTATTCTAGAAGCTGGGCACATAGAATGAAAATCCTTGGCCTTACACTAGACTCAGGGAGAGAGAGAGAGATAATAAACAAGTATATGGATCAACAGGTGATTTGATTTGGGGGTATATATAACTGCTATGAAGATGAAAAGAACCAGGGTTAGGGTTATGGAGTGTTAGGTGGTAGTCAGGGCCTGAATTAGTGGCTTGAATATAGTAAGGGAATAAGGCATTTGAGGCAGAAAAGAACATTCCAGGCTGAGAGAACAGTGAGTACAAAGGCCTCAAGACATCATGGATGGTGTACTTAAGGCATTCCCCGGTCTCTTTTCAAAATATAAAGGCTATTCCGTAGGGTGTTAGAAAGACATTCATACACTCTTTCACTTAATGATCATGTAAAGAAAGAATCTGGGCTTCTGTGTATTCGGAAAATGATAATGGATGTCACCATTCAACATCTTCCGATCTAAATAGCCAGTGTAAACGAACATCTAGAAAATGTTTAGAGCTGTAATTCCTTCTGTGGCATCCATTCACGATGCTCCTAACAGATAATAACAGTACAAAGGCTTACGCATAGAGATGGTTTACATGGGGATTAACACCAAGAGAATTCATCCAGTTACGGAAGGTTCTTTCTTCACGAGTTTCTCCTAATAAGAATATTCACAAAATGTATATATTAATTAAATACCTTGTATATGTGCATATCATATCAATTCATAGTTAAGATTACTTCATTTCCTCTGTACAAACCTAGAGGTTTTCTCCAATATGAATCTCCAGACATTCTCTCTAAATGCATTCTCTCTAGGTACAGCCTTCTTTAAAAAAATCTGTTGAATTTATTTTACAATTGAAGAATACAACTTTATAATCAAACAATTTAGAGGTTTATGAATTTTTTATAATCTCCTCCCCCTTCTAAGGCTTCCCCAATATCTCCCCAAGTCCCCATACCTCAAAAGTAACTGATGTGATCAGTTTTACATTTAAAAAAATTGGGGGGGAATCAAAAATATTTTGGGGGGTGGTCATATGAACCCTCTATACTCATGAATTTACACCTTCCCTCTACACATTTATAAATTTTAAGCTACACACGAGCACTCCTTTCACATGCCTATATCACAGCAACAAGTTCCGTGAAACTTGAAAAGCATAAAATGTAAAGATTTTATAGTCCTGCCAGTGGATGGTCAAGGAATGACTACTACATTTGTTCATATTTGAATCTTATACTTCATGCATATATAATCTGGAAAAGGTAAACTCTGCCTTCCCCAAACTTAATTGCCATCCATTATTATTATCATTTTAAAGATTTTATTTTTAAGTAATCGCCACACCCAGTGTGGGGCTCTAACTCATGACCCTGAGATCAAGAGTCGCACGCTCTACCGACTGAGCCGGCCAGGCACTCCCTATTATGATTTTTTGAGTAGATGAGTAGAAAAGGAACTGGGGCTAGTGCTGTCTGGTTAGTCTGACTGTGGAAGAATGACATAATACTGTGAACTGATAGGTCAAATTGAATGCATATATACCTTTTTCTGGTGAGGGGTTTAAAGATGATCTATTTCTAAAATATTAAAATAAAACAATGGTTTACTAAGTGGCCTTAAGCTAGGTGATCCTTGACTACAAGTTTCCCGGTATCACCCTTTTCTATCAGCTGCCACTTTTTACTCAGCCCTCGGGTCTACTTCCAGCAGAGATTTGCTAAGAGAAAGTGGAGAAGGAAACTTATTAAGTCAAGATCCTGGAATCATCGTGGCCTGTGTATTTCTGGTCTGTGGTCCCGCACATTAGAATGTGAGAAACCTTCCATTACCTTCCAACAGAGTCCAGTCAATATCCTGGTTCTCGGGCTTGGTTAGTGCCGGGTATTTATTAAACAGGTTAGCCACAAAGGCTAAGTTCAGTTTGGGGTTTCCACTGACAACATCAGCAGGGGTGACAAACTGTCTGCAACCCAACTTGTCTGCTTGTTGAAGCATACTCTCAGCTCTCTTCAAATCATCTGTTTCCTGTTGAAGTAAAGTAAGGAGGCATCTTTTAAAAGGCTATGCTAAAAATATAGACATGTTCCTCTACAATGATAGGCTGGATATACAATTCTACTTTCTCTTGGCCAACATATGGTACTTATTATAAAATTGTTTTGAATACAACAGCAGAAAAAGTTGGCCGTATTTGCATGCAGTACCTAAAAAACACGCTAGGTGGCACCAGATCATTTAGCTGAGGACAGTGCATTTACTTCAAATAGGATTACATCTCCCCTGCGAAAACTCCAGAAAAAAGCTAAAACTGTTGCGATTTTTCAAGTGGGCCCTAAAGAAGGCATAAGACTGAAAAAGATACAGAAATTATGAGAAAATATTTAAAAAATAATCATCAAGACTAGCAGTTTCCAGTAATTTAATTTCAGGTTTAAATCGTTTATTTCAAATTGTAGTTTTCCTCCGCAAGGATTTTTTTTTTTTTTCTTTTTTGGTTACGGTTTATTTGACTTAACATTTCCACCCAGGCAGAAGCAGAGTTGCTCATTTCTGTAAAGAATACTTACTTCCAACTAATTCCCATGACTCCTAACTTGTTACCCGCCTCCCCACCCCCCCCCCCACCCCAAGATGAATGCCCAGCTCTGGATTAACACAGGGTTTGGTGAAGAATTTAAGTTATCCAATCATTTCAGCCTGATGTCAAAAATACAGTTTCTCAGGCACTCACTATTCCCACCTCCCAAGGCTACAACTGAAAAACCTGGAGCCACGGGTGGAACGGGTGCTTTTGGATCTTCTGTTTCTAGTGACCTACACTTGAAAAGGAACAGAGTGGCACTCTGGGCACTTTCTACATCGACACAATACAGTTTTGCCCCGGGGCAAACGTGAGCACTTCTGCGGAACGGTGTCATGGGAGAAAGGGTTTTACAGTCTGGTGGGAAAAGAAGAGATAAAATAAATGAAACCTGAGGAATGTTACTTTTAAACTAAAGCTGCCCAGAATGTGTAATTTGACAGTCTTAACTTTGTCTTCAATGGGTGATGCTATCTTTAATTAGTTTTTTTAAGCTCCAGTGAGGTGCCTTGATTGTACAGGACTCCAGAACAATGTGTATTTAGTTTGTTACCTTCTGCAAAACAATCAGTAACCACCAGCAGATGGGCAATTGAGTGGGATTCAACCTTTCTTCAGGGTTCTCTCTGAGCATAGTGAGTTCCTCTCATGGAGCCTATTTTATTTCTTGTAACCTGTCAGTTATTACTTTAATATTGTTTGCTGTATGCTATTTACCAACTTATTTTAAAATCCTTTCTTTATTGATCATCTTGGCATTCCTAATGAAGCACTGATAATATTGGAATAGGAGGAAGCTTTAGAGTAGACAGAAACAAAAAAAAATTTAAATAGTCAAATAGACAATAGTGAAATAAAAAATAATCAAATAAAAAACATATATGCAAAAATAACTCCAGCCCCACTTCCCACCATATTCAAAGTTAACCCCAAACATATTTCTAAATGTAAAACCTCAAACTATAAAACCTCTAGGAGAACACATAGGAAGAAATATTTGTGACCTTGCGTTAGGCTAAAATTTCTTATATACAACATCAAAAGCATGATCCATAAAAGAAAAAATGACTAAATCTGACTTTGCCAAAATTAAGAACGTCTGTTCTTTGAAAAACATTGAGAGAAAATATTTGCAAATCACATATCCAATCAAGGACTTGTCTCCAGAATACATAAAAACACTCAAAACTGGCTAATAAGAAAACAAACAATGCAATTAAAAATGGGCAAAATGTTTGAACATGATGATACATAGATGGCAAATAACCACATTAAAAATGTTCAACATCATAGGTCATTAGGGAAATACAAATTAAAACCACAATGACAGATCATTCGGCACCTGTTAGAATGATTCAAGTTAAAAGGACTAACCACACTAAAGTGTTAGTGAGGGTGTGGATGAACTGGAACTTTTATATATATGTTGCCGGTAGCAATGTAAAATGGTACAACCAGTTTGGAAAACGAATTGGCCGCTTCCTAAAAAAGTCAAACATAGACATACCCAATTACTCAGCCATTTCATTCCTAGGTATTTACCAAAGAGAAATGAATGCATATCTTTATACAAAGAGTTCTGTATGAATGCTCAATAGCAGCTATATTTGTAATAGCCCCAAACTGGAAACAATCCAAATGCTCATCAGCAAGTGCATGTGTAAACAAATCTGTGGTATCTCCATTCACCGGCATATAATTCAGGAATAAACAAGGAATGCATTTATGATACATGTGACAACATGAATGAATATCAAAATATTATGCTGAGTGAAAGAAGCTAGACCAAAAAAAAAGGATACATACTGTAGGGGTCCATTATATAAAACTCATAAAAATTCAAACTAATATAAAGTGAAAGAAAACAAATGAGTGGTTGCCTGGGATGGGGGCTGGAAGGCATTACAAAGGGTCATGAGAAAACCGGATGTGATAATGGATATAAAAAAAAAATCAATTATCAGTCAGTTAGGCCCTAAAGAAGGTAATAAGGCTGAAAAAGATGAAGAAGGACACTGACCAACAAGGTAAAAGTGTGAGCAAAGGCTCAGAGGTAAAATGAGTATTGGGGGCAGGGGTGAGGGGATGCGGGTAGAGACTAACAGGAAAGAGCACTCGCTAGCAGACCTGGAGCAAGACTGTGGAGGGCCTTAAATGCTAAGCAGAGCACTTGAGACTAAAGTCTGGAGTCAATGGGGAATCCTTGAAGGATTCTGGGGAGGGAAGAGTCAGAGGAGTGTTTGAAGATCAGCCAGGGAAGACTGAATGGAGAAGAGCTGTCTGGAAATCAGAATCAGTTAGTGTACTGGCTGCCAGTCACCCAGCGAGCCTGCCCAGACAGCTCCCCAGCACACAGGACAGCTCCCTATCCATACCAAGTCACCCGAACCAGAGTCTCACGTCCAACATACAGACAGCAATATAAGCGCACAAGTCAGTTACAAATTCAGTTCTGATAAGGGCAGTGTAAGTGGTTTAGCCCGTGTTATCTACTCGATCCTACTGCCTAGTAGGCTAGAAACACGGATTCTCTAAATTAGTACAAGGCATTCTATATCTAACGGGTACAAAGAACGCACCAGGGGATCCTAGAAACTTGAGACGAAATCGTCTAGCCCAATTTATGGATGAGCAAAGTGAGATCCAATTTGGGGAAGGTCACTGAACAACTGAGTGATGTAACCAGGGAATATGGTCCATGAGTGAGTCCCCAAGCTGGATTTCAGGGATCCGCAGTTTGTAAACATATTCATGTTACTCTCAACACAGGAATATTACAGATGCATATACGAATAGCTTGTCATTACATCTCTCACTGTGACTATAATCCAAACACTTGGAAAAGGTTAGTTTCTAGCACTTACTTCCCCACCCTTGCTTTGCATATTTTATGCAATCAATATAAACCAATAGTGCCATCATTATGGATCCCATTAATAAACTATCAAACTCCACCAAAGCTACTCTTTCTGCCTTTGAATTATACCCACTGCAATAAATTATAAAATAATGCTCAAAATTTTTAACACCATTACAACCAATTATAAAAATTCTTGTTATTTAGAAGAAATTGACAATCATTTTGTAAGACTGTAGAATTCAAATGAACACCTATACTTACATTGAAACCTGACATGTTAATATCTATCCGTGGTTCACCTTCCTTCTGTCCTTTTGGTGCAATTTGATTGAGAAGATGGAAATAGGCTTTGGAATCCTACAAATGAATTGAAAATCTCAGTGAGATCACATCTACAAAGAATGAATGTATCCCATTGTCCCATGTTTGGTAGGATATTTGCACTGGATTTTGTGAGAATATATGGCACAAATCTCTGTCTTCTAATCTAACAGATCTTTCCCCCAGAAAAGCCCATCTATCTGGCCTAATGTCTGTCTCGAATATGGATAACTGGATTTTATCATGACTTTACAACCGATTAACATTACCAATACAATAATGCTAGTAAACACATTAACTAGTTCTGTACCTTCACTGAATTACTGAAGTCAATAAGCTTGGTAGATAAAACAAGCAAGAAAAGAAAGTAGGAGCAGAAATCCAGGAAGCATAGGGAAAGAGAAAACAGACAGGTTACATCATTACAAAACACAATATATACCATAACCTATGGAGAAGAGATTAGCTATGTTAAAGATGTATTTAATTGTAAATTTAAATGACATTTTTTAAATGAGTAACTCTTGAGTTGGTGAAATAACGTTTAACCCTGTATGACCTGAATATAGTTAACCAAACAAGATATTTTTTTTTTAAGTAGGTTCCCCACCCAGCATGGAGCCCAATGCGGGGCTTGAACTCATGACCCTGAGATCAAGACCTGAGCTGAGATCAAGAATCGGACGCTTCACTGACTGAACCACCCAGGTGCTCCCTGAAGATTTTCTTTTTGCTTTAAGCTCCTGAACTCATTCATTGTTTGAATGTTTTACTTGGAATCCCAGTAACTAAAAGTGGCGCTGCTCATATGGGGGTAGGCTAGGTGAAATCAGGCTGTGTGGACCCTCTACAGAATACAACTTGAGAACCACTGTACTGGGGCAAACCCTTAATAACCGTCTTCAACACAAATGTCAAGTAAACTTCTGCCTTTAGGGGACTGAACCTGGAGTCAAGACTCCTTAATCCTGCTCTATTGGAAGATGACCTCCCCAGCGGTGATCAGTTTCTATTACTGAACCCTGACGGTCCAGACAGGCTTATAAAGGAACGTTTCTCCTAGTAAACTCTGTAGATTATGTGCATCTTAACCCCCTGGGGGAAGCCGTTCAATATACAGATTACTGGGTCCAACCCCAGACCTACCAAATACAAATCTCTGGGAGCTGCATCTTAAATGAGCCACCTAAGTGAGTTGGATACAGAATGCCAGAAATGATTCTAACAGTGGGGAAAATCAGGAGAGTGAAATCGACTTCAGAGCCATTCATGAACTGCAAACCCAGATCCCACCATTAGCAGGCGCAGGATTTGCCTCCCCGTAAGAGGGCATTACCGTCGTCGTGAAAGTGCTTTTGCTTACAATTTCTTCTTAATGGTGCCTGAACAGCTCATAATCGAATCCTATGCCCTTGAGAAGAATGGGGAAAGAGCAGACCCAGCAGTGTCTTTCGACCCTGGAAAGGGCTTTATAGGTGAAAATTACACTTGAAGCCTTTTTTCACATTACTGAACAATCCTTTGCTTTTTAAAAAGATTCAAGGCAGGCTCCATTTTTAAACACTATTTCCTCTTGTACATTTCAAAGAGGTCCCAGAACAGAAAATCCATTTAAGAGTGGTTTTCGGGAACACATCTCATGCATAAAGCAAAAATATACCTGGCCAAACATCTTGTGTAAGTTAAAAGAAGGGGTGGGAGGCCTGCTGGTCTTATAATTTGGGAGCTATCCTTAATTTTCCCTGGTGAAATGAGTAATGCAACTATCGCACGACTTCCTCTCCCCACTGAGCACATCAATAGGATCACAGCCTATCGTTTTCATAGCCCTGTGGGTCAGTGACATCTGGTGAAGATCCTTGAATGTGTTCCCTGTGTCCCAAACACTTGGATTTGGGAGAGAGTCGAGTCAATGAATGAGAATTTTTTTGCTGTGGTGATTTTGGCCCCCTCTCTCTGGGAAGCTACCAATGTCTCCTTCCTCTGCTAGTTTTTTCCTTACTGCCTTTGAGAAGCAAATGCCAAAATGTAACACAAGAAATATTTGTAGGTCTTTTATGTGGCGGGTCTTGTGGTTGGAGGCGGGCTTTGGTCGGAGGGCCCTAGGGCAGGGGCTGAGGTACGAGACAGCCATATGTAAGAGTTCATCACTACCCTCATAAACTCAATGTCTACAGGTGGGAGCACATGATAGAAAGAAGCCAAATAAGAAAGGGGAAGGAGAATCCTGGGGCCCTTTCTCTCTCTTCCAGGATTTACTAACAGGTACCCTGTGGTCTGGGAAAGGCAATTAGGAAGAGAATGGTCATGGCCCACCCTCTGATACTCCATGTTTAACAGGCGGCAGAATAGAAAGCCTCAGGACTATATAATACTTTGACCCTTTCCCAGAGAAGGCAAGTTAAACTCGGTGCTAGTACTGTTCACTAGGTTTCAGCTCTCCCGAAATCTACCACCAGGGCCGAGGGCCAACAAGGCCTGGCGATATCCTGGCAGGACTTTTCCCTCTAACTGGGAGGAAGTCATCCAAGACATCGTATCCTCCAAAGGCGTGATGGTTCTTTGCACGGTTACCTTGATGTCAGCACTAAAGTTGTTGATTTTTTGCCAGCCCGAGTTTTCCAAGTGAAAGTTTGCCCATCTGAGCAGAAGCTCTTCCGGAGACAATTTCATAAGCTCCTCCAAAGTCTCACCATCTCGAAGTAAGGCGGCCAAGGCTATAAGGAAAACAAACACACAAACCCCACAACCAATATATTATATGACAGTGGTCATTACAAGTTCATTCGGTCTTTGGACACTCTGTTCGGTAACAGAGGTGCAATGACTGGTCTGACCTAGTTCCTCATTTTTAGGTACTGATAGTCTAATAAAAGTTAATATATTAGTAGATAATTATATGATGATCTAGATAAAGACACTGTTATGAGAATACATAGCAAATACATAATTTAATTTATTAGTCTTCATGTTCCAAATGGCAAATAAGTTACAGCTTTTAAAACATTTTACGTTATGTCGTATGTTTACCTAAATTGTCCTTGTTTTTTTTTTTTTTAAAGATTTTATTTATTTGAGAGACTGAGTGTGAGCGGGGGGAGTAAGAGAGGGAGAGGGACGAGCGGACTCTCCCCAAAGCTTGCCTTGGGGCTCAATCCCACAACCCTGAGATCATGACCTAAGCCAAAATCAAGAGTTGGACACTCAACAGACTGAGCCACCCAGGCACCCCGAAACACTATGGTATTTATATTTAAGTGTAATTATTTGACTCTCAAAGGGTTAAATCTATTTTTAAAAATATTTTTTAAAGTAATCTCTGCACCCAACGTGGGGTTCAAACCCACAACCCCGAGATCAAGTGTTGCAACATTCCACCAACTCAGGGCACCAGGCCAGGTGCCCTGGGTTAAATCTATTTTTAAAGGGATATAATTTAACTTTACGTTTTCTATAGCACCTAACATGTAAAAGCTGCTATTACTTTTTGTTGTTGAATTGAATGTATAGAAGGAGCCAAGGGTTTCTGGTAAATATTCCCTATAGGGAGTAGGTAGAAGCAGGGGGTGTCTGCAGAGAGAACAGTCTAAATTTTGGCATTGTTTTAGGAGTAAGTTGTGGAGTCCTAACGCAAAAATTCCCTCCCATGAAATAAAAGGAGGTTTAGCTTGAACAAGAAGACTGAAACTGCCTGATTTCTTTTTGTTTAAAGATTTTATTTATTTGAGAGAGAGAGAGAGTGAGCGAGAGAGAGCACAGAGAAAGAGGGAGAGGGAGAAGCAGGCTTCCCGCTGAGCAGGGAGCCTGATGTGGGGCTCGATCCCAGGACCCCGAGATCATGACCTGAGCCGAAGGCAGACGCTTAACCGACTGAGTCACCCAGGCGCCCCATGAAACTGCCTGATTTCTGAAGAGGTCTAAGCAACACCTTTATCAGGCAAATTTCATCTTTCACAGACTCTGCTTCATGCCGCGTCATTCTGACGCTGAGGGATTTAAGCCAGGGCAGAAGCAGCAGGTCACTTGTCCAAGACCCTCCTTTGGCTCCCCATCTCCACCACGTCAAAGGCTAGGGAGGACTAAACAGCCTGATATCTATGCACCTGAGACCTTTTCAAAGAAAAGTCATTTGATTTACTACATAAGCCAATGTGATTTTATTTTGCTGTCCCCTTTGCCTTTCTGAACGGACTTCAACTTCTTTAACAAGACAAACGCCACTGTGCAGAAGGCCAGCAACGAGAGTAATTGTCTTTGTTCAAATATATGTACCTCTGAGTGGATTGAAAGAGCAAGTGTAACAGTCTCAAAAGTGCAAAAAAGTCTTATCATGGATTGATGTGCAAAATAAGACCGTCGACAGACATTCTGGGGCCTTGAAAAGACTGAGAACCCCAAATACATATTCCCCAGAAGTAACTAGGATTGAGAGAGCGATTTCTGGAATAAAATAGGACTATCTGGAGTGGTGTTTAATGTTTTAAGCTTTGCAGGAAGAGGATCATGTAGTATTGCCCAGGACACATGACAATTATATTGTACGTGCTTATACATCCTACAAATCCATGGTGTGATGTGAAACCCCATGCTGTAAGAAGTTCAGGAAATATGTGACCATCAAGGGTGGGGTAGACTAGTTTGAAGAGGTCTCAATCTGTGGGTGAAGATGGGGTGGTAGTTGTGCAGGCAGATTAGAAAAGAAAAGATACCCAGGCTGGGGACCTTGGGAATGTTCCTTAAACTCTGCGCTTTTGTGTCTTTATTACAAAATGAATTCTAAAGCACCAGGCAAATGTGAATTACTACTAAAGAAGAAAAGTTGTAATTAGACTGTTTTCCAGAACAACACTATAGCATTACCTTCTGTTAATTCTAGTTATCATCTAATCACCACAATTAAGTGAAAGCACGACAGTCTGTGTGACCAGGAAAAAATACCCAATAAACAACTTTCAGAATAATGACTGTGTTCCATTACCTTCATTCCTGCTTAATTCAATGTCGGCGAACAAACCAATCTTAATGATCTGCCAAAGCAGTCCCAGAACCAGATGCGGTTTCCCAGCCCGCAAATCCTCGGCACCGATGTTCACAACGTGACACCCAATGGCGGAAGCAGAGTTCAGTGCCAAGTTTAAGTTTTCCTGCAAGACAGCCAATGTACACATTTGCTTCTTGACCTTTCCAGTTTTTAAGGAGTCTACTCCCTTTACTGAAAATCATGCTCAACGAGGAAATTAATTTCAGTCACACATGATCCACAGAAAACAATTTCCAGGCAACAAACTCCAGACTTTGGTGTTAAAGGCATAGCTAAAACAAATCTCAGCCTTATTATTGTTACTGTCTTTTCCAGAATTCCGTGGGAAGTTAACTTGGTATTTTTATTTGGTCTCTTTTGAAGTACATGGACGTTGTCACAAAAGGAAAAGGCTGAGTGACTAGAGTCAGGATATCCATGCGGGTTAAGGGTCGTATTTCTTTTTTTCTTTTTAAAGATTTTATTTTTAAGCCATCTCTACACCCGACATGGGACTCAAACTTACAACCCCGAGATCAAGAGTCGCATCTTCTACCAACTGAGCCAGCCGGGTGCCCCAAGAGTCATTGTATTTCTATTTTTTTTAAAGATTATTTATTTATTTGACAGAGAGAGAGAGAGACCAGCAGAGGGAAAGGGAGAAGCAGACTCCCCACTGAGCAGGGAGCCTGATGTGGGACTCGATCCCAGGACCCCGGGATCATGACCTGAGCCGAAGGCAGACGCTTAACCAACTGAGCCACCCAGGCGCCTGAGTCGTTGTATTTCTAAAAATGCCTAAATGAGAGGTCTATTCCATGCATCTGAAATAGTTCTAGAAGCTGAATTCTCCACATCCCAAGAGGTGCTCTTGCCCGAGGGAATTTTGCTATCTCAGAGTATAATACTCACTTGATGGAAAAGAAAAATGCTCCATTGCTTAAGCATGCTAATTAATTAAGAGCTTAAATATTTTTGCTTATTTCTGCAGGCTTGAACACAGTGTGTAATGAGAAGAACACAGGGCTTTGGAGTTAGACCTGGATTTGAACTTCAGTTCCAACATTAACCCTGGGCAAGCCCAGGAGCCTTTCTGAGTCCCAGCTCTCCTGTCAAATTTGGATAATAGTCCTAAACTCAAGAGTTAATATAGGAATTAAATGGGAAGATACGAAGGGCAGAACTGATGGTCTACAGAATAGGCCCTCACAAGGCAGTTTCCTGGAAGAGGGCAGGGAGATCAATGCGTACCTGAATGATGAAGGGTGTCAGTTTCTTCTTGTTGATTGCTCTTTCATCAATTGTATCAGGAACTGAAAGGTTGATCATTTTACTGAAACACAAATTAAGCAAGGAATTGGTTTACTTTTAAAGAGCCTGTAAATATTCACAAATGTTTTAAGGCACATGACATATCTCGCATGTAATCCGAAAAATTCAGTGCAATATATGACTTTTATCATGTTGATAACAAAAAATCTATGCACATGAAAAAAAAGACCAAAATGTTTACAGTAGGTGGGTATTTCTATGTTGGGGATTGGAACATTCTTTCTCATTTTAATTTCTTTGTATATTCCCATCATTTTATAAGAATGAATAACTTGGATATTGAAAAAACCTTACTGAATACATTTTAAAAACAGATCAAATCCCACACGGAAACTGTGTCTCTTCTCGACTGTAAAATTCACAAATAAGAATGACCATTTATTCACAGGAGGTAAATTTGTTGAGCATGAGATTCTTTCAGTCACCGTATTTGTTGAGAGCCTAAATGATGAGCAGGCATGATATTTGGTGCCGCTAATCCAGTGGTGACAGAAAGGTTCTACTAATTAGACTAGAATCTGTGATTTCTTTGGACGAATCTCATTTCGTAAAATTTGGACTTAGATGCTAACATTTTAGGTGTTTCTAATACTGCCCCAAAATATATGATTCTGCACAGGGAAAACCATGCTTCTTTCCATGCCAGATTTATTTATTTATTTATTTAAAGATTTTATTTATTTGACAGAGAGAGACACAGCGAGAGAGGGAACACAAGCAGGGGGAGTGGGAGAGGGAGAAGCAGGCTTCCTGCCGAGCAGGGAGCCCGATGCGGGGCTTGATCCCAGGACCCCCGGGTTCATGACCTGAGCCGAAGGCAGACCCTTAACGACTGAGCCACCCAGGCGCCCCCAGATTTATTTTTTTTTAACATTTTATTTATTTGAGAGAGAGAGAGAGCACAAACAGGGAGAGGGAGAAGCACATTTCCCACAAAGCAGGGAGCCTGATGCGACATGGGACTCGATCCCAGGACCCCGGGATCATGACCTGGGTCGAAGGCAGATGCTCAACCGACTGAGCCACCCAGGCGCCCCTGTGTCAGATTTGAATATCAAATCAATAGCATCATGTGATTATCACTCTGTATTAAAACACATGGGGGAATTATTTCTTTAGTGCCTATACATGGACGAAACGGGCTATCTTACGCTTTTTAACGGGGATCATAGTGGATGCAGGTGAAATGCAAAGGGGTTTGAATATCCTGACTGCAGCTGGGTTGGTCTTACACAGCTCCTGAGTGGCAGAGGCTGAAGACGAACCCAGGCAGACTGATTGTGGAGCATGCTCTTAGCCCATCAACGGACAACGTGTTGATCATCTTACATCCTTTCTGCCAAGATACTGTTGGCTCTGGCACAGCAGCAGGGACAAACAGATTTTTCAGAAATAAGTAATTGGAGAGTGAGAACTGAAGAGGAGGTTCTCTTTGTATTCTGAAGCTATGGTACTTTAAAAATAAGTAGACACTGCCATACTTAAGTCCAACAAAGTTGTCATGTTCTGCTTGCTCAAGTGATGAGAAAAACTGGAAGCTGGTAGCTTCCTTATAAAGCGGTCCCCAGTCTAAATGAGTGAGTTTTAGATTTGTATCTTGGTGGTACTTTCTTGGACACACCCAGACGACTTTCAATTCTGTTTCCCGCGCTGAAGCCGTCGAGCACCCAGAAACCAATATATCAGTTATGTGGAAGGCTGTTTAGAAAATCGGGACACAAAATCAACATCTTACCAAAGCACAATTCCATCACCAACAGCTTTGAACAGGTCGTCGGTATTTGGGTTCATGGGTATAACATGTCTGCAGTCGGGATCATTTTCCAAAGCTTTGTTTATCCAGTTAACAAAAGCATATTTTTCTTCCTCTATAGTCATGTTGAATAACAAGAAATTAGTTCACACTCTAGGTTGACTCTAAAGCCTAAAATAATTTGTACAGTAGTGCTGAAAGTTAATGTGTCACAAACATGGGGTTCTCCACTTTGGAAACCCAGATACTTGAATACAACATAGCTATTACGAAGTACAAAATTAACAAGAAAAAAATAGAGAGCAGGGTTAACTGATCCTTAGAGAAGTTAGTTACCAAATTCTTTAAAAATTATTACTTTTATTCCTGTAGAGTTCTACTATAATAAAGCCTATATTGCTCATATTGTAGAATATGCCTTGCAAGCTAACAAAGCCATACAATAAATATTTACAATGCCGTTATGGCAAGTATTAGTCCCAGGTCTAAATACGTGCCACAATGGGCTTCTGCTGTATTCTTAATTAGGAAGCAATGTTTTTCTAGCGCCCCTTCTTGACATCATAGCAGGCACCCTACTTAGGTCGCTGCGTTAACCTAACACATGTGAAACGCGTACTATTACCTGAGTAAGAATGCTGCGTTCCTTCACTGGACAGCTCGGAAGTGCCTCCCAGAGCACAAATCCCTTCTTTCCTGTTGATTGCTTTGCGGAAGGTTTTGGCAATGTCACTGCTTTTTACCTCTTGGAAAATCTACGAATGAAAATACGTTGTTAATTCACCATTCGTTTTAAATCAGGCTCAACGTTTTAAATAAAGCCCTTCTATCTTCTTTAAGACTCCGCTCACCTACATTTTCCCACATGGGTGGTGAGTCTTAAAGGAGATGGAAAACTGGGCTTGAGTTTTTAAGATGCTAAGCAAATACTACAATACTGCAACTGAAAATGAAGCCAGATAGTCAATTGCACACACTTGTCAAAAACGTTAAGTGCCACATGCATTGAATCCACTTTAAGCTGAAAACTAGTGTGGTTCAAAATCTGCTAATTTTCTACCAACAAGTAAGGCTTTGTTTGTTCCCTGGAGAGAAAAGGCTGAAGGATCCCCCTTCTTTAACTACAGTTCTTAGCGCAGAGAAAGATGAAAATTTATGACTCAACCAAAAAAAACCTTTTTTGGGGGTACAATGGTAAGAGTTTGTTCAATCAAAATTTACAGAATACTAAGGTGAAAAAATGGGTTAAGTTGGCAGCAAAAAGACAACTCTGGAGAATAAACACAAAAAAAGAGGCTTTTCAGTGACTGTCTTGTTTGAGTGTTTATGAAATCCAGCTTCTCGTCACAATGAAGAACATGGCTAACAAAATGAACCTGTACATGCTAATTGTACAAGAGCAGGTGGTAACAAAGCAAATTTCATACCCTACCCAACTGCCTGACTGAATGGACATTCTAAAGGACTATCTCTCTCTCTCTATTTTTTAAAGATTTCTTTATTTTAGAGAGAGCGCCCAAGTCGGGGGGGCGGGGAGAGGGGTAGAAGGAGAGGGAGAGAGAATCCTCAAGTAGACTCCCTGCTGAACACAGAGCCTGAGGTGGGGCTGGATCCCAGGACCCTGAGATTGACCTGAGCTGAAATCCAGAGTCAGAAGCCCAACCGACTGAGCCACCCAGGTGCCCCAGGACTATCTATATATTTTTAAATACTGGAACTCACCTAAGCCCAAACTTGTTTCTGATCTACCAGTGCACATGGCTAAAGTAGCCACCTCCAGTAAAATGAGAGCAAGATGTAGCATCTTCATAAAGATTTCTTTAAAAGGGGCACCTGGGTGGCTCAGTCAGTTAAGCGTCTGACTCTTGATTACAGTTCAGGTCATGATCTCAGGGTTGAGCCCTGTGTAGGGCTCCATGCTCAGCAGGGCGTCTGCTTGGGATTCTTTCTCCCTCTCCCTCTGCGCCCCCCAACCCCACATGTGTGCACGTGCTCTCAAATAAATAAAATCTTTAAAAAAAAAAGGTGTTTACCACATATAAGTGGACTTACAGAAGGACATGTATGACTCTAATGGAAGAGTTGCTGAACAAACAGAAAAGGAGTCAAAGGCCTTTGGCATTACTGATAGGTACACACACACACATGCACACGCACACGCACATCTCAGGAGGTGCAGCCCATGTTTAAGTTCATACACCAGGGTGACAATATGTAGCAGTTCAGGTTGTATCTATGAGAACAGGCACGAGGAGAAGTTTGAAATCCAGCCCCATGCGCCACTAACCAAGCCCTGTGTCCTGCACAAGATGGCAGCGTCAGGCCAAAAGCAGGGAGGGCCTTTTTATATTTAGGTTTCCCAGGCGGGAACCTTTTTTTTTTTTTATCATTAATCCACTAATCCATTAATACAAATCAGAGAGAAAGACTTTCTGTAACTGGTGTAAAAGTTGTTATAGGTGTTGTGGGTGGTCCTCTCGCGAAGTCAAGTTCTCCTCTTGCCTTTCCAAAATCCTGACTTTCCTCGGACTTACAAACCCAATTTTATTTAGGAAAATACGGAGTAGTTCAATTCCACAAAATCAAGCTTACTCAATTTCCACAGCTGTGATTTTTCTGCTCCACCTGTAATTTCAGAGGTAGAATTTTAGAATGGGTGTGCACGTGTGCGTGTGTGTCTATGTCTGTATATGTCTATAGACATATACACACGGACTACTCTAAATATTGCACACAAATATTGCACACAACCAACTAAATACTGAAATCATTTTTCCTCCTTTCTGGCCATTATACGGACTCTGTAAAGTATCGATAGTGTAGAGCTGACTCCTCATGCGCTCTGAGCAATTTCTGAATGACTGAAATTATTTTTACATACGCTGATTTTTTAAGACCAACTTTAATTTCATTCAGTTTACCTCAACTTCTGAGCCAAGATTATGCAACAAAAGGGTGACCAGCGAATACAGCAGTCTTCACTGTGATGCATTTGGTCCCCGTAACTCCTCTTTGAGAACTATGTATCTGCTCAGTAAAAACGCAATATTCACTGTTCTACCTCATTCTGAACTCCCCTTCATTTAGCTGGACATTGTCTAGTAATTAAAATCTGAAATGTGTGCTTTCCCTCATGACTGACATACCATAAATCACTGGCATGACAAAAAAAAAAAAGCATCCAAAATGTTATTGCTTCAGAAATGACCTATGAAAAGTTATTTTTTTACTAGGACTATCTTTGCCTCAAGATCCCTTGCGTCTAGAAATTAGGTTGGTTTCCATGATCACTACCGCAGCTGAAAAATAAATGCAAATTTATATGCAGCATGGAAAAGAGGAATAATACAAATAATAAGTTAAAAAAAAAAAAGAATGCTGTATAATATCCTAATGCAATTACTTACTTCACTGTAGTTAGTTAAGCTCATGCTTGGGAATGAGAGCAAAGTTGCAATCAAATCAGTTAATTTTTAATTGCCTTACAAAGGTTATATGACTTTCGTTTTTTACATATTTTTAAATAAATGTTTTCAGCCATGCTCAAACTTTCAGGTTCATGGTATTTTCCTCTGTTCCTTAGATTAATTAAAAAAAAATTTAAAGGGATAATTGAAGATTTATGTATCTTCAATGGATTCACCCCAGGAGAATTTGCATTTTATTTTCTACATTAGGGAAGAAATTGCTCCAGTGGATGATAAAGCTATTTGAGTAGAAGCCCTTGGCTTAACAAGACTCTGTGAAATCAGAGATAACACAAGGCCAACTACTGTGCTAAAGTCTTCTCAATGAATCTTTTCAAAGCTGCCCGTTGTGATACTAATGAGCCCATTGTTTCGTGCTGTTTTCCCTCAAGGCGGAAGGACTGGCTTTGTCATGCGTGAACAGACTCCGGCCAACACTGCTCGCTTCTATACATCTTATGGAATATATGTGTGTATATATATATATGTTTCTTTTTTTTTTTTAAAGATTTTATTTATTTATTTGCGAGAGAGAATGAGAGACAGAGAGCACGAGAGGGAGGAGGGTCAGAGGGAGAAGCAGACTCCCTGCCGAGCAGGGAGCCCGATGCGGGACTCGATCCCGGGACTCCAGAATCATGACCTGGGCCGAAGGCAGTCGCTTAACCGACAGAGCCACCCAGGCACCCCATATATATGTTTCTTATTCCTTTTTAAAGTTTCGTCACCTTTTCTAGCTCCGTGCAGGACTAGTGGCCAGACGAAAGCAATCCAGAGGCATAATGACTTAGGAGGAAGGAAAGATTTCAGAAAGAATTGCAAAATATTGACAGGCTTCCAGGTTTGAGGCTTGCTTCCAAAGTGTTTCCAAAGTAGTACGTTTGAATTTTTTCCTTTTTTTTTTTTTTTTGGAATCTGTTGTAGGCCCAAGCTTAGTAATAATAGGAAAAGAACACTGCCTTTTTTTTTTTTTTTTTTTTAAATCACTACTTGCAACAGCTAACATCTACATAGCATTTGCTATATGCCTGGCACTGTTCTAAGTGCTTTACTTATATGAAGTGATTTAATCTGATGAGATTGGTGCTATTAGCAAAAGTCCTAAAACAGGTCAACAACGTAGTGCCATTATGCAAGAGCAAATTTCTCACTGTGAAAACAAAGGAGTTTAATGCAGACATCTCTGCTGAAAGAAAGTGCCACGCCAGTCTTTTTAAAGATGCAGGAAAAAAAAACCCCACCATTACCTTGTAGGTATAAAAATCCAGTAATGTCGTTTTGAGATACTTAGAAGAAACAAAATCAGGGTATTAAATTTAACTTTAACATTTGAGGTTTACATATAATTTAGGCTCTCTCTCTCTCTCTCTCTATTCTTCTCCAAAATTAACATAAACTGATTTTGTCTGTAGGCTGCTTTGCAATTAACACCTCTTATGCAGCAATTTAAATAAAAAAAAAACCCAAGATGCAAGAACATGTTTATTTCTACTTCCTTATGTTAATACCTGATAGGAATAACTCGCTTCCTTTTTCACAGATGACTAAAATCTACCCATATTTTGACAATTTTTACGCTGTCTCATCGGTGACAGAGCAGATGGAAGTGGACAGACATTTGGCCAGACACCCATCTTTCGGTGCGGTCATGGTGCTATCATTCTGAAACTTCAGGCTGTTATTTTACCGTCCTTCCTATTGCAAATTTCTTTAATTATACTCTTTAATTTTTCAAATCAAAAACAAAAGCCTGGATTCCTGAAAAGAGTATAAACATATCAATCCCTTCCAATTAAAAAATGTACATTTTAACCTAAAATGTCCCCATTAATATTTTTAAAAAATTCCTAGTGATGCCAAAATTAGTATGCACATCATTTACTTTTCAAGAATATACTAAGGTAATCAAACCTGCTCCCTTAAAAGCCTCCGGACAGCTCTGAAGAATCTGCAACATTTCAAGATCTACAAAATTCCATCTTTCCCTAAGATCATTTTTCTCAAAGACACTTTCATAATTTTGTCCTTAATAATAGTGGCCACACTACAAATCTTAATGATTTAGGTACGTTCTTTCTAGTAGATAAAAATTCTGGGCAGTAAATTATTTCAAAAATAAGCAATCATAGTTAACTACTGCTCTAAGCTGCTTTAAATTCACAATTCAACATGCAGTTCCACGGGGGGCACGTTTACATCAGAGGACATGCGAGCGCTCATACTGCAAGTCAATTGCAACTTACTATTGAACACAGAATTCAAAACAAAAGGCTTTGGCAATAACTGAAGACAGAAACAGTGGGGAGGAAATCAGTATTTCAAAAGAAGCCGGCAAGAACGCTACCATTATAATTACGACACATGTCTACATTTTTAAAACACCAGCCCTCCCCGCCCCGCCAAAGGCTCTCAGCTCTGTAGACATCATTATTTAGTCAATTTGCTTCTGGAGCTCTTAACAGTGTTCTAAAGGAGTTAATTCTAATGGGAGAGAACAAACCAGAATTTCACTGGCTATAGTGAGCCTCAGTTACCATGGAAAAGGAGGGTAAGAGTGCTGGGAAGTTTGTGATAAATACAAGGCAACTAATTACCTGTTTGCAACACAGTAAAAGGAATGCCTAATTAGATCTAGCCAAACTCAGCCTTAAATTAATAAATCAAACCAATAAGATCTCGAGGGAAGAAGAGGCAACTGCTATATCTCAAATACTCTTTGTCAATGGCTATGGACTGAAAATGGCGCCAGTCACCTTGCTCACTAGCAGCTAAGGCGTCAGGCTTTAGTAAGGAGTGCCACACATACGCCCTCCAGGCACTGAGCATGGAACCAGGTGCTTGGAAGTAGAAGAATTAAGTCAGCCCCGAACCTTGAGGAGTATCTGATGATACTAGAGAGGAGGACGAAAATTTTAAATGCCTCCTCCAATGGACTAAAAAGATATGCTTCTAACTTTTAATTATCAAAATTATCATCCTAGAGAAAACCGTCCGGTTAAATACTACTAAGGCGAGAGTTGCAAACCTCTTTTTAATCAGAAAGTTCAACTCAGGAAGCTTCCAAGACTGTGAGTCAGGGTGTAGCATTAACATCTGGGAGCACCCTATTCCCCAAGGGAGACACCAAGGGAGACGGAAAGAGCACTTCCAGGATGGCACTTAGCACCTTGAAAAATGCCCTTTAATGAAGCCCCAGAGGAAATGGTTCGCCTTTCACAGCGAGTAGTGTGTTTTAGCTTTGATTCGGTCAGTGTTCTTTTTCTCACTTCCTTTGCTAAGATACTCTAATGGCTAAAAGAACTAACTACATTTGGTGGGATGAGAGAAATTTCATTAGTTGTAACAGTACTAATATGATACATTTAGGAACTTCATAGGACTTATTACTATAAGATCCCGCTAGACAAAGGAACAGTCATGACTCCTACTAATGGGGGATTTTCACATACTTACATAAACAAATTCATCGAAGCTTATCTTCCCATCTTTATTCCTGTCACCATCCAGCATGAGTTTTTGAATAATTTCTCTCACTTTATATCCTGGTAATGGCATATTGGCTTCCTTGAAAAGCTCATGAAGTTCATAGTCACAGATGAATCCGTTGCTGTTGAGATCTTTGTACAAAGGGAGAGCAGGTAAAAAAAATGAAAAAAATTTAGGAGAAATAAGTTAGCCTCTTAGAGTATTCTTATGATCAGAGCATTTTTCTTCATCTGAGACTCAGTTCCTAAGCTCGCCTGAATACAGTGCTTGCTCTTCTTAGTGTTTGGTATTTAAGGTAGTTTAAAAGGGAAACACAAATTTTAACCGAAAGAGCATGGTTTTACATCATGTTTCCTGTATTTTAAAAACAGTGTATAAGTAGCTTCACTTAAATATAGCATCCCTAATACTAACAAAGTAGAGTTGCCTAATAAATTATTATTCAATCACGAAGCTGACAGGACTTTTAAGAAATAATTAATAGACTATGTACCAATAAAACACCGCCATGGTATAAAACAGTTTCTACTGTATCTACTTAGGACTTTTAAGCCCCTCATTCTTCCATTAGTCTGGTAGAATATTTTATGAATTGATGCTGATTATATTACAAAGCACACCTGAAATTAAGCTACCATCTTCAGCGCCATTTTTTTCAAGAGCTAATGTAAATAAACATCAATCTAAGACAAATATAGAGTTCATAAAAATAAATGCAGTCCTGAGTAATGCAAATGTTTACCATGACTCTATAAATAACCTTTTTATTTTTGTGCTAGGACAGTTCTAATGGAGGATGTAGTGCTGATGATGCTTAGTCTGAAACTTTTAAAAATGGGGGGGGGGGGGGAGGAAGTGATCAATGACCGAAAGTTAATTTACTGGGAAAGAGGGCTAACATCCTAAGGGTTGTAATCTCTTGGGCATTATTTTTTTAAGTAAAGAAAACTGGACTTTCACCAGTAATTTCAAATACCTACTGTTCAACAACGCCTTTTATTCTTTAGGTCCCCACTGAATTTCATACATAAATTTCATTATTGCAATAAAAGGATACAATCTCAACAGAGAAATGACTCAAGATAACCACAGCACTGTTCAAGAAAATGTATTGTGAAATTAATCTATTTGATACATTACTTTAAAACAATACTGGGTACTGTTCTTGAAATTGGGGATGCTGCCACCAACAAAAGAGAAGCCCTGCTGTCTGCGAGCTCACATTCTAATGATAACTACTAAGCAAATAACATATGAGGTGAGGTAGGACTATAAAATATAATATAATGAAATATAATGTAAGTGCTGTGATGAAAAATAAAGCAGGAAAAGGGGGGTCAGACTGGGGGCTATTTTGCCCCCCAGGGAACCTTCAGAAATGTCAGGAGACATTTTTGGTTGCATGACTGGGGGCCAGGGTGAGGGATGGTGTGAGGATGCTCCTGGCATCCAGTGTGCAGCGTTGCCAAATACCTTACAATGCATATGACCCCCTCCTGCGATACAGAATTACGCAGCTCAAAATGTCAGTGGTCGAGGATGGCCACTTTGACAAGGTTATATTTGAATGAAGACTTACGTGAGGTAAGGGAGCGAATTGTGTGGCTATCTGGGGGGAAAGAGATTTCAAGTAGAGGAAAGAGCAAATGGAAAGTCTGTGATATGGAAGAGTATCTGGTACGGTTTCAGAACAGCAAAGTTCCAGTAGGACTTGAGTAGAGTAAACAAAGGAGAAAGTAAGGGATGAGGTCAGGGAGCTGATCACGTATACTCTTACAGGTCATGGAAAGTACTTTGAATCTTTTTTTTTTTTAAGATTCCACTTATTTATTTGAGAGAGAGACAGAGGACAGAGAGAGCAAGAGTGGGGAGGAGAGAGGAAGCAGGCTCTCCACTGGGCAGGGAGACTGACCCTGGATCATGACCTGAGCCGAAGGCAGACAACTAACCGACTGAGTCACCCAGGGGCCCCATGGATCTTATTCTAAGTGTGATCTAAGTGTAATTCATATTAGCCATTTTTTGTCAACTATTAAAATATTAAATATCCTATATGAAATCATTTCCCCAATATTTTGAGGGCTGATGAAATTCTATATTTAATTTTAATGACGTGTACTTCTAGAGTCAAACAAATATACTCTTAAATGTAATTGGCACATTTAAACCTACTGATTAGAGTATCTATACTTCTAAAACATCATCCTCAAACTACCCCAAACTTCTGAAAATCATGAATATTTCCTTCGACAAAGAGCACTTAATTTCCCTAGGGCACATCTTTACTTTCTTTGCTTTGAATTAATAAAAGGCCATACATCAAACACTTTACTAGTTAAGTGTTTATATGCAGAAATCAATCCAGCAACAACATCTGCAATTGCTAAAAAGAACAAAGTGATCCACATGGTACTGTGGCAGGATTTTAGCAACTTTTGATGAATGAAATTCTTGAGTTTAAATATACCTCCTCCCATGCATAAACCAATCTGTTTCTCCCATTTTATTTAAAAAAGTTAAAATAGAGGGGCGCCTGTGTGGCTTAGTCGGTTAAGTGACTGACTCTTGATTTCAGCTCAGGTCATGATCTCAGGGTTGTGAGATCAAGCCCCACATTGGACTCCGTGCTGGGCGTGGAGCCTGCTTAAGATTCTTGCTCTTTCTTTCCCTCTCTCTCTCTCTCTCTCTCTCAAAAAAAGAAAAGTTAAAATAGAGCTCGTTACTAGGGTGTAAGTGTGGCATAGTGAAAGATACACAGCATAGTTGAAGGGATACAAGTGGGAGTAATGTGATATAGAATTTGCATAAGTCACCTCTCTAGGTCTTCATTTTCCCATCTGTAAAAGAAGTCCTTTGGATCAAATGATCTCCAAGTTCCCTTTTTGACTCTAACACACTCTGATTCTAAATTTGAGTAGCCAAGACTTCACAAACCACACACACACACACTTTTAAAAAATATTGGTGGTACAATCATAATACATATTAAAAACAAATATATAGTAATAACTTTCTGATCACTACTATATCATATTATCGAAATATAACATCTCTTCATTTTTCGATCTTTTAGGAAAAGATAGCTTATTCCTGGCCACTATCAAAACTTTGTCCACTTGGCAATTTCTGATAGAAAAATATATTTTTTAAATTTTTCTTTTTTTAAAGATTTTATTTATTTATTTGACAGAGAGAGACACAGTGAGAGAGGGAACACAAGCAGGGGAAGCGGGAGAGGGAGAAGCAGGCTTCCCGCGGAGCAGGGAGCCCGATGCGGGGCTGGATCCCAGGACCCTGGGATCATGACCTGAGCCGAAGGCAGATGCTTAACGACTGAGCCACCCAGGGGTCCTGATAGAAAAATATTTTTAAGGGGTGCCTGGACGGCTTAGTTGGTTGAGCTGCTGGCTCTTGATTTTGACTCAGGTCATGATCTCCGGGTCCTGGGATCGGGCCCTGTGTCGGGCTCCACACTCAGCATGGAGTCTACTTGAGGATTCTCTCCCTCTCCCTCTGCCCCTCCCACTCATGCTCTCTCTCTCAAATTAATAAATAAATCTTTAAAAAATATTTTTAAATGTATTCTACTTTACCCTGACTTCTGAAATGACGTATCTGAGCATAATTTAATCTGTGATTGACTCCAGTTTTGACATAGCATAGAACAGGGGCTTAATTGTTCTTTTTGTATTCTCGGTGATATAACAGAAGCAGAAGGCAGAGATTTTTAAAATAAATATTGGAGAACTGTGAATTCAAAACTACATGAAACTGACCACAGCGCCCAGAGTCTAGTCCATTTGGCAGTTTATTAGCCTTAGGTAGAATAGAGGTGTAGGCAATGGGGAGAATTAGCATTTGCACGAGCCCTCCCTGAAATAACCTCTGTTGGGCATTAATTAGAAGACAGCTCACTGATGTGATTAAAAGATGCCAGGAAGTGCCCATCCTAAAATATAACTAACATAAAATAACCACATGCGGAAACTCCATTTTGAAGTAAGAGTAGTAATAAACAGATGTTGTTAATAACTGACAGGACCATTTTAAAGGGGGTTGGAGGAGGAAGACTTGGTCAGTACACAGCAATCTTCCTTATTAGGTTGCAAGTCTCTTGACAAAGACTCTTCTGAATCTTTTGATCTCCACCCCAATACGTGTCCCAGTACCTTGCATATAACAAGCGATGGGGCAAAAAACAATTTTTGTAGGACCATTGATTCTCAGGTATTAACCAGGAAAAGAATTCTCTAATCTAACAAGCATTTTAAAAACAGAATTAAACAAACAGTAAGGAAAAAAAATACAGAAATAGCACTAAAAGACCGAATGGCAATTCACCAGGAAACCATAACGACAGAAATATCCCTTAAATAACATTCAATCTCATTCCCTTTGTTCTAATCCTGTCCCCACCCGGCGGCCTTCAGATCTGTAATTTGGTTTTCTAAGTGAACACACCCACCGAGGAGTACCCAAGTAGACAACCAGTGATGGCTTGTTCTCCTGTTCTAAATGTAGAAACCTGCTTTGTCTGTATTAAGAAATACCGCGTGCACTTGTTTGGCGGAAGGCAACCTCTAGAGCAGCATAGCACCTACTCCGTGGCAGACACTGAGCTAGATACCAACGACAGAAATTAATCGGAGGGACTCTCTCTGGTTCTTACTTGAAACTGTGGCTTTTAATGGAATACCTAGCTATCCACTACCTCTCCCGAGAGGGGAAAAGAATCATTGAACATATGCATCTAGTTTTACATATTTTAAAAGTTTTACCTACTCTGCTATTTTACCATATTTTATCAGCAGATCGAGCTCGTACTACCTCCCATAATCAAAGACATTTTAGTGTCAGTACTAGTAAATTATAGCCAGCCTTTCTTAGAACTCCTAAATCATATCTTTTTGAAGACAACAATTTCAATTTCAATAAAAAGGCAGAGGGAGCCTAAAAAGGCAGCTTGCAATTAATTTTACAAAATCTCCCAGCTGGAAAAGTACTTGAAAGACAAAATAGGGTGCAATTATTTTTAAAGAGTTTTATGCTAATTTTATTGCCAATCCCCCCCCCCAAAACACACACACACACACACACACACACATCCTTAAACTATTATCAAAGATCTAACACGCTGTGCTTTGGAAAGCCAGAAAATGAGATAGCACAATGGCATTTTAGAAAGCTTCCATCTTATCGGTGACATTATTAACCAGGAGCCCAAAACGAGCTTTGGCGCTGATCTTTTTTTATTCAGAGTTTTGACATAAACATGAGAAGTTAATAATAAACTGACCCAAAAAACACAGACCTAGATTGAAAATAGTTTTAACAACTGGAAACTAACATCACAACGTCCTGGCATAATGGCAGCCCTCTATTTTCTCATTAAAGCTGCCAATATTCTGGAAGCCCTTTATGGCTCATTTGCCACATCTTCATTAACTACACATTGGCATGGGGTCGAACAGGTTCTGCATTTTGAAGACTCCTATTTTCAACCTCCTGATAAGGTAGATACTATCATACAGCCTGGATTATCTAGAACATTCTTAATGCTTCTGTGCAAGCAAGTCTCAACTTTGGGGTTCAGAAAATATGGTCAGTAGGAGTCAACATTAACAAACGGCAGGAAAAAAAGAAACTCCACACACCTCTCCACTGAACAAAGTTCCCGCAGAAAGTAAAGAGCTGAATATTCAGTCCATTGACCAAGTGTTCTTCTTTTAAAAGAAAAATCACAACACTTAAAAAAAAATCACTAACAGGCTCCCAGTGCTGCACCCGAGAGGCCTTTCATCAGAAAGGAACCAACTGTTTGTAACAACAGATTCCCTCTGTCTGTCACTCTGTCTCTGTGTGTGTGTGTGTGTCTCTCTCTGATGACACATGTAGGTTCACATCTGCATTCTGTCTTAAAAGAAACCCCATTATGCTTTTGTACCAAGTATTATTTTAAATGCCAGTTAACTCTCTCAACACCCTCCCCCAAGTAACCTTAAAGTAAATAAACTCATTATACAGCCGTGTTCCTGCAGAAGTTTGAATCACACCAAGAATGCATATCCTTAAAAGGAAATGTTTTCCCTCCCCTTGCATCCTGTTATTTAAGCTATTTTAAGTACTTGTCTGGAGAAAGCTGAGCCAGAATTCAAGTGGTTTTGATTTTAGCTGTTGTACACTGCCCATGTCCAGGTGGTATGAGGCACAATCTATCACTTCAAATGCATCTTTTGGGGTGCTACTTCGTCTTTTAATCTGACAGTAAGAAAGACTGGGATTTCCTTTGACACCCAGGTTGTGTGTGTGTGTGTGTGTGTGTGTGTGTGTGTTGCTTTAACCATCCTTGAATCTGTCTAAATCCAGTGTCTCTCTTTATAAAGAGGTTGCATATGTGAGTTCTCATCTGTAACACACATGCAACCTCTTTACTAACCCATCACGGACAGTGCGCATTAGGACCCAAAGAAGAAAACCAATCAAGTACAGATGCACATCCTTTCAGGAAAGCTGGGTTTAAAAGTTCCATTTAGTTTAACCAACATATCCCACAACGTTTTCGCACTTAAAAAAAACTGACAAAAAGAACCTACGTGACTAACAGTAATGGATTTACACACGTGTGCATGCACACATACACAATCTCGAATGCCCATGAAAGCATGTGAAATATTGATTTAGAAGACTCGGCCAAAAGACTTGTGCCGAAGAATTTAGATTATATTCCATCCTAAGATCTAAGCAGTAAAGTCAAGCTTTCATTAGGCACTAAAACCTTAGAGGCAGATGCTAAACATCTCCAGATGCTTCACTAAACATGAGGTTTGCCTTTCACAGCTTATACCTTTTGAGGCAGCTCATTCCAGCAAATAGAAGAGGCAGTTTAATGAGTCCCAGCTCAGGGTAGAAGTGAGGTCGCTCCCTAAGAGTTCATTCTAATCGTGGATCCTCAAAGATGGAGGTCAAGTATGGTTGAAGGCTGGGCAACATGAGAAGGCTGAAGCCAGGCGATCAAAAATGTTGTCTATCGATCCTTTTCCAACTCAAAATGTCCAGCAAGTTTGGCCACCAGGTCCCACCTGCTGCCACTCTCCCACTTTAAAAACACACATGCACCTCCACACACGCTCACATGAGCACATCCTCACACACATGCGCTCTTGCTCTGAAGCCCACCCATCCACACACGCGTACTTCTCCAATCTTCCACACCACCAAAACATGGTTTGCAGACCGTCCCAAGACCTTCGTCTCTAATATTCCACTGACAATTAACCAGATGGCTCAGTGAAATCGCACTGGTTAGTTTATTTTTTTGGCTGGCCTATAGGTTTTATTTCTTAAGTCATAATTCAACAAATATGCACTGGTGTAGTTTTATTGAATACTAAAAAGTAAATTAAACTAAACCGCTGTGACTTTTGTGGCATCATCCTGATGTGGTTTTTATGCACTACAGAATATCAAGTAATCTGAAACAACTCAACTTCCTGAGAGGAGAAAATCACCACAACTAAAAGTTTTTGACTTCGGTTGGTGGGCAGCCACAAAGGAATATACCCACAGTATTCCTACTCATTTATGAAACCCCGTTATTCTTTTATTTCAAAAGTGCTGAATTTGTGTGTGTTTGTGTGTGTTTTTAAAAGCTCAGTAGCAGTTGCTTAGGAGAGAAAAAGTCAGATGTCAGTGCTTGCCAATCTGAAAAGATTTACATTACATGAATTTATCTTTATGACAAGTAATCATCCAAATGACTTCTAACTTCCATAACAAGATTAAATTCTCAGAATGTAAAAGACGTTTTCTAGTTGGTAAAATATTTACTTCCTAAGTGTTCTGGAAGTTTTATTTATTCTTCTTCAGAAAGAACTTATGCAGCATTTAAATTAAAACGGAAACATTATGAAGTAGGAAAAAAAAAAACAAAAACAGAGCCAAGGCTTCTGCTATCCCAGTGGGAAATACTGGAAACAAATGTTGAGAAAATTAAAATAATTAAATGAAAATATACTGCTTGGAGCTTAACACTAAGCAGGTGCAGAAAGTGAGTGAAAAGAGAACTTTAAATCTTAATACTTGATTTATTGCTAGTAAAGAGAATTTCAAAGCACTATTAATTGACTGGACAAAACCTATGGTTAGCGGTAATTACAGAGATTTTCCTCACACACTATGATTTTGCTGAATTTCTAAAGAGATAATCAAGGCTATTATTGTTAATAGATGGGAAAAATCACATAATGATTTCCATATTTTGTCACAACTGAACAGAGACAAAGTGGTCCTCCCTACCCTCCCCCCACCAATAAGAAAGAATTGTCCTTGACAGTAAAGTAAGTTCTAGAGCTTGTTTTTCAAATCAAGTTTCCCTGAATGAAAAAAAAAAAAAAATTTCCATAACACCTTTGACAGTTGCCTGAGGGCTCCGTAACTAATAACTACAAACTACAAAGATTTTAAAGGAAAAATCAAAAGATTCAGCTGGATCTTTAAACACTTTTCTAAAAGACAGACTCCACACAAGCCTTTATTATGCCAAAAAATATATATATAAATTTTATGTGCTACAACGTGATGGCCAAAACCTCTAGCAATAAATTCCACCATGATGAAAATCTTCGTAACAAAGGCCCTTTTAGTTTACAGTGGGTAACAAAGTCTCAGTACGTGAAAAGATTACATATAATTCCTTGGGATTCAGTCAATTAAATATCAATTGCGAACCTAACATGCGTACAACACTGAGCTAGATACTGAATGATATGCAGGGCAGGCAGAAATTGGGGACTCCAGAATTTCTACTTAGAGCATGTAGAGTAATAAGAGTAATAAGAGCCTGCATATCTTAGGAATGAATATATGCCTGTTAGGGACATCAATAGTATGTATGGTCTAATGTCCTGCCTTTGGGACTCTCTTCATCTACCCTAACCCCTCCAAGATGTAGGATTTAAAATAAGAGTAATTCTACGATGACACTTTCTTGCAGTTCAAGCTCTAACTGATCCCTCACTTAGTGCAATTTAACCCTGGTTCCTCCATGGAGACAACTGGTGAATCCTCTTCATATCATTAAAGTTTGTAAGGAGTAATGAAGCTCTTTTACCGATAAGAGTATTTCAGATCCGTCAAGTAAACCATACTTGAATAGCTTTACATTTTAAAAAGATACTGCATACAATTATTTCCAAGATGCTTCCCATGAGAACAAGGCCTATATTCAAGAATAAGCATTTTTTTTTTTTTTTTTTTTTTTGAGGAAGCAAGGTAAGATTCAATAATGGCCATAGTAAGTCCTGGTCCTTACCCAAACTTCTATTCATAAAGAAACAAATTAGACTGGGGGCGCCTGGGTGGCTCAGTCGTTAAGCGTCTGCCTTCGGCTCAGGTCGTGATCCCAGGGTCCTGGGATCGAGCCCCACATCTGGCTCCCTGCTCCGCGGGAAGCCTGCTTCTCCCTCTCCCACTCCCCCCTGCTTGTGTTCCCTCTCTCACTCTCTCTCTCTCTGTCAAATAAACAAATAAAAATCTTAAAAAAAAGAAAAAAAAGAAACAAATTAGACTGTCCCCAACACTGAGGGAGGATTATAAGAAACAAAAAAGAAGGTTCAAAGGATATGGAATCCTAAAACAATTCTGATAAGGCTATTTCTACAGAGTAATGAGATTTAAAAAATCTTGCAGCCAAGAATTCACCTGCTGTTTTCTCGTAATCAATCTTGTATCAGACTGGGTAGTACTCTTTGTTACAGCAGGTAGCATCTATGGCCAGTTAACAGATTGCATTTTTTTTTTCATACACACACAGAAAAGTGTGTTAGATTCAGGCCTATCCATTTTTTTTTCTACTTGGAATTCTGATGCGATTGTGAACAGTCACTTTGGCTGGATGGGGGCGGTCATTATTCTTCCCAAGGCAAGCTATAACTTACTAAACGCCTTCACAGACAATGCCGGCCATGAATGTATGGGAGTAGAGATGTACTCCTTACTTTTCATTAATGAGATTGCAACACAGGTCCAAGAGTTAAGTCTGATTTAAATAACAAATTATGATCTAACTTTATACCTTTTAATCAAGGAGATACCAAATAGTAGTTTGCCTCTTTAAGCCCGTGTTGACTCATGTGAGTACATGCATCAATGATCAGTTCTCACCCTGTTTTCTTACTAGCTTCTACTGATTTGACCTGAGCAATGAAATTTGGAATGTAAATACTATAAACTGCTTCCATCACTGCTAAATTCTAAGACACATTCAATGAGGTTTAAGGAAAAACCAAATGGCGTGCTATGTCTTCCCATCTAATGCTGATACTAGAACGTAACGTGGGAAGGCAGAACGGGCTGCACTGTCCAAAGGCACAGAAGATCCATGAAGAAGGCAATAAAGCCAAGCCAATGGGGCAAAGGTAAAACATCATCTAATCATCATCTAACATTTTCAGGGGTCACACACCCCTCTGAGAATATGGTGAAAGCTCCAAATCCTCTCCTCAGAAAAATATGATACACAATACAATAACAACACAAAATCTGTTCAAAATCTTCAGGAGCCACAGCAGCCCCCCGCCCCCCCCCCCATTAAGGACTGGTACCCTAGACTAAAAACCTTTGACCATAGTAGACAGATGTAATTAGAAATAATAGTTTAAAGTGTAGCTTCTAAAACTTTATCCCAGGGACGCCTGGGTGGCTCAGTCATTAAGCGTCTGCCTTCAGCTCGGGTCATGATCCCAGGGTACTGGGATTGAGCCCCGAATCGGGCTCCCTGCTTGGTAGGAAGCCTGCTTCTCCCTCTCCCACTCCCCTGCTTGTGTTCCCTCTCTCGCTGTGTGTCTCTCTCTCGTCAAATAAATAAATAAAATCTTTAAAAAATAAATAAATAAAACTTTATCCCGTTGATTTTAACTACCTTGCCCTAAGATTAATGATTAACCATTCATGTAATTTTTTAGAGAATTAACCTTCATTAGGGCCAAAGATGGCTTTAGTATAGTTAAAGCTATAAAAAAATACTTACCAACTTTTGCAAAGGCCTCTTTGAGTTCATCAAGCTCATCTTTGGAAATCTGAGTGGTAGCCATCTCCTCCATTTAAAGATCTAAGGAGGAAACCAAAAAGGTTTAAGACTGAAAGATTTTTGTGATGATTATAAGTATTCCTGTGAAATTCTCATCTCAGAGATAATTTAAACAGAACTGCGAACTGCTAAAACCATCTCAATACGTTCCCATATTTATAGCTAACGCCATAATAAAGAAAACAAACACATGAGAAGTCATTATTTACCAAAAGTTATTCAGAAAAAAAATATAGCTCTGGATCGTCCTTTCAAGGACAAATTCTTACAAAGGAAGAACCAAGGTACTTAGCAATGACAGGAAAGAGATACATAATAGAAATCTGTGGTTTTTCATGTTAAAACTGAAAGTCCAAATTTTGTGACCAAAATTTAAGGGAATATGTAACTGCTCTATTAAGCCCTATCTCTCTTTTTCTATCTTACTGGCTACTTCCATTTCTTCCAGCTTTATTGAGATATAATTGACATATAATAGTGTGTAAGTTTAAGATGTATAACATGATGATTTGATATACTAGTATATCATGAAATGATTTACTACAATAAGGTTAGTTAGCACATCCATCACCTCACATTACCATTTTTTCCCATTAAGTCACTTAAAAATCATTCAGTGTGAAGGGGCGCCTGGGCGGCTCAGTCAGTTAAACGTCTGCCCTCAGCTCAGGTCATGATCTCGGGGTCCTGAGATCGAGCCCCAGGGGCTCCCTGCTCAACGGGGAGCCTGCTTCTTCCTCTCCACCACTTGTGCTCTCTCGTGTTCTCTCTCTCAAATAATAAATAAAATCTTAAAAAAAAAAAGAATACAATATTCTTGATTTTGCCTCTTGGCCTACAACATTTATGATCTGGACCTTTACAGAAAAACTTTACTGAGCCCTGCAATAGAGAAAGGAGGTCTGTTTCACAATGGGTAATCCCCAAATACAAACTCATCAACAATTTCTGGACAAAAAGGCATGAAAATGATTATGCATTCTCTGGGTTTGGTTGGGTTTTTGTTTTGTTTATTTTTTTTGGCTTTGTCTTTTTCTCAATCTTTTTTGAGGACTTTACTTTTATAGAACACTTTTAGGTTCACAGCAAAACTGAGCAGGAAGTACCGAGATTTTGGCCTCACACACCCCCTGCCCTCACATGCACAGCCAACCCCGTTATCAACATCCTCCTTTGCTACGATCGAGGAATCTACACTGATACATCATTCTCACCAAAGTCCATGGTTTACCTTAGAGTTCATTCTATGGGTTTGGACAACTACATGATGACATGGATCTACCGTTACAGTATCAAACAGGATAGTTTCACGGCCTTAAATGTGTTCCTCTTTCAAAAAGTACTCTATATGTTAAATTTCACGATCTATACGAAACACAAACTCTTTGAGATTGCGTAGTTACCCCTTTTAGATATTTTTGTTTTTAAAAAAAACTAGTCACCAACTCATCAAGAGAGAGCTGGGCCACACCTGTCTTTCTCACAGCCATAGTTGTTCTCTCTGAAACTTGTCACAGTCCCAGGCACACAGTAAGGCACTCGATATAATAGTCCTTTACTAAATTCATCCATTCAACGACTGTGTGCCAAGCTACGTTAGATAAATTCATATTTGTATTAATTCCCTGGACCCTGACAACAGCCTTAGGAGGTAAATATTCCCCTCTTTTTTCTTATAAGATAACTTAGGTTCAGAGGGACCATGAAACTGGAATTCAAACTCAGCTTTCTCAAATCCCCGGGACGTTTTAAATCGACCATATGATACGGTAATTAGCTATGTTTCCACCACAATGCAATACACATTTCTAATGACTGGTATTTTCAAAAATTAAGTAAAAAGACCTTTATTTACTTATTTATTTTTAACCATTTTATTTTTTATTTTTTTTTAAAGAGTTTTTTTTTTTTTTAAAGATTTTATTTATTTATTTGAGAGAGAGAGAATGAGAGACAGAGAGCACGAGAGGGAAGAGGGTCAGAGGGAGAAGCAGACCCCCTGCTGAGCAGGGAGCCCGATGCGGGACTCGATCCCGGGACTCCAGGATCATGACCTGAGCCGAAGGCAGTCGCTTAACCAACTGAGCCACCCAGGC
>NC_138385.1:28447484-28468834 GCF_054177405.1 Leptonychotes weddellii
TTTTTTTTTTTAAAGATTTTATTTATTTATTTGAGAGAGAGAGAATGAGAGACAGAGAGCACGAGAGGGAAGAGGGTCAGAGGGAGAAGCAGACCCCCTGCTGAGCAGGGAGCCCGATGCGGGACTCGATCCCGGGACTCCAGGATCATGACCTGAGCCGAAGGCAGTCGCTTAACCAACTGAGCCACCCAGGCGCCCCCATTTTATTTTTTATTAAGTAAATCTCTACCCCCAACATGGGGCTCGAACTCACGTCACATGCTCCACTGGCGGGCCAACCAGGCTCACCAAAAACAGACTTTTATCTTTTTTATTTTATTTTACTTTTTAAAAGATTTTATTTATTTGAGAGAGAGCTAGAGAGAGAGAGAGAGAGCATGAGCTGGTGGGGGAGAGGGAGAGGGAGAAGCAGGCTCCCTGCAGAGCAGGGAGCCCGATGCGGGGCTCGATCCCAGTACCCTGGGATCATGACCTGAGCCGAAGGCAGACGCTTAACCGACTGAGCCACCCAGGCACCCCCAAAAAAGATTTTTAAAAAACAAAACAGAACTTGCTTCTTCATAAACTTTTCTTACCTATGATGTTAAAATGTCACTAAAGAGGGAAAAACTTCTCAGTAGGTAAGTTGGGTAAATCACCTTTCAGAGTAGTTTGAGGCTCTATATGGTAAAGAAAGATCTTCAGTTAGATATGGAGTAGGCATTTTCAAAATTAAGAGTAAAAAGCTACTTTTCATATGTTAAACTGTAATCTAATGGCAGTACTTTAAAAAAGTATCCTTTATTTTACTATTACGATGTTTAACACTTCTGATTACAGACATACTATATAGGATTCACTACAATTTTCTTTATATACATAAGTAGTCATATTTTTTCTTTTTTTAAAGATTTTATTTATTTATTTGACAGAGAGAGAGCACAAGTAGGCAGAGAGGCAGGCAGAGGGAGAGGGAGAAGCAGGCTCTCCACTGAGCAGGGAGCCCGACATGGGGCTCGATCCCAGGACTCTGGGATCATGACCTGAGCCACCCAGGCACCCCAGTAGTCATATTTTCAATACGAAATTATTAACCATCCTCATGAACTATACCATGTAGAACAACAGGACACAAAGTCTGAAAGTGAGACCGTCTCAGAAAATCCAAAACATGTGGCCTCTCCTTTGTCTCTAAAGGTCCTTTACAGTTTGAGCAGTTTGTACATCAGTAATGATCTAAAGTATATGAGTTTAAAAAAAAAGAAGACAAGTGATTTTATTCTCATACTACCATATCCCCCCCTTTTTTTAAAAAGATTTTATTTATTTATTTGACAGAGAGGGACACAGCCAGAGAGGGAACACAAGCAGGGGGAGTGGGAGAGGGAGAAGCAGACTCCCTGCTGAGCAAGGAGCCCGATGCGGAGCTCGATCCCAGGACCCTGGGATCATGACCTGAGCCGAAGGCAGAGGCTTAACTTAATGGACTGAGCCACCCAGGCACCCCCCTGTCCAACTGTCTTAGTGAAAGCCTAAAGTGACTTCTTTTACACTGAAGGGGAGCAAAATATACCACCCCAAAATATGCCTCTTTGGCACACTGATTATTTTAAGCTGGTTATTTTTAAGAAATAGCAAACACTGGTGAAGCTCTGAAAACTGAGAAGTTAACCTTTTGTATCAAATATTTACATTCATAAGGGAAATCTCCATTTGTCAGAATGTCTCCCTGCTCTAACAGGAAGAGAATATCTAAATCTCTAGAAAGTCTTATTAATGGAGGAAGGCACAGTCTTAAATCTGCATTAACAAGCTTACTGTTGTTTACTGTGCTTTTCCTGGTCACCTCCCATAACTGACTCCCCACCCCCAGCATCTTCTTTTGTCTTTAGCTGAAAGTGGTATTTAAGGTGGTGGCTTCAGCCATTTTAGGGAGTTACTCAGTTTTCCTGGGTCTCTCCCATGGATACAGGAGGTATGCAGGTTATTAAACTATTGTTTTTCTCTTGTTCTGTCTTATGTCAATTTAATTAGACCAGACAAAGAAGCTAGAAGGGCAGAATAAAAATTGTTTTCTCCCCAACAACACCTATAACTCACAGGAGACTTCAGGAGGCACATCCAAATAAGAATAAAAATAACTGGAATATGCATATATCCCCAAAACAACATTTCTAGGCAGGTTGGTCCAGGATAACAGAACAGTTGAATTTAGGAGTCTCTTGCTTAAACTCAATTTCATTTATTTATAATTATTTGAAATAAATGCTCCCCTGAGGCACCTGAACTAAATCTAAGAAGTACAAAGTCAAATTTAAGAGCCTCACAATAGATGCCTTAGTTGATAAAAGTCACGGTTTTTTTTTAAAGATTTTATTTATTTGTCAGAGAGAGAGAAAGTGCGCACAAGCAAGGAGAGCAGCGGCAGAACGCGGCAGAACAGGCAGAGGCAGAGGGAGAAGCAGACTCGCGGCCGAGCAGGGAGCCCGATGCCGGGCTCCATCCCAGAACCCTGGGATCACGACCTAAGCCGAAGGCAGACGAAACGCTTAACTAACTGAGCCACTCAGGCGCCCCAAAAGTCACAGTTTTTAAAGTTGCTTACGTAATGCAGGCCTTTTCCCACATGAATAAAAAAAGGTTTTTTTCTTAAGACTACTAGTAGGTATTTGACGGTATCTTTAAGGAAATTAAGCAAATTAAGTATTAACTTGGGGGGAAAAAACAGCACATTTAAGTAATTTAGTTAAGACTGCCCGTAGGTCTTTAAAATGAAGATTTTAAAAATGAAAATCTTACAAGTTAAAATTATAGATGCTCTATTCTTCTTCATGGGGCATTCATTGCACTCTAGGGCCTTCTTCTCTCAAAGCAACTAAAACATCCTAGACTGGAGCTTATGAAGCAAAACCGAGGATTTGACATCATCATTGCCCTGTACACGGGCAACAGTTGTTCCTCACCCAAGGTTGTAGGGTGTTACAATGGCAGGATGGAAAGACTTGAACGTGGACTCAGAAAGCATCAAGCAGGGTCCTGGTTTTGCTCTTTCCTAGCAGTGTGTCCATGAGCAAGTTTACTTCATCGGGCTCTCAGTCGCCTCATTTGAAAATAGCAACAATAATACCTCCTTCCCCAGGGTCCTCATGAAGATTAAGGATGGCTTATGTGAAGGCACACTGTAAGCTATAAAATATTATACAGTAACTTCAAATCCTTAATGAAAGAAAATGGGGAGGGGCACCTGGGGTGGCTCAGTCGTTAAGCGTCTGCCTTCGGCTCGGGTCATGGTATCCCGGGGTCCTGGTATCCAGCCCTGCATCAGGCTCCACGTCAGAGTCTGCATCTGCGTCTCCTTCTCCCTCTGCCCTCCAGCCCCCACCCCTGTTTGTGCTCTCTCTCTCAAATACATAAATAAAATCTTTAAAAAAAAAAAAGAAAATGGGGGAATAAATGAATGTCTAAGTAGTTGTGAGAGGCTATATAAAAATAGGCATAAGTTCTAGTAAGAACCTTTTAAATGGGGTGTATGGAAAGTTTTTCCATTTGCCCTATAATTATTGACTCCAGAGTATAAAGATGTCCTGTGTACATAAAAATTATAAGCCTTTAGTCGAAGTAATTTAAGAAGGATGGGCCCCACGAAAACCTGTCAGCCACTTTTCACCCATGACTCAATCTGGCTCCTTCATTAAGGCCAGTTTCTAACTACAACTTGGAAGAGTGGCCAGGAGATACTCTCACAAATGCAAATTGTACTTTAAATATTTCGGGACCACTTTTAAAAATCACTAACAGTTTGTCAATATAATCATATTCTTCCCAATCTGCACTTTTTTTTCATCAGCGATCAAAAGTAAAAGGTAGGGCGCCTGGGTGGCTCAGTTGGTTAAGCGACTGCCTTCGGCTCAGGTCATGATCCTGGAGTCCCAGGATCGAGTCCCGCATCGGGCTCCCTGCTGTCAGCAGGGAGTCTGCTTCTCCCTCTGCCCCTCCCCCCTCTCATGTGCTCTCTCTCATTCTCTCTGTCAAATAAATAAATAAAATCTTTAAAAAAAAAAAGTAAAAGGTAAAGAGGTAAAAAGTAAATTTACTTGCTGAATAAAAGTTTAACTTCAAGTTCACAGTATGTGATTGACAGGCCAAAAGAAAGTCTGACTTTTGAAATACGTCCTTTTCCCCAGTCTGTCTTCCCACAAAAGTGAATTTTATTTACATGGGAGAGAGAGAGAAAGAGAGAGAGAGAGAGAGAGAGGAAGCGTGCTGATATTAAAAAAACAACAACACAAATATATTTTCCTTCCATTTAAATGTAGCCAAATGAAATACTAATCAAAAGTAAAAGCTCCCAGGGTCTCTGCATTTTCTGAATTTTCTCATCTGCAAAGCACTTTGATCTGTCCCAAATTCTGTTTCCTCCCTAGCTCCTCTGCCTGCCTCCTCTATAAAGGGAAAGCTGCAGGGGGAAAAAAAAAAAAGAAAAGAAAACAACACAGATCCTCTCTCTCCCTAAACATCTGAGACAAAGGAAAACAGATTTTCAAAAAAAGGGAATAAAACGAAAAGCAAACAAAACCTTGTTTGTTGTTTTTTTTCATAAAAGGATATGGTGTACGACTGGGTCTGAATTCAGGGCGTCACCCATAGAGAAATCTTAGGCCAATGAAGTCATCCCTAATTACAGAGTTTGACTAACAATGCAGCAATTATGAAACCACTCCGCGGGCTCATTTAACTACACTCAAACCCTGAACGCAAATCTTTGCTGAGAAAGGTGTGCGTACAACTGACTACCTGAAACTATCAGTCAAAAATTCTGAAAGGTATTTGATGGGAGAGGAGGAGGGGTGCCTGTTTTCAGCCCCTACAGTGATTCAGTGGAGGGATGCAGCCGACTGAATAATCTGTTTACTAATCTCTGTCATTCAGCAGCACGTGGGGCGGGAGGCAGGGCACACACGCTGGGAAACTCATCCGTGGATAATCGGGAGTTGATTATGAACTCTGTACTTCTTTTTCTGGCAGCTGAAAGGGAACTACAGGAGAAACACCCGGGATATTCAACCAGAGGCTTTATCCCAGCCACTAGCAGGCCAGGTAAATACTACTGGGGAAGCGAGGCTGGTTACTTAAATCAGAGATTTGGCAACACATATTTAAGCTCGCATAGCCGCCACGAAGGAGAGAGCAACAAAGGGTGGACTAAACATGGAAGAATACGTTGTTTCACAATAAATGAAAACCAAACCAAACCAAACCAAACCCCACAGCCATGGCTAAGGGTGAATAGTTCAACAATGGTCAACAAGAAGGGGTGTATTTGTCACCTTCCTTTGTCCAAATCAGGCACTGCTCCGGAACACCCACACTTCACATACTTACCTGTACCGACAGAAACTGCCACCCTGTCTCCTCCCGAGTCGGGTAAGTCAACAGCACTAGTCTCCAGGTCACATGGGTGTTCAACACCGAGCTCGAGCTCACCGACTCTTCCCATGATTACTCAAGCTCCACACCTGTACTTCCAAGTGACTTTCTACAAGATTTCAACTTGACTGTCTACCCTATATACTCACTTATTCGTTTATATCCAGGCCTTAATGGAAGGCTTATCAGTGGGTACCAGGCACTGTGTTGTGTGCTGCACAAGTAGGGAATTAGGACGCAAAGTCCCAAGAGCTTACTGTCTAGTGGGAGAAACAGAAAGACAAAGACAATACTAGTGAGAGCCGTGGGGGTCAGGAAAGGTTTTCCAAAGAGGGCTTTTGAACTTTATCTGAGAACCTAAGTAGGAATTCCTCGGACAGACATCACTGATGAAGGCCTTCTAGATACAGAGATGTGAAGAGAAGATTATATTCTGGAGGTGGAGAAATGCAGTTGGTTGGAGCACGGTGCCTGGGATTTAGGACAGACATGATTGGGAGCCGAAGGTCAGGGTCCACTTTAGAAGGGCTACACGCGGGGCACCTGGGTGGCTCAGTCGGTGAAGCATCTGCCTTCGGCTCAGGTCATGATCCCAGGGTCCTGGGATCGAGTCCCGCATCGGGCTCCCTGCTCAGCGCGGAGTTGGCTTCTCCCTCTGCCTCTGCCCCTGCTTGTGCTCTCGCTCTCTCTCTCTTAAATAAATAAATACAATCTTAAAAAAATATTTAGAGGGGCTCCACTCAAAATCTGGACTTGACCCTCTGGTCCAAGGGAGAAGGAAGCTGAGTGAGGAGGATTCCAGGCAGGAAAGTCTAAGTGTCTACACTGAACTTCCCGCTGCATTAGTTCCCATTTTCAGCTATCTCCCCTGCCAAATCAGGTGTCACTTTCCAGTTCCCCACTTTGCTCTGTCTCCAGAGAAACAAAGGGAGGGCGAAGTAAATAAGCAGTCTGGATTCTTCCATCATACCCCTGGATCACCTCATGTCTGACCTAGTCCAAAAGCCTTTGAGTTGGTCTATCTCCAGTCTTGTGTCTCTCCAAGGTGATCTTCACACTGCTAGCTCCCTGGAGAGAAGACCTACGATGGATTCTACAAAACACAGGGTCCCGCCTCTCTTGCACGGCATTCAAGGCCCTACGCGGTTCTGTATTGAGACCTGCCTATCTTTCCGATGTCACTTCCCATCACGTGCATGGCCCCCTCGACCCACGCTCCAGAAAGATCCCATTTCCCGAGCAGGCCACCGTTTCCTACCCCCTGTTCCTTCTCCTCTGTGCCTCTCTCCGTGGAATGCTCTCCACCCATCTCCTAACCTAGCTCTGCAAAAGCTTCTTTGAGGAAGTCTCTTCAGATTGAACCCACCTGAGATCACAATCCTCTCTGCACAGGACCGGCTGCGTTTTCTTCTGCAACAACCAGCGCAGGGTTCTTTCAGGCAGCTCTGATTTTAAATATCTCGTTCTACCATCGGAGCCTACGTACCAATGTTTGAGTGGGAAAATACAGTCACCACAAGGATAGCATTTATAACAAAGCTCTTGGATGGAAGGGGCCATATCCCATTCATCTTCATATTCCCAGCCCTGATCACAGTGCCTACAGAGTAGGTAATGATAATAATTAAGATAATATAATAACATACCATTGTAAGTTTACATTACAGCTGACATTTACGGAGGACTTATTATGTAGGTGCATTCTGTGAAATGCTTTATATACATTATGTACGTTACGTCTCAGAAAAAACTTTATAAACCGGGTGATACTGTTATTCCCATTTTGCAGACGAGCAAGTGAGCTCAGAGAGGTTGGGTAACTTTCCCAAAGTCACACAGCTCTTGAGAGGTAGAGCCAGGCCTCAAACCCAGGTCTGCCTGCCACTAAAGTCAGTATTCTCAACCATTTTGCTATGCAGCCTCCCGAACAACAGCTTATTGAATGAATTTATTTCCCCAACAAGACTATAACCTTATTAGAGTGGAGATGCAGCTTACTTATCTCTGTATTCACCACAGCCCTTAGAATAATGCACAAACACAGTGCATTTTCTTTCTCTTTTTTAGAGAGAGAGAGACAGAGTGCATGCAAGTGGGGGGGAGGGGCAGAGGGAAAGGAAGAGAATCTCAAAAAGGCTATACACCCAGCGCGGAGCCAGATGCGGAGCCAGATGCGGGGCTCGATCTCACAACCTTGAGATCATGACCTGAACTGAAATCAAGAGTCAGACTCTTAACTGACTGAGCCACCCAAGTGCCCCGACAAAGCATTTGCAATACATATCTTCTGAATAAAAAATGGCCCACAGCTAGTGCCCACAACCATGTCGATCATGTCCATCCCCTTTTAGGAAGCTATCATTGCTTATGCCTAAAACAGCTTGTCTAATCTCTGCCTGATATTCAGGTCCTCTAGAGCGGTCCTACTGGACACATCTAATCAGTTTTACATTTCAACAAGACTCACAATTAGCTTTTTGATCACAATTATTCTCCTGAGCATGTCCTGTTAACTCCTACATCAGTCATTACCTTTTGTTTTATCCTGTCCCTCTTCCTCTTTCCCTCCCTCCCACTAAGGACTCCCTCTCCTGTATCCACCTCTCACATTTACAATGCCCTCCTCATAATTTTTCTTCTCTCCCTATCCAAATCCTATTCACCCTTCAAGGTTCAGCAGAAGCCTCACCCTCTCCCAAAGCATGTTTCCCAGTGCCTCTGCCCCCTGCCACCCTTCCTCTTCAAATCCCACAGGCTTGAGAATCCTGTAACAAAATCTGGCAATTTCATTATGGCCTTCCTCCTCTAGTTATGTTAGAGGATGTGAGGACCGCCTGGCTGGGACATCCGTTGTCCTACTTGATTCAGTTCACCTGCCTCCTCCACACAGCTCCTCAAACTTGCTTCGAGAATAATCTTCCCCAGGAAAAGAGATTCCTTCTTTGACTAAATAGCACACAAATGCTTGTCTAACTACTTGCTCTGCTGGTCTCATTTTGAGACTGTTTGTATCTCAAGAACAGCGTCGGAACTCCGTCTTCCTCTTCTATACTCCCACTAAAACCGGGTAGAGACATGGCTCAAAAAATATTCCAACTGACTGCAAGGTTTTGAAGGTTTGAGTGATAATTCCCAGCATGCCCAATATCCAATGACTACTGAAACCGTCGTAGGGAACAAGAGTCTAGGGTCGTTACCTGACTTTGCCCAAGACACAAGGCTGCACAGCAAACGTCAAATTAAAAGACTGTGGGTGAAGGTAATGAACTACTGTTACCGTAAAAGCAAAACCAAAGAGGCTACACACTGCTTTGTGGAAAGCAGGCTCATGCCGATTAGAGACTACACAAGATCCTTGAAAGGCTCCTAACAAATGTGACCACGGTCCTGAGAAATATGCAGTTACCAGAAAATGTAGACAGTGACTCCTCTAGCTAATACCAACTTGTTTTTGTTACTTAAAGGATAAGGGGGTTCACTTAATCCTTGAGCTGAAATCACTAAAATGGATTGTGGAAAACATACAGAATACAGGAAACAGGTTCAGTAAAGACTATATACTGTGGAATTCTCAAAGTTCTTTCCTCAGAACATTCATGTTAAACGGGTGCCGACAATAAGACAGGCCACACTTTTAAAAAGGACACCAATGTTTCCCTTCTCCTGTGGCCCATTCCTTCCTCCGTCTGACAGGCCTGTGCTTCATGGGATTTAAAGATTTTATTTATTTATTTGACAGAGAGACAGCGAGAGAGGGAACACAAGCAGGGGGAGAGGGAGAGGGAGAAGCAGGCTCCCCGCGGAGCAGGGAGCCCTATGCGGGGCTTGATCCCAGGACCCTGGGATCACGACCTGAGCCGAAGGCAGGCGCTCAACCGACTGAGCCACCCAGGCGTCCCTTCACGGGATTTAAATATGACTTCATTTCAGCTTCCTAAATGCTAAGTATTGTGAACAACCACTCCCACCGTATCAGTGCTAATAACTTAGTATAAACATAACCAAACACTCAAGTATCCATGTGATTTACTTTTTTTTAAAATGTTTTATTTATTTATTCATGAGAGTCAGAGAGAGAGAGAGAGAGAGAGAGAGGCAGAGGCAGAAGGAGAAGCATGCTCCCCGCCTAGCAGGGAGCCTGATGCGGGACTCGATCCCAGGACCCTGGGATCATGACCTGAGCCGAAGGCAGACTTTTAACCATCTGAGCTACCCAGGCGTCCCGATGTGATTTACGTTTTAAGAATTATTTTCATACGTAAGCCATCACTATGGCACCCATAGTTTCTTTTTTTTCTCTTTTTTTTTAGTGATTAGTTCTTTTTTTTTTTTTAAAGATTTTATTTATTTATTCATGAGAGACAGAGAGAGAGGCAGAGGGAGAAGCAGGCTCCCCGCTGAGCAGGGAGCCCGATGTGGGACTCGATCCTAGGACCCTGGGATCATGACGACCTGAGCCGAAGGCAGACGCTTAACCATCTGAGCCACCCAGGCGCCCTAGTGATTAGTTCTTAAACTTAACAGCTGACTTTTCTCAAGGGGCAAGGCGTTTAGAGTCTTTGTGCGTTTCCTTTTAGAAAATTTCAATGGAGGGGAGCCTGGGTGGCTCAGTCGGTTAAGGTCATGATCTTGGGGTCCTGGGATGGAGCCCCGCATCCTCCCTGCTCAGTGAGGGGCCTGCTTCTCCCTCACCCGCTGCCCCTCCCCCTGCTCATTCTCTCTCTCTAGCTCGCTTCCACTCTCTTTCTCTCAAATAAATAAAATCTTTAAAAAAATTTCAATGGAATCTTGGTACAGGAGTAATTGTGACAGCTTAAGAGGTTATGTGCATCTTTCTAAATTTAATGATTTGTTGCTCTGAAAGTCAAACAAGTGAGTCGAACTCTAAATGCCCTCATGCATCACAGGTTCTTAGTCCTGAGAGTTAAGGAAAGGTTTGAGCAGAAAGAAGTGGTGATGGATGTTACTGTCGATTATTCCAGCAGTTCAGCATTATTACAAATTGCTTCCAATAGCTGATGTGGAGAGCAAAGTTCTATGAAAGCAATATTCAACATGCACAGCATACTTTATTCCGTGAGGTTGTCTTTTGGGCCTAGATCTTCTGCTAATTCTACTTGACGCTACAGCCACAAACTGGTAAAACTGAGCAGAGGACATGGCTAGATGACCCCAAATAAAACTGACAGCATTTTCCCATGAGGCACAGTTGTATATGCCGTTAGGTTATATGGTATTGAGGACTTGAGAGTAAAGCAACTGGCTGATGGAACATAAATCTGGCTATATTTAGCAACTACGCTTCTATAATTCATTTGGATTAACATAACATGAACGCAAGAGTATATTACTTCAGGTAAACATAGTGTATCATTTCAGGGACATTTGGGAGGTGACCTGAAAAACCTCACCTACTACTTCCATGACAAAGTAGGTTTCAAACTCCAGATCGATGGAGAAATGAACTTTGGAAGGCTCATCAGTGACTGAAGGCTAACTCTACCCTTTATCCCACCCCACGTAGCTGCCCACCTACAACAGCAACTTTGCCTTGGAGGTCGCGTTGAATGTTTAAGGAGACTTAAACATTAGCTTACTATTTAATGTGACCGAGACATTGGTATCTCCTGCAGGTATGCTGCTCCGACAACCCTTGAGATGCAAGAGAGAAGCATAGAGGTTTTATTAAGAAGTGCAGGGAAGCAGAGATGGCTGTTACTTGGGAAGTCATGCATAGCAACTGCATAGCGTTAATTAAACTAAACTATGTTAGCCCTCTTCTGACTTCTCTAGTACCTACAAATAATTAAGCCATCTCAAATTCTCATTTGCATTGTTTTAAAGATTCTATTTATTTATTTTGAGGGAGAGAGAGAGCGCACAAGCAGGGGGATGGGGAGAGGCAGAGGCAGAGGGAGAAGCAGGCTCCCCACCGAGCAAGGAGCCCGAGGCAAGGCTCGATCCCAGGACCCCAGGATCATGACCTGAGCTGAAGGCAGATGCCCAACCGACTGAGCCACCCAGGCGCCCCTTGTTTGCATTATTTTAAAGGAGATGCACCACAGCGTCCTAGTTGCTAACCACTAACTCCCCTTACCCAATTCCTGTAGCTCCGCCCCCTTTCATTGCAGGATGACCACCTACTCCTCTATTTCTTCCACCAGTCTGGGAGCTCCTTGAAAGCAGGGCTGGTATCTTCTTTGACTTTGTATCTTGGCTCACAATAAGCACCCACCAAACGTGTGTTGAATAAATAAACTCTGATGGAGGCAAGTAGGGAAAGTGAACATCTTTAAACACAAGGCAGACTAAATAGTTGTCTCCTGTGCTTTTAAAAATGCATATTCTATTAGAGAAAGCTGTGAACAAAACAGTCACGACAAAATAATGTTCCTGCATTCTTCACATGCAATTGGCCTATTAGCATGCTTTAGCTATCTACTCTTGTTTAATGCTTCAAGATACTACAAAAACTACTCAAGATGTTTGCAGCCTGTCCTTTGAATTTAGCTGAAAGTCAAACAGAAAGGTTTTTTTTTTTTCCCAGAAACAGTTTTTACTTGTTACAATTTTGACAATCAAGTAGCACATTTCACCTTTCCAATAGTACACATTAGGCACAAATCGTGCTTTGACAAACCTGCAATTTATAGGTAAAAGTAACATTTGGAAATAAATGTAAATTGCCCCAAACTAAATTTAGCTATACTTAAATGTTTTATGAAAATTTCCAATAAACACAAAAAAGAAAATAGTACAATAAACACTCATAAACCCACCACCCAGACTGTACATTGATCAGGATTTCCCTGCAACCTGCTTCATCTCTTCTCCCTTTTCTGTCACTTTCCTGAATTATTTTAAAGCAAACCCAGACATCTCATGATTTTGCCCTACATAGCTCTCTTAAGAAATGAGTTCATTTTCTGGAAATACCTCTATTCTATTCTCGAATCCGGCATAAGCTAGATTCTAATCGATCTTTTTTTTCAAGTACCAATATCTATGAGTCACTTAAACCCCAAAGGGTGCCCAATCATGTGTCATTTCCTGGAGGAATATCAAATACTTCCATTTAAAGTAAACGTTTCTTTCTTCTTTTTGTACTTAATAAAAAAAAAAGGAGATAAGACCTTAAAGTAATGGCTATTTAAAAATAAGTTAGTAACTTTTCCAATAAAGGAAACATTCAATTCAATTTAGTCAGACTGAAGGCATTCTTTACATTCTTACCAGTCAAGAGTTTTACAGATATTTCACATATGTCCTAATCATATTCTAAAAGCCCCTTTCTCTGTGATGAATACCATATCAAAGCCAAAGATAAAACAACAAAGTGACACCTCTCCTTCTCCCACCAAAAGCCAAGCTTGTATTAACTCCTTGGATTGAAACAGCACACTCTCCTTTACAAAGGTCTAAGCCTGTCTATATTTCTGAAGTAAACATTGACACTTTCCCCAAATATCTGAATAATTCATGAAAAAATACATTTGCGGGGTGCCTGGGTGGCTCAGTCGTTAAGCGTCTGCCTTGGGCTCAGGTCATGATCCTGGGGTCCGGATCGAGCCCCACATCGGGCTCCCTGCTCGGCGGGGAGCCTGCTTCTCCCTCTCCCCCTCCCCCTGCTTGTGTTCCTTCTCTCACTGTGTCTCTCTCTGTCAAATAAATAAGTAAAATCTTTAAAAAAAAAAAAAAGAAAAAGAAAAAATACGTTTGCTGCTAAAGAAATTAACTAACCTTCACATCCGAGGGGTACTGTCCTTTCCTAGGAAAATTAACATTGAAGCCAAGGCCAACCTTCAGGTGTGTGCGTGTATGTGTCTCTGTGTGTACTAGACCCACACACATACACACACACACATCACAAGGCAAGATCAGACTAGTTAACATGCTTCAATTCAAAACAAAATATTAGGATGCACAACTCAGAAATCACTAGAGATACAATTTTAGCTTAGACTTTGAGCTAAGCTGAAAGCTTATCTGTTAGTCTCTAAAAGTGCCTCCTGCAATGTTACATACCCTGCTTCTATGTTCTCAAATATAGTACTTGTTAATTGAGAAAACACTTCTTACTGCATACACGCATCAGAGTCGGATATCTGGCTCTGCTGAAACAAGGAGAAATAAAACATCTATGATCACCAATGGATGGAAATCACTGACGAGTTTGTGGGCACCGGAAATCACCATCACTACCATGTCACAATAACAGCACCAAAATTTCAACACCAATGATTTTCAGGTATCTTGTAAAATATAAACAAACAGTAACACAACTTTGTCACAAGTCGTTTCATAAGAGCAGAATACTGGTCTAATCATAACCTATTCTGTCATGACAGCTACCTCATCTTTTCCACAGAATTTTGAAAAACCATTTACGGATCAAAGGCATCAAAGGCATCTGAAATTCTACTCCCCCCGCCACCCAGATATAAACTAATAGTTTCTGCCATTTAAACCTCTGAGCCTCTAACGTGATAGATACAGGTATATAATTAAGATTTCAAACGCAATTTTTAGAAAGTACAAAGTCCCTAGAATATTCCCCAAATAATGAAAAGGCAGAATATAAAGAGATAATTTTAGATTCTAAAACTTCAAAAATCTTCTCTTATATTTGGTTCTCCTTGAGTAAGTAACGTTTAGAATGCATCTCCAAATGCTTAACTACCCAAACACATAGTAAGAATCTCAAGCTTTTTAAATAAATTTCTGCTTAAATATTCAGTCATCGAGAAGTTAGAGCCTAACAAAATAGTATTAAAATAGTTACCCTTCTGCGACGAGAGCAAACCTGTTTCTTTCTCTCTAGCAGCACTAATAGAAGGAACCTCCCACGCCCAGAAAGCCAATCTGGAAACCCAACATTCTTCTTACAATTGCAACTTTGGAGAGCAAGTCATAACACTTCCTGCTAGAAAAAGAGAACACCCTGACAAAGGAATGATACAATGCTTACGAATCACCTTCCTGACAGCCTCGTGGTATTCTGCCAAATATTAATAAATTCTAACTTTACGAGATGTAGGGAAAAGTTAATTTTTTTTTTTTTTTTAAATTCCAGCTCCACTGAAATCCTGCAAGAACACAAGGGAATTTAAAAGTTGGTTCAGGTCAAATAGCTACAACCCACATACCTATTTAGAACTTGAACATTAGCCAAGTAACCTGCTTATTTTAGAACACATGGAACCAGCTTCTCCCCAGTGCCCAAGTCACTCGTCCATAGGAAAGTACATTACTTAGAAAGGCAAATGAACGGTCTCGGACTACTTGCGTTCTCTATTGTTCATTTCAGTCTATACCTATTCATGCCTTCATACAACATTTATGCTCCATACACTAGGTGTTGTAGCATTTATTGCCAAGGATCTAGGTCTTGTTTTCTTTTGAAAAGGTCAGCTATTGAGTGTGGGAACTGTATTTTCTACAGGCATGGCACATAGGAAGTAAGTCAATACTTGGCTGAACTGAGTAATTTTCTATTCAGGGGCAGTACCACAGAGTAGTTAAGGGCTGTGTGAGTCCTTGGGGAAGTTGCTTAAGCTCCTGTGCCTCTATTTTCTCATCTAGTGAGGGTAATAGTAACGACCTCAGGTAATAGTCACTATCTTGTACGTTTGTTGGGATGCTTAAGTGATCTAGTATGTGTTCAAAATTGAGATCATATCCTGGCACATGGTAGGCATTGAGTATGTGATAATTGGTAGTCTTCCTACTGAAATTTGCTTTTAAACAGCACCCCTAACCAGGGTTACTATAATGATTAAAGAATGTCTGGCTCCAGCGAGGTGCTAAGCGGCAGACATTATTATGATCTTTCTGGGATATAACATGCGTAATACCATCTGCCCTATCTACCTAATACGAAGGACAGTGAGATCAGAGACACTCCAGCCCCCCCCCTTTTTTAAAGATTTTATTTATTTATCTGAGAGAGAGAGAGAGAGCACCAGCCAGGGGGGAACGGCAGGCAGAGGGAGAAGCAGGCTCCTCGCGGAGCAGGGAGCCTGACATGGGGCTCGATCCCAGGATCTTGGGATCATGACCAGGGCTGAAGGCAGACGCTTAACCGCCTGAGCCACCCAGGCGCCCCACTCCAGCCCTTTATAAATAATCGAAAGCAAACCAAAGCATTTTCTGACAACATATTGAATTCTCAAAATAAGGAGGCAACTCCGACTGCACTCGCTTGTAAAAAGGTTCAGGGTATTCTCCTGCCCTCATCACTAACTGCCATTAGCGTACCCTGGATTACATTTTGTCTTTTTTTTTTTTTTTTTTTAAGATTTTATTTATTTATTTGACAGAGAGAGCTAGAGAGCACAAACTGGGGGAACAGTAGGAGGGTGAGGGAGAAGCAGGCTCCCCGCCAAGCAGGGAGCCCGATGTGGGGCTCGATCCCAGGACCCTGGGATCATGACCTGAGCCAAAGGCAGACACTTAACCATCTGAGCCACCCAGGCGCCCCTACATTTTGTCTTCTTAATGGAAGCACTTTATTTCATCAATCACAAAAACTGCATGAAATATCAAAAAGCAACAAATCCGGAAGAGAAGGAATATAGCGGCAGGAGCCAGAGGATGTATTTTTCCATCTGTCTCCGTGGCTGACTCACTACGTGAAGCCCCTTCAACGTTCTGGAGTCTCGATTTCTCCATTTGTAAAAGTGAGCACAGCATTATCGGCCTGCAGCCTGCCAGGGAACATAGGACATAGTAAGTATGTCTGGAACACTTGGAGCCAACCGGAAGGAAGGACATACACGTGCGTATTATCATGCATTTTACAGAAAACTGGGGGTGCAATTGCCTCAGGCAAGGTGACAGTATCCGCCTTAGACCCGAAATGGTGGGTTTTCCCAGCCTTACCTTCTCTGCCCCACACTTGTCCCGTCCAACCACTTAGATGGGTCTGTCTCAAGGGCTATGGACCTCTTCAATAATAATGCTACCGTCTCAAGGGCTATGGACCTCTTCAATAATAATGCTACCTGGGACCAGCTTCCCTTGACCTGCCCTTGGCCATCCGGGGAAATGCGTCTCCTTTCTAGCTTAGTGAACTCTAAGGCTAGTCTGTGATCACAGGGAGATCCCGTCAACACCCAGTCTCTGGTTTTAAAGTCTATTGGCAACATCGCAGAACTCAGGTAAACTGCAAAACCTCGTGAGGTTGTGAACGTTCCCGGGATGGATGGATGGATGGATACTCCCTTCAAAAAGGCCCATCTTCTCCTGAGGAATTAGGAGGCCATATTCGAAAAGACGGTTCTACCGCCTCAGTAATTGAACCAGTTTTAGTCTGCGGCCCATTTTGTAACCTCAGTGTCTCATCCTCTAAGGTATGTGTGGGTGTGCAGGGCCGGGGTGGGGGGGGGGGCGTGTTGGTGCGTGTGCCTGCGTGTGACTCTTGTGTGGGAACGGAATCTCTGCTTTTACTGTGGGTAGTGAAAGTTGGTGTGGGAACAGAAAATGGCAGGGGTTGTGGAAGACGTTCCACGTCTTTTCTAAGCAGGCCACACAATGAAAACCACATTGGTGCCGCATTCCAAATCCACCATGATGCACACTCAGATGGTACAACCAGATCCATAAAGTGAAAAGCTCACACACGCACACCTGTGGACGGACACACACACACACACACACACACACCCCTAAGGGTGGAAAGGAAGGAAAGAGGCACACCCGAAGTTGCCTGAGAGTTTCACAGATGTATCAGGGTAACTCTCATTCAAACGTCATGCTCTCCACCACACCCAGTACCGAGTATATTCTTTCCATGTGTGACATATACACTGGAGGCCTCTCCCACTGTGCTTAGACACACCTCAGTAACACTGACCTATTGTCCTCTAATGAAACACAGTTTTACCCATCTGCATGCCTTATAAGGTGAACAAACAAATAATAACACTCACAGTGAGTGAAGCTTCAAAGCAAAGGGATCGTACAGAGGTTACAGGCAGGGAACTGCTACTGTATTTTGGACAATATTGGAATGTTTAGGAAATTTATACTAGGAGCAGTTATTAGGTACACGAACTTCCTGCAGCACGGATGTGTCCGCTTTAACAATCAAGTGTGTCTGGCTTATGTTATCATTCTTTTCATATTTGAGGCGGACATAAGCTACAAATATATCTTCATTATTTCGGTATTCCAAGGGATGTCTCCTCAACAGTAAGGATGTATTAGCTCTGTATTTGTGTAACAAAGTAATCAAAACCTTAAAATAGGATGTCTTATTATTACACATTAAATTATATACTTTGTCCTAATGCACTAAAACAAAAGGTTGAAATACATAGAAGGTAGTTTTAAGCGTTTGAGTCCTCCAAAAATTGTCAGCTGAACTACAGACAAGTCAAGGAACCGATTTAAAAGACATCTGTTGTGACTACAGTTAACAATACTGAAATGTATATTTGAAGTTTGCTAAGAGAGTAAATTCTAAAAGTTCTCATCATAAGAAAATCTAACTATGTCTAACTAACTATGTGAGGTGTTGGACATTCACTAGCCTTTTTGTGGGGATCATTTCACAATGATGAGAAATGATCGATACATACATCGAATCATTATGTGGTACTCTGAAATTAATGCAATGCAATGTTAATGTCAATTACATCTCAATGACACTGGGGGAAAAAAGCCATCTGTGTTCCGTTCATAGATAGTAAAACCATACAAAGGAACAACTCAGATGCCATATACCTTTCTATTCTGAGGGTCTCATTCAAAAAAAAAAAAAAGAAGGAAAGAGGAAAGAAAAGGAAACAGGAGAGGAAAAGGGAAAGGACCAGAAACAACAAAAACTCAACGATTCCTAAATTTTTGGTCTCAGGACCTGAGAACCCCAAAGAGCTTTTTGATATGAGGGTTAGATCCATCAATGCATTTATCATATTAGAAACTACAGCTGGGAAAATTTCAAGGTATTTATTTGAAGTAACAATAAACCATCACATGTTAACATAAGTAACATCTTTAATAAAAATCACTAGATTCCCCCCCCAAAATGAGTGGAAAATGTATTGTTTACATTTTTGCAAACTGCTTTATCATTTAACTTAATACAAAGACAAGTGGATTTTCATACCTGCCTCTGCACTCAATGTTGTTTTAGGTTCAAGTGTATTCAGAAAATATGGCCTCGCACAGATACATTGTTGAAAGAAGTATTTTAAGAGCCCTTTCAGATAATTATGGATATTCTTCCTTATAATGCTACACCGAAACTTGAGAAGTGGTAGTTTCTTAAATGTTAGTTACAGTGTGGAATTTGATACCATACAGATGAATTTTTCCTACTCTGTTACATTAAAATCCATTGGTCTCCCATGCACATTAAATGGGCCTTTTAGGGGTGCCTGGGTGGCTCAGTCGTTAAGTGTCTGCCTTCGGCTCAGGTCATGATCCCAGGGTCCTGGGATCGAGCCCCACATCGGGCTCCCTGCTCAGTGGGAAGGCTGCTTCTCCCTCTCCCACTCCCCCTGCTTGCGTTCCCTCTCTCTCTGTGTCTCTCTCTGTCAAATAAATGAATAAAAGCTTTAAAAAAAAATGGGCCTTTTACCCATGCCTGATTTTGTAACATCACGCACGGGTCATTTGGAACAATACTGTTTGACTAATGCAGATCTTCCAAATGTTGTCCCACTTCATTTTACAATATCTAACAAATCACTTTAATTAAAAACACCACTGATCTCAGAAAAATCTATGTATTGACACTTGATGGCTGATGCAAGCTTTCAAAACTTTGAATTTTTGCTTGAGAGCTCTAATTTTATCCTTGGCAACAAATACTCTCAGTTGTTTGCCTTGTAGTAACAGGCACACTTGGTTCATTTTTAAAAGTTTTTAAGTAATCTCTATACCCAATGTGGGTTTGAACTCACGACCCCGAGATCAAGAGCCGCATGCTCTCCCGACTGAGCCAGTGAGGTGCCCCTCACTTGGTTCATTTTTGATAAGATATCTGCCAAATACTCAGGTCTGAATAATCAGTTAGTGTGTCATTCACTCTTTCAGTAAAAACAGTTTTCTATTTTGAAAAGATGCGGCTAATTTAGCTTGCAACTCAAACAACTGCACACGTACTTTTCCTCAGGACAACCAGTGTCCATCCAGCAGAAAAACTTTAAATATTAAAAGATATATGCCCAAGAGTTCAGAGTTAATAAAATTAATTTTTCCTGCTTCATTAAGGACATTCATAAATGAAAGCCATGTTGTAGGTCTTTAACTCTAAGGGTATGGGGTTGAATTTCGTGACGACTAATATAGGGCGGTGCCGCTGCTTTGCGTCTTGCTAAGGCACCAGGTAGTTTTACCACCATTGCTTTGGCACCTGTGGTGCAAATGTCAACAAAGATGAAAAAGCAAGTAACATCTTAGTATCAGTATGCAAGTAATTTTGATCCCCAAGGGCCCGTAGGCCAATGCTTTTTTAGAGAACTGGTGCTTTATTTAGTAACATTTCTCATGAAGTCATCGAATTTTAGAGAGACAAAACACATAAAGCGTGTAGGGTTTTTTTAAAAGATTTATTTATTTTAGAGAGAGAGAGAGAGCATGAGCGGGAGGGGCAGAGGGAGAGGGAGAGAGAATCTGAAGACTTCGCACTGTGTGTGGAGCCCGACGTGGGGCTCGATCTTATAACCCCGAGATCACGACCTGAGCTGAAACCAAGAGTCAGATGCTCAACCGACTGTCACCCAGGCACCCCAGGTGTGTAGGTTTTGACAAGAAATTTCAAAACTGAGACTACAATTACCAGAATTGCATGGATAGGTTTTCATGCGAGTTCTGTGGCTGCTGAATTATGAAGAAAATTAATGCATTGATATCAATTCTGAGGGGACCATTATACAGCTTATCCATTCCAAGCCACATTTTGCAGAATGAGGTTCATGTCTGTAAGACATGAATTTATCATGATAGTGTAGTTGAGAAACTTTTAATAAATTTTTAAATTAAGAATGGCAATATATTTGTTACAAAATTGTTTCAAAATACCCAGCTCATGGGTGGCAAATCAGATTTTTCTTCTGATAAACAGTTAAGTGTTTCTCTGACATAAACTAAAACACAAAGAAAGGGTTTGAAAGTTAAAGTCTGTGTGAAATGCATAAAGTATTACTATATTAAAATATTAAAAACTAAGGGCACCTGCCTGGCTCAGTCAGTGGAGCATGTGACTCTTGATCTCAAGGTCGTGAGTTCAAGTCCCACATTGGGCCTAGAGCTTACTTCTAAAAAATAAAAATAAAATATTAAAAACTAGGTGTGCTGTGGGGCGCCTGGGTGGCTCAGTCGGTTAAGCTTCCGACTTTTGGTTTAGGCTCAGGTTGTGATCTCATGGTTTGGGATGGAGGCGCATGTTGCATGGCTCTGTGCTCAGCAGGGAGTGTGCTTCTCCCTCTCCTTCTGCCCCTCCCCCCACTCGCACGTGCACTCTCTCTCAAATAAACAAATCTTTAACTAAATAAATACATAAAAATTAATTTTTTCATTTTATTTTTTTAAAGATTTTATTTCTTTATCTGTCAGAGAGAGAGAGCACAAGCAGGGGGAGTGGTAGGCACAGGGAGAAGCAGGCTCCCCGCTGAGCAAGGAGCCCGACGTGGGGCTCGATCCCAGGACCCCAGGATCATGACCTGAGCTGAAGGCAGATGCTCAACCCACTGAGCCACCCAGGCACCCCAAAATTAATTAATTCAAACTAGATATGCAATAGTACTTATGGATAATATATGGGGTATTTTAAAGTAAATCCCAAACAACAAATAAAAAGGAAGGCGAGAGAAAAGATGAAATAAGAACATCAAATTTTTTGCAGGAAACAAACTGAGGGTTGCTGGAGTGGGGGGTGGGGTGGGAGGGATGGGGTGACTGGGTGATAGACACTGGGGAGGGTATGTGCTCTGGTA
>NC_138385.1:28469334-28485820 GCF_054177405.1 Leptonychotes weddellii
TTCTAGTAAATTAACTAAATCATACATATTGACTATTGTAGCATTTCCTATCATGTTCACTTCTAGAAAACACTATGCAGTCTATAATGGTAATTCCCCCTGACCTGAAATACAAGCGCCCAAATATCAAAAAGAATGATAAGAAATGACAAAACCGGAAATACACAAGCTAGTTAATACAGAAAAAAAACTTACAGATTACATTAGTCTATGAAAGATACTGTATTATTCAGTGTCAATAGGAGAATGTCAATCTGAGTGCAACACTATGTAATTAGAGCATAGAATAAATATTCAAAGCTATTATATTGACCTCACAAATTTTATTGAAGAGGAAAATGTTATATATATTATATAGAAATTACATATCTATAAGCAGCTTAAAAGAATCAGAGTTAAATTTTTCAATAAACGGGTTATAAGATTACAAAAAATAACTTGCTATTCAATCTTTTAAACCAAAGATAGCAGAAAGAAGAGATCAGACTTCATAAAAGAAATTGACTTCTATGCGCAAAATGAACCCATGCTTCAGAACTAGTCACATGATACCAGGTTATTTCAAGAGTCCTTTCACTCAGAAGTTTCTGCTTATTTCATTTTAATTCAGTACTATCACTTTACCAATGATATTTTAACAAATACTATCAAATACCATAGGATTTCACTCATGTGTGGAATTTAAGAAACAAAACAAACGAGCAAAGAAAAAAGAGAAATGAAAGTTTCTTAAATGTGGACAACAAACTGGTGGTCACCAGAGGAGGGATGGGGGAAAAAGGTGAAGGGGGTAACTGGATGGCTCAGGTCATGATGGGATAGAGCTCCGCATCCCGCATTGGGCTCCCTGCCCCAGCAGGGAGCCTGCTTTTCCCTCTCCCTCTGCCTCTCCCCCTCGCTTGGGCTCTCTCTCTCTCTCTCTCAGGCAAATAAATAAAATCTTTTAAAAAAAAGAGTATATTTATGGTGATGAGCACCGAGCAATGTATAGAACTGCTGAATCCCTATATTGTAGAGCCGAAACTAATATAACATTGTATGTTAACTATGCTGGAATTTAACGGATAAGGACATAATTTTAACCAACCAGATAAAAATGCATGGTAACTCAAAGAATGACAGAGTTAATGAACCCGTCATAGAATTGGCAAGATGACAATAAACACTGGAAATTAATCCGAGGTTAACAGTTTTAAGGGTGGGAGTTGAAAAGGACCCCTCAGAAGCCAGCTATCCAACAGGATTCTCAAGCGCAGATCTACGTTAACTTCTCTTCTTTTCTGTTAATGAGGGCATATCAGTTAAATATACAGATTAACTCCTCCATTAGGAACTTTTCCAAACCTGCACTCCTTTAAAGGGCAATTATAAGGAGAAGCACTTGCTTTTTCGAGAGTTTTACACAAGACCTCCCATTATGGGCAGTCACAAAACTAAGAATGAAGTAGGATAAGCCAACGGATTCTGTAAGATTACCGACAAACACTAAAATACTGCTCAGTAGTTACTTAAGAAGGAGGAAAAAAAAAAAAAAACCCATCACAGTAATGGCTTTCACAGGCTATCTGGCACAACATTTGAGGGAAAACACTGTAAGAAAACTTTACTTAAGAGGTTTTTATTCTTGTTATCAGCCAGAATTAGATTATTTCTCCTTTGCTTGTAAAATTGGATGGCTGGAGAATATTTGCAGGCAAGTACAAATGGGGGCGAGACTTAAGTGATGAGGATTCTACCATTTCTGCAAACTCCTGTTCAAGTTGTAGTGTGTCTATGATAGACTACTACAGTACTTTGATTTTATATAGCACCTGTCTGCTGAAGAGCCAAGGGTCACTTATCCACAGCTCACTTAGCCTTTCAGCATGCCTGTGACTTACATAGATTAGAAACAGATGGCTAAATAAAGTAAAATCCACATCTGGACACCGAGAACTTGTGTGATTTACTGACGATGGCCTAGATGTCCAAACTGCAGAGGACTCCAAGCCCTTGGATTCCATGCTCAATGCCTTTTCCAGTGAACGACACTACCTCCTTACCCTTAGACAAACTTCTAGACCGTTAAGAAAAGTTAAGTTTTCTCGTAATACAAAATCAGTAGGTTTAATGCGCCAAAATCCTGGCTAAGCAATGATGTTAATGGTACCTCTATATTTTAAAGAACTAACATGAGTCATGGAATAGGCCACTGGTGAACGTCTTCCTGCCATAGCTACCAATTTGCCAACAAGGTAGTTAGCTTGGTTCTACACAGGTGCATTAAAATTTGAAAAATCAACTAATATCAACATTTTGAAATAAGCCAGGCTACAACTATTTGGGGAAAAAAAAAAAAAATCCCGGCAAACCAAAAACCTTGAGCCATGCCCTCAACTGTATAAATGAGAAGATGCATAATGTACTCGATGTGTTATCAATATAATAATTTTAAGTGACTTTCTCAAGGTCGAACTATGAGTCAGGAGCCATGTCTAAAATCTAGTTCTTTTGAAGGTAAGTCCAATATATTTTTCCCTTAGTATTTCAATTTTCACTTAAAAGCATGTTTTTTCTTCCCTAAAACATTTTATTCTAACATTTGTCTTTCAAGTGCTAAGATTAAGGCAAATTAGATATTATTAAACATATTGAATTTGACAGTGCCTCACCTTCATAACTACAGTGAGTTGGTCCCAAGAATTATGACCTGCTGAGAATGACATTTCATGATTAGACAGTTTTTTATATTTCTAAGCCATAACTAACCAAAGCTGTATCATAACTAATAACAGCTAGTCCTGACCATTGGTATCTAAAAGAGCTTCCAGGAGGCACCTGGGTGGCTCAGTCGGTGAAGCATCTGCCTTCAGCTCAGGTCATGATCCTGTGGTCCTGGGATGGAGCCCTGCATCAGCCTCCCTGCTCAGCAGGGAGTCTGCTTCTTCTCCCTCTGTCCCTCCACCCACTTGTTCTCTCTCTCTCTCAAATAAATAAATAAAATATTAAAAAAAAGAGCTTCCAATGTGTAATGTATCCAAAAAGCTTCTGAAACCTCCCAACACATTGAATGAACAAATATATGGTAGATCACTCTCTAGAATAATTACCCAGACTCAAAACACGATCTAGCCGTTTTCTTTCAAACTGTGTTTTATTAGTTTCACAGATCAAATTTTTCCCTCTCTGGATTGCTTTTAACCAACAGAAAAAATTATCACATGAGCAAATATGAAGTGATTTTAAAAGCAGATACCTACATTGTTGTCTTTCGATAGATGCTCATTTTCATTTTTACACCAGCTACTTTTGGAATCTGTACTAAACAGCAAAAAGAGTTTAGCGTTCACATTTCGCCTAGATTGTGCTCATGAAATGCAATCGCAGATTCCTGAATTTATCATCTGTGGTAAGAATATCATGTCAGTAAATTTCTTGGAAAGGCTAGTAGAAACGATGCCTAAAACAGAACATGGAATAATGGAAAGTGGCCTTTCTTCCTTTTTTCCCCCTGTCGGTTTCACCAGAATCACTTTAGTTCTCAGGCACCATGGCCAAGCTCCCCTTTCTGTTCAGCAACAGTCATGCGGTTTGCCTAGGAGCAAAATTTCATTTGGTTTCTGATAGTGCCCTGGATACTGACATTCTGCCAATATAAATAGTCAAGTCTAATGTGCATGTAACCATTTGTAGAAGAGATGTAATCACAACCAAAATATTACTCACCAGTTATAATTAATCCTTCTACCCCAAATGCCATAAGCCTAGACATTTTTAGCAATGGGCTCTAAATGATGGCATCAGACTGGAGACCCTGGACTTGAATGCTGAGTGTCTGTACTCAGTCAAGGCAGAGCATAATTTGCTTGGCTCCCCACCTCGGGTAAAGAAAGAGGTTGATAAATTGCTAGATCTAACAGTAGAGATTAAGAATTAGACTCACAACCCCCTCATCTTACTAAAAACCCAAGTTCATGAAATGATAGCTGCCCCCCCCCATTAAGTCAGTGACAGTCAGTGGTTTTAAATGAGTGGACACTTGAAGACAATGAAATGCTCCATAGACTGAGAACCTAGTGATGATCCTGTTTTGATGTGAGTTAATAATATTTTAAAAAGAGCTCATCTCCCTACCACTTTAACCTCGTCGGACTGTGGTACTCTCTCTTTGAGGTTAAAATATGTATTAGGAGTTCAATCTAAAATTCTGTTATCACCTCACTTCCACTAGGGGGGTCTATCTACCAGTGTAGTTTAACTACAATAACTCAGGTGCAGCTTAATTCCACTTTGAGCAAATCTGCGCCACAAGGCTAGCCTTGAGTTCAGAACTATATGCTTTCAAGGAGTTCTAGTTTTTAGGCTCAGAAACCCCAGCACAGCACAAAAATGGAGTGCTCGAGTCATTCCGAGGTTGCTGCAGTAGACGGAGGGGTTTTTTGGCTAATGCACACAAAGCCAACATCTCTTAAATGTTCCCGTTTCATTTATAGCTGCCCTAGTTTCAAAGCTGAATCTGTATCAACTGGATCCATTTTTGTAAATAAGTAAAGCTTTTAAACTCCTGACCTCAGAGACTCCTCTGCCTGTTGCTTTTCTTTTTTTTCCTCTGCCCATTTCTATACTCTGCAAAATATAATCTGAATATCAGAACTGCCACGTTTTTCCAAAAGCAATCTTAACTTGGGCCACATGGGCAGGTATTGGTCATCATCACAGGAGGGAGCTGTTTCAGGGGCCTCTCATTATTCCATCAAGATACTGACAGGCAAAAACCCAACCAGCTAGATTTATCAGATTTAAGATCCACTGTTTTTGTGCCTGATTTCTGATCCAATTAATTGCAACCCACAAATAACTGGTGGTTAATTTTAGTCAAGAAATGATCCACCACCTTCAAGGAGATGCCTAATAAAGAGAACAGTTCAATCAGAATATAGGCCAGAACCAGGAATACGGGTAAATCCTAATTTTTTTTTTTAACACTATCTTAAGGAATATGGCTTCAAAACTATCCTCTAGGGATGAAGTGGGTGTGAATTAAAGGACGATTTTCCTAGAAAATAATTACTAAGATATTTTTTACATTTAGGAAAGCCACCGGGGAGATATTTGTCCCGGCACAGAGATTTCAAGCCCTTATTTTAAAAACAGCTCCGGTTTTTTATTTTGGATAAAATCGGAGCACCAAATTCCCTTTCTGTTCCCCTCCTCCAAATCCAAGTAGAATTCCCTGGAGTAGAGGCTAGATTCACACTCCCCCTCTCCTTTTTTTTTTTTTTTTTTTGTCGTGGTAGTTTTTGGAAAATGGGCTCCAGCCACTACATTCCAGTTTTCAAGGCAAAAGAAGTCATGTGACCATTACCCTAGGGGCATCAGAGACTTGGGGCACGTGATGCCAATCAGCAAGTGTGGGACTTCGGCCACTTCGCTGGAATTCACTGTAAACCGCATCTCCAGGATCAAGTTGAGGCTCCCAAACACAGTGTGACATCAGTCAAGTGGCGTAAGTGCTTACCTCTCAGGAGTTTGTCATTTCACTTCACGTTTTCTACCTGCTGTGCGGCCAGCCAGGCTCTCCTCCCCTCCACCCCCTCCCTCGTAACAGGCCGGGCACCCCCGGCATCCCGTCCGTCGGATCCTAAATGGCGAGGCTCTCCAACACAGTTAGTTCTAACCTCAACCTGCACCCGTAGGGATGGTGTGCAGATCCGGTGAGGAGCAAGAAGCAGCGCGTCGCGCAAGTGTCAGAGAGCATTCACCCCACGCCACCTCCCAGCCTGGGATCCTCTGCTGTCCTGGAGCCGGGCCGTTGGAGCCGCCAGCGCGGTACGAGCGGTAGCAGCGGTGGCGGCAACTTTGGGACTGGCAAGAAGCCAGGGCGGGGGTGGTCAGCGTCCCCCCGCCTCTTATTAGAGCGCTTAAGTACTGCGGGTGGAGGAAAGTCAACAGCGGCAAGTGCAGCTGGGGGGCGGGGAGATCACCCCCCCATCCCACTGCCCCTGCCGCTCTGCCTCCCCCGGGAGCCCCGAGAGGTCCCGCGCTGCCCCGACCGCGCGCTCGCGGCTGCAGAGCCAGAGGAGCCGAGCAGGGCGCGGACCGAGGGGTCCGGGGAGATTGGGGAACCGAAAGGTTCTGCCCCAGTGGCCCGGCGATGTTGAGCTACCGAAAGGGAAAAAGTGCTTACTCATAGGGAGACGCGGTGCGATCGCGGCGCTCTCGCTAATGGCCAGGGAAGCAAACGGGAGGCAGGCAGCTCCCGGAGCCCGGTTCCTTCCCTGGGCCAAGGCAGCCGCTCAGAGCTCCGGAACTGGCGTGAGCCCGCGAGGTCACCCGAGGCGGGCGAGCGGGGGCCGGAGGCAGCCTCCGGGATTTCCTGAGTCCGGGGCGGGAGGGGGCGGGGGGCCGGGGGGGTGGCAGTAGCTGGGGAAGAACGACAGAGGGAAGTTCGGCGCTCGGTTTCCACTTCGCGGCCGCCGCTACGGAAGGGGAGAAGGACAAGGTTGGCGTCAAGGACTGCAGCCCCAGGTAAGCAACAAGTTAGGAGCAACTAGCGAGAAGGCACCATCCCGGTGGTTAAGAGCAGAAGACGTGTTTGCGGCGGGTGGTCGTGGGGAACACTGTCACTCCCACCCATCCTGGATGCGAACGACCCGCTTTGGCGCGCAAGGTCCGGGACCGAAATTTCTGCAGCCCCCTCCCCGCCCCGCGTCCCCCCCCCCCCCCCGCGGGGCACGTCCCAGCTGAGGTTGCGGAGATGCTCTCCGCTGGACCCACGCCTGCCCACGCCCCGGGAACCCGCTCCCGTCGTGCCCCGGCGTGCCCACAAAGCACTTACATAAAGGCGCAGAGTCCCGGATCTGCCCGACAGCCTCCGACCGACGCACTCCGACAACTTCTGCCTCTCGCAATCTTTGCGGCCGTGGTTCTAAAGCCAGCGGCCCCCTCCCTCCCGCCTGCCCCCTCCGCCCCTCGGCCGCCGCCATTGGCTCGGGTGCTGCTAACAGTCGGCCTGGGAACCTGGAAGGGGATTGGGCCGCGAGCCTGTCACATCAACTGGGTGGGGAGCCGGGAGCAGAATCTTCGGGGCTGGGCACCCTGGAGGGATGGGGACTCTAACTCTGCGGCAGGGAGCGGAGACCGGTCCCTCGCGACTGCTTCTCCCTCTCCCTGGCTAAAAAGGAAAAGGGATTAGAAGTCCACGGTGCCTGGCTCAGAGTCATGTGCAAAGGGGGGGGGGGGGGGAAGGAATAAATGAAAAGATAGGACTGTTGGGAATGGGAGTTTGCAAGTCACCAAGCCCCTGATTAAGTCCGAGGGTACAGGTTCTCCCCGGAATGGTGAAGAGAATCTCGGCCCAAGAAGGGACATTTACTAGTAGTTTCGTCTGCGCGAATCAGCCCAGGTGTGACACCTTAGCAATCTTTCCTTTTCCCTTCCGAGGTCTAAGGAGCAGAATATGGGCAGGACGGGGCTCTCGGGTCTTTGGTTTCGTGCCAAGTAAATTGTTGACCAAAATCACCTGTTAGGTAGGGTTGACCATGCGGAAGGGGGTGAGAGGTCGAGGTAGGAAGGAATGGTGGGAGTAACGTCGTTCCACTCGTTTGGAAATGGATGTCAATTCTCATTAATCTCCTAACACCAGAGAAAACTTGGAGACGTGCTCCTGCTTCCCGGAATACCTTTTCTGTTTCCCAGAGTCCCTTTTCTTCTTCTTTGCCCATGAGATTGCCTCCATGTCATAGCTGGCTTCTTGCATGAATACACGGGGAGGTTTCCCCTCCGTATCTGCGTTCCAGTCCTTTGGCTCACTCCAGATCCAAAATCAGCTCCGAGGGCCAGAGTTTGAGGGATTCTCCAGGGTCAGGTCAAGTGATTGGCTTGTGGTACAGCTGTCCAAGAGAAAGTCTAAGCCCCTTCCTGTTCCAGTCATAACCATTTGGTTTCAAAAAATGTGTACTTGGATTTTTTTATTTTTACAGATTTAAACTTGGTTCAAATACATAACATTTTCCATGCATTTTGGGGAAAATGCTAAACTAAGAGTGGCCTGAAAAATTGAATGCTCTTGTAAAGAAACTCCCACTATTACGAATTTCCTTAGAGAAATTAACCTGTAGTGAGTGCCAGGACTCCTTAAATGGGAAGACGTAGGGGAGTCCACAGACTGCCTAAAAGCTAGATAAGCAGAGAAGGATTTGGCACTGGGAAAAAAGCCTCGTTAAATATTTATTAATGATTAACCAACCAGAAGGACTTATGAAAGGCACAGGAAGGTGAAAAAGAAATGAGAGGGCAATCTTGCTTTCAGAAACATTACATTTCTGTTATGAGAGATTTCATACTGGTTCAGGTTGGGATCGCTACAAAAATACTTATTTCAACACGTTGCTGTTAGCCTGACCCCACACACATTTACAATAGGCTCCAGAATGAGATTTCTGGCTTCCAATAATTGTCCCGAGGTTTGATATGGCTTCTGGAATTCTTTGCACAGAATTTCTAGACACACTAAATATGGTACTTCTACCTTTTGTCTGTAAGTCACCCCAGAAAAGCTTCCACCTGCTTTTAGACTTACACAGACAGACTTAGTAATTTCCTGAAGGAACTCGGCAAGCTAAATTTTCGAGCATGGATATATTTGTCTCAATTACTTAATTTTCTACTTCAGTTTATTTTTCAAGTTTTGGAATTCAGAGTAAGTCAAAATATTAAGAATCCCATGCATATGCTCCTTTTGCTTTCTTGTTTCTCAATTAGAAAAGCTTCCGTCAAAACTTTAATAAAAGTCTTTGTTCACCACTAACACTGCGGATGTCAGAATTCAGCCAAGAGTTTGTTGTCGAGAAACGTCACTTTAATGGAAGTGCAATGGTCTATAGTTTCAAAGCTTCAGGGCGCCCAAGTGGGGCACTGCTTGACCTCAACAGAAAAAAGATGCCTTAAACGCGGAAGCACCTATTTGGATGCTAGTTGAGATGCCTATGTAACAAGCTCAACAGTATAATCCAGGTCGGGCTGCATTTTTTAAAATTTTTTTGAAGATTTTATTTATTTATTTGACAGAGAGAGCCAGAGAACACAAGTGGAGGAATGACAGAGGGAGAAGGAGAAGCAGGCTCCCCACTGAGCAGGGAGCCTGATGCGGGCCTCGATCTGAGGACCCTGGGATCACAACCTGAGCGGAAGGCAGACGCTGAACCCACTGAGCCACCCAGGTGCAGCCGGTAGAACTGTATTTTCATGAATATTATTAAAATAGGCATTTTGATGTAACTAAGCTACCTTTGTGTTGCCCCAAACCTAAAAGGCCTCTTCAAAGATTAACATTTTCTCAGAAAGGAGCCTCAAACTCAAAAGCTTTATTCAAACTGCATTTCTTTCTGATCTTGCACACCGTCCATCTGACTAACACAGGATCATTCACAGTTTACAAACCCCAAATTGGTCGTTGCACAGACGATCTCCAGCGTCCCTTCTAGCAGCTTATAGTCAGGACAGAGGCTCTAATTCATCCTTGAGCACCTTGCACAGCAGCCTGGCATGTAGCAGTTCAGTAAATGCTTGTTGAACTAATGGTTATTTTATGGTTCTATTCTTGTAAAACTAAAAACAAAACAAAAAGTCTCTCTCTATATAGGTCTCTCACAGATCCTGTGAATCAACAACCTAGAAGTTTTCACCCTTTCCTTCCGTCTCCAAATTTCAATCCCATACGCCTTTGTAATAAATAGCTTCAAATCAATATCACCAAATTTTGAAAACCATTTATTTTTCCTGTATTTTTTTGATGTCAAACGAGGCTCTGGTCTCACCCTTAGGTTTTACCTCTGTCCAATGTACCTTTCTTTCCTCCTTTCCACAAGCATACCCTCCTTTTCTTTGCTCTGCTTTCTATATCTCTGCCCAATGCTCTCCCCAGTCCAGTTCACCATTTATTATATGCACATACTCTGAGTTTTTTTCCTGACAATTTCTTAGCGTAAATTCTCTGTTTCCCTTTTACCCATTTTTTTTAAAGCCTCCTTTCTATAGTCCATTAAAATGTGATTTTGCTACACAACCATTACATAATAGAAGAAATCAAGAATCCTGATCAGTTCAATACAAATAATTTCTTCTAATTCATTATTGCTTTTTCACTGTCTAAATGTATAATTGTGTACCAATCTATTTTAATTAATTGCTTCTTGATTTATCAGTTCGTTTCCAGGAACCAATATATTTTGCTTTCATCTTATGTTTTAGTATGATAATTCTATTCCATGTTATGATATTTTAGGTTCTTGGATTGATCCTTGATTCCTCTTTTTATTCAACATGTTATATCTGATTAAAAATACAGCTTATATGATAATATCCATAGCAAATAGTGACATACAGTTTTTTTAATTAAGTGTGATTTTAAAGATTTCTCTTATCCTTAAATATTAGGCATGGGGGTGATCTTGGTAGATCTGGAAACTTCTTAAAATTTTTTGACCCAGAATATAATAATTGCAAGTTATTTCCATTGTTTACTAAGTGAAGGTGGTTTTCATGTTTCCAACTCAAAATGTATGCATGTATAACACATGAATGTTAATTCCTTGGGTAGGCATTTTCAAATATTTCTCAAGTCTCAGCAGTTCCTATCAATCTATCAATCTGAATGTCTGTTAAAACCTGCCAATTATCTTATAAGCACATTTTCATAAAGAAATTATTGTGGCATGTCCAAGAGTGTTTTCACATTTCACTTGTTAAAAAGAAGAACAAAAGACCAAAAAAGTCAAATGAAATGTCTTTACTAGGATTAGGATATATTTGATCAACATTAACCTTCTAATATGTAGATCCAATTTTGAAGGTCACTATCCATCGCTGGAAATGCTCAGAATTAAACTGTCACCCTCAGGTTTCCTGTCAAATATATCATTAATGGACAATATTCTTTTAAGTGCCTATTATGTTCTTGGCATTGAATGAAATATTATGGGGCGCCGGGGTGGCGCAGTTGGTTAAGCATCCAATGACACTTGATTTTGGCTCAGGTCGTGATCTCAGGGTCGTGGGATCCCCAGCCTGCCACATTGGGCTCTGCGCTCAGTGTGGAGTCTGCTTAAAGTTTCTCTCTCCCTCTGCCTCTCTCCCCTCAAATAAATACATCTTTAAAAAAGTGAATTAAAGATTATAAGCAACATAGAAAAAGTATGGTCTCAACACACATGGAATTAATAGTCAAATAATTCAATAGCAAAACCAATGTAGATGAAATACTGAGACAACAATTCAAAGGATAGAATATATAAGGGAGCTCTATTCTCAACTTTTTGAAGAACCTCCATACTGTTTTCCAGAGTGGCTGCACCAGCTTGCATTCCCACCAACAGTGTAGGAGGATTCCCCTTTCTCCGCATCCCCGCCAACATCTGTCTTTTCCTGACTTGTTAATTTTAGCCATTCTGACTGGTGTGAGGTGATATCTCATTGAGGTTTTGATTTGGATTTCCCTGATGCCGAGCGAAAAAGTGTTGAGCACTTTTTCATGTGTCTGTTGGCCATTTGGATGTCTTCTTTGGAAAACTGTCTGTTCATGCCCTCTGCCCATTTCTTGACTGGATCATTTGTTCTTTGGGTGTTGGGAGGGATAGGGTGGCTGGGTGATAGACATTGGGGAGGTTATGTGCTACGGTGAGCGCTGTGAATTGTGTAAGACTGTTGAATCACAGATCTGTACCTCTGAAACAAATAATACATTATATGTTAAAGAAGAAGAAGAAGATAGCAGCAGGGGAAGAATGAAGGGGGGGAATCGGAGGGGAAGATGAACCGTGAGAGATGATGGACTCTGAAAAACTGAGGGTTCTAGAGGGCATGGGGGTGGGAGGATGGGTTAGTCTGGTGATGAGTATTAAAGAGGGCACGTTCTGCATGGAGCACTGGGTGTTATACGCAAACAATGAATCATGGATCACTACATCAAAAACTAATGATGTAATGTGTGGTGATTAACATAACATTAAAAAAAAGAATATATAAGGGATGCTGTAGGAATTCTGGAAAAAATGGGAATGATTAGGCTGAAGCAGTCAGAAAGGCATCTTTTGTGCAATGGGACTTGAGTTAGGCTTTAAAAGATGCATAAGACTGGATAAGGCTAAGTGGAAATGAAAGGCATTCCATTTCTAGGAGGAAAGCAAAAGGACAGCTTTGGGTGAGTTTCTGGGATTGGGCTTCCTTTACCGGCTTCCACTTCCCCATCTGCAAAACGAAAGGTTTGAATTTGCCTATTATAAAGGTCCAGTGATAACATGGGGGGGGGGAAGGTGGCTTGACATCTCATCTATTTAATCCACTTCAAAGATAAAATATTTGTTATACTTCTTTTAGAGACAGAACAGTCTTCTGAATCTTGTTTTATAATGATTAAAATTGCACATTACAGAAGGTTTTGCTTTTGGTTACAGTAGTTTGGACAGTTGTAGATATCACCATGTTAGGCCCTCCCGTGAAGTTTACGTAACTAGCAAACATGTCACATTTTGGTTTTGGAGGGAAAATGAACATGCCTGTAAATTACAGGGCAAGGTAGGTGGGTGCACTAGCTCACATACATATCTTGACTTCACTATTTTGTGTGTCTCGGTTGGAAGAGCATTCTTTTGGATGAAACATTCAAACTAAACCTGCATCAGAATATAATTTCAAATACTAAAGGTTTCCTATGAGAAGGGTCTGTTAAAGATATACTAGAGAACTTTCAGAATAAAGATTATTTATTTATTTATTAGAGAGAGAGAGAGAGAGCATGGGGGGAGGGTCAGAGGGAGAAGCAGATAAATAATGTCTAGCCTATTATGTTTGGTTGTTTGATTCTCAAATGTTAGGCTAGATTTTGGTGAATTTAGGAGTGTCTGTCTCTGTGTGTGAGTGCGTGTGTATATGTTTGTGTGTGTGGCTGTGTGTGTGTGTGTGTGTGTGTGTGAGAGAGAGAGAAAATATAATTAGATTTTAAAATGCTATAAATATTTGAGTCTGTGTCTACTAAATATGCAAAATGTGACTTTGAAAAGAGATGGACAGTGTTGCAAGATGGATGAACTTTGAGAACATGCTAAATGAAAGAATCCAGTTATGAGACCACATATTCATGTGATTCCATTTATATGAAATGTACAAGAAGGGAACATCCATAGAGACATCCATGGAGGAAAATGGGGTTAATGGGGTTCCTTCTGGGGTTCATGAAAATGTTCTAAAATAGATTGCAATAATGGTTGTACAACTCTGTAAATACACTAAAAACCATTGATCTGTACTATTTAAGCAGGTGAATTGAATGGTACTGTAATTATATCTCAGTAAAGCTGGTATTAAAAAAGAGATTGATGGGGCGCCTAGGTGGCTCAGTCGTTAAGCATCTGCCTTCGGCTCAGGTCATGATCCCGGGGTCCTGGGATCGAGCCCCGCATCGGGCTCCCTGCTCGGCGGGAAGCCTGCTTCTCCCTCTCCCACTCCCCCTGCTTGTGTTCCCTCTCTAGCTGTGTCTCTCTCTGTCAAATAAATAAAATCTTAAAAAAAAAAAAAAAAAGAAGATTGACACAATTAGGCTGCTTAAAGACAGGAAAACCATACTAACGAGGATATGATGTGTCAGGGCAGAAAACACTTATTATAAGGATCTGTATTGCAAGAGACAAACTACACTCCGAAATCAAAAGGGTTTTGGAATATAAAGGATTCTACCTCCCGGTCAAGTGTGAGCCCTTGTTTGCCACTGTCATCGAAAGAAGGACAAAGTGCTTTGATATACCACAAAAGAGATTTCAATGTTGCAAAAACATTTTAAACAAATCAAATAAGCCAGAATCAGAACACAGATAGCAAAAGATGATGTATTTCTTTTTGATACTTTTGGAAAAGTTTAATTATGTAACTGTATTGGTTTAAAGATTTAAATCGTGCCAAGGTTTTTAAAACAAATTGCAGTTAGGAGATCTGGTCTAAATAACCAAGAGGTTCCTTAGAAAGTGTCACAGAAGTTTCATTTTGAATCAACAAACATCTCTGATAATTCAGAACCAAGAATGCTTTCACTGTTTGTTTATCAATGCCATAGGGTCACCCAGACAAGGGTGTAAACAGAATGTCAAGCTATCCATTCAAAGAAGCATTCTTGTTCACAAATTGGGCAACATTATAGGAAGATACATCTCATTTAGTGGATGGAATGGAGTAGGCCTATAACTAACTAAACTTAACTAAGCTTTTAAAAAAGTTTGAAATATTTGGGAGTCCTCTGGAAAGGACATCATGTGAAATGAGATCAGCCTCTTAAGGAATATTCTAGCTCAGGCGTCAGCAAACATTCATTATCTATAAAGGGCCAGATAGTAAATATTTTTGGCATATAGTTCCTACTCGACTCTGCTATTGTAGTACAAAAGGAGCCACAGACATTAAATAAACAAATGGGCATGGTGGTGTGCCAATAAAACTTTATTTACGAGAACAAGCAGCAGTAGATTGGGTTGGCTGTTGTAGTTTGCTGATGGACCCCTGTCTAGGTTCCTGTGTTTGCTCCAATATGGATTTGGCATTTGGATGTATTTGTGTTCTTAAACGGATATTTAAGTAAGAGTTAGTTCATGGGGCACCTGGGTAGCTTAGTTGGTTGTGTGTCGGACCCTTGATTTCTGCTCAGATTGTGATCTCAGGGTCGTGGGATCGAGCCCCATGTCGGGCTCTGCGCTTAGTGTGGAGTCTGCTTGTTCCTCTCCGTCTGCTCCTCCCACTCGCTCTCTCCCTCTCTCTCAAATAAATAAATAAATAAATAAAATCTTAAAAAAAAAAAGAGTTGGTTCACGACTGGGGATATGAAACTAGATTAAGATAGAAATTAGCACCCTTCCCTTGTTACAGTCTTAGGTCTTCACAATCTTTAATACCAAGCAATAAACAAATGGTTACATTCTACTCTCATTTCTTTTTCAACTTTCAAATTTGAATATAATCACGATGACAAAATTTCACCGAGGGAAAAAAAAATGACAACATCTACAATGATCCCTTATTGAGCTCTTCAATGTGGCAGGACTTGTACTAGGAACTTGATGTATATTGCATCATTTGATGCTAATAACTATTCCATGAATGGACATATTATTATCCCCATTTTCAGATGAGAAAGCTAAGGCTTACAGAATAAGTAAACTTTTACATAAGGTCATTTGGCTTGTAATGCAGGCGCGGGGTGGGGTGTGGGAGTGGGGAGGAGAGTATTCTATCTCTGCAGCCTGTGATCAGAACCATAGGGTCTTACAGGCAATGTTCACTACTTTATCCCAAGAAATAAAACACAGGAACACTGCTGAGTGTTTCACTTCTTCTCACTGCCATGGAAAAGTGGTTAGCCCATTAGGGTAAGCAGGCATGTTTATTACAGTAATGCTTAATCTAATGTTAGGTGTATATAATAGCTTGCATTTATTTTCATAATTCTATACATGGTGTCTTCTTTCCACCAAATGGCACTGTCAAGTTTGAAGAGTAAGTCAGTGGATCCATGTAATAGCAAAGTATGCCAATGGCAGCAGGAAGAATATCATTCTATCTTCCTCTTTTGTAATATTTGTAGGTGATGTCTAGGATTAATAATAAAGATGTTTTAGTATTATGAAGACTGGAAGCAAAGGGTGTTTTATTTCGAGTCTATATTCTACAGGGTTTTAAAATATAGGATAATTTTAGTGAAAAGTTTACCAAACCACTTGTTTGTTACAAATACAAAACAGCAGATTTTCAGTTTATCCTCTAGGCGGGATGTAGACAGAGGCACAATTTCTCAAATTTTCCCCCAAATACACTATTAACAGCCCAAGTTGTCTTACCTGATGAACTCTGAATTACAGGTCACATAAATCATTGTGTTTATGGAGTGGGGGGTGGGGGGGTAGTTTTTAGCAGCTGAAATATATTCTAAAATAAGTGTTGATAAAAACACCCATAGCATAGGGGCGCCTGGGTGGCAGGGCCGGTAAGCACCCGACTCTTGGTTTTGGCTCAGGTCGTGATCTCAGGATCCTGAGATCGAGCCCCGTGTCTGGCTCCGTGCTCAGTGAGGGGTCTACTTGGGTTTCTCTCTCCCTCTGCCCCTCCCCTTCTCGCAATCTCTTTCCCTCTAAAATAAATAAATAAATCCTTAAAAAAAACCCCACCCGTAGCATGTAGCCAACATTTTAATTTTATTTAACATAGGGCCTCTTGAAGTATCAAATTTAAATAGCAAGATAATTTGATAATTAATATGATTGAATTTTTAAAAAGGATTTTATTTATTTGACAGTGAGAGAGAGAGAACACAAGCAGGAGGGGCGGCAGGCAGAGGGAGAAGCAGGCCCCCTGCTGAGCAGGGAGCCCGATGTGGGGCTCAATCCCAGGACCCTGGGACCATGACCTGAGCCGAAGTGAGATGCTTAACCGACTGAGCCACCCAGGTGCCCCTATATCATAGAATTTTTAC
>NC_138385.1:28485920-28495892 GCF_054177405.1 Leptonychotes weddellii
CCGATCGCACCACATCAGTGATAGGAGCTGCGCCAGTCTTGTTTTTGGCAGCATTTCCTCGTGTCTCCTCACCGACCAAGGTCCCCAGTTTATCAAGGTTGACAGTTGGGCAGAAGTTCTGGTTCCTCTTTTTTTTAAAGATTTTATTTATTTATTTATTGGAGAGAGAGAATGAGAGAGAGCGCACATGAGAGGGGGGAGGGTCAGAGGGAGAAGCAGACTCCCCGCCGAGCAGGGAGCCCCATGCGGGACTCGATCCCGGGACTCCAGGATCATGACCTGAGCCGAAGGCAGTCGCTTAACCAACTGAGCCACCCAGGCGCCCCTGTTCTGGTTCCTCTTTACGTGGTCGTGATGCCTCAGACCAACTCTTCCAGAGTAGCCTGGGTGAGACTTGTGGAAGCTGATCCTGCGGTGACGCGTGCCGCTAGCATGGCCCCGGCCTCCTGGGTGCTTCCGGTGCTTGCGCACGGGGCCGCGGCCAGGGCTCCCGCGGCCCCGCTGATTCCGGGTCTTCCTGAGTGTGGATGGCATGGCGGCAACCCGGACGGAAGAGCTAGGGTGGCATTTTGTGGATTATAATTTTATTTCTGTGTAATTCTGCTTTTAAGTGTGGATTTGCAGATGTGCTCGGCATTGCCATAACTCGTGCCATGGAGCAGCGTGGGGTCCCTTCCCGCTGTGGGGTTCCTGGACCGGGGAAGTCAACGAGAGGGTCCGGACTGAAGTCAAATAGCCGGTGGGGTATAAGCGCATCTCCAGAGCCTTGCGCCTTACAGAGCAAAACCAGGGCCAGGACTGACCAAGACCAGGAATTCTGGCAACCAAGAGAAATGCAAAATTCCAGCTTGAAGGAAAGGCCTAATCTGAGCTGAGGGTTTGACAAGGCCAGATAAGGGAAAGGCAACCTGAATAGTAACTCAGCAGAGCAGAATACCCCAAGGAGAGAGGTATAACAGATTGCAAAAAAAATTGGAAGTGCTTCCTTTCAACCCAAATATGAATACCAGCCTCTCCGACCTGCCAGCAACATATGATTATGTGTTGGAGCTCCCCAGATGCACAGAATGGATGTGCAAGACTAGAACCGCTTGTTCGGGCTGATTTCTTCTTTAAAAGTTGTCTTGGGATATTTAAAATAGTAATATACATCATTCTTTTTACCAGAAATGACTCAGAACATTAAGGTCTTTCCTATGCTTTATTTTCCATTTTGAACCAAATATAAATTTTTAAAAAATGAATCAATACTGCCATTAATATTTATATCAACCCAGTTTTTTTGTGTGTCTGTGGAGAAAAGAAAATTCTCTGAAGGATGGAACAGCTCAGCCTCCAAAGTGCAGGTCAGAATATTGGGCTAATTGAGTGCTTATCAGTAGTAGTATCATTTTTCCCAAATGTCTCTGAGCATTTTATAAATAATTAGAAATACAAATTCAGTTTCTAAAAAGGAAATTGGTGCATAATTTATAACATGTATATGATGTGTGTGAAAGCATGAAATATTATATAAATTCAAGAAATGCATAACCATTAGTAGGTTTTTTTTTTTTCCCAATTACTTTATCTAAAATGAAAGTGCAGTGCTCAGAGCTAATTTCTCTGTTTTCGGTTATTCCAATTAAAAGCCCTTAAATTAATTATAATGCTTTGGTGCTCCACAGAAGTGAAATGTATGCTTAAACATTTAATGTCTACAAACGTAAAGCCAACATCTTAAACCTCAGTGCTGGGTACAATTCTTTTCTGTGATCCCTAAGATCAGTCATTTCAATTACTGCCCTGAAGGCTACAGGTTTGCACCACTCAGCAACTCAATCTTTTTTAAAAAAAATTATTTAAAATCAATTAATTAACATATAGTGTATTATCAGCAACTCAATCTTTGTTGCCAAACATTTTCTTTTATTTTGTAGTACTACTTAACCTATCTTTAGATCGTTTAATGAGATGTAATTTTGTGAGAAACGAGTTTTCAAGGTATATGCAGATCTTGGCAATGTTTTTCAGGATATGTAAACACAATACAGGGATGATGCAATGTCAAGGTTGCCATTTTTATTTGGTACTTTTCTCCATATTTGCTTCAGATTGCTGTTCTCTCATCATTGCTTGGGTTCTGGCTTATTGTCTGGAAAGCTGAGCAATAAATATTCATGATATTTTAAAGTAATTGCAAGTAAAAAATGGCTGCACTGAGAATCAATTGTAATTCCTTCTTGGATTTTCTTCCCTCTCAACATTGTGGGGTCATAAGTTTCTAAAAACTTTAAAAAGTTATCATTGTACCTGTTCCAGGACCATCTTGGAAAGGCATAAAAAAGGAATGATTTCTCCTTCTCCTAAAATCAAATGCAAATGATCCGATACGTAAACCTTAACATGCAAATTAGTGAAACAGTCCACAAATTTTCTGCTGTCCCTTCCACCCCCTCCCCACATTTCCTTCTATTCTAGCCAAACCAGAAATTTTATCATTTCCCAAATATGCCTGTATACCTATACAATCCAGTTTGGGGGAGTGGAATGGAAAACACGCGTGTTTAGGAGAGAGTCAGAACTTGGTTTGAATCTGCCTCTTACTATCTGTGTGGCTTTGGGAAAATCACTTAGTCTCCGTATGCCTTTGTATCCTCTTATGAAAATTCAGGCGTCCCTATCACCGGTATTTAAAAGTATTGAACATTTTAAAAAATATATTCACTAGGTTCTTGAACTTGTGTCATGTGTATTTATCTCTGTTCCTGTTCTTTAGCCATTTTCCATTTTGATTTTTGTGAGCTTTTTAATATTTCAAAACTATCATCCCTTTTTAGTGTCTGTTGCAAATATTTTTCCTAGCCTGTGGCTGGTCTTTTAGGTTTTCTTATTTAGTAATGGCTTTTGAGCTTCAATTTTTTCCATTTTTGTGTAGTCCAACTCTATTGATTTTCCATTTGTGGTTTCTTCCATTGCTTATATGCTTAAAAATTCCATTCTTATTCAGTAGATGTTTTGGTTAGCTTTAATTGGTCAGATTTATAGTTTTGAAGGCACTGGATTTGTTCTACAGAACTGCAAATACAGCTATTGCTGCTCTTCGTTCTTTTTAAATATTTTATACACAGACTTGGAAGTGTTAGTTACAAAAGTAGGAGCAGCTATAATTCCTCTGCAACAGGACCGTGTGCGAAGAGAGTGATTCTTAAGAAGTCTTTTGAACAAAAAAAAGGATGTGATATGTTGACATTTTATTGCAGTGAACAACTGTGTTGATTGAATGTTCCACATTTTAGCAAGCATCCCAGGTGATTCTTGTGCACTCTAAAGTTTGAGAATCTCTGGGCTAGGAAGGAACATTAGTGTAAGAAGCGGATCCGTGGAGGCAAAGAACAAAATGCAAGCATGTGAGACCTTAAGTTCAGAGATAGATCTCAAACCAGTAGATGAGCCAGTAGGCAGAAGGGACAGTCAGAATCAACAGGGCATAGGTCTGTTCATCAGAAAAATCACTTAATATCCTGTGTCCTCAGGCCAGTCACAACTTCTCAGGCTTCTTATCTTTAAAACGAGGATAAGGGGCGCCTGGGTGGCTCAGTCAGTTAAGCGTCTGCCTTTGGCTCAGGTCATGATCCCAGGCTCCTGGGATCGAGCCCCTGCATCGGGCTCCCTGCTCAGTGGGGCATCTGCTTCTCCCTCTCCCCCTGATCCTCCTCCCCACTTGTGTTCTCTCTCTCTCTCTGTCTCAAATAAATAAATAAAATCTTTTTTTTTTAATAAAAAAGGTGAGTTTAAAAAAAATAGAATGAGGATAAGAAGTACTTGTACCCAAGTATACAAGATGGTAAAGACCAGGGGAAATAGAATTTAACAGTGTTTTGCAAAATTCATAGGTTTTATTGTTAATGATAGAATCAGAGGAAGTGCTGGTGGTGGTCAGCATCCAGATGATGTGGCACCAGGTCCCAGAGACTCACTGTTGACAAGTGTAGAGTTCAGGGTCAAGAAATCCTGTCCCTGGAAGGACTTGAAGTGGGGGGGAGGGTGTTGGTGAGGGAAAGGAGAAGGCAGGACATCAACTGAAGTTCAGCTGGCTTCGTGAGACTGAAATATTTGGTCAGTCACTGAGGGAAACGAATCACATGAGGTATTCAGCCTGGAGGAATCCCTGCCTTCTCTGAAGATGCGTTCTCTTTCATTTGTACTCCGCACACAACATTCATCCATTTATGCTTTACTCTCCTATTGGCAGACCCACACTGGAAGGAACAAAGCTGTCAGGCTCTTTCAAGGGTTTCAGTCTTACTGAGCGATGTGACTAATAGCCACCAAGTTCCTTCACCACTCCCCTTCCCCATTTAGAACCAGGATCGTGTCAGGGTATGAAGTGAGGGCACACCTGTAGGAGGTTCATAGAATTAGAGGATTGGATGCTCTGGGGGTTGAGGGAAGGTGGAAGGATTCCAAGAAGTATGTACTTTTTTTGTTGTGACAACCCCAGGAAGTGGGAAGTATGGCTCCTGAACAATCGAATTTCCTTTTTGACTTCTTTCCCTGTAGGATTTCAGTTGCCTTTATTGCAAAGTTAATACATTCCAGAGTTATTAAATCTCAGAGGGTAATAAATAGACTATATAGCAGTAAAAAGAGATACACATAGTTATTTGAACCAGCCTGATGCAAACTCCATTCATTAAGTCTAGTGGAAAGAGCATGGGCTTCAGTCTGTTGGAAACCACCCGAATTATTTCTGAGTTGGAATTCCCTGTCAGTTTCTTACTGTTTGATCTTGAATAGGATGTCTATGAGCCACCATCTTTTACATCTGGAAAAGAAAGATAACATTTTCTACTCAAATAATTATTTGAGGACCCAATCAGATATAATAGTAAAAGAACCTGGTGTATTGACTGGTACACGGTAAGTGTGCAGTGTCCTTTTTCAGTTGGTTAATCAAATTTCAACCACCGTTTTTTTCAATTTCAGTAATTCTTATCTGATTTCCTGATATAGTACCCCGACTGCTTGCTATAGCCCTCATCCTATGGGGCCCACAATTCTTCCTTCCTGGCTTCAGCTTTCTTCACATCATCTAGCTTTTCCTTCTCTTTCAAGTTTCCTCCCTCCTTCCCAACTTGACTTCTAAGGAAGCGAGGTTCTTTCTGTTCTGGAATCTAGGACCACTTCTCTCTAGGTGGAAAATTCTGTCCTCAGCCTCCTGAATAATGAATATATTCTCCTGGTCTTCTACTCAGAGGAATCTTTTTCAACTAGCCTCCCATATTTTTTCCTGGCCCCTTCTCAAACTTGCTTATTTTGCATCATTTATCCTGCTTTTGTTTTTTTAAGAAAGATTTTATTTATTTATTTGAGAGAGAAAGAGAGGGATGGAGAGCACAGAGGGAGAAGCAGACTCTCTACTGAGCAGAGGGCCCGATGTGGGACTTGATCCCAGGACCCTGAGATCATGACCTGAGCTGAAGGCAGACACTTAACCGGCTGAGCCACCCAGGTGCCCTATCCTGCTTTTGTAGCTCAGGTTTTTGAAAATCTCCTCCCCCCCCATTCCGGAGTAACTTATTGTAGCCCTTCAGGTTTTGTCATCCTCTTCTGGCTACATTCAGGTCTTCCTACAGATACGTAAGAGCACGCTGACCGAAAATCTGACTAATGATGAATGATATCCCAACCAGGCTAGAGCTTTCACCACTTGATTTTGAGCATATGACAAGAGACCTGTTCTGAGACTCTAGAATACACTATGCTACGGTCAATACTTACCTCAGCTAAACCTCTCTGTTGACCCACAGGGGACCAAGGAGTCCCTCTAGTGCTGAGCACTACTTACTTTTTAGACTTTGTCAGCAGGGAAACTCGCGAAACCTCTCTCGTCTTTCTCTCTGCATCCAAGTAGCTCTCAATAATAGAGCTGTAAAGTCTTATTTTGAGTTAGTGAAAAGGGGAGAAACTCCTTTCGGAGATATTTGCTTTGAAGCCTCACACATCTGGGTACGATGGTGCTGGAGTTAGTACAACATAAAAACAGTTCCCATGGGACGCCTGGGTGGCTCAGTTGGTTAAGCGACTGCCTTCGGCTCAGGTCATGATCCTGGAGTCCCAGGATCGAGTCCCGCGTCGGGCTCCCTGCTCGGCAGGGAGTCTGCTTCTCCCTCTGACCCTCCCCCCTCTCATGTGCTCTGTCTCTCATTCTCTCTCTCAAATAAATAAATAAAAATATTTAAAAAAAAACAGTTCCCACATTCATTCATTTAAGAAATATTTATCGAGAACTTACAATATCCAATGTGAAGTTCTGGATGGGAGGATGAAATGAGTTAAATTAAATTAATTAAATTAAAGCCCGCCTGAGATCTCACAGAGTCGGGAAAGGAAGGTGAACCACAAGCCGCCATGCTACACAGCATAAAGGGATGAACGTTGTGTGCGGGGTACAAATGAAAGAGAATGCATCTTCAGAGAAGGCAGGGATTTCTCCAGGCTGAATACCTCATGTGATTCGTTTCCCTCAGTGACTGACCAAATATTTCAGTCTCATGAAGCCAGCTGAGCTTCAGTAACAAGATTTTGAAATATTTCAAGTCAATGTAAGGAAAAAAATGAAACTCAATTGTCCCAACAATGAGTATAGTGTCATTGGATGAGGGCAGCCTGTGGGCACCAGAAGACCCTGATAATTGCAGTGCTTCATCTGTGAAGCCTTCTTTCTTTTCCTCAGGTTGTGGAAATAAAATAAAACAGTCCTCCAAAAGAGCAAAGTGGAGCATTTCCAATTTTGTCCTTTAATAAATGGTTTGTTGGCATTGAATAGAATGAAAATAATGATAGGTCTTTTGCCACCAAAGCATAATGACCCTTGTGGCCTTTCTCCTCACTCTGTACCCTGTACTTTAGATGGTAAACAGCAATTTGAGTGGCAATATTGAAAATGATTTTAACTCTCTGTTGCTCAGCAAGCATGAAACCGACACACAGCCCACATTGTGCTCACTGAGCCAGGACAAATAGCAAAGGAGTGGTCCTCGAATTTTCCCCTGTCCCCAAGTTCACTGAAACAGAAAGCCTGGTATCAATAGATATAAGGCCTTGATTGAGAAGGCCGAGAATCCATGGGTAGCCAGAAAACTTATAAACCTAGAACTTACTGTGACATTGATATTGAAACTGCATAGAACTTAGACTCTGAGTTCTGTAGGTGAAATTATTACCATCCTAACCTTTAGAAAAGTTATAGGACAGTTAGATTTCAAATTTTGTTTACAGTCAAGGGAAAAAAATGTTATTTTTTTCTTCACATAGCTGTGTAAAAAGTCTTTATTCTTTAAAGAATGTTCAATTATATAACCTGACTCTAAATTTTAAATGGCACAGATGTGATGGAGTAGCACCCTAATAGGGTTGCCAGAGTTAGCAAAAACAAACAACCCCCCCAAAACTACAGGATACCCAGTTGAATTTGAATTTGAGATAAACAAATAATTTTTTAGTATAAGTATGATGCATGTAATATCTCGCAACCCTAACCTTAAGGGGCATTGCCTGATTATATAATATTCCAGTGGGCTGGTTAAATTTTAGGAGGCAGGTTTGCTTTTTTTTTTTTTAAAGGTTTTTTTAAGAGAGAGAGTGTGTGAGAGAGAGATGGGAGGAGGGGCAGAGGGAGAGAATCTTCAAGCAGACTCCCTGCTGAGCAGGACAGCCTGATGCAGGACTCAATCTCAAGTCCCTAAGATCATGACCTGAGCAGAAACAGAGTCTGACGCTCAACTGACTGAGCCACCCAGGAGCCCCCAGGTTTGCTTTTAATCCCCAGTTTTCATCTTTCCCTATTCCTGCATGTCTCCTCAATATACAAGATTTGAATGAATGGAAAGATCTTCTGTGAAGAAGACCATTCATTTCATAAATGAATTATTTTAAAGCCTTCCACCCCGCTGCAAAAAAAAAAAAGCCTCTTTTTTTTTTGGTCCCCTTTTTGTGCTGTCCCAATTGCTCTTCACTTGCTGATCTGGGTTGCATCATTTAGAGCAGTGCCTCAACTATAAATGTCTCAACTTTCTGTTGTTCTTGGTCGGAAGGCTCAGCCAGACAGAGGTAGGGGCTGAGGTGGGGGAGGGGGAGAGTCTAGGAACTGAGTCAAAAAAGTAGAACTAATTTAAAAAAAAATTTTTTTAAGATTTTATTTTTAAGTAATCTCTCCACTCTACATGGGGTTCAAACTCACAACCCCAAGATCAAGAGTCTCATGCTCCTCCAACCAAGCCAGCCAGGTGCCCCAAAGTTGAACTATTTTAAGTGAGAATTTGGAGAACACCCAAAATGAACATGTAGTGAGCCAAAATGTAGACCTCAACATGGGATTTTCCTTTAACTAAAGAATCTTACTTCCCCAAATAGTAACTCTAGAGTGTCTGATCATTTCAGTGCACATTCAATTCACATATCCATCAGAGTTAAAAAATGTATGAAAAATTGATGATTCTGCATTTAGTTCTTATTAATTTTACAAGTAAAAATACATTTTCACAGTTGAATACTTTGATGTCAGCTTCCAGGAATCCTTAATTGCTCCTTATCTCAAAGGAGATTGGGGGGCACCTGGCTGGTTCAGTCAGTAGAGCATGTGGCTCTTGATCTCGGGGTTCTGAGTTCAAGCCCCACATTAGGTGTAGAGCTTACTTAAAAAAAATAAAGGAGATTGGTTCCCTGCACCTCAGACTATCCCTGAAGACAGATTCTAAGTAGACAAGTTGTCTGAATGAATATGATTAAGATAGGCTCTTCTCTAAATTTATAACAATTTTGGGAGGGACATTAAATTATCAAACAAAAACTGTAAGAAAGATTATAGACTTTCAGTAGTTGCTTAATTCTATCATAAGAAAACCTTTTTATGAAACCCTGAGACAGCTTATCAACGTTTTAAATCTATTAAACACTCACACACATTACATATTAATATGCTGATTATAGAATATTCTTTTCAATAAAAAAATCTTGACAGAGCTTTGCATGAAAAATTCATTAGCTTGTTTTAACTTAGTGTACATCCTCAAAGATAAAAAACACATATTTTAACAAACCAGAAGTTCTAGTCAGACAAAACTGGGTGACAAAAAGAAATAAGATGCATCCAAATTGGAAAGGTAGAAATAACATTATCGGTATTTGCAGATTACATGACCATACATGTAGGAAATCCTAAAGAATCTACCAAAAAAAGTTAAAGTTAATAAGTGAATTCAACGATCTATGTGTCTGCTTTCGTGCCAGTACCATACAGTCTTGATGATTACAGCTATGGTACTGGCACAAAAACAGGCACATAGATCAAAGGAACAGAATAGAGAGCCCAGAAATGGACCCTCAACTCTACGGTCAACTCATCTTCGACAAAGCAGGAAAGAATGTCCGATGGAAAAAAGACAGTCTCTTCAACAAATGGTGTTGGGAAAATTGGACAGCCACAAGCAGAAGAATGAAACTGGACCATTTCCTTACACGACACACAAAAACAGACTCACAATGGATGAAAGACCTAAATATGAGACAGGAATCCATCAAAATCCTTGAGGAGAACACAGGCAGCAACCTCTTTGATCTCAGCCGCAGCAACTTCTTGCTAGATACATCGCCAAAGGCAAGGGAAATAAGGGCAAAAATGAACTATTGGGACTTCATCAAGATAAAAAGCTTTTGCACAGCAAAGGAAACAGTCAACAAAACCAAAAGACAACTGACAGAATGGAAGAAGATTATTTGCAAATGACATATCAGATAAAGGGCTAGTATCCAAAATCTATAAAGAACTTATCAAACTCAACACCCAAAGAACAATCCAATCAAGAAATGGGCAGAAGACATGAACAGACATTTTTCCAAAGAAGACATCCAAATGGCCAACAGACACATGAAAAAGTGCTCAACATCGCTTGGCATCAGGGAAATCCAAATCAAAACCTCAATGAGATA
>NC_138385.1:28496392-28508988 GCF_054177405.1 Leptonychotes weddellii
GGTATTTACCCCAAAGATACAAATGTAGTGATCCGAACGGGTACGTGCACCCCAGTGTTTATAGCAGCAATGTTCACAATAGCCAAACTGTGGAAAGAGCCTAGATGTCCATCAACAGATGAATGGATAAAGAAGATGTGGTGTATATATATACAATGGAGTATTACGCAGCCATCAAAAATGAAATCTTGCCATTTGCAACGACGTGGATGGAACAAGAGGGTATTATGCTAAGCGAAATAGGTCAATCATAGAAAGACAATTATCATATGATCTCACTGATATGTGGACTTTAAGAAACAAGACAGAGGATCATAGGGGAAGAGAGGAAAAAATGAAACAAGACGAAACCAGAGAGGGAGACAAAATATAAGAGACTCTTAATCATAGGAAACAAACTGAGGGTTGCTGGAGGTGAGGGTGGTGGGGGGATGGGGTAACTGGGTGATGGACACTGGGGAGGGTATGTGTTGTAATGAGCACTGAGTATTATATAAGAATGATGAATCACAGACCTGTACCCCTGAAACAAATAATACATTATATGTTAGGGGCACCTGGATGGCCCAGTCATATAAGCATCTGCCTTAGGCTCAGGTCATGATCTCAGGGTCCTGGGATTGAGCCCCACGTCAGACTCCCCACTCAGCCTGCTTCTCTCTCTCCTCCCCACTTGTGCTATCTCTGTCTCTCGCTCTCAAATAAATAAATAAAATATTTAAAGAAATACATATGTTAATTGAATTTTTAAAAAATAATAAAAATAGAAAAAATAAGTGAATTCAGCAAACTTACAGGATATGAGGTCAACATGCCAAAATTAATTGTATTTCTATACACTAGCAATGAACAATCTGAAAGGAAATTAAGAAACAATTCCATTTACAAAACAACAACATGGATAAAATTCTTAAGAATAAATTTAACCAGGGGCGCCTGGGTGGCTCAGTCGTTAAGTGTCTGCCTTCAGCTCAGGTCATGATCCCAGGGTCCTGGGATCGAGCCCCACATCGGGCTCCCTACTCGGCGGGAAGCCTGCTTCTCCCTCTCCCACTCCCCCTGCTTGTGTTCCCTCTCTCGCTGTGTCTCTCTCTGTCAAATAAATAAATAAAATCTTTAAAAAAAAAAAAGAATAAATTTAACCAAGGAGGTAAGGTCTATACTCAGAAAACTGCAAAACACTTCTGACAGAAATTAAGAAGCCCTAAATAAATGAAAGACATCCTATGTTCATGGATCAGAAGACTTAATATTGTTAAGATGGCAATTTTCTTCAAAACGATCTACAGATTCCATGTAATCTCTATCAAAATCTCAATGGCTTTTTTTTTTTTTGCAGAAATGTAAAAACCAATCCTCAGATTCATATGGATTTGCAAGGGGTCCCAAATAACCAAAACAATCTTGAAAAGGAACAATGTTGGAGACTCACACTTCAGATTTTAAAACTTACTACAAAGCTACATTAATCAAAAGAGTGTTGTGCTGACATGAGGATTGGATGTGTAGATCAATCAGTAGAATAGAGGGCCCAGAAATAAACCCTCACATTTATGGTCAATTGATTTTCCACAAGGATGCCAAGAATACTACTCAGTGGGGAAGAGGAGTCTTGAACAAATGGTGTCGGGACAACCAGATATTCACATGTAAAAGAATAAAATTGGATCTTTATCTCACATTATATTTAAAAATTACCTCATTATGGATCAAAGACCTAAATGTAAAAAATAAAACTATAAAACTTTTAGAAGAAAACAAATAAATGAAATCTACATGACCTTGGATTTGGCAATGGTTTCTGAAATATGACACCAAAAGCACAAGAAACAAAAGAAAAAGCATATAAATTGGATTTCATCAAAACTAAAATCTTTTGTGCATCAGAGGACACTATCACTTGGGTGGCTCAGTGGGTTAAGCATCCAACTCTTGGTTTGGGCTCAGGTCATGATCTTAGGGTCCTGAGATTGAGCCCTGTGTCAGGCTCCCTGCTCAGCGTGGAGTCTGCTTCCCCTCTCCCTCTGCCCCTTCCCTGCACTGGCTCTCTCTCTCTTCTCTAAAATAAATAAATAAAATCTTAAAAAAAAAAGCAAAAAAAAAAAAAAGGACACTACTAAGAGTTTGAAAAGATAAGACACAGAATGGGAAGACATATTTGCAAATCACATTTCTGATAAGGGTCCAATAACCAGAAATTAAAAGAAACTGTTACAACTTAACAACAAAGAGGTTCATTCCTTATAAAATACTAGAATACTAGGAATAAAAAGAAACGCTCAATTTGACAAAGGGCATTTACAAAGTCTCCAGATAACATCATGCTCAATGGTAAAAAACCGAATGCTTTGCTCAAGATGAGGCCTGCTCTTTCCACTTCTCTTCAATGTACTGGATGTTCTAGCAAGTGTAATCAGGCAAGAAATAAAGGGCATTCAGATTGGAAGGAAAGAAGTAAGACTATCTTTATTCACATTCAACGTGATCATCCATATAAGATATTATGGAATCTACAAAAAATATATTAGATATAATAAGTGAGTTTAACAAGGTTTCAGGATACAAGATAAAAATAGAAACATCACTATCCTTTCTATATACTAGCAACTAACAATTGAAAATTGTACTTAAATAAAATACCATTGACAATAGCATCAAAAAAACCTCATGAAATACATAGGTGTAAATCCAACAAAAGACATTCAAGACCAGACCGCTGAAAACTATAAACACTACTGAGAAAGATTAAATTACAAATAGAGATATATGGTGTTCACAGATCAGAAGACTCAATTTTGTCAATTTTCTCCAAGTTGATATATAGAGCCATATATATTCAAATTCATATGGAAATACAAAAGATCTAGAATAGCTAAAAGAACTTGGAAAAAAAACTACAAAGTTGGAAGAGTAAAAATATGTTTTTAGGGGTGCCTGGGTGGCCCAGTCGGTTAAGCATCTGCCTTCAGTTTGGGTCATGATCCCAGGGTCCTGGGATCGAGTCCCGCATTGGGCTCCCTGCTCAGTGAGGAGTCTGCTTCTCCCTCTTCCTCTGCCTCCTGTTCTGCCTGCTTGTGTGCTCTCGCTCTCTCTCTGTCAAATAAAAAAATAAAATCTTAAAAAAAAAGAATATCTGTTTTCAGAACTCATTATAAATCTATAGTAATCAAAACCATATGGTACTAGTATCTTTACAGTGGTTTATTTTTAGAAACATGTAGATCAGTGGAACAGAATAGAGAGTTCAGAAATAAACACATATATGGACAGCTGATTTTTAACAATACATCAAATGCAATTCAGTGGAGAAAGGATAGTGTTTTCCACAAACTGTCAGAACTATTAGATATCCATATGCAAAAATATGAATGTGGGCCCATACCTTTTATTATATATGAAAATTAACTCAAAATGGATCATAGACCTAAATGTAAAATCTACATATGTAAAACTCCTAGAAGAAAATAGAGGAGAAAATTTTTGTGTCCTTGGATTCGGCAAAGATTTCTTAGACATGACACCAAATGTACAATCTATAAAAACAAGAAAATGATAAAATGGACTTCATCAAAATTAGAAAATTCTGCTCTCTGAAAGACAGTGTTAAAAGAATAGAAAGACAAATCACTGGGTGAAACTGCATTACAGATGATAAAGGCTTGCATGCAGAATATGTAAAGAACTCTCAAAACTGAATCATAAGAAAACAGCTCAATTTAAACATGGGCAAAATTTGAACAGACAATTCGCCAAAGAAAATACATGAATGGCAAATAGGCACATGAAAAGATGTTTATCATTAGTAATCAAAGAAATGAAAATTAAAAACACAATTAAGATACCACTATACATCTATTCAAAGGGATAAAATGAAAATGACCGACCATACCAAATGGTGGCAAGAATGTGGAAGAACTGGAATGCTCATACACTGCTCGTGGGAATGTAAAATGGTACAACCACTTTGGCAACCAGTTTGGCAGCTTTTCAAAAAATTAAACATACAAATACTATATGATACACCTATTCAACTCCTAAGTAATTATTTAAAGAAAAATCAGGGGCATCTGGGTGGCTCAGTTGGTTAAACATCTGCCTTCAGCTCCGGTTGTGATCCCAGGGTCCTGGGATCGAGCCCCGCATTGGGCTCCCTGCTTCTCCCTCTGCCTCTGCGTGCCACTCCCCCTGCTTGCATGCGCATTCTCAAGAGTGCTCTCTCTCTCTCTCTAGCAAATAAATAAAATCTTAAAAAAAAAGAAAAGAAAAATCAAAGTATATGTCCATACAAAGACTTGTATGCAAATGTTCAAAACATCTTTATTTGTAAAATAGCCCCAACCAGGAAACATCCCAAATAGCCATTGACAACCAAAAGATAAACAAATTGTGAAATATGTATACAATAGAGTGCTACTCAGCACTAAAAAGAAATGAACTTTTGATACCTGCAAAGAAATTTTTTTAAAAAGATTTTATTCATTTATTTGAGAGAGAGTGAGCATGCGTGTTCATGGAGGGGGGAGAGGCAGAGGGAGAGGGAGAAGTCAACTCTGTGTTGAGCAGGGAGCGCAACGTGGGGCTCAATTCCTGGACCCCAGGATCATGACCTGAGCGGAAGAGATGCTTAACCGACTGAGCCACCCAGGTGTCGCACAATAAAAATTTGAATGAATCTCAAAATAATCATGCTGAGTGAAATGAACTAGACAAAAAAGAGTTCAGACTATATGTTCTATGTATACATAAAGTATTAGAATATGCAAATGAATCTATAATGACAGAAAGCAGATCGGTGATTGCCTGGGAATGTGGAAGGTGGGGATTGAGCATGGGCAAAGGATTACCATGGGGCACAGGGAACTTTTGGGGGGTGGTAGATTTGTTCACTATGTTGATTGTGATGATGATTTTGTATATATATGCATGTGTCAAAACTTATTAAATTGTACAATTTAAATGTATTCAGTTTATTGAATATCAAATTATATCCTAATAAAGTTGCTAAAAAAATTAAATATCAGCTTATGATATTTTTTCCTGAAAAGCTTTCATAATTAATGTCATATAACTTGCTGGCATTTCTATGTTAATTTGGAGCCAAATGACAGGCTTCCCCTGAATGAACACATTGTACTTTCTCTGAATTTTACTGGTTATCATTTTGTTGTTTTTTTTTTAATTTTAATTTTAATGCAATTTAGTTAACATATAGTGTATTATTAGTTTCAGGGGTAGAATTTAGTGATTCATCGGTAGCATATGACACCTAGTGTTCATTACCTCAAGTGCCCTCCTTAATGCCCATCACCCGGTTACCCCATTCCCCCCTCCAGCAACCCTCAGTTTGTTTCCTATAGTTAAGAGTCTCTTATGGTTTGCCTCCCTCTCTGTTTTTATCTTATTTTATTAAAATAAAAAAAAAAAACACAAGAGCAGAATGGCTTAGCAAGTGTTCTGAAAAGCTGGAATATTTTGAGGGCAAGGAAACTGTTATCAGACGGAAATGATTTTACTTAGCTGGCAAAAGAAGTCAGATATTGTCTCAAACAACAAACGGGGAGATATACCATGTTCAGTGGTTTGAAGACTCAATATTGTCATGATATCAATTCTCCCAAATAATATAAGGTATTTAGCAAGGAAAGAGGCCACCTACCAGGCACTCAGTGAATTGTTACTCTTGCTATCACTTGAAAATCAGAAAGTTCTATAAAACAGAAATCATTATATACTTCTGGCAGTAACCAATTAAAACTTGAGACAGTCTCTTGAAATCAGAAGTACACTAGACTGGAAAACAGGAGACCTACTTGGGCTCCAATAGGCCAGCATTTAGTTTTGTGTATTAAACAAGTCATTTCACCTCTCTGGGCTTAAGTTCCCCACTTACTATTATAAAAAATTTAAGATACTGCCTCACTAGTTCAAGCAACATCGAAGAGCAGAATAAAGTGCTTTATAAATGCAGGCAAGAGTGAGCTTTGTGTCTGAATCATTTCAGATAATTGCCTTAATTGTCAATTGGCATTATAGAGGTATCCACAGCGTTAGTCATAAAAAAATCCAATAAATTCCCCCAAATTTTGCACTTTCCCAAATCAAAGGATTAAGAGTAATCAAAGTACTAGTTTTTATGGTCTGATTAGATTTTTAAGGCTTTCGTAGGGCAGACTACAAACTGATCATTGCAAGACCTTTAAAATAGCATTTAAAAAAAGAAGTATGTGCAGTTTTATTCTTATGCTAAATATTTGGACTCTCTTTCGAGGACACATACAGCTTTATATGCAACCAAGTAAATAGCCAAATTGTCTGTTTATGTGCCTTACCAACAATGTTATTTTTATTTCCCTACAATGGTTTCTTTAGCACATTCAGGGGTTGTAGTCTAAAATCATTAGTCTTTTTTTTGAATATGTCTCTCTCTATATATATATTTAGATTTTATTTATTTATTTGAGAGAAAGAGAGACAGAGAGCAGGGAGAGAGGCAGAAGCAGACTTCCTGCTGAGCAGGGAGCCAATGTGGGTCTCGATCCCAGAATCCTGGGATCATGACCTGAGCCGAAGGCAGACGCTTAACTGACTGAGCCACCCAGGTGCCCCTGAATATGTCTATATTTTTTTAAAAGAACATAAAGTTCCCACCAACAGTGCATGAAGATTTCTTTTTCTCCACATCCTCACCAACACTTGTTATTTCTTTTCATTCTGATTTTAGCCATTCTGACTGGTATAAGGTAATATCTCCTTGTTGTTTTGATTTGCATTTCCCTGATGATGAGTGATGTTGAGCCTCTTTTCATGTGTCTGTCGCCCATCTGTATCTCTTCTTTGGGAATATGTCTATTCAGGTTCTCTGCTCATGTTTTAATTGGATTGTTTTTGTTTTTGTTTTTTTTTGGTGTTGAGTTGTGTAAGTTCTTTATATATTTTAGATATTAACCCCTAATCAGATATATCATTTGTAAATATCTTCTCCCATTCTGTAGGTTGCCTTTTAGTTCTGTTGATGGTTCCCTTCACTGTGCAAAAGCTTTTTATTTTGATGTAGTCCCAATAGCTTATTTTTGCTTTTGTTTCCCTTGCCCTAGGAGACATAGCTAAAAAATGTAGCTATGGCTTATGTTGGAGTAATTATTGCCTGTGCTCTCTTCTAGGATTTCTATGGTTTCAGGTCTCACATTTTGGTCTTTCATCCATTTTGATTTCATTTTTGTGTATGGTGTTAGAAAGTGGTTCAGTTTCATCCTTTTGCATGTAGCTGTCCAGTTTTCCCAGTACCATTTATTGAAGAGACTGTCTTTTCCCCATTGTATATTCTTGCCTTCTTTGTGGAAGATTAATTGACCATATAAGTGTGGGTTTATTTCTGGGCTCTCTATTCTGTTCCATTGATCAATGTGTCCATTTCTTTTCTGACCAGTACCATACTGTTTTGATTACTACAGCTTTGTAAGTAGATCTTGAAATATGGAATTGTGAAACCCCCGTTTTTGTTCTTCTTTCTGCAGATTGCTTTGGTTATTCAGAGTTTTTTGTGTGTGTGTGTTCCATACAAATTTTAGTTCCATTTGTTCTAGTTCTGTGAAAAATGCTGTTGGTATTTTTATAGGGATTGCATTGAATCTCTAGATTGCTTTGGGTATTATGGACATTTTAACAATATTTGTTCTTCCAATCCATGAGCATGGAATGTAAATTGGTATAGCCACTGTGGAAAACAGTATGGAGGTTCCTCACAAAATTAAAAATAGAAACACCATAGGGTCCAGTAATTCCACTAATGGGTATTTATTCAAAGAAAATGAAAACACTAATTTGAAAAGATATATGCATCCCCATGTTTATTGCAGCATTACTTAAAATAGCCAAGATATGGAAGCAACCTAAGTGTCCATTAATAGAAGAACGGAGGGGCACCCGGGTGTCTCAGTTGGTCGAGCGGCCAACTCTTGGTTTCGGCTCAGGTTGTGATCTCAGGGTTGTGAAATAGAGCCCCACGGTCAGCTCCATGCTCAGCAGGGAGTCTGCTTGAGATTCCCTGTCTCCCCCTCCCTCTGCCCCTCCCCCACTCACATGCGCACTCTTTCAAATAAATAAATAAATCTTAAAAAAAAGAATGGATAAGGAAGATGTGAGAGCTATCTCTATATCTCTATATATAGATAAATAAATATCTATGTCTCTATCTCTCTATATAATGGAACTTTATGCAGCCATAAAAAGAAGATGAGACTGTGTCATTTGCAACAACATAGATGGGCCGAGAGGGTATTACACTAAGTGAAATAAGTCAGACTGAGAAAGACAAATACCATATGATTCCACTCATGTGGAATCTAAAAAACAAAACAAATGAATAAACAAATGAAAACCAGAAACAGTTCTGTAAATACAGAGAACTGATGATTGCCAGAGGAAAGGGGGTCGGGGGATGGGCAAAATGGGTGAAGGGGTGTGGGAGATACAGGCTTCCAGTTATGGAATGAAGAAGTCACAGGAATAGGACGTACAGCATAGGGAATATAGTCAATGATATTGTAATAGTGTTGTATGGTGACAGATGATAGCCACATTTGTGGTGAGCATAGCATGACATATAGAGATGTTGAATCACTATGTTGTACACCTGAAACTAATGTAACACTGTGTGTCAACTCTGTTCAAATGAAAAAAATTTAAAAAAAGAACAGAAATTGATGTAGCATGCACTATTCTATATAGAATATGAATCTTGGAATTGGTGATGTGCTACGTAATTGTCCTTTTTGTAAAATTTAGGATGAGCCTCTTTTCTCATTCACTCATATCAGTTAATTTGTTCCATTCAGCTACTTACATCTGGTGGTAAAATTTTGTTTATATTTAGTTTGCTAAATGACTGCTAAGCGATTTAATATTCACAGACACCTATAGATAGGGAGATTGTTCTATTTATATTCAGAGAGGTCAAACCTTTAGGACAGTTAACATTTCAAGAAATATGAAGTGTGTTGCTTCATTTGCACGTTTTTAGTGAACTTGAATATTTCATTAAAATTGACAGCTTTGTACATATTTAGGTCTCCTCAGTGGTTTTTTGTGAGTAACAAACTTCATTTTATATCTATCTATCTATATTTTTTCTTCTTCTTCTTTACAGTTTTTACGGAGGCAAATTTCAACTATGGGCCAATGTTGTTTCTGCATTCCAATTTGATAATGAGCCTTAACATTATACCATTTCATTCCATTAAAAGAGTAAAAATACCTACTTCCAAAGCAAATGGCTCATAAAGTAATCTGAGTGATGGAGAAAGAACAGCTCCCATGCCGAAATGAAAATATCTTTCATCACAGATGAAGTAGAATCACAGAAGTCCTCCATCTGTAGCTGCTTTTGACAGTTTTCTTAAATAAAAATCCCCTTGGGTCCCTTGCAGTATGACCACTGAGGTTTTAGAGCCTAAAACATGATTAAATTTACAATCGGGGCAGTCACAAAGAGAGCCCTACATTTTCTTCAGATTGGAGGGAGGTCGGCATTCTATCATGCCTACTCCATTGGTTACCCTCAGCCTAATACATTTCTTTAAAATATTACCCTACAAACGTTTAGATATTTTTCCTTCAAATAAAAACTTTTCTAAAATACACAGTACACAATTTGTTTTGTGAGGTCAGGGTGGTCTGGGGCATCCTAACAAATAACAAAGTAGTCTAGCTTGAAATAAGGAGCCAGACTTCAGTCCGAATACCAGCTTCCTGGCACAATTACTATGCAGTATTGCAAAAATCCTCTCACCTTTCTGATCAGAGTTGCTGTGAGGGCTGAGCGCAGAAATATGAGGAAGACCCTTTTTCATCATAAAGCATTATGCAAATATGAAGTGTTTTCTCCAAATAGCCACCCAAAGGAATGTTCCCAACAAGTTGTCTCTATTCCAACTGGTTGTCCAAACCACACCTGTATTTCCACTTCTCCAATTTCCTCCCTTCTCCATCTCTTCAAGCATGTTTTATTTTTTTTTAAAGATTTTATTTATTTATTTGAGAGAAAGAGAAGCAGACTCCCAGCTGAGCAGAGAGCCCCATTCGGGGCTCCATCCCAGGACCCTGAGATCACGACCTGAGCCGAAGGCAGATGCTTCACGGACTGAGCCACCCAGGCGCCCTTTAAAGCAGCTTTTAAAATGACAAGTTCTGAGCTGTCACATCACATCCAGGGAAAGGGGGTCAAAAGTCCTTAGAGACTGTTTCCTGAGGAGAGCTTTCGCATAGCCCGAAAATGTTGAATATCATTAAGAAAAAGAGCAGGAAAAAAAAAAAAACACAAAACCCAGTAAGCAGTCATCGCAGTAATTTGCTCATCCTGGAGGTGTCTGCACCTGGGCTGTTTTTGTACCTCTGGGCTGTGTGTGAGACAGAAATAATAGGGTTGGAGAAGATGCAGGGAAAAGCAACTCAAATAATGAAGGGGATTAGAGAACACAAGGTGGGGGTGGGGACAGGTCACACATAAAATGACAAGTTTTCTTCATGAAACTGGCTAAGAGAAGTCTCACCCGAGAGCTCTGGGGCTGGCGATCTTTGTGACTGGCACCTGGCCAGAGCATGCACGCTACAGTTTCTCCTCAAGTGGCCTCAGCCTTGGCGCTAAGTTTTGTTCTTCCGTTTTTCTCTATGTTGTTCAGCTGAAACGTCCTTAGTCCAACACAGCCACCCTTAGCAGGAGTTTCTCATTACAGGATGGGGACTGTGAGGATGTCTTTGTGTACCAGTAAGGGGCAGGTGAACTGTCTCATTGAATGAGCCAGAGAGCTCATTACGGTTCATCATGTTTCTGGGTTGATTCCCCTGCCAGGACAGTTGACTGACTTTGCAGGCTCCATGTGTTTCAATCGAGTTACATACGTCAGAAACACCACCCCCCCAGGGGAACTGTGGCACTATGAATCATTTAGCACTTAATTTATCTATTGTGTAAAATCAGAATGTCATATGTGTGTTTCTTTAATACGGAACATGATTGAGCAAACAATGAAAATGCATCGGTAAATAGAAAAGTGCTCTTGGTTTTACATTAGTTTAAGTTTCTCGAACAGAAAGGCATTCGACGTTGAACGTGCTCAGAGGCCAAGGTTGGCTTTATTTGATTGCCAAGAGGCAGAGGCAAATAACCCCTTACGTAAGCATCTCCATTAGGCAAGGCCAACCCCCACTGTTTACAACCCTGCTTCTGCAGCTCTTTACTTACAACATGTAGCTTAGTTAGACCCTTTTCACACTAACCTTGTCATCATACAAATCGCTGCCTATATATAACAGAAAGTAAAAAATTAAATCTTAGCCATTCTTCAAAGATGAATGCTTCCATTCATCTCTCCTCACCCCGTCTAAATATTTTCTCTTATTATTTGCAACAATTACAACCAATGACCTCTGCCCCCCCTGCTTATTCCCCTAAACCAGACAGAGCTACTGCTGCAGCTAGTCAATTCCATGCCTTCGTGTGATTTAGGAAAAGACATCCTCAGAACACAGACCCAGCCCATGAAGAACAGAGGGGGTGGGGGTTGGATATCAGCCCCATTTCCCATCTCATTCTCTCCTGCAGGTGCCCCGGTGCCGTGAATAACAGCAGCTGTGAGACTCGTGAAGCTAAACAAGTTGGTTTTTGTGCCAGTGCCAATGAGCCGATAATGGCTGTCTAAAAAAAACATGGTGTTGAGAAGGTTTTTGAGGTTGTTTCCAGGCTCAACAGATAAAATGTATCATAAGCTGTGATGATGTGTCAGGGTTGGGATAATGGCGTAGGTGTGATGGAAATTTGCTCTGTAAGGACTAGAGGCTTCCAGTCTGTCCCGAAGAGGTCTGAGGCTTGGGATAGGCAGAAGCTGGTGTAAAATGTGGGCCTGGATGAGTTATATAATTTATAGACTATTAGCTGGTAATGCCCTTGTAATAAAGCATCTGGCTGAGCCAATGTTTCATTAGAACTCTGCTATACAAAACTATTTCTTGCTTAAATAAATGAACGGCATCTTGGTGTCATTTAATTATTTCTTCTATTGTTTTAAGATTTTATTGTAAAATAATCTTGACACCCCATGTGGGGCTCAAACTTACAACCCCTTGTCAAGAGTCACGTGCTCTACTGACTGAGCCCGCCAGGCACCCCTCTACTGTTTAATGAAAACTTATTTTTTACCACCTTTAGCCATAATTCAAAGAAGGAAGCTTCAATCTCTTCCTCATTAAGTCTTAAAACAGATCGTGTTGTTTCTGCCTTTGTTCCCTTACTGATCTACCCTCTACATGACAGCTGGAGTGACCCTTGTACAAAGCCACTCTTTTGCTTAAAAATCTCCAGTGGCTAACAGTCAGAGTAAAAGACAAAGTCCTGGGTGCCTTGGGTGGTTCAGTTGGTTAAGCATCCAACTTTTGATTTTGGCTCAGGTTGTGATCTCAGAGTTGTGAGATAGAGCCCTGTGTCGGGCTCCATGCTGGGTGTGGAGCCTGCTTAAGATTCTCCCTTTCCCTTGCCCCTCCCCCCACCCTCTCTCTCTCATTCCCCCCTCCCCCCCACCCCCACCCCCACCAAAGACAAAGTC
>NC_138385.1:28509088-28571549 GCF_054177405.1 Leptonychotes weddellii
AGCATGACTTTCTTCCTTGCCTATTTAAGGTCCTGCTCAAATGGCACTTTCTCACTGAGGCATCGTCTAAGTTTCTCCCGTCCTCATTTCTTATCTTCCTTTTTTTAAAAAAGATTTTATTTGGGGCACCTGGGTGGCTCAGTTGGTTGAGCGACTGCCTTCAACCCAGGTCATGATCTTGGAGTCCCAGGATCGAGTCCCACATTGGGCTCCCTGCTCAGCGGGGAGTCTGCTTCTCCCTCTGACCCTCCCCCCTCTCGTGCTCTCTTTCTCTCTCTCATTCTCTTTCTCTCAAATAAATAATCTTCTAAAAAAAAGATTTTATTTATTTATTTGAGAGAGAGGGTGTGCACAAGCAGCGGGGAGGGGCAGAGGGCAGAGGGAGAAGCAGGCTCCCCCCTGAGCAGGGAGCCCGATGTGGGACTCGATTCCAGGACCCCAGGATCACGACCTGAGCTGGTGAGACGCTTAACCCACTGAGCCACCCAGGTGCCCCCCATCTTCCTTCCTTTCTGAATTTTTCTCTGTAGTGCTAACCATCAAGTGATATGCTATGTTTTCCTCATTTCTTTATATTCCGTGTGCATCCCTTTCCCCAGCTGAAATGTCAACTCCATGAAGATAAGGGCTTTTCTCTTGAACAGTGCATGGCACATACTAGGTGCTCGGGATTTATTTTTGGAATGAATTAAAACTGCTCTCTCTGCAGCCACTCCCCCAACTTTCGAACTTTCACTTTCCCATGGAATCCTTTGGTGCCTCATGAAATATTTCTTCCCCAAGTCCTATCTGCCTGAATAACTTTTCCTAAGTGGCAGTCTCTTACTTTCATTCATGTACAATTTTCTGGCCACTCTTGCAGCCCTCCCAAGGGCCTGAAGTCCTTTCATACCAGACCCAATTTATTAACAAGGTTCCTTTTTCTCCTCATTCCTTCCCTCAAAGTAGTCTCTACATACATATTGCCTCCCAGGCCTAGAGTGGGACTGATTGTCACTTTGTAAAACCTCGGCATATTTAAAACACAAATTTACATGAACAATAGTACTCTTGCTTCCACAGATGGGTGCATGCTATGATTAGGCTTGTCCGATGTAGCCACCCCTTCCCATAATAAAGGATGTCCAGTTAAATATGGCAGGGAATATACTAATACCAAAAATTATTTTTTGTTTATCTGAAATTCTAATTTAATGGGGCATTATGTATTTTATCTGGCAACTCAACTATGATGGACATAGATATTGTTGAAAGGGCAGTTTTAACTGGATTATTTTCTAGAAAAACTGTATCCAAGAGGGAATGTTAGCAAACTCTACGAAGTATAACAGATGAGATATACATACACTATTTCACTGTCCTCAAGAATACCAGAAATGTGGGAGTACTCCCTTGAAATCTAAAGAAGTGGTTTTGAAATTTTTAAGAAATTGAAAAGCTACCCAGTAATAAATATATGGAATTTATTACTCCCAGGAAGAGATCTAGCCAGAAAATTTCTGAAAGAGATGTTTGAAAAGTTTTAGATATGTTCATGTGCAGTAGTCGAAATCAAATAAAAATGATAAAACACCTACTATATTCTGGGAATTCATGATCCAGAGTTGAAGACACTGTCCCTGCACTCAGTCTACTAGTAATACAGATATAATTCAAAATGACAATATAGTATTAGAAGAAAAATAGAAATAAATAATAAAGTACAAGTGTAGTGGGGTGGAAAAAGCATGGTTAATTATCTAAACTGAGGAAAGATGGGGAGCGCCTGGCTGGCTCAGTTGGTGGAGTGTGCGACTCTTGGTCTCAGGGTTGTAGGTTCGAGCCCCACGCTGAGTGTAGATATTACTTAAAAAATAAAATCTTTAGGGGCGCCTGGGTGGCTTAGTCAGTTGGGTGTCTGCCTTCGGCTCAGGTCATGATCCCAGGGTCCCGGGATTGAACACCACGTCTGGCTCCCTGCTCAGCGGCAAGTCTGCTTCTCCCTCTCTCTCTCTCTCTCTCAAATAAATAAATAAAATCTTAAAAAAAAAATCTTAAAAAAAAATAAAGTGGGGGAAGATGAGAAAAAGGGAAAAGTTCTCTAATAGATGACCCTGAACAGGTATAGTTTCTATACAGTAAAACCCATTTAAATACAATTTGCTGAGTTTTTATTTCATTTGTACAGGTTTATTGAGGTATAATTCACATACATTAAATTTTAGCCTTTTTAGGTATACGGTCCTATAAATTTTGACTAACTTAGTCATAGAACAACCCCCACAATCAAGATCTAGAGTATTTGAAATTTGCTAAGAGAGCACATCTTAAAAGTTCTCACCAAGCAAAAAAAGGTAACTATGTGGAATGATGGATGTATCAACCAATGTCATTTCACTGTCTAATCGTCCATCAAATCGTCACATTGTACACCTTAAATATATACAATGTTATATGTTTATTATATTTCAATAAAACCAGAAAAAATATCTAAAATAAAGAGTATTTTCTCTACCCAAAAGAGTTCCTTCATGCCTTTTTGTATTAGTTCTCTATTGTTGCCAAAAGAAATTACCACAAACTTAATGGTTAAAACAACACCCGCTTATTTTCTCACACTTCTGTGTCAGAAGTCCGGGATGGTGTGGGGGGCTCTTTGCTCGGGGTCTCACAAGGCTGATATCAAAGTGTTGTCCAGGGTAAGTTCCTTTTTGGTCTGAGGAAAAACGTTTGCTTTCAAGCACATTCAGGTGACTGGCATTATTCCTTCCCATGTGGCTCTAGGACTGAGGTCCTCATTTCTTTGGCATTTGACTCCCTCTGTCTTCAAGGCAGCAACAGAGAGTTGAATCCTTCTTGTGCTTTGAATCTCTCTTCCTCTTCTGCTTTTAAGAGCTCATGTGATCACATTAGGCCTACCTGGATAATCCAGATTTATCTTGTTATTTTAAGGTTAACTGATCAGTTACCTTGATTACATCTGCAAAGTCCTTTTTGCCATGTAACAGAACACATTCATGGGCGTCAAACCAGGGTTGAAGATCATGGAGGTCAAAATTCGGTTTCTCCCAACTTCTGTACCAATTCCTTAGTTCCATTCCAGCTTTTGGCAACCTCTGATATGATTTCTGTCCCTATTGTCTTAAATGTCATATAAATAGAATCATACAGTATATACTATAGTCTTTTGAGTCTGGCTTTTTCTTACTCAGCCTAAGACCCTTGAGATCTAACCACAATATTGCATGGATAAACAGTTCCTTCTTATTGCTGGTTAGTATTTCATTGTATGGATATATCAGGGTGTTTCACCTGTGGTCTAGGCACAAATGCAGTCTAAGAATATGAGGAGTGGTTACATTTGGTTTAGGGGAACAGGGAGAAAACCGAAGCTAGGACCCTCTCAGTGATCTCAAATTGCAAGTAGATTCACACATTCAGGGGATGACCTGATCCTAGGAGACGGTCTATAATAAATAAGTTTTACAAATAAGAAAAGAGAAGTTCCAAGAATTTAACTAATTGGCCCAAATCACATAGCTGGTCAGTGCCTGAGGCTAGACTTAAACTTACGTCTGTTTGATAATAATTCAGTTAGTGATTCCCAACTGTTTTTCGATATGATAAAAGCTGTGGATCTATTCCCGGGAAAATAAACTTACGCGAATGAGTGCTAGCCCCAGTTTAGGAAAGCCCTGTCCCGGGGTGCTATTTCTAGCTCTGTGGGTACTTTGGATTGATGGTTTCTCCCCAAACACAGGACTAGATCTTCTTCAGACTCCTTATGGTTCTAAAGAGGGGGAGGTCAGGGAATGTCATTTGCTAATGAAGGCATCTCCTGAACCCAATGGGATATTTTGATGGCTTCGCGGTGGTCGCTAAAATTTTTTTTTTTAAGATTTTATTTATTTATTTGACACAGAGAGACACAGTGAGAGAGGGAACACAAGCAGGGGGAGTGGGAGAGGGAGAAGCAGGCTTCCCGCCAAGCGGGGAGCCCGATGCAGGGCTCGATCCTAGGACCCTGGAACCATGACCTGAGCCGAAGGCAGATGCTTAACGACTGAGCCACCCAGGCGCCCCTAAACTTTTCCTTAAGAGGCCAGAAAATAAATATTTCAGGCTTGCTTGTATATGGTCTCCGTGAGAACTACTCATCTCTGCAGTTGTAGACCATATGTAAGTGAATGAACGAGCCTGGCTGTGTTCCAATAAAACTTTATTTATAAAACTTGGTTGTGGGCCAGGGCGCCTGGGTGGCTCAGTCCATTAAGCGTTTTCCTTCTGCTCAGGTCATGATCTTGGGGTCCTGGGATCCAGCCCTGCGTCGGGCTCCCTGATCAGTGGGGAATCTACTTCTCTCTCTCCCTTTGCCCTGCCCCCCTCCCCTGCTAGTTCTGTCTCTCTCTCTCAAATAAATAAATAAGATCTAAAAAAACCCAGCAACTTGGTTGTGGGCCTTCAGGCCATAGTTTGCTGAGCCCCCAGATTAGAGAGTGCCCACGCTCTGTGGTAAAGAATATATATATATATATATATATATGGTAAATATATATGTATGTGTGTGTGTGTGTATATGTGTGTGCGCGCGTGCGCGCTTGTACCCTCCACACATTTATCTCTAATCCCCTAAGGCCAATCATAATCACTCCTAGTGATAAGATAAACGCACAGAATATTACTGCAGGTGGCATAATTGGAGCAGGAAGACCTTGTTTCAAATTCTGTCATTTACTGCCTTGTGTGACCTCGATCCTGTTACTTTAACTGAGTGGGAGTGAGCAAAATGGAATATAATACCTGTCAAATGAGTATTAACAGTGGCAGCCTGGCAGGGTTGCCGGGAAGCACATGGTGTGTATTCAGTAAGGCCTGATAAACTGAACTGCTCGATGCATTTCACCTCCCTGTCCCTATTCTCTGTCTTCTGACCGTCCCATCAGAACATAGGGCCCCATCTTCAACTTGAATGGTGTTGACTCCAGAAGTCAGGCCCGGCTGGCTGGGCACAGCAGGAGGTTTGATAAGGCATAAACCTTAAGAGGCCTCCAGGGAAATAAATCATCCAAGTGAAAAGGGAGCCCCGTAACTGGACTGCCAGTGTTAGGGGCAATTTTGCTAGATTGTAAGCCCAGCACAGTGTCTGCCGCAGATATCATCTGGCCCGGCCCGCGGAACTCATGCCCGAATCCTACAGCAGAGGATCTCTAATAAAAGAACAAGTGAAAATGAAAAGAACTTTATTGCAGTGTGTCAGCAACCTCCGTGCCTACCGTTTTGGCAGCACTGGCTTCTTGCATATACACACAAGGCTGTAGAAGAAAAGAAGAGAATTCGAGCTCTGTGGTGACCGTGAGTATCAGATCCCAGAAAACTTGCGAGATGTCTTTCTGGTTTCCCAGAGCGCCAGTTTTTGGTTTTTTTTTTTGGCGGAGGGGGAAGGGCAGGTGAGAGGCCATATAGGAATGTGTGGGTCTGGAATGGGGAGCGAAGTTCCTAGAGAGTGTACTCTATTCATACTCCTTTGCAAACCATAGCAACAGTCGTCTTGTCCCCTCGGGCTTGTTTACGGTAATTAGCTGTACTTCCTTATCTCTCTGAGGTTCATTTAAAAGCATCAGTTGACATCAAATGATGTATTGTTTGCCATTAGCAGCTAATAGGAGAAGGAAAAGAGAATTGGTCTTCTTAAGGGTGCACTTTTGATTTCTTCAAGAAACTGTACTTTGAATACCAACTTATTTTAATCCTTCCTTCTCAAATACCTTCACAAAACTTGAGATCTTCACAGTTTTAAAGAGCAGAGTGTTGGAGATGTTAACTAGGAGGGTGTCTGAGACTTCTCTTTTAACACACTTTTCTTGGCCAAAATGCCAGGACTACTCAAATAATAGAATATTCCCCCGGCCTTTTTAAAAAAATTTATTCATTCAAGAAACAGAGATACAGTGAGAGAGAGCATGAGCAGGGGGAGAAGCAGAGGGAGGGGGAGAAGCAGGCTCCCCGCTGAGCAGGGTGCCCAATTCAGGGCTCGATCCCAGGACCCTGGGATCATGACCTGAGCTGAAGGCAGACGCTTAACCATCTGAGCCACCCAGATGCCCTATTCCCCCTTTTTTGTCGTTGTTTCTCATCACCATTCCTCAGAGGATGAAGATTTTCTCCTTCCGGATGTTAGTACCGCTCCTCAGAATTGACCTTTATGCCTCATTATGAAGGACGCATGAATAGTCATTCTGTGAAAAATCTCAGGTTCCAAACCATACCCAGGGAAACAAATGATAAGTTGTCTAGGTAAGTCCAGAGCCAAGCCTAAGTTTGTCTTCTTAGTGTCTTTCTTTCTTCTTTTCCTTTCTTTCTAGAGTGGGGGAGGGGCAGAGAGAGAGGGAAAGAGAATCTCAAGCAGACTCCTCGATGAACAGGGAGCCCAGTGTGGGGCTCGGTCTCGCAGACCCTGAGACCATGACCTGAGCCGAAACCAAGAGTTGAACGATTAACCAAGTGAGCCACCCAGATGCCCCCTTGTCGTCTTAGTTTCAACCTCCTTCACCCTCAAGCCAACCAGGCAACTATGAAGCCCCTGGTAACTACAGAAAAACAGGTCTTTGTGACTGGACTTTAGGCATAAGCCTAAGATTCTAGACCAGTTAGAACATAGCCGCTGTCCTGACAGCCCAGTTGGACTGCTCTCCTCCAAACACCCTGAATAAAACCTTAGCCTGAACATTTGACCTAGGTCAGGTTACATGAGCTGCTCTTAAGTCGATTGCCCAGTTTTGCCATCTTGCTTATCCTCCAGCCTGTTCTTGTCACATCAGTCCTTTCTCTTCTTGTCTTCTCATGGTTTACACTTGACTCAGAATCCTCTTAAATTCTATGTTGTTTGCACATTTGTATTTTATTGCCCATGAACCAGCAGCCATATTGCTTGTATTTTCTCCAACATACAAAAATTGCTTTTCTTAGGATAAAATGGATCTCCATAGACAATACAGACGGTTCTTGGGAGGCACGAGTCATCACATCAGTGCATAATGTCCTTGGTGCATAATATCAAAGAAACAAGCCTCTGAGGTCTCGGACCATTGCACGTGCACCGAAACCCCAAGAAGAGAGAAGGGGTGTTATAGGGAATGTTTGGTTTTTTTTTTAATAAAGATTTTATTTATTTATTTGAGAGAGAGAGAAAGCACAGGCAGGGGGAGGGGCAGAGGGTGAAGCAGGTTTACCACTGGGCTGTGAGCCCAGCACGGGGCTCAATCCCGGGACCCTGGGATCAGGACCAGAGCCAAAGGCAGGCACTTAACTGACTGAGCCACCCAAGTGCCCCAGAGAATGTCTGTTTTTTAACCTAGCACTTTAAAGGCGCCTGGGTGGCTCAGTCGTTAAGCGTCTGCCTTCCGCTCGGGTTGTGATCCCAGGGTCCGGGATGCAGTCCCACATCAGGCTCCGCGCTCGGCGGGGAGTCTGCTTCTCCTTCTGCCCTTTCCTCCTGCTTGTGATCTCTCTAATAAATAAGTAAAATCTTAAAAAAAAAAAAAAAAAAAGAAACGCAGCACTTAAAAAAAAAATCTCAAGCAAAAAATAAATAAGTACAAAAACTTTAAAAACTTTAAAAATTAAAAATCTTATTTTTCAGTGCAAAGATTCAGGTGTGGTGGGGTCATAAAAGTATAGGTTTACATTATTTCAGGGGAACCTAATGTGTCCGGAAAAAAGAAATGTGAAAACACAGGCTAATTGAAATACAAAGGTCTCCCAAGGGAAAAGTTAAATACCAATGGCATCTTATCTGGATGGTTCCAATCTTGTCAAAGTTGCTGCCCAGTGAGAATGACTTTCTTTCACAATGGCTTCCTACACTGAAGCATCTTTTGTTAAGCTGAAAGTACTTTACCAAAAAGTCTCCTTTAAATAAAATTTCTAAAAGACCATTCAGAAGAAAAAGCAGCTAGACATTTGTGTTTAGCAGTTTTCTTTTTAGATTCTTGAAACTGTGATCAGATGCCTAGGCTTCGTGCCAAATTATGAAGACTGAGCTTCTGTGAATGACAACGTGGTCGTAGAAACTACTCTCTCAAATCCATATTTGGCAATGACCTTTCACCTTTTTGCCAGGTCAGCGTTTTCAGCTGTCTATAGCAGTCTTTATTTGAGTTTCTCAAATTTGGGTCTCCTCGAACCCTTTATTTAAAAATAAACTCGGGCGCCTGGGTGGCTCAGTTGGTTAAGCGACTGCCTTCGGCTCAGGTCATGATCCTGGAGTCCCGGGACTGAGTCCCGCGTCGGGCTCCTTGCTCAGCAGGGAGTCTGCTTCTCCCAGTGACCCTCCCCCCTCTCATGCTCTCTCTCTCTATCTCATTCTCTCTCAAATAAATAAATAAAATCTTTAAAAATAAATAAATAAATAAATAATAAAAATAAAAATAAACTCATCTCTTCCCAGCTTTCTCTTCCTCTTGAGAGTATTCATCTATGTTTCCCACCTTGAAATCTTGGTGTCATGTTAGACACACATCTTTCTTCCATGACATAGGCACTGACTGAGCATCTACCATGAGCCACGTACTGTGCACAGTGCTAGGGCTGGGTACCAGCTCTCCGGGGGCTCTATACTCAGATTTTTATAATGTTTTCTATACTCAGACTCTGAGTTGTACTCTTACCTGATTTACATGAAGGCACGTAGAAAACAATACATTATAATATTGCTAATGTTGTTGTTGTTTTTGAATGTGTTAGATTCATCTTCTTCTCTACTTCCCACTGTCTAAATCCTGGTTTTTAAAACCTGATGCTTAAGATATCGTAATAGCTTTTCCTTGTCTTCAAAGAGCATCAGTGGTTACATGTGATGATTTTAGTCTTGTTATTTAGTCAGCTTGCTGAATTTGCCACGTTTAGGCGTAACTTTATGGGATTTTAGAAACATTATTAGCTCCATCCGTCTTGTGTCAGATTCTGCAGAAGCAGGGATTTGGTTGCAGGTGATGTCGAGGGAATGCTCTTTAGGAAACTTTGCCTAGAAGGGAGTGAGAAACGCAGGACAGGGAAGGGAAAAGAACTAGGAAAAGATGTGGTCTCAGAGAAGTCCAGCCTTGGTCTGGCCCACAAAGTTAGGGCTCTGGAGTATAAAGCACACCACAGAACTGTCCTCACTTGAAGAGGTCAGACCTTTATGCCTCTATCAGTGGTTCAGAAGGAACGGGACCTCCTCGCCCACCTCCATGTGGGACATAACTTCCTGGAAGAGGCAGCTCTTGACAAGCAGAGGGCAGTTCCGCAGAAAAGGGGGCCAAGAGTTAGAGGTTAGCGGCCAACTCTTTAGCAGCCACAATAAGCAGGGATGCTAACAGACCTGTCAGTATCAGTTGTTTTCAAACTTTAGTATCTATCAGAACCACCCCATGGGCTTATTAAATCAGACACTGCTGGGCCCCAAACTCAGAGTTTCTGCTTCATTTGGCTTGCCTGATGTGAACCGAAGAATTTGAATTCGTATCAAGTTCCCAGGTAATGCCAATGCTGCTGGTCTCAGGATCACGCTTTGTGAAGCACTGCTCTATAGAGAATAATGTCTCATAATGAACATTCAATCCACCTTGATGCATTTAATTAAATCCTGCATAGGAGTGCCAGATAAAATATAGATGCCCAGTTAAACTTGAACTTCATATAAATAACAAATCATTTATAGTATAAATATAACTATTATATATATTTATATGTAATTTAAGTATAATGTAAATACAAAGTATATATAAATATGTCCCAAGTATTGTATGGGACATACTTATACAAAAAATTGTTTATATGAAATTCTCATTTACATTTAAATCTATTTGCTAAATCTGGCAATGCGAATCCTACATCTTCATGAGTGTAAATGTAGAAAAAATGTTGTGTCGAGATTGGTGTACTCCTGATGAAAATAAAAGTAATGAATGCCATCAACAAAATGAAAAGGCAACCTACTGAATGGGAGAAGAGATTTCCAGATGATAGATCTGATAAAGGGTTAATATCCAGAATATATAAAGAACTTATCCAACTCAACACCCCCCAAAAGCAAAAAACAATCTAATTTAAAAATGGGCAGAAGACTTGAATAGACAATTTTCTAAAGACATACAGATGAAGACATACAAAAGACACATAAACAGATGCTCAACATCACTCATCATCAGAGAAATGCAGATCAAAACCATAATGAGATGTCACCCTACACCTGCCAGAATGGCTAAAATCAAAACAACAACAAATCACAAGTGCTGGCGAGGCTGTGGAGAAAAGGGAAGCCTCTTACACTGTTGGTGGGAATGTAAATTGGTGCAGCCACTGTGGAAAACAGTATGCAGGTTCCTCAAAAAATTAAAAATAGAACTAGCATATGATCTAGTAATTTCTCTACTGGGCATTTGCACAAAGAAAATGAAAACACTAATTTGAAGATATATGTGCCTCTATGTGTACTGCAGTATTATTTATAGTAGCCAAGATATGGAAGCAGTCCAAGTGTCTGTTGACAGATGAATGGATAAGGAAGTGGTATATATATGCAGTGGAGTATTATTCAGCCATAAAGAAGAATGAGATCTTGCCATTTGCGACAACATGGATGGATCTAGAGGGTATTATGCTAAGTGAGATAAATCAGATAGAGAAAGACAAATATACAATTTCATTTATATGTGGAATCTAAAAAACAAAACAAAACAAATAAACAAAAAACAAAACAGACTCATAAATACAGAGATCAAACTGGGTGGTTGTCAGAGGGGAGGTGGGTGGGTGGATGGATGAAATAGGTGAAGGGGATTAAGAGGTATACACTTCCAGTTATAAAATAAATAAGTCACAGAGATGAAAAGTACAGCATAGGGAATATATCAGACCTGTCAGTATCAGTTGTTTTCAAACTGACAGGGAATAGTCAATAATATTGTAATGATGTTGTATGGTGACAGATGGTAACTATATTTATCAGCATTGAGTAATGTATAGAATTGTTGAATCACTATGCTGTACACCTGAAACTAATATGACATTGTCAACTACAAGAATAAAAATTTTAAAATAAAATAAATAAAATAAATTAATGGAAAAAGTAGAAAATAAAAAATTTATTTTTTAAAATTTTTTTAAAAAGATTTTATTCATTTATTTGACAGAGAGAGACACAACGAGAGAGGGAACACAAGCAGGGGGAGTGGGAGAGAGAGAAGCAGGCTTCCCGCGGAGCAGGGAGCCCAACGCGGGGTTTGATCCCAGGACCCTGGGATCCTGACCTGAGCCGAAGGCAGACGCTCAACGACTGAGCCACCCAGGTGCCCCGAAAATAAAAAATTTAAAATTGGTGAGAAATGACCAGTATGTGATGGGATGACTTCTGTGATAGAAACAATTATGAATGATAAAAAGCAAGTTATGGAAGATGTAAGAAGTTCTGTGCTTTTGTGATCCACAAAAATCAGGGAGAGGAGCTACAATTTTTTAAAAAGATTATTTATTTGAGAGAGAGAAAGAAGGAGCCTGGGGGGGGAGGGGCAGAAGGAGAGGGAGAAGATCTCCAGCAGACTCCCCACTGAGCATGGAGCCTGACGGGGTGGCGGGGGGCTCAATCCTATGACCCTGAGATCATGACCTGAGCTGAAACGAGGAGTCAGATGCTTAAATGACTCAGCTGCCCAGGTTCCCCAAGGAGCTGCAAATTAATTGAGGAAATGGAAATCTTGTGAATGTGGGACTGAGGACCCAGCATCAGTGTCATATGCCTACTAGTGTAATATTAATTGAGGAGAAGGCTAGTTTAGATGTTTGTTGAAAAACTCAGAAGCTAAGCATGGTAAAAATGCTGTGGATGAAAATTTTTTCTTTTTGCATTGATTCAATCTGATGATCCTATTTTAATACTACAGTCCCCACCTTGTACCTTCCACCCTGGTGCTCCCAATCTCTCTTACCCTGCTTTATCTTTTCTTTTCCTATAGCACGTATTTCCTTACAATATATAACCTACCTATTTATAACGTTTATTGTCTGTTCCCCCCTGCTGGAATGTAAGCTCCATGAGGGCAAGGATCTTTACTTTGTTCACTGGTATATCTATCCAGTGAACAAAGTATGTGTCTCTGACACATACTAAGTACAGTTGACCCTTGAACTCAGGGATTAGGTGCCAAACCCCGCCCCTGGCAGTTGAAAAATCTGCCCATAACTTTATACTCCCCCAAAACTACTAATAGCCTAATGTTGACCAGAAGCCTTACCAATAACATAAAGAGTTCATTAACATGTATTTTGTATGTTATATGTATTATATACTGTATTCTTATGATAAAGTAAGCTAGAGAAAAGAAAATGTTATTAAGGGAATCATAAGAAAGAGAAAATACATTTCTAGTACTACACTGTATTTTTGTGGGTTTTTTTTTTTTCTTGAGAGGAAGAAAGAGAGAGAGAGGAGGGGGAGAGGGAGAGAGAGAAATTTAAGCAGGCTCCACACCCAGCGCGGAGCCTGGGGAGGCTTGACCTCATGACCCTGAGATCATGACCTAAGCTGAAGTCAAGAGTCGGAAGCTTAACTGACTGAGCCACCCAGGCACCCCTGAGGACTTTGAATTTACACAGGAAAGTGAGATCAGGTGGTGAAGGGCTAACACAGTTGCTAGAGTTCTTGGAGATACCAGCTACTGTTGAGATCATAGGGGTTTGGCGTTGGGAGAAGGTATTTATCTTAACAGATTTTCAGTGTATTCAAAACTGGCCTATTTGGGGGAAAGATGCCTGATAGAACATATCAACAACAAGGAGACGTGTATTTGGTTTCTGAGCTGAGAAGGACAGCCCCACACTGACTTGCCCTTTGGCAGAAGGTTCTGGAGCATAAACCACACAGCCGTGTTGCTTGCTGTAGAGGCAAGGGAAAAGCCTTTTGAAGCTCTTACCAATCTCTGGCTAGGGGCCCCTTCCAAATGGGGCCAGGTTGCGGGGGTGTCACCTTCTTGGTGAGCAGCTCCTATCAGCGCCAGGCAATTCTCCAGAGAACAGAGGCAGCTGTGAGCCCTCAGCCCCCGACACTCACAGCAGCTGCTTATAAATGTTTCCGGGGATGGCAACCTTAAGACTCTCTTGACTTCTGAACACATCAACTTATAGCTCTTTTGAATTTATCCTCTCCTTAACTATAGGAGTATTTGTATTCAGGCGAAGGGAGGAGAGAAGGTCCCGTTGGAAGTCTAAATTAGGAGAGGGGAGGCAGGTGTAGCTGAACAGGGCTCAGTGGGAGTGAAGGGGCAGGTGGGGAGGGGGGTTAACGGGAGAAGTGGGTGGGAAAGATGGTCCTGTGGATGGCCTGGAAAGAGTCCTTGTTTCTGGCTTGCAAAGGGAATAAATTAGTGACATAATGGCTCCAGTTTGCTTCATCCTCAGAAACTCTTGAGGCCAAGAACCCCCCAAGCTGCAGGTGGGTTTAAGCAGCCCCTAGTTAATTCTCCATTTTTGACAGTGGTCTTCAAACGTTTTCACTTGCGTAGCCTCTAAAGGAATTTTGGAAAAACTATATGCCCCATAACCTAACGTTTACACCTAACAACTTTTTATGGAGGTATTTATGAAAGTTCAAATATTGTGAATGATGTAATTTCTGGCATATCGCAAATATTGACATTAAGAAATAAAACTGTCACATCCCTCTTTGAAATGTATTAAGTGGAACCAAATACCATAGCGGTTTGATATCCACCATGATCCACTTAAAAGATACACGAACAAACTCCTTTTGAACAGTCAGAAATTTTATATCCAACCTTTTTCTCTTGAACTCTTTTCATTCTACCCCAATCCTAATGCAATATGTTTTTATTCTTGGAAGTCTTTGATCATCACGACCTAATTTCTGCCATAAAAGCATATATAAACTCACATTGTGAAAAATGCTCATTTCCTGTGACTGTCAGGCTTTTGAGCCTTTGAGACTGTTTTCATTATAACCAGTAGTACACAACTGATTAAGATAACACAAATATAAAACTTTATAATTAATAAACATAAAATAGAGTATTATTGGGAATATATCACTTAAGTGGTAGGAGAGGATTTTTTAAAAATGTAGTTCATTTATCTGTGGATGAATGTTGCTTATTTTTAGAATGAGACCCATTTCAGCATTTTTTAAATAAAGATTTTATTCATCGGAGAGAGAGAGAGTGCATGTGAGCAAGTGGGGAAGGGAAGGACAGGGAGGGGGAAAGAATCTCAAGCAGACTCCGTGCTGAGCGTGAGGCCGATGGGGCTCGATTCCACGACCTGATCATGACCTGAACCAAAACCAAGAGTCGGATGCTCAACTGATTGAGCCACCCAGGTGCCCCCCAAGTTCTGCATTTTTAACAGAGAAAAGTGTTGAGAAATCTTTTTTTACATAATTGGATGGGAATGAATGGTATTTGGTTAAAATAATATCACTCAATTTAGCACTTTTTGAATAATATTTCAAAAAATTACTTAATGATGTATCATCAAAATTATATGTAATGATCTATGAAATGACAACTTGGCTAAGCCCTCTTCTGATTCTGTTGATAGCAAGGCATTAAAAACTACCAGTCTTTATAAAAGTATTTGTTATCTCATCATCAGAGTAATGCACTTTCTCAATGTCTACACCAATATTTCCAGTGGTGCCTTTGTCTGGTCTCCAGGAGGTTTTTTTCACCTTGGATGCCAAGGTAAGCCTTGAGATGAATTAGAGACATGTCTTTCTTTAAAAGAAGGACAAGGGAGGGTGGGAAAGTAGAACCGTCAGGTATGTTCTCATGCAGATCAAGTTTAGGAAAGAGTACAAATAGAAGTTACAAATCTGGTAATTGGTTAAAAACAAACACACAACAAAACCTGGCTATGTGTCTCTTTAAAGTCTGCATGTATCCTAGAAGTATGTGCTGTTTGAACAACTTTGACCCATAAAACAGAATAATATGAAAAGCAGGGGATTGGAGTAGGGAGGAAGGCATTATCCCTACTGACCCCATCCAGACACTATAATATACACTTTTAAAAGAGTCAGCGTTGGGGCGCCTGGGTGGCTCAGTCAGTTAAGTGTCTGCCTTTGGCTCAGGTCATGATCTTAGGGTCCTGGGATTGAGCCCTGCATCGGGCTCCCTGATCGGTGGGGAGCCTGCTTCTCCCTCTCCCTCTGCTTCTCCCCCTGCTTATGCTCTCTCTGTCAAATAAATAAATAAAATCTTTAAAAAAAATAAAAGAGTCAGTGTTGAGGGGCACCTGGGTGGCTCAGTTGGTTAAAAATCCCACTCTTGGTTTCAGCTCAGGCTGGGATCTCAGGGTCATGAGATGGAGCCCCACGTTGGGCTCCATGCTGAGTGTGGAGTCTGCTGAAGTTTCTCTCTCCCTCTCCCTCTGCCCCTTCTCACCTCTCTCTCTCAAATAAATAATCTTTTTAAAAAAAAGAGTCAGTGTTGAGTCATTGTGATATGGGACCCCAAAACTCATACTCGACCCAGAACTCAACCTGCATACATGACTCGCATCCTTGGGACAAGGCATTCATTTACTTATATTCAGACTAACGTGTAGAGGGCTGGTACGGAGGTGGGGGAGGAGTGCAGAAATGCAAGTGACCCTTTGGACAAAGGAACTGAGTACAGTAAAGAGAGGATGAGTATCATGAGTGAAGTCAGCCATTTACATGGTTTCCCAGATTCTCCATAACTGCAGGGCTTAAATACATGTCTTTGAAGTGCCTTAGGTAGTACATGGCACACAACTTGGATTCAGGGAACAACGGACATATATGAGGCAGCTCGTGTAGCTCCTTTTTATATAGTCTGATGATCACATTAAGCCTTATTCAGTGATCTGGCCTTCAGTAAGTAGACTAAGTTGTGACCCAGCAAGTTTTCAACTGGGCTCCGTAAGGATTAATAGGGCAGTGTGCTTCAGAGTTATGCAAACTATGACATATTTTGTCAAAATTTTAAACTGCCCGAGGAATCGATTCATCACTTCTGTTTTAAAACATTAAGGTTTAGAGAAAGATTTAGCTGGGAAAAAGGGCTCTGTTGCTGAACACACACACACACACACACATGTGCATACATGTGTACCAGTCAAGCCATTCACTGAACACATAGTTTCACTCATTTGTGCCTTTGCACATGTTGTTTCTTCTGCCTGGGAACATGAAAGTTCATCTTCTCATTAGAGTCTCATCCAACTCTTCCAGAAAATGTTTGCTATCTCTTTTATTTTTTAAAGATTTTTAAAATTTATTTGAGAGAGAGAGAGAGAGATAGTGAGAGATAGCGAGAGAGAGAGCATGAGTGGGGAGGAGAGGGAGAAGCAGGCTCTCCGCTGAGCAGGGAGCCCAAGGTGGGGCTGGATCCCAGGACCCTGGGATCATGACCTGAGCTGAAGGCAGATGCTTAACCAACTGAGCCACCCAGACATCCCTGCTATCTCTCTCTCTCTCTTTTTTTTTTAAAGATTTTATTTATTTATTTGAGAGAGAGAGAGCATGAGTGGGGGGAGGGGGAGGGGCGGAGGGAGAAGCAGACTTCCCGCTGAGCAGGGAGCCCAATGCGGACTGGATCCTAGGACCCTGAGATCATGACCTGAGCTGAAGGTAGATGCTTAACCAACTGAGCCACCCAGGTGTCCCTCTTTTAGGTAGTATTTTGTATTTACTGTTATTATAGAGCTTCCCATGTTGTATCATAACTATATGATTACATATAGTGGCAATTCAACTTTCTAAATATTACTTGAATGTGCCTTTTCTTCTCCATTCCCTCTACCAATGTGTTAGTTCAGTGTATCCTCATCTCTCATGTGGATTATTGCAATGGCATCCGATTGCGACTCTTTCCTATCTATTTCTCCATACTGCCACCAGTCTGAAGGTGCTATTCCAATGATATCATGCCCCCACTTACAACATTTTGTGGGTCCCCACTTCCCTCAATGATAAAGCCCATGGTTATTGGTCTAGTTGAGTTGTCCCTGATTTCTTCCACAGCTTCTTTTACTCTGCTCCTTACCCTTCCCTTGAAAACTCTGTCCCAGCCATGAGGAATTACTGATAATTCACCCAATAAGCCATGTTATCTCAAGGTTTTGTGCCTTTGTAAATGCTGCCTCCCCTACTTGAGATAGCTGTTCTCTAGTATTTAGTGAAGTTAATTCCCGTAGATCCTTTAGAGCCCCACTTAGATTTCACTTCCTCTAGGAAGCTTTCCTGACACTATAGTATTTTCCTTTTGTGATCCTATAGTTCTCTTCCATCCTAACTTAGCATATTTTATAATTGTCTGTCTCTACCATAAGACTCAAGTCTTGGGGCGCCTGGCCCAATAGGTTAAGCATCCAACTCTTGATTTCAGCTCAGGTTATGATCTCAGGGTCCTGGGATCGAGCCTCACATTGGGCTCTGTGCTCAGTGGGGAATCTGCTTGAGGATTTCTCTCCCTCTCCCTCTGCCCCTCCCTCTGCTCACTTTCTCTAAAATAAATAAATAAAATCTTTTTAAAAAGTCAAGATTTTATTTGAGGGAGAGAGAGAGAGAGAACATGAGCAGGGGGAGGGGCAGAGGGGGAGGGAAAGAGAGAGAATCTTAAGCAGGCTCCATGCCTAGCCCAACAAGGGGCTCGATCTCATGACCCTGAGATCATGACTGGATGCTTAACCTACTGAGCCACCCAGGTGCCCCAAGACTCAAGCCTTAAGGGCAGGGACTATATCTTAATCATCTCTTATCTCTATTTCCTAGTACAATGCCATGCCCAAAGTAGTTGTTCAATGAATAGCTTTTGAATGAGTGAGGAATGAATACTTGAAGAGGGGGATGTATGCCTGGCCTAAGGCAGGCTTAGGGCAACTGCTTTATTTGGTGTCCTGGGTCATTCTTAACAGACCACAGGGCTATAGAGCTTGACATAGGGAGCCAGGGTGTTTCTGGACTTTGCCCAGAAAGAGTTAGCTTCTGTGTAATTTACACAAACTTCTGGAGTTTCTGGTATTAAAACTAGATTTAAATAGAGCTTTAGCGTCAAAGACCTACTGCCCTATACACTGCAGCATAATCAATAGTAAAACAAAGGCATTAGGAAAATGAGATCAATGAAACTCTACAGAAGAAAGGAATCAGGGTGCTATGGAGACGAAACAGTAGTCACAGCTGTTGACTCTAGGGGACAACAGAACAAGAGGGGGATAAAAAGAGCAATAAAAGGCCATTGAAAGCACACCTGTTACAGTAGGAGACAGGCCTTGGACAGTATCCGGTTACATGCCTGGGACAATTTGCCTCTTATTTATTTTAAACTGAGAAATCTAGGGATAAATTTGGATAAGATGGGGCATTGTTCTAACATTTCCTATTGGCAATATCCTTTCTCTATCACTGGATAAAGAAACATATATATAGTTAAACACAAAGCAAAGGCAATTTATCTTTTAAAATACATGTATGAAATGTAAATAATGTAAGAAAAAAGAAAATTATTGAATTACTCACCATCCAACTCAAATGCCATCTCACTATTATCCTTTTGTGATGTTGTGTCTTGCCATTAAATATCATTTTGAGAAAACTTATCATCCAGATGTTATTAAAACAATTCTTTCATCTTTAGCCTCACAGATGGCTTCGGATCCACAGGAATCTAGTTTGATAACATAAGTACCATATTTTAAAGATTCCTGAAAATAAGTGGATAGCTTAATAAAAGAGGTAATGTGTACAGACCACAAATATTTAGATAAAAATGGAAACGTTCAGTCAAAAATCTGGATTTATGTCTGCATGATGACAGAATAAAATTTCCATTTTTCATGCAACATTTTAGCAGTAGCCATGTGGACACTGCAGAAACATCTTTTTTCAGTTATTCATTTCTCTGTATAGAAGAGATTATTGCCATACCAACAAGAACAACAAAGTTCGATTATGTTAATTCATACCAAGAGGCAGGCCTTAACAGAAAGGACTTCCTATAGGACTTCTATATTTTTCTGTGTGGTGTGTTTGCTATTAGGTGAACCAAAGAATTCCCTAACTGCTACCATCTATAGTTTATGTAGTATTAGTTCTAGAGGCCTTCCTTCCTTCCTTCATTTGAAAATTAAACTGGGAATTGGGGGAGAAGGTATGGAAGAATATTCCAAATAGAAGAGCATATGCATGGGATCTGAGCTGGTAAGGAACTTGGCATGTTGGAGGATGTAAAAGAAGGCCAGGCTAGGGATGCCTGGGTGGCTCAGTGGGTTAAATGTCTGCCTTCAGCTCAGGTCATGATCCCAGGGTCCTAGGATCGAGTCCTGCATCGGGCTCCCTGCTCAGCGGGGAACCTGCTTCTCCCTCTCCCACTCTCCCGCTTGTGCTCTCTCTGACAAATAAATCTTAAAAAAAAAAAAAAAAAAAAGGCCAGGCTATTTCAAGGATAGTAAGGGCGAGAATTTGGGCTTTACCCTAAGAGTCATAGGAAACCATTGAAAGGTTTTCTTGTTCAACAGTGTATAGATCTGATTTACATATTGAAAATGTCATTAAAGGGGCAACTGGGTGGCTCAGTCAGTTAAGCATCTGACTCCTGGTTTTCACTCAGGTCATGATCTCAGGGTCTTGAGATTGAGCCCTGCATGGGCCAGGTCAGCGGGGAGTCTGCTTCTCTCCCTCTGCCCCTCCCCCTTGTGTCCGCACACATTCTCTCAAATAAATAAATAAATCTTTTTTTTTTTTTTTTTTAAAAGGTCATTAGATATACAGTGTGTAAAATGGACTGGAGGGCTGGGCAGGAGTAGAGCTAGAGGCAGTGATACATGTTGGCTAGCTAGAGTCCTAGTAATGAGGATGGAGAGAAGTGGGCAGATTTGAGGGAGATGTCAGAGGTAGAATTAAGAGAATTTAGTGATTACTCGATGGCCGAAGAGGGACTGTAATGTTGAAGTTGACTCCTGGTTTTCTGACTTTAGTAATTAGGTGGATGGTGGTGCCTTTAACTGAAATGCAAAGCACTTAAGGAAGAACAGGAATTGGGGGAAGCTGTTATAAGTCCTGAGGATATTTGTTGTCCTGTTGAATTTTGGGTGCCTATCAGATCCCCGGGGTAGGCAGCTTTTAAGTTCAGTATGAAAATGTAGGATGGTGTCACTGGCATGTAACTGAAATCCTGGGAATGAATGAATTCATCTAAGGAGAAAGGGCCATTCCCTGAGGAACGCCAACAGTTAAAGTTTGATCAAAAATGGAAGAATCGGGGTGCCTGGGTGGCTCAGTCGGTTAAGCATCTGCCTTCAAGTCAGGTCATGATCCCGGGATCCTGGCGTCTTGGGATTGAGCCCCGAGTTGGGCTCCCTGCTCAGCGGGGAGTCTGCTTCTCCCTCTCCCTCTGCCCCCTCCCCCCACTGGTGCTTGTTCTCTCTCTCTCTCTCTCTCGATCTCAAATAAATAAATAAAATCTTTTTAAAAAATGGAAGAATCAACAATATAAATACAATGAAGGAAACAACAAAGATGCCAGAGGAGTGAGCAGATAAAAGGAAGAAAACTGAAAGAGGGTAAAATCAAGGACAAAATGAAGGGAAGACTGTTTCTTTTTTTTTTTTTTTTTCAGTTTTTTTATTTAAGTCATCTCTACACCAAACGTGGGGCTCGAACTCACGACCCTGAGATCAAGAGTCAGGTGCTCTTCTGCCTGGGCCAGCCAGGTGCCCCAGGAAGACTGTTTCAAGGAGGCTATGATCTTCTATGATGAAGACCAAAGGGGTGCCACATACAAGATTTTCTCCAGTCAGCAACCCCTTGTGCCCTTACACTTGGAGCTGAACTATAGGGTATAAATACACAGGCAAGGTGGTTCTGCTACATCTACAGAACTGGGACAATATGGAGAAAAATTATTCTCCTCTGGAATCTAATAAAGCTTATGGAGAAATGCCCTGGGTAATTTTCCATAGGCGTATGACAAACTATTTTCCTGTCTTAGACAGGAGCATTAGGCTTCCTATTTATGATTTATTAGCACCCACATGTGCCAAACACACTGGAACTCAACAAAAAGAATTAGATTCTCTTCGAAAGGAGAAAGAAATATAGCTTCAGGGGAAAATATCCACAGGGACACAGATATTATGTCTATATTTTCAAGCAGGCACAGGAGAAAGATCAAAGAGTAGAAAATACGGAAAAATGGTTCTTGAGCTAGAACTCCCTAAAGTTCGTGGATTTCTGGGAATATGAAACTCTTTCAATGAAGAGTATAAGCTGTATACAAAGGTTGAGTTCAATTAGGATCAGATATCAAAGATGTTCTTGCTTACTTCAAATGAGTTATCTGGATGTTGGCTGAAAAGAGCTTAAGCTAAAAAGGAACTTTCTAGAAATGTTGTGACTAAGATTCTGACAGATGCAAATAACAGGAAGAAGCACCCTGTGGCAGTCCAGAAGGAAAAAAAAAAATGGAAAAGGGGCCAAAGAGATACAAACTGCTGATTAATGTATTCTGACGGAATTTCATCCCAACTATGAATTCAAATAGTAGAGATATCATTTCAGAAAAACAAATCTCTTTTAACAAATAAAATTCACACACTGTTGAACTTCTAAGCCCATGCTATCAATACAATCTTTTTGAGAGAGAATGAGGGTGGGGGGAGAAAGGGAGGGAGGAAGAGAGAGAGAGGTTCTGAGAAATTGACTGTGTCTGCCTGATAGTCATTGGATGGAATCACAAAGAAAACATTGGCAAGAGATCAGGCCTCCTGGAATCCATTAAACACAAAGGAGAAAAGCATCTAAATGTTGGTTGCAGATCAGCATGCTATATCCAAAGATTTGACTAGAACTGTTTAAGAGCAAGCAGATCCAGCAATAAAATTTCATAATCAGCATTCATAAAAATAGCAAGAACAGAAGTTTGCTAGGTTAGAGAGCAACTGTTGCTACTACATATGTTTGATCTCATATGTCAGTCTTAACCAGAAACAAAGATCTTGGTGGGACATTTTTCCTTTCCTTCTGTTCTTTCCTTTCAGCTTCTGCAAGTTTCTGCCACACCTCCGCTTGCCCTAGTAACAATTCCACAGTTCATGAAGGTGTGCTCAGAAAAAAGACTGATCTTCTGACCAACCTAACCACAGACTTGGAATAGAAATGAGGGCTAACAGAAGCTGGGGGATGGTCACTGCGACTGTTGTGTTCCACCCCCCACACGTCCTCTTGCCGGATGCATTCAACAGACAAGGGCTGTGTGGTAGAAAAATTTGACAGGGTAGCCTGCTTTAACGAGAAGTATCGGAGAGAAATTAGAGATCAGATAGGCGAGATGCCAGGGATAGGGAAGTCAGCTAACACAGGATAGAACAGGTTGGCACTGGAGGCCTGTACAGACTAGAACAATCATTTCTGACCTTTTAGAGAATGAAGATTACTCATTACTCATAAGACAATAACTTTCTGAAAAATTAGAAAAAGTAATTGTTCATTATCTAAAAATTTGAGAAAATAAAAAATACACACATCGCCACCAGAGACTGCCACAAATTGGCTCCTTGGGGTACATCCCATAAAATCTTTCTCCATGCATATGCAGTATTTACACACACACACACACACACACACACACACACACATATGCAGTTACTACATTTTAATCACTCCTAATTTTTCGCTTATGATATTTTTATGAACAACTTTCTATTACAATAAATATTTACCCAGAGTACTATTTTTATTTCTATATAATATTATAAGGGTGCATCACAACTTATTTTACTAATCTATTGTTGAGTATATATGGTGTTTCTAGTTTTTTGCTACTATAAAGAATATTGCAGTGAATATCACTTAAGGATCCCTTCCTAATATCAAACATATAAAAAATGGAACAACTGGATATCCGCTTGCAAAAGATTGATGTACCTCTACCTCACACTGGATACTAAAATTAACTCTAAATGGATTGAAGACCTAAATAAAAAAGCTAAAATTATACAGCTTGTAGAATGAAACATAGTGGTAAAACTTCATGGCATTGGATTTGGCAGATTTCTTCAATATGATACCAGACACACAATCAACAAAAGAAAAAAATAAATAAAATGGATTTCATCATTAAAAACAGAAATCCTGTTCTGCAACAAAGAGCAGGATCAAGAGAGTGAAAAGGCAAACCACAGAATGGAAAAAAATATTTGCAATCATATATCTGATTAGAGTAGGATCCAGAATATATAAAGACCTCCTATAATTCAACAACAAAAAGAACAACCCAATTAAAATATGGCCATAAGTCTTGAACACACATTTCTCCAAAGAAGATACACAAATGTTCAACAAGCACACGTGTCAAGAGACACTCAACATCACTAATCATTAGGGAAATGCAAATCAAAACACAATAAAATACCACTTCACTCCCATTAGAATGGCTAATATAAAAGAAGCCCAGAAAATAATAAGTGTTGACAAGGATGTGGAGAGGATGTGAAGTAATCAGGATGCTGGTATATCGCTGTGGGAATGTAAAATGGTGCACCTACTGTGAAAAACAGTTTGGAAGTTTCTCAACAAATTGAACAAAGAATTCCTATATAATCCAGCAATTCTACTTCTAGATAAATCCCCAAAGAATTGAGAGCAGGTGTTCAAACAAAAACAGGTACACCCATGTTCATAGCAGCACTATTCACAATCGTCAAAACATGGACACAACACAAACATTCATCAGGGGATGAATGGATAAACAAAATTAGTATATCCATTGTAGGGGCCAAGGACAGGTCACCCCCAAATGTACCACGATGGCATTTTGATTATTATAAATTAAAGCTACTTAAAAAACAGCCTGTGCAGGGACACTCAGAACCTCCTCTTGTCCCCCTGAAAAAAGGAAATAAATCTGTGCGAGAGGCGCCCTCCCTGTACCTGGAGGTAAAGAGGCATCCTTATTACTACCAGAGATAAGGAATTTAGAGCCAAGAAGGCTGTATAAACAAATCCTGTTACTTTTTTACTAATTTACTAGTCCAGCTCAAATTCTGTTTAGAATTCCTTACTTGAAAAAGTATAAAAACTGCCTGCCTTAGTCATTTCTTTAGGTCTTAATTTCATTATCGGGCCTTCACGCGCAAGTAATGAAGTTGGATTGTTTCTCCTGTTAATCCGTCTCATGTAAATTTAATTCTTAGTCCACCTAGAGGAACCTTGGACAGAGGAAAATTCCTTCCTCCCTTCACCATACAATGGACTATTACTCAGCCATGGAAAGGAATAAGTACTGATGTGTGCTGCAACAGGGATGAATCTTGAAAACATGCTAAGTGGGTGCCTGGGTGGCTCAGTTGGTTAAGCGACTGCCTTCGGCTCAGATCATGATCCTGGAGTCCCTGGATCGAGTCCTGCATCGGGCTCCCTGCTCTGCAGGGAGTCTGCTCCTCCCTCTGACCCTCCCCCCTCTCATGTGCTCTCTCTCTCATTCTCTCTCTCTCAAAAAAAAAAAAAAAATCTTTAAAAAAAGAAAACATGCTAAGTGAATGAAGCCAGACAAAAAAAGGACATAGAAGTATAATTCCATTGAAATGAAATGAAATATCTAGAATAAGCAAATCCATAGGGATAGAATAGATCGGTGGTTGCTAGGTGCAGCAGGGAGGAGGTATTGTGGAAAGACTGCATAACGGGTGAGCAGTTTCTTTTTGGGGTGATGAAAAAGTTCTGGAATTAGATGGTGGATGATTGTACTACATTGTGAATGTACTTAATGCCACTGAAGTGTACATTTTTAAATGGTTTAAAAGGTAAATTTAATGTTATGTTTGTTTTATTTTTTTAAAGATTTTTAAAAAACTTACTTGAGAGAGAGAGAGTGCACGATCAGGAGGGAATGGTAGAAAGAGAAGGAGGAACAGGCTCCCTGCTGAGCAGGGAGCCAGACACGGGGCTCAATCCCAGGACCCTGGGACTGTGACCTGAGCCAAAGGCAGACTCTTAACCACCTGAGCCACCCAGGCGCCCCTATGTTATGTTTATTTTATAATAAAACTTAAATAAAAATATATTTATAAGCTTACATAATAGTATTACTTTCAATATTCATTATTTGAGACATTCTATAATGACAGAAAGCTACTATGACTTTAGTAATACATTATGAGTTAACATTCTATTAAGCACCATATATGGACATGTTTGAAAAAAATATTAGATGTGTATGCAAGATAAATGTATATGACCTAATACCAGGCTTGTTTCATACAAGGATCTGAGGACTCCTTGCAATTCTGCTGGCTCCTGGAGATTTAGAGCCCACAGGCTATGACTTATTGAGCAAGAAAATGAGTCCACAGAAATCAAAAAGGCAGTGTATTAGTTTTCTGTGGCTGTTGTGACGGATTACCACAAACTGGGTAGCTTGAAGCAACAAGAATTTATTATCTCACAGTTCTGGATGGCGGAAGTCCAAAATCAAGGAGTTAATAGGGTTGCTCTCTCTAAAGTTTCCAAGGGAGTTTTAGTCCTTGCCTCTTCCAGCTTCTGGTGGCTCTAGAAGCTCATTGGTTTATGACCACATCACTCCAGTCTCTTCCTCCTCTGCCTCTCTGTGTTTACATTACCTCTTCTTCTGTCCCCAAACTCTGTCTGCCTCCAACTTATCAAGATAAGTATGATTGCTTTTAGGGACCAGCCAAATAATACAGGATAAACTCCTCCTCTCAAGATCCTTCGTTTAATGGAATCTTTTGTCCTATAATATTACTATCCACTTATTTGCCATACAAGGTAATATTCATAGTTTCTGGGGATTAGGATGAGGATGTATCTTTTGGGGAGACCATTATTCAGTACCCTACAGTCTTCCCTTTGCAACCCCCCCCCCCCCACAAATTCACATCCATTACGGAGTGTAAGGACTGAACCCTCCGGGGGAAGTCTATAGTCAGGAGTGGGAAGAGAAAGAGAAGCCACCAAAGAGGGGAAAGAGGAGCAGTGGGGAAAGGGAGGAGGTGTTTCAAGGCAGAATTGTTCCATTTAAGAGTCCCATTTGATCGTGCTTTTGATCAAATACATGGACTCATACAATAGAGTCTTTGTGAGTGGCTTCTTTCATTTAGCATATTTCTATGGTCAGTCCATCAGTAGGTGATGGATATTTGGATTGTTTTTACTTTTAGCTGTTGTGCATAACACTGCTGGGAGCATTTGTGGCCAAGGTGTTTAGTGGATGTTTTTCTAGTCCTCTTGAATATATCTGTCGGAGAGGGATTGCTGGGTTATATTGTATCTCTGTTTAACATTACGAAGAAATGTCAAGCTTTTCCAATGCGGCTGCACCATTTTAACTTCTCACCATAAAGCTATGAGGAATCCAGTTTTTTCACATCCTCACCATCACCTGTTATTCTATCTTTTTAATTATAGCCATCCTAGTGTATGTGAAACAGAAATGTTGAGCCGAGAATACAGGAAATTCCCATGTACACCTTCACACACATACACAATTCCTATTATTAAAATCTTGCATTAGTGAGGTACATTCATTACAATTAATGAGTTGATATTGATACATCACTATTAAAGTCCATAGTTTACATGAAGATTCACCCTTGTGTTCAGTTCTATGGGTTTTGACAAATGCATAATATCATGTATCTACCATTACAGTATCATACAGAATAGTTTCCCTACCCTAAAACTCACCTGTGCTTTACCTATTCATCTCTCCCTCCCCCTGAACACGTGGAAACCACTCATCTTTTTTAAAAAAATTATTTATTTAGGGGTGCCTGGGTGGCTCAGTCAGTTAAGTGTCTGCCTTTGACTCCCAGGGTCCTGGGATCGAGTCCCAGGTCGGGCTCCCTCCTCAGTGGGGAGGGGGGGGGCTGCTTCTCCTTCTGCCCCTCCCTCCCCACTTTCTTGCTCAAATATAAATAAATAATCTCTTTAAAAAATTAAATAAATAGGGGCACCTGGGTGGCTCAGTCAGTTAAGCGTCTGCCTTCGGCTCAGGTCATGATCCCAGGGTCCTTGGATCGAGCCCCGCATCGGGCTCCCTGCTCTGCAGGAAGCCTGCTTCTCCCTCTACCACTCCCCCTGCTTGTGTTCCCTCTCTCGCTGTGTCTCCCTCTGTCAAATAAATAAATAAAATCTTTAAAAAAATTATTTATTTATTTGAGAGAGAGCGAGCAAGCAAAAGAGAACAGAGGGAGAGGGAGAGGGACAGGGAGAAGCAGACTCCCTACTGAGCAGAGAGCCTGATGGAAGGCTCAATCCCAGGACCCCAAGATCATGATCTGAGCTGAAGGCAGATGCTTAACTGACTGAGCTACCCACGGGCCCCAAGATTATTGCTTATTATTCATACATCTACCAAATACCACCTCTTCTACCATCAAACCTGCACTTGGAGACATTCTTATCGGTTCCTACCTAATTATTAATTTTCATGAAAATGGAGCTTTATTTGGCTTCTAAAGCTCTGAATTCAAAGAAAAATCCAAGATGGTGTGGTTTCTCCACTCACTGTACAATGCAATCATGAGAGACCCTCTCTATCCTCTGTAACTCTTTCAATGGCTCCACCAACCAAGAACTCACAATTAAGAGTAGGAAATCCTCATATCCAAATGGTTCCTGGGATATGTTCCCAGACATTTCTAACTTAATCAGTGTATTCCTGGTCCCACCCAGCTGTCACACTGGACCATGCTCACTCCAGTACAAGTGGACATTAACAAAACACACCATGGACTTAGGGGTCTGATGACTGATTGCATCCCTATCAAAGGGTTCATGCTGTTCACCCCTCACTGCCTAGTCTTCCCTTGTTCCTCAGCTTCTCATCCCTGCAATCTTGTTCTCCTTGGAATCCCATTCTGTTATTTCCTTTATCTTACTTCTCAGTTTTTGTGTTTGTTGTTTTAAAATTAGCACTGCCCTTCCTAGAATCTCAGATCAGTATGCCACATTTCAGAACATGAGGGGTTGTCTACTGGGGGTCTTCAAGGAAGAAATCACTTATCCAACAAAATGTATTGAACACCTACTATGTGCTGGGCTCTGTTCTACATCCTGCAGATACAATGAACAAATCAGGCAAAATTTCTGCCTCATCAACTTACAGTATAGTTGGTGGGTAGACATTAAACAACACAAATAAGTAGAATATGTGTTAGTTGGTGATGAAGAAAAAAATAATTCAGCAAAAGTGTGGTTGAAAGGGTGACTAGCCTATTTAGATAGGGTAGTCAGAGGATAGTCAGAGAAAGTCACACTGAACGACTTGAAAGAAGTGAGTCATGTGGATGCCTGTGGGAAGAATATTACAAGTTCAGAAAACAAGGGGAGAGGATCTGGGGTAAGAAAATGACTGGGGGGTTTTAGAAATAAGAGGTCAGTGTGGATGAGCTGAAGTGAGCAAGGGGGTGAGTGGCTGGAGATGAATTCCGAGGGGAAACAGAGAATCAGATCTGGTAGGGCCCTATGGGTCATCATAACAACTTTGGATTTTACTGCGAGAAATTTGGTTTTTGAGAAGACGAGTTATGAGATCTGCAGAATCCCTCTGGCTACTGTGTTAAGAGTAGGCTCTGTGGGATGATGAGCAAAAGTGGAGGCATGGAGACCAGTCAGGAGGTTATTGTAGTAATCCAGACTAAAAATAAAATAATAGTTTGCACTAAGACCACGGCAGTGGAGGTGGTGAGAAGTGGTCGCATTCTAGATATGTTTTGGAAGTATTGTTGGCAGGACTCATAGATGGATAAGGTGTGGGTAGTGGAAAAAAGGGAGGAACAAGGGTAGCAGATTTTCTTTTTAGCCTGGACAACTGGAAAGATGGAGTTGCTCTTTACTAAGATAAGGAAAAAATGTGGGAAGAACAGGTTTGAGGGGAAATATCAGGAATTTGATTTTGTGTCTGTGAAGGGTATGAAGCCCATTAGACATCCAAATAGGGAGGGTAGGTAAACAGTTGGGTATGTGAGTCTGGAGCTCAGGAGAGACTTCTGATTTATATATTTGGAAGTCATCAGCATATGGATAGTATTTAAAGAATAGGTGAGATTACTAAAGAGTGCCCCCAGGTTCAATAGATAAAGAAGAGACTAAGACCAAGGGTTGAGCTCTAGGTTCTAGAAGTTAATAAGAGGACCCAGCAAAGAAGAAAATGAGAAGCCAATGAAACAGAAGACCGTGGGGTCCTGGAAGCCAATCAAGAAAGAGTGATCAACTATAACAATTATTACTCATAAAGCAAGTAAGGTTGAAACTGAGAATCGAACATCAGATTTGTCAACGTGAAGGCCATTGGTGATCTTGAAAAAAATAGTTTTTGTGGAATGATGGTGGCAGAAGCTTGACTGTGGTGGCTTCTAAAAAGAGAATAGGACTATGGACAATTTTTATTTTTGAGGAATTTTGCTATGGGGTAGAGAATCAAAATGAGGGGAGGGGTTGCTAGAGGGAGATGTGGAATAAAGAGTTTTTTTCAGATGGGAGAAAGAACAGATGTTTAAAATACTGATGGCAGTGATTCAGTAGAAAGTAGAAAATGGAAGGTACAGGAGAGAGAAGGCCGAATGGCTGGGGTGATGTCCTGGAGTAGGTGAGTGGGGGTGGGGTGTCCTGGAAGGGTTGGCATTAGATAGGAACATGGGCGCACACACACAGTTCCACAGCAGGTAGCTGCGTCCACACGGTGGTGGTGATTGTGGGGGTTCTTTTCTAGTTTCCATTTTCTCTCAGGTGAGAATAATGGCAGCAGAAGAAATGTTGACAGTCTGAGGAGAGTAGAAACGGGAAATATTTATGAGAGACGGAGAATGAATGCACTAGGAAATGTAGTCTGATTCTGGAACAGCTTGAGGATCTATTTGAAGTGGGTGGTTGTGGTTTCTTTCCACATCTACATTCAGTAGCAGGGGTGCAAGGGGAGGATAGGCAGAAAGTTAGATTTAACTGAAGTGGGGGCTTTTCCAAGTGTGTAAGACAAGGCAAGGGGTAAGCTAGTTGAGCTTGAATGTGAGGAAGTGATTATAATGACTGGTCCCTGTAATGGGGTATCAGGGAAGTGGGACCACAAGGCAGTTGGTCGATGGAGTGTAAAGGTTGAAAAGATGCCCCTGAATTGGGGTACAAAACATACTTGCTGGAGCACAATATATTTACTGCCTGAGCCTCATGTTATTAATAAAAGTTACGCCATTTCAGACAAATGGATGAAATCCCACAGTGACTACTTTGACTATAACAGCACTTACTTGAAAAATAAGTTTTGGCAAGTGTGTTTAAAAAAAAATCCAGTCACATCACTAAAGTAATATACTAGTCTCACTTCATTTATATATTACCTTTCCTCTGAAGGGCTTTAACTGCTGAACAAGAATCTGTCAAACACTAAACATACCTCAGAGCCTATAGCTCCTAGAAGAATCAAGTTTTGAGTAAAAGCAGATGAAAGGCCAGAGACAGAAGGAGAAAAGAAGCAGTACCCCTCGAGGATAAACACGACATTGGTAAATCAAACTAGTAAATAAATAATACATTAAAAAGAACTAAGAGGATTGGGGCGCCTGGGTGGCTCTGTCAGGTAAGCATCTGACTCTTGGTTTCAGCTCAGGTCATGATCTCGGAGTCCTGGGATGGAGCCCTGCATCAGGCTCCATGCTAAATGGGGAGTCTGCTTGAGTTACTCTCTCTCTGCCCCTCCCCCGCTCACGTTCTCTCTCTCTTTCTAAAATAAATAAATCTTAAAAAAAAAAGAACTAAGAGGATAAACAAGAAAAATTAAGGGGGCGATGGAGAGAGAAGCATAACAGATACGGCAAATACTGTAAAAAAAAAATGCGGCAATATTACTGAGATTCTCCAGTGGTACTTCTGATAGAATACTTTTATTCTAAGGGATTTGTAAAGAATTAATATTTATTCAGTGCTTGGAACATGCCAAGCATTTTATCTGCATTCATTTATATTACAGTCTTTTTTTTTTTTTTGAAGATTTTATTTATTTATTTGACAGAGAGAGACACAGCGAGAGAGGGAACACAAGCAGGGGGAGTGGGAGAGGGAGAAGCAGGCTTCCCGCTGAGCAGGAAGCCCGATGCGGGGCTCGATCCCAGGACCCTGGGATCATGACCCGAGCCGAAGGCAGACGCTTAACGACTGAGCCACCCAGGCGCCCCTATATTACAGTCTTGAGGTCTAAAAGGTAGATACCATTATTATCTCCATTCTACAGATGAAGAAACAGAGGAATGGAGAAGTTAAATCACTTACCTGAGCCCCACAACTTGTCTCCCTGATCTCTTTTTTTTTTAAAAGATTTTATTTTTTTAAAGCCATCTCTAACGTGGGGCTCAAACTCACAACCCTGAGATCAAGAGTCACATGATCTACTGACGGAGCCAGCCAGGTGCCCCATGTCTCCTTGATTTCAAAGCCAGTTCCCCTTGCACCTTATCAAACCACCTCCCAGCTGACTGAGAGACTTTATATAAAAGTATCCTTTTAAAAAATTTATTATTTGAATCCATATTAATTAAAACACTTTTAAATTATAATTTAAAATTACAAAATAGAACAGTATGCTTGCAGTTGTGTCCAGAAAGGTAAGTATGCTGGCTAAAAGCCACGCAACAATTTGAAAGATGAATGGGAAATCCAAATACGAGTGAAAATGTTCATCTGAATTAATGCATTTCATTGAGCATCAAAACCCGCCAATACTTTACTTCTATTTGTGTACATTATTCTTTTCCCACATTCATTTCATCTGCATGGATCGTCTCATTTCATTTTCTATGTGGCCTTTTCCTCAGATAGTAACATAGCATTGTCTGCTGCTCTGGGGTTGGGTATCTAGTACCCGGCACCGAGAACCTCATGCTCTCTTCTCCCAGATCAGCGCACCGCTCCCAGCCTGTTTGTCCTAACTGTCAAGGTTTACCAAAATGGTCAGAGAGTCAGCCATTGGATTACATTGACTACTCCATCATGCCATGTGAATGATCTTTTAAAATAAAAAAATGAATGATATCGAAAATATGATTAGAAAAGTTCATCGCTGGTTTAAAGCACTTTACTTTTTTAAGATTTTATTTATTTATTTGAAAGAGAGAGCATGAGTGGGGGGAATGGCAGAGAGAGGGAACAGCAGACTCCCCACTGAGCAGGGAGCCCAACGCGGGGCTCAATCCGAGGACCCCGGGATCATGATCTGAGCAGAAGGCAGATGCTTAAGTGACTGAGCCACCCAGGCGCCCCGGAAGCACTTTAGATGAAAGCTAATTTCAGAAATCTATACCAAAGTAACATTGTTCTACGTGTAGCAAGTCTACCTTCTACGGACTTTTGGCCAAAATTTTGCTTTCCTCCGTACAGAAGGGAAATTGGATCTTGAAGATGTAGGAGACAAATCAAGTATAAAGACTTCCATTCTTTTATTTTTGTAGGGCAAATCATTCTAAGCTCTACAGATTAAATGGAATTTGGATGTTCCTGGTCAGATTGCTGCAAATCAGGTCATCTTGATCCAAGTCTCAACCATAGGAATCAGAGCAAATATGTATTTTGTCTGAGACAAATACAATAACAGAAGAAAAGATGATTAAAAAAAAAAAGAAGAAGAAGAAGGGCTTCCAAATTTATCACTTCAGCCCTGTGTGGCGTGTCTACATGGTTTGACCTCAGACAAGGGTCTGCGGAGGTCCTTGTCTGGCATTTGTTGACTGAATTTCACGATAGAAAGTGGGGCATGATGTACAGCCTCATGACTGTGTCTGTTACAGACGATGCAAAGGAAAGCACTAGAGCATTTAAGCCAAGCCATAAACTACTCACTAATGTTAGAAAGGTCAAAGCAACTTCTTCAAAGCAATGTACTAGAAAAATAAAGACCTCAATGTTCCTAACTAACTTTAGGAATGACAAAACAAACCCCTATGTTAGCTACAACTTATCAGAAATAAATATTAACATGTTCATTTAGAGTTCCAAAAACATGGAAAGAGAAGATCACTTTATCATTCTTTGGGTAAACACTAAAGGGTCTGTTGTCTTTTTAGCACAGTAGAGTACTCAATATTCAAAATAACCAAGAAAGTACTGTAGAAAAAGGGCCCATACACAGAATGCCGTCAGGATGGGGGTATAAATCCTTCTCTGACTTCCTTAAACATAAGAAATATAAAGGCCTCATATGAATGAGAAAAGTTTGAAAACTGGAATTTTTTTTTTTTTTTTTTTTTTGAGAGAGAGAGAGAGGAAGGGGGAGAGGGAAAGGGACAGAGGGAGAGAGAGAATCTCAATCAGGCTCCACGCTGGGCGGGGCTCGATCTCACGATCCTGAGATCATGACCTGAACCGAAATCAGGAGTTGGAAGCTTAACTGACTGAGCCACCTAGGCCTCCCTAAAAACTGGAATCTTTATGTCTTAGTTTGGGCTTCCATAACAAAATGCCATAGACTTGGTTTAAACAACAGGAATTTATTTCTCACAGTTCTGGAAGTCCAACATCAAGGTACTGACAAGATAGGTTTTGCTCTGAGGCCATTTCTCTGGGTCTGCAGATGGTCACCTTCTTGCCCTGCATTCACAGGACTTCTTTGTGTTACAGTGGGGTGGGGGAAGGGAGAGCAAGCTCTCTGGTGTCTCCTCTAATAAGGCACTAATCCCCTCAGGCCAGGCCCCTACCCTTATGACTTCACTGAACCCTAATTACCCCCCAAAGACCCCATCTCCAAATACCATTACAGTGGGGGTTAGGGCTTCAGTATATATAAATTTTGAGGGGACACAAACATTCGGTCCGTAACACTTTACAAACATATATGACTGGCTTTTAAAAACATTTGCAGTTTGTATTTATTTATTTATTTATTTTTTAAAAAGATTTTATTTTTAAGTAATCTCTACACCCAACGTGGTGCTCAAACTTACAACCTCGAGATCAAAGTCACATGCTCCACCAAATGAGCTAGCCAGGTGCCCCATCATTTGCAGTTTTTTTTTTTAAGATTTTATTTATTTATTTGACAGAGAGAGAAACAGCGAGAGCAGGAACACAAGCGGGGGCAGTGGGAGAGGGAGAAGCAGGCTTCCCGCTGAGCAGGGAGCCCAATGCGGGGCTCGATCCCAGGACCCTGGGATCATGACCTGAGCCGAAGGCAGATGCTTAACGACTGAGCCACCCAGGTGCCCCTCATTTGCAGTTTTTAATAAAACATTTTTAATTGTGGAAAAAACACATAACCTGAAATTTATTATCTAATCATTTTAAGTGGACAGCTAATAGTATTAAGTGCATCCATATTGTTATGCAGTCATAACTGGCTTCTAAAACCAGTGCTGGTGAAGCTATTTATTTTCCCCTGGGTACTAGGTGTGTAAATCAGATGCAGTGTCATAAGGGTGGGCAGAGCCTTAGTTATGTCTTCATTGTTTGCTCAGCTAAGCTTCCTATTAGTTTAGTGTAGTAGTTAGAATTCTCCAGAGAAACAGAACCAGTAAGAGATATCTATCTATCTATCTATCTATCTATCTATCTATCTATCTATCGAGAGAGAGAGAGAGATTGGCTCACATGATTATGGAGGCTGAGATGTCCCATGATCTGCCATCTGCACACTGGACACCCAGGAAAGCCATTGGCATAGGTCAGTCCAAGACTGAAGGCTTGAGAACCAGCAGAGCTAATGGTTTAATTCCTAGTCTGAGGATAGAAGACCCATATCTCAGCTCATGCAGTCAGGCAGAGAACGGGCAAACTCCTTTCCTATGCCTTTTGCTCTATCCAGACCTTCAACAGATTGAATGATTGGGGAGAGCAATCTACTTTACTCAGTCTACCAATTCAAATGCTAATCTCATCTGGAAATACTCTCACAGACACACCCAGAAACAATGTTGAACCAGATAGATGGGCACCGCATGACCCCATCGGGTTGACATATAAAATTAACCATCACATTTGGTTATTAGAGATACAGCAAGTAAGACATTTGTCCACTGGTGGTTGATAACTGGCATTGTATCTGATTGGTCAGGGTCCATGCTGTACAAGTTGTTAAATATTTTGAGTATCACTACTGATTATACATATTCTATATTAAATAAAATGGTCTTTTCACTAAAGCAGAAAAGTAAATCAAAGTTTATAGAAGTAGAAAGGTTTAAAAATAATTAACTAGAACTGATAAATGAATTCAGTAAGGTTACAGGATATAAAATCAATATACAGAAATTCATTGCATTTCTATACACTAATAATGAAGCAGCAGAGAGAAAAATTAAGAAAATAATCCCGTTTACAATTGTATCAAAATCAATGAAATACCTAGGAATAAATTTAACCAAGCAGGTGGAAGACCTGTACTCTGAAAACTATAAAATCCTGAGGAAAGAAATTGAAGATGACACAAACAAATGGAAAGATATTCCATGCTCATGGATTGGAGGAAGAAATATTGTTTAAGTGTCCATACTACTCAAATCAATCTAAAGATTTAATGCAATCCCTATCAAAATACCAATAGCATTTTTCACAGAACTAGAACAAATTATCCTAAACTTTGCGTGAAACCACAAAAGACCTCAAACAGCCAAGGCAATCTTGAAAAAGAACAAAATGGGAGGTATCACAATCCCAGATTTCAAGATATACTACAAAGCTGTAGTAATCAAAACAGGTATGCTACCAGCGTAAAAATAGACACATAGATCAATAGAACAGAATAGAGAGCCCAGAAATAAACCCCCTATTATATGGTCAATTAATCTTCCACAAGGGTGGCAAGAATATGCAATGGGAAAAAGACAGTCTCTTCAACAAATGGTGTTGGGAAAATTGGACAGCTACATGCCGAAGAATGAAACTGGACCACTTTCATACACCATACACAAAAATGAAATCGAAATGGATTAAAGACTTAAATGTGAGACCTGAAACCATAAAAATCTTAAAAGAGAGCACAGGCAGTAATTTCTCAGATTTCGGCCGTAGCAACATTTTTCTAGATATATCTCCTGAGGCAAGGGAAACAAAAGCAAAAATAAACATTAGGACTATATCAAAATAAAAAGCTCCTGCACTGCAAAGGAAACAACAAAACTAAAAGACAACCTACTGAATGGGAGAAGATATTTGCAAATGACACATCCGATAAAGGGTTGGTATCCAAAATGTATAAAGAACTTATACAACTCAACACCAAACCCGCAAATAACCCATTTACAAATGCACAGAAAACGTGAACAGACATTTCTGCAATGAAGACATCCAGATGGACAACAGACACATGAAACGATGCTCAAAATCCCTCCCCACCAGGGAAATGCAGATCAAAGCCACAATGAGGTGGTAGCGGCTATGGTGGCCACGGGTCAGTAGCTGACATGCAGCTCCTTGTCCACGCCCAGGAGCTACACACCCTCAAGGTGACCGGCCAGGAGATGGTCGCCCAGATAAAGGCTCATGTAGCCTCACTGGAGGTCATCACTCCAGAAGATCAAGTTGTGCTCTTGGCAGGCACACCCCTAGAGGATGAGGCTATCCTGGGTCAGTGTAGAGCGTAGGCTCTGATTGCCCTGGAAGTAGCCGGCCCCACGCTTGGAGGTGAAGTCCATGGTTCCCTGGCCCATGCTGGGAAAGTAAGAGGGCAGACTCCCAAGGTGGCCAAACAGGAGAAACGGAAGAAGATAGGCTGAGCCAAGCGGTGGATGAGTACAACTAGCACTTTGTCAATGTTGTGCCCACCTTTGGCAAGAAGAAGGGCCTCAGTGCCAACTCTGAAATCCACTGTAATCCTGGCTTTCCCTAATAAAGCCACTCAGTCCAGCCAAAAAATAACTACTACACAATGAGATATCACCTCCCAGTTGTCATAATGGCTAAAATAAAAAACACAAGAAACAACAAGTGTTGGTGAGGATGTGGAGAAAAAAGAACCCTTGTGCACTGGTGGTGGGAATGCAAACCATTGCAGCCACTGTGGGAAACAGTACGCAGGTTCCTCAAAAAAATTAAGAATAGAATTACCATGTGATCCAGTAATTCCACTACTGGATATTTACCCAACAAATATGAAGACACTAATTCACAAATACACATATATATATACCCTAAGTTTATTGCAGCATTATTTACAATAGTCAAGATATGGAAGCAGCCCAAGTGTCCACTGATAGGTGAATAGATAAAGACAACAAGGTATATATATGCAATGGACTCAGCCATAAGAAAGAATGAAATCTACCATTTGCAACAACATGGATGGATTTAGAGAGTATAATTGTAAGTGAAATAGTCAGAGAAAGACAAATACCATATGATTTCCCTTGTAGGTGGAATTTATGAAACAATGAATGAACAGAGGGAGAAAAAAGAGACAAACCAAAAACAGACTCTTAAGTACAGAGAACAAACTGGTGGTTACCAGAGGGGAGGTGGGTGGGGGGATGGGTGAAACAGGTGAAGGGGATTAAAAGTACACCTACCATAATGAGCACCAAGACATGTATAGAATTGTTGAATCACTATATTGTATACCTGAAACTAATATAACACTGTATGTCAACTATACTGGATTTAAAGGTTTTTTTAAATAATAAAATAAATAAAAACAATTAGCTATGGTTCTCATTAACCCTTCAATATTATTTTCTGATTTTGATGTAAGTCCAACTTAAAAAGAACTAACTAACCTTCAGTATTGAATGTTAGAGTTAGAGCCCCCTGTAATTTGAGCAAAACTTAAATATTTTTCCCACGGAGAGGAAATTCACATGAAATTAACCATTTGAGAGTGAACAATTAAGTGGTTTACAATACTGTATACCCATTGGCACTATCTAGTTCCAAAACTTTTTCATCAGCCCAAATGGAAACCCCATCCCCATTAAACAGTTGCTCCCAAATTCCCATCCCCCAACCCCTGGCAACTACTAATCTGGTTTCTGTTTGTTTGGATTTGCCTATTCTAGACATTTCATGGAAGCGGAATCCTACAACATGTGACCTTTTGTGTCTGGCTTTTTCACTGAACAATGTTATCAAGTTCATCCGTGTTGTAGCAGGTAACTATCTGTATTTTATTCCTTTTGTGTGGCTGAATCATATTTCACGGCATGTGTACACCATACTTTGTTTATTCATTCATCTATTGATGAATATTTGGGCTGTTTCTACCTTTCTGGCTGTTGAGTTAGACTTCTAACAGTTCAGTCAAGCGGCAAAACGCCTATCTCCCTCCCTTCCACATGATGAGCTTAGCTACCCTAGAAAAAGGACTGTGACTGCTTTAAGTATCTTGGCTCTGTTTCCCAGAACTGTCTTTTTTTATCTGCAAGCCAAGGACAAATCTGTCTCACCACCCCAAGCCTCCACAACAGAAAAATTAATCCATCTCCACAGCATAAACTGCTCCTTCCCTTCCTCTGCCTCCCTGCTGACCAGCCCTTCCCCGAATAGGGAGTCTTTCAACCACTGCTTTTGCTTTCCTGAAATTTTCCATCTGTTATTTGCTGTCCATGCATTTGGTCCTGTGCAAGTGATCTGACACATGCAAGAGTATTTTTTTTTTCTGATCTAGACTCTCCCTTAAAAATAGTTTGATATTATATAACTCAGCTACTCCTTAGCATCACTTTAACAACACATTTAAACAGAATTCATATGAACCATGTTTCAGCTTTCCCCTCCTCCTGCCCCCCATTCCCACTCCATTGTGGTTGACCAGCCTTACGTCTGGCTTTTGGACATATACTCAAAGAGTACATTTTAGTTAAGTAAACAAATTCCTACAGATGTTATTTTTCTGACGTAACAGGATGCCTCAGTCTAGGTAAGCTGCTCATTTCTTCTTTAGAAGCGCCATGAAGATTGAATATATGGTGAGAAATACAGGTCAGTAGGATCAGATTGCCCCCGGGGTGCCCCTCAGATCCCATTGTGTCAGCAGCTGGCTTCTCTGGATAGCAGAAGGCCTAGTCAGGTAGCCAGTGTAAGAGCCATATCCTTCACACTTCTACTCGAGGTGACCTTATGTCTGGATGTTCCTCAGCCCTGTATTGCGCTAAAAAAATAATGGTCATTAGGATTCTAAAACCAGAGGGGACAGTGTGTATATCTCCTTAGACAGGGCTAGTTTACCCAATAGACGGTCTAAGCACATGCTTGCAAACCTGGGGCACCAACTTTTTGGGGGGGTGGGAGAATTTGGTCATTATTTTATATAAGACATCAAGATAGTCATTGTGGGAAAAATAGAGTATGTCTTAGAGTGCTGAATACTTAGTTGATGGTACATTGTTATTGTATTTTTAAAGTTATCATACAGTAAAACTGACACTTTGGTGTACTACATGTTTTAGCAATGAAATTTCTGATCAGATCTTTAGACTCGCTTACTTATTTTCTTTTCCTCTTTGATGTGAGGTTGTACTTGAGGGAATGAATGGACTTATAGTTTACTGTATGTAGTTTACTATGATAGATAACATGGAAAAAAACCTATAATACAAGGGAGGGAGCAGTAGGAGCAAATGTATTAAGGCAGAAAAACACAGGGAATGGTCAGTAAAGGGGAGTAGTCCAATTTTTTAAAAAATATTTTATTTATTTATTTGACACAGAGAGAGAGCACAAGCAGGGGGAGCAGCAGAGGGAGAGGGAGAAGCAGGCTCCTCGCTGAGCAGGAAGCCCGATGCGGGGCTGGATCCCAGGACGCTGGCAGACGCTTAACGACTGAACCACCCAGGCGCCCCTGTGTAACTGTTTTTGATATTTTAAGGCTCGCACAGTTTAGAAGCAAAATTTCTACAAAAGCTGATTGCATTTGAATATCTGTTTTAATTCATTTATTCAGTCAACAAATAATAGCTGAGTACCCACTATGTGCCAGGCCCTATTTCTAAGTCTCATGAACAAAACCAAGACTCTGCCCTCGTGGAACTTGCAGTCTGGTGAGGCATAGATAATAAATTAGTCAACAAATAGGTACCCTATCATCACGTGGTGATAATTATTAGAAGGAAAGTTAAAGCAGGATGAGGGGATAGAGCGAATTTTATGTCAGCTCAGGGGCAGCCTCTCTTAGGGGGTGATGTGTGACGAGAGACGTCAATGTAGTGAAAAGGTAAACTATGCGAAGGTTCAGGGCAAGAACATTCCAGGCCACGGGAGCAGCAAATCTGAAGGTTCTGAGGCAAGAATATGTTTGGCATGTTCTGACAATGACAAGGAGAAGAGGGCGCCCGGAGCAGGGTGTTCAAAGCAGTGAGACATGAGGTCTGAGAAGTGGCCAGAATAACAAACATGGAGGGCCATGTTGGCCCATGATTCGGATTTTGGATTTGATTCTAAAAGTGACTGGAACCCATTGAAAAAGGTTCACATGATGTGATTCACAGTCTAAAAAGCCCTCTGCTTGCTCCTGTCTGTGTATAGGTTAAAATTGCTCCCCGCACCCCAATTCCTGATGACCAGTTGGCGTGGCCTCCTGAAAAATCCAAAGTCTTATTTTGGACAAGGTGAAATTGGCCTTAAGTGCAGACCCCAGGAGAACTCAGTAGGATTCCAGTTCTCTGCCTTTAGTGTTGTAGTCTTCGTGTCTTCCTTCCTGGTAGACATGGTCCAAGGCCCCTCCTCCAAGGCTGGCTGGAAGGACCCTACTCAGCTTTAAGGACACACACCCATTGTGCAACTCTGGTGGTTCTTGTCCCTAAGCCTGTGGGGAGGATGGCTTTGTCCCTACATCACTGTTAACCTGGTGGCATTTCATTACTTGGGCTCTCCAAAAGAATTACTGACCCAGTCAATGGTGGGGCTCCTGATGCTCTGAGACTTGTCCTATTGCCTTGCTCTGACACCCGTGCTGTCAAAACATATTTGCAAAAGCTCCCCCAGTGATTGTGGCAAAAGCCCCTTTTTCCTTTTCTCCAAAAGGATAAGCACGTACCTGGATGTGTGTATAACATAATTTAGAACCTAGAGTGCTCAAATTACCACATTGTTCCAGGAATAGCTTTCATTCTGGTTTTTTTTTTTCCCTGTCTCAGAGAAAAACCGAGAAGTGAAGTTTTTTACCAACCAAATGGTAGAACCAGATTTAGAATTGAGAAAGAGCTATTTGTGAAAAGTATGAATCTATGTCATTATATGTGGCTTTGTTGCTAAAGATATACTAATTTGCCATTTAAAATTTCCCCTTCCTCAGTGCCTAGACTCTCAACTTTGCTGACATTTATTCAGATCCTATTTTTACTTATTGTTTTTTTAATTAAACTCTACACCCAGTGTGGGGCTTGAACTCACAACCCCAAGATCAAGAGCTGCATGCTCTACCGACTGAGCCAGCCAGGTGCCCCTTGAGTCCTATTTGTAAAAAAAGAAGCTTCCCCCTACCACTTTTATTTGAAAATATATTTAAAACCTGCAACTTCTCGGGAAAAGTATGGAGACTGCTTTATTTTTGTTGCAGGCATTGTAAAACTAAAAAACCAAGACTAGTATTAGCTTGAACTTTACCTTGGAATATGTCCACGAAGAAGAAAGCAAGCCAGACTAATCTTGACTTTCTCTCCTCCAGCTTTTTGTATCAAAGACCCTCTGACATAAGCAAGTGAAAGCTTTTCAATTACTTATTGTAGTGTGGGGCCATCTCGAAATTCTGCATACTCAGAAAGGAGATTTTTGCCCCCACTCCTGTCTCCTCTTTCTCCATGTTTTTCAGTCACTGTCTTACTTCATTTGGATTCCTTATCATTCAAACCACATTATTTGGGAGGATGAGCTACAGGTTGAATCGGATTGTCAGTTCTGATTTGGGAGGAAGGTTTATGAGACTCAACAGTGCTGTAGCTCATTGTTCAGTATTCCAAGAAATATCCCTGCTCTAATTCTCAAGGTTTTCAAAATCTTACAAAGAATGTTGGACAGTTAATGTGTTTCAGCCATATTATTTCAGAACAAGTCTCTTTAGAGATTAGTGGATGCCCCCCACCCCTCCCCAAAGCTGACTTTGGCTATAATAAGGTTTATTTAAGTAAAATAAAGTCAGCTAACTGAAGATTAGCCTCCACATGCCTTTGCTATAATGCAAAGTCTACAGTCACCCCAAAGTCAAAATTTGGCAAACTTTGCAATGTGGGTTGCCACACCGCTGACTTTTATTATTTTGGAAAGGGAATAAGTATGAGCCAGGTGCACAAAGAGAACTCTCTCTTTCTCTCTCTCTGCTCAAGAATTTTCTCCCAGGCAATCTACAGATGGAGTTAATATGGCCATCTTAAAATGAAAATATCCCATGGATAGGTTAAATATATTGCCTTTGATTAGGTAGCAAGCGGGTTGTTAGGGGTTAGAGCTGAGGTTGGCACACTTTTTCTGTAACGATCCAGATAGTAAATATTTCAGTCGTTGTGGGCCAGATGGTCTCTGCTACAACTACTTAATTCTGCTTGTTGTAGTGTGAAAGCAGTCATAACACATAGCTGAATGGTCATGGCTGTGTTCCAATAAAACTTTATTTACGAAAACAAAGCAGTCTGAATTTGGCCCACGTTCCATAGTTTGCTGACCCCTAGATTATAACGCTTAATTAGAGTAGAGCATAGGTTTCTTGGCAGAATTATTTCAACACAGCTAGGAATATCATGAAATTACTGGACAATTAAGAGACTGCCTTGAGGTAGGGTGGCTACTTTATAATTTTGCCATTGACATTAGTGTCTTCATTCTACTCAGAGTCACCTCATCTGCTCCTTTTAGGCTGGAGGCTAAAACAGTAGAAACTGTGGATATTTCTTTTTCATTGATCTTGTTCTCATAATTCCCTTAGAAATAACAAGACCTGACATTTTTATACATTAGAATTTCTAGATGTCTTGCCGATAGCACATTTCATAAAGCACCTGGTGACCTTAAAAAAGATTTTTATAGGAGCAATTTAAAGTTGAATAAATAGAATTAATTTCAATGCATCTCACTCCAGTGTATAATTTTGCACTTGGCCAAACATCACGTTCCATTGTTTTGTTCTGTTCAAAGCCTTTTTGAACTCATGTAAATAGTTTTGCACATGTACTAAGACATGTATTTGTTTATTATTTTATATCCTAATAACCATGCATAACTATTCTGTTTTTCCATTGAGGCCTGGGGGGGGGGATATCCTTCAATGAGCACTTCCACATCTGTTTTCTCATTTAATATAATTTAATTATTTTTGCAGATGAATCATAGGGAAGATAAAGTTACTTGCCCAAGGTCACCCAGCTAGTTAAGAGTGCAGCCAAGCTTCCAAAACAGGTCTGTTTGAGTCCAGAAGCTATGCGTTTTCCACTACATCACTATTGCCTACAGGAAGTTACTTGTAGCTCTTGGCGGGCTTTATCTTTTTTTTTTTTTTTTTAATCCAAGCTGTTTTCAAGTAAATCATAGGAGAACTGAGTAACATAGTATTTAATTCTTCTCATATATTTTGGAAGTACATATTTTCAAAAGGAGATATGGTGGATGCTTTTGTTTAAACAACCATGGTTCTATGACTAGAATATTTCCAAATAAGGGTGACTTCCAAAAATTATTTGCTTTCTTGGCAGTCTTCATACATTCTTTGTGAATGCAACTAGATTTCCCATCTTCCTTGTTTAGGAGAGAATCATATGTTAATAACATTTTTTGAAAGGTGTGGCTTGGTGATATTCTTTTCAGATTTGAATAACTAAACTTCCTGGCATCATAAGTTCAAATCATGGAGAAGCCAGCTCATTATAAGTTCGACATTCCGAAATTGATTTTTGTTTGGGCATAGCTTTGTGTAGCCCTGAATGTGCATATGAGTTAGGGGTAAAAGTTACTGCCAAAATCTTAAGATACAGATATTTAAGCCTTTTCATCAGATATGGGATGAATTCCTTTCTGTTGGAATGTTTTTTTTTTTTTACTCTTGGGCAGAGCAAAAAACACCACAATGAATCACTGCATGATTAAAAAAACAAAGGTGGGGCTGGGAGAATTGACCCATAAAATGGTTACAGCATATATGACTCTCAGACCTCAATCAAAATATTGTTGTGCAAAAATATAACTACTTTCCTTCACATCTATACTTCAGACATTGAGCATCAAGGGCTCAATGATGGGGGGCTTTTGGGGAAAAAAAACCCACTAACCTCAGTCCTCCTTAGGGTCTTCTCAAGGTTGTCAACCTCTTATGTAGGTGCCAAGGTGTTGGGGGGTAATCAGGGTGATAGCAGTGATGAGAGGACGGGTATATAGTTATCAATCAGAGGTCGATATAGGTTACTGCTAAGATGTCCACTCTCCTGGCCCATGTGTTTCCTTTGAGTCAGAGGTCTTTGGTTACCTTCCTACTGCCCTTGGGGCTCAGGAAACTTTGCCAGCTTTGCATGTAGACCTGCATGCAGAGAACAGCTCACAGTCATTGCTTTCTAGGGTCTGGATGCTTCCCTGCTAGAAGTGCTATGAAATGAAGTAAAAGGTTCTTGGTTGCCTTCAAGAATCTCTTATGGTTTGACTTCATTCCTCTCCCCCGGGTTGGAAGAATCCATTTCTAGTGTGAAGAAAAGCCTTCTCCCTTTCTCTGTTTTAAAGGACCTCTATCCCTGTGGAATTTCTTCCTCTATGAGCTTAGACTTTTTGAATCTCCGAACTTGCAAGCTACTTCTGTATTTTGCTGAGGTGCCCTCCCTCTTTCCCTTCAGGCAACGAGAATGGAGCCAGCTACCTGCTTGGATGGAGGGAAGAGGAAGGGGAGAAAAAACTGAGAACAAAGTTGAAGCCTCAAAATATTATCCATTCACCTTATTCATTACAACCAATAAATTGCTTTTCTATGAAGTTTTCCCAGTACTTGACACACTTGGCTTTGGAGTACAGAAAGAACTGTGGTATGGTGACTTTCATAAAAGCCAAGTCCTTAAAAGCCTCCCAGTGTTCTCATGTGGGGCCACGGTGCTGAACAAAGGGATGCTCTTGTGAGAGTTTTGACGTCTCTTCAAAAAAAAAAAAAAAAAAGATTTTATTTATTTATTTGAGAGAGAGAGAACACAAAAGGAGAGGGAGGGGCAGAGGGAGAGGGGAAGCAGACTGCCCACTGAGCAGGGAGCCTGACACAGGGCTTGATCCCAGGACTCTGGGATCATGACCCAAGCTAAAGGCAGACGCTTCACTGACTGAATCACCCAGGCACTCCTTGACTTCTCTTTCTCAGCATAGAACAGCCTCCTGGAAGCCGTCTTTGCTTGCCAATCTCAGCAGCTAGGCTGTCCTCCCTCTGGGCTCTCCTCCCTCTGGGCTCTCCTCAAGCTCCCCCTTCCTATTGCTCCCTCCTGGCAATTCCGCAGCTCTAGGGAGCAACCAGCTCTCCCCTCGAGGTCTGCCGTGTACTAAGGACCATGTCAACATGAGCTATGGAATCAATCATTTTCAGATGGATTTGGGGTTTTCTAATTGATACTGATTACAGAACAGTTGATTGGGCCACAACAAAGTACATAATTTTCAGACATAAGACCACCAAAATGGCCAGACATGCTGTACTGGAAGAAATATAGCTCAGAAACTGAGACTCAGGGAAGTTAAAGGGCTGGTCTAGGTTCAAACAGCAAGTTCATGAACGCGATTAAAAGCCACCCCTGGGGCGCCTGGGTGGCTCAGTTGTTAAGCGTCTGCCTTCGGCTCAGGTCATGTTCCCAGGGTCCTGGGATCGAGCCCCGCATCGGGCTCCCTGCTCCGCGGGAAGCCTGCTTCTCCCTCTCCCACTCCCCCTGCTTGTGTTCCCTCTCTTGCTGTGCCTCTCTCTGTCAAATAAATAAATAAAATCTTAAAAAAAAAAAAAAAGCCACCCCTGAGAACCCTGTTAAGGGCAGGGTTGTGATAACATTCAAATACATTGCAAAAGACTCTCCAGCTGTTTGATGAGTCTAATAAAACAGGAGCACTGACTGATAAAACAACATCATATAATAATGGTCAGCATGGGTTCTAAACCCTGGCCGCCGAGTTCCTAAACTAGTGTCACCACTTAGAAACTGTGAAACTGGGCCTTGTCACTTTTCCTCTCTGTGCCTCAGGGTCCTCATCTGTAAGATGGGAATAATAATAGCACCTGCTTCATGGCTTGTTATGAAGTTTGAATGAATTAATATATGTAAAAGCACGGAGGATAGCACTTGCCTCATTGTGGGCATTTATATTGTTTGTTATTATGAAATTACCATTACTTCGGAATAATATCCCAGTGATGCATTCAGAGAAGATAAATGTGCATGTGAAGACTGAAGGACATCAGAACAAAGTCTGTAATCACCGCGGAACTGGGGTAATCACTTACTCACTTGTTAAACATCCAGGGAAATCATGGGTTCATTAGATGCTGTAATAATTTTAATAGCAGTGTGTCTGAAAGCTGTAACGTGACTTGGAGACTTTTTTGTTTGTTTTTTTTTTTTTAAAGATTTTATTTATTTATTCAACAGAGAGAGAGAGACAGCGAGAGAGGGAACACAAGCAGGGGGAGTGGGAGAGGGAGAAGCAGGCTTCCTGCCGAGCAGGGAGCCCGATGCGGGCCTGATCCCAGGACCCTGGGATCATGACCTGAGCCGAAGGCAGACGCTCAACTGACTGAGCCACCCAGGCGCCCCTCTTAGTACTAACATTAAAACACCGTATTTGCTGCTAAAATCCTACAAGAAAATAAAGAGAATAGAGAAACCATGGCATATCATTTTAGTATTTCAATATGAAAGAAGCAAACATTAAGGAGCACATGTTTATTTGGTGCTAATGACATCATGATTTGCAGTCTTTTTTTTTTTAAGATTTTATTTATTTATTTGACAGACAGACAGAAGAGCACAAGCAGAGGGAGTGGCAGAGGGAGAGGGAGAAGCAGGCTCTGCATCGAGCAGGGAGCCTGATGCGGGACTCGATCCCAGGACCCTGGGATCATGACCTGAGCCTAAGGCAGACGCTTAACGACTGAGCCATCCAGGTGCCCCGACTTTGTTTTTAATAATATATGATTATAATATGTTTGAAAATGCTCATCTTTTATAATGTGTTAAGAGAGTAAAATGATGGAGGGGACATAAATGCTGTAACTAGCAATTGAAAACTAAAAATGAAAGCAACAATAAAATACCATGATTCCGCTATTGTCGATAACAAAAACATATTTAAGTGTTGTTGAATATGTTTTGAAATGCTATTCTAGGGGTGCCTGGGTGATGCAGTTGGTTGGGTGACTCAGTTGGGCGACTCGGTTTCAGCTCAGGTCATGATCTCATGGATCATGAGATCGAGCCCTGTGATGGGCTCCATGCTCAGCAGAGTCTGTTGGAGTTACTCTCTCCCTCTCCCTCTGCTCCTCCCCTCCCTCGCGCGTGTGCTCTCTCTATCTCAAAAATAAATAAATAAAATCTTTAAAAAAATAAAATAAATAAATAAATCTTAAAAAAAAAAAAAAGCAATGCTATTCTAATACATTGCTGCAGTTTGGAGAGTTAACTTGAAAAAAATATTCCAGGAAACAATATTTCTTAAAATGATGGAAGTTGTTTGTCTCTTTGACATCATAATCCTTATTCTAGAAATCTATCTTGAGAAAACAAACGTGTAACCGAAATTAATATTTATCTATATAAATTCCATTTTAAGTTTAAATTAGGAATTAGAAGTAACCTAAAAGCTCAACAATTGAATGGTAATAAATAATGATATACCCATATTAAGACATATCATGCAGGATTAGAAGTCATGCTTTTAATAAATGTTTAATGGCATGGAGGGGACAATGTAATGTCAAGTGACTGAAGTAGGATAAAGAGACCTGCATATACAGAATCTCAGAAACTGTGTTTAGTTGTATCTAGTAGAATGCTGACTATAGTAGGTTATTCAAATAGGGTTTTGTTTTTTCTCATATAACAAAAAAATGTGGAGATAGGATGTCCAAAGCTTGTGCCTTGTCTCCACAATGTCATCAATGTCCCAGGCTCCTTCTTGTCTTTACATTTACTATCCTTGGCCTGTGGCTTTTGTCCTCAGGCTTGTCACCTCAAGGTCACAAGGTGGCTGCTCCATATCCAGCCTCACATGCTTGCTCCAGGCCAGAAAAAAAAAAAAAAAAAAAAGAAAGAAAGAAATAGCAGGGGGAACCTGGTGCTGCCTATAGGAAGCAAGTCAAATGTTGCTAGAAACCTTCAGTAAACTTTCCTTTACATCTCATTCATCTAGAACTCTGTCACACTATCACCCCTAACTTCAAAGAACACTGGGAAACATTGGTTTTTAGCTAGGAACATTGCTATACTGGACAGAATTGGATTTCTTCAGTAAGGAAGATGGAGAGAATGCATATTAGACTACTAACAGGATTTCTTATATCTGGTGCTACTATAGTTAAAAAAAAAAAAAGTGTAACACAAACAGCTATCCCTTTATTCTCTTGCCCACATAAACGACTGAAGCACTATATACCAAAATGCTAACAATGTTTATATTTTAGTGGTAGGATTCCAAGCGTTCTTAATCTTATTTATAATTTTCTGTACAGTTTCTGACTTGCAATGGCTTGACTTATGGTTTTTCTACTTTACGATGGAGCAAAAGCATTATGCATTCAGTAGAAACCATATTTGGAGTTTTGAATTTTAATCTTTTCCCAGGCTAGCAATATGTGGTAGAATCCTCTCTTGTGATGTGATCTCAAGAGTATACAACTCATATCCTTACACCCATTCTGTACCCATACAACCATTCTGCTTTTCACTTTTGGTACAGTATTCAATGATTTACATGAAATAGTCAACACTATTATAAAACAGGCTTTATGTTAAATGATTTTGCCCAACTGTAGGCTAATGGAAGTGTTTTGAGCACGTATAAGGTAGGTGTGGCTAAGCTATAATGTTTGGTAGGTTAGGTGCATTAAATGCATTTTCAATTTATGATATTTTCTTTTTTTTTATTTAAAGATTTTTATTTATTTATTTGACAGAGAGAGAGACAGCGAGAGCAGGAACACAAGCAGGGGGAGTGGGAGAGGGAGAAGCAGGCTTCCTGCCGAGCAGGGAGCCCGATGTGGGACTCGATCCCAGGACCCTGGGATCATGACCTGAGCCGAAGGCAGACGCTCAACGACTGAGCCACCCAGGCACCCCAATTTATGATATTTTCAACTTACGATGGATTTGTTGGGACATAACCCCATTGTAAGTTGATAAAGACCTGTGTTCTGCAAGTTTTCTATAGTGAACATATCCTACTCTCGTAATCAGATTTAAAAAAAAAAAGCAATTTTTAAACAAAAATTTACAGATATTTCATTTCTGCTGTGGTTATAATAGCAAACGTTGAACAAACAACCTATATATTAATCAATTGAAGACTAGTTAAAGAATTATGGTATGTTCATACCATGTGACATCATGAAAGCTTAAAAAATTAAATACATCTAAGTATACTGATGTAGAAAGTGCTCATGACGTGAGATTTTAAAAAGTAAATTTCAGAACACTACAATCCCGTTTATTTTTTTTAAATACAGAGAAATCTGGACAAGGCAGAGGTATCCTTATAAACATTAAAGAGGCTCTCCAAGGCTATTTCCCAGCTATTAAGTTTTCTTGGGGAAGCAGTATTGAGGGAAGAAAATATTCTTTATTGTTTTTTAAACGAATACTTCTTGTATTTGAACTCCTTTTTACAACAAGAACGTAATGTTTTATTATTCAGTCTAAATATATGAATAATAAACAAAATATTTAAATTAGTCCACTAAAGGGTTGTGGCCTTTAAGGCTCCAACCTTCTGGTTTGGGGACAGGAACTTTTGTTCCTTTTGGGTAGAGTGAAGTATGAGATGTTGCCTTCCACAACTTCAGAACTGTGTTGTTGAATGATTGAGTTGATAGGACACATGGCTATCAGTGAGGAAAGGGGTCCGAGAGCCCAGCAGAGCTGGAAGGGTGGTAGCAGACCAAAAGATGGATTACAGTCTGGAGGGCAACTCCAAGCTTTAATCACTGTTAAGGCAAGTCTTCAGGGTGGAACAGTCAGATCCTTTTACTTGGTGGTCTTGGATTGCACAGGAATATTTGCTTTAGTTCTCGATTGCCAAAAACGCTCCTATTGTGGTTCTGCAAGCCATTTACAGTCTTCTTTCCTGGGAGATGGTGGCAGATGACATCTTGGAGCACAACACACATGGTCCCTGTTCTCTTTCTGCAATCAGAGAGCCCATGATTACCTCTTTGGAATTACTGCAGCCTTAATGTACATGGCATGGGAAAGGCTTATGGCAAGGGGCAAATAGGACCGTGGTTCCAAAATGAATTTTTTTCCATTTGATTCGTTTAAATATGCCGAAAACACTGAAGAATGCGAGACAACATTTTATGTATAAAAGCTCCTGTTGGGGGTGGTTGTGGAAAAAAATGTTTCAACTCAAAACACTGAACTTTTAGCATTTCTGCCAAACCAGATCCCCCCCCCCCCCGCTGCCACCACCCTTGTAAGGCAACAAAGTAAAAACAAGCAGCTTCTACTCCCAAGATTGCACATTCTCCTTTTGGCAGCTCTGTGTGCACTTTTGATTTATATGGTTTGTTTAATTAAAAGTATGAAGAATTTTCTTTCTCAAATTCTTTCCCACATTCTTTGATTCCCAATGTCTAGGCTTCAAGGATTTTTCCATCTGCTTCTTCTAATCACCCAGAGAAATCTAAAAGAGGCTTGCCTAACTTCTCTCTTTTTCCTGTTGTGGAGCCCACAACATGAGAGTGAGAAAGTCTATTACTTGTTTCAGTTTCTGTTTTCTTCTCTGGCCACCTTAGAATCAGATACAAAAATTAACGAATATATATGTGAAGTGCTTGCGAAGTCATTAAAGATATGGGCAAGAAGTGTAAAGAGTTCTAATGTTACATTTGTACCTATTGTTTTGGATCTCATCTTGAGGGTTCTGGGGCTCTAGTTAATACTGAAATGGCTTGCCTTTAAAGATTGATTGATTGATTTTAGAGAGAGAGAGTGAGCACACAGGGGGAGGGGCAGAGGGAAAGGGAGAGTGAGTCTTAAGCAGACTCTGTGCCAAGCGCAGAGCCCGAAATGGGGCTCAATCTCACAACCCTGAGATCACGACCTGAGCCAAAACCAAGAGCTGGACAGACAACCGACTGCACCACCGAGGCGCCCCCAAATGGCTTGCCTTTAGATTCAATAGTAGGTATGAAAAATTCACAACATGGGATGGGGGGGAAACACCAGCAATGGCTGGTGCTTCTCTTTCTCTCTTGCAGACTGTGTCAAAGGATCTGCCATTCTTTTACCACCACCTCAGAGAGGTCGGTGGGGTCATCCTAGTGCAGGTTCTTTACTGCTATCATCCCACATGGCCACAAACTCTGTCCTTAAGGCCACCGTCTAGACCCACCACATCCACTTTCTGGAAGAAAGGGTCCTCCTACATGGGACAACTTTCACTATCTGGAATGTGGGCAAGCAGGTGTAGAAGGTTGCTGCGTATTGTGATATGGATGAGAATAAGACCGGGAAGGCCTTCTACTGCTAGGGGCCTCCGAGGAAAGGCCCAAACCTGGGGTTCAGATCCTGCACTTCCCAGCAGCCGGGGTGCCCTTCATCATCTGTTAGACCTCCAGGAGTGGGGGGAGTGATTGAGGACATCCTTAGGCTCCTGCATCCACAGGGTGCAGGGACTTCCTTCACTCGAGCTGACAGACCCACAGCAGCCGCTCCCAGCCCCGGGTGCGGACACTGCTCTGTGGCGAATCTAATCTACCCACCGTCTGAGCAGGAGCTTTTTGGGACTTCCAGGCAGGATGCGTCCCTCCACAACATTCACCTCTTGACGTACAGTAGCCTCCCCCTTATCTGCGGGGGAATACATTCCAAGACCCCCAGTGGATACCCGAAACCTGGGATATCGCCTAACCCTAGACATCCTTTGTTTTTTCTTATACATACCTATGCTAAAGCTTAATTTATAAATTAGGCACAGTAAGAGATTAACAACCATAATAATAAATAGAACAATTATAACAATATACTGCAGTAAAAGTTAGGTGAATGTAGTCTGTCTCTCAAAATATCTCACTGGACTGTACTCACCCTTCTGGGGACGGTGTGAGATGGTAAAATGCCTACCTGTTGAGATGAAGAGGTGGGAGGGACGTCGGCGAGGTGACGCAGCATTAGGCTACTAGTGACCTTCTGACGCTATGTCACAAGGAGGAGCATCTGCTTCCGGAGCACAGCTGATGGCAGGTGACTGAAGCTATGGAAATCGACTCCAGGGATGAGGGGCGACTGCGGGAAGGGCTCTGGTTCCCTGGACCTGGTGGAGAGGACTGTGGACATCTTGAGCGTGCAGCCCTGCAGGAGAGGATCCTTTCCCACCAGCAGGGCCGTGGATGTCAGGGCCCCACTGTGGGCCGACGCTGACCCTGGACACAGGCCATCTGGTTATCTCGGACCTCAGACCCTGGTTGCGGACCTCAGCCACTCGAGGGGACTCCGTGCTAGTCTCTTTCATCTAAAATGGGAAACTGCTTCTTTCAGGAGGGAGGCACGTTTTAAGGCTTGAATGAAATAAAAGTTAATCTATAAATTAAAAAAATTTTTTAACTTACATATTTTAGTAAAATTAGCTTTGTGACCTTTTAAAAAAATTATTTCATGAAATTTTCACCCATTGAAAACTAGCAATCTGCATTTTATGCTTCCTGAAAGAACAGCTCTATGAATGCTTTCACGGGTTGTCAAACAAATAGGAGATGAAATTATGGCAGCATTCAGGAAACGGGGCAAGCCAAGCTGTGAAATTGCATCCTGTGTCATTTGGGGTGCTGGGATGCCTGACTTGCTTACAACTGTTCTGGTAGGCTCTCTTCGGTACTAGTTGAGTAACCATCGCCCTTCTTGCTCTTTGTTGATTTCTGACATCTTTGAACAATTATCATTTTCAGAGTTTTGGAACAAAGGGGAAAATGCCTTGGCTCCAATATCCGTCCCCTTCAGAGCACTGAACATGTGATTGGAGAGTCTTGGTTTTCCTCGTTCTCCTGAGGACATAGGTATTGAAAAGAGAATTGGCTCAAGCTCACTGGTCTTACCCGTCTGATATACGGTTGCTAATATGATATGATTGGCCAGACAGTTTGGGTATAATGTTGTGGCAGTGTGGCCACAGAATTTTAATTTCTTCCACAGGCTCTTTCACTATTTTATTACTTTCCCCACTCGGGTCCATTTTTTTTTTTAAATTTATAAGGAAAAAAGTTACAGTCAGGTTACAGCTCTATGGCAGTGCCACATCGGCCATTTTGAGTTCAATTTTAATTTTTGACTGTCATGAAGTCTAAGATTTAAAGCACTGATATGAATCATTCCAAGATGTTCTGCTTCTTAAGACAACATAATAGCCAGACCTTCAGGTTCCCAGTCCGGTTATTAACGTAATTCAACCAGCCAACCAGCCAAGCAGCGATCCAGTCCATTGCTCAGCCACTGAACCCCAACAAAAAGCTAATTTCTTCAGTTATAGCAATCTCGTTTAAAGGTTTATAGTTTGCGTAATGCTCTTTTAACAGACTAGTTTTCCAGAGTGCATCTGGAAAGTGTGTCTGGAAAATGGAGATGCTATGGAAAACAGAGAAATAAACGTAGGGAAAAGGGGGATCATCTTCAGATGTGTTCACCATGTTTCCCTCCAGTTCTGTTTTTAGCATTTGACTACAGTCTGTTCAAGTCCACAGTCCATCATCATTCCTTCCATTCATCTCAAAGCAATTCATCATCATCTCCAAAGTGTGTTTTGATTTATCCCACTCATGGAAAGGATACACCCAAGGTTGGAGGTGAAATATTATCAGAGACTAGGGCTACAAATATGAAACGCTTGGCTTTGTTCATGGATGCTCCCCAAGTTTGATTGTGTACCTCCAGGTTTCTGCCACATGCCATTCTGTCCCTTTTGTACAAAAACACGCCTTGATTTTGCACAACTGATTAATTCTTCAAAGGCCTCTGAGATTCAAATCAAGTGTCACTTCTAGAATGTCTTTCTTGACCTCTCCCCCTAGATAATAAATGATACAACAACTCCCATTTTTTAGTACTTCCTGTTAGCTAGAAAGTGTCCCCTTTTTTGGAGAGAGAGAGAGCGAGAGAGGTGAGGAGAGGGGCAGAGGGAAAGGGAGAGAGAGAATCTTTTATTTATTTATTTATTTATTTTTTAACCATTTTTTTTATTCTTATGTTAATCCCCATACATTACATCATTAGTTCTAGATGAAGTGTTCCATGATTCATTGCTCGTGCATGAGAGAGAGAATCTTAAGCAGGCTCCATCTCACAAACCTGAGATCATGACCTGAGCTGAAATCAAGAGTCCAACGCTTAACCGACTGCGCCACCCAGGCGCCCCCAGAAAATGTACTGTTTTGAAGTCATTATCCTTCAGGACTCTCCTTACATCATTGTTTTATTCTCACAACTACATTATGAGACACATATTAATGCAATCAACCCAAGAGAGAACGGCAGCTTAAAAATATTAAGCAACTTTCCTAAGACTGCACAGTTAGTACATGGTAGAGGCAATATTTGAACCCAAGTTCTGTGGTCTGTACTTTAAGCTTTTATAGCATTGTTTTCCAAAGTATGGCCCATAAAGCACTGCTGCTATGGGAGATGATTTGAGATGGTGCAGGACATCTTTATATGAATACTTTTCTATTTATTCATTTTTGTGAAACAGGGAATAAGAAAACAATTCAATTCTCAGCATTTTGCCTAAGTTGCCTCATATTTTTGTTTATTTATTTTTAAAGATTTAAAAAAATTTTGGGGGGGCGCCTGCGTGGCTCAGTCGTTAAGCGTCTGCCTTCGGCTCAGGTCATGATCCCAGGGTCCTGGGATCGAGCCCCGCATCGGGCTCCCTGCTCAGCGGGAGTCCTGCTTCTCCCTTTCCCCCTCCCCCTGCTTGTGTTCCCTCTCTCGCTGTGTCTATCAAATGAATAAATAAAAATCTTTAAAAAAAAATTTTAAGTAATCTCTATACCCAACATGGGGCTCAAACCTACAACCTCAAGATCAAGACTTGCATGCTCTACCGACTGAGCCAACCACTTCATATTTGTATTTAAAGGAATAAAACATTATATATACAGTTGAAGATCTCTTTGTTGATCTCCCCCAGATCTCATTTCTTTTCAACCCTCCTTAGAGGTAGCCACTGTCCTAAATTGAGTGGGTATCATTCCTTTACAAGTTTTTAAACTACTGCCAGGTACCTATTTATCAATATACAAGATGTAGCATTGTTTTGCTTGTCTTCCCACTTTATATAAATAGCATACCATATGTGTTATTTTGCAACTTGTTTTGTTCACTCCACATTTTGTTATTGATACCTATTTGATACACACAGGTTTTGTTCCTGCATTTCAAATGCTGTGGACCATTCCATTATATCGATATGTCAGATTTATTTAGGCATTCTCCTCTTGATTCACATATAAATTTTTCCCACTGTTTGATATTACAAATAATACTGCACTTAGCATTCTTGTGCATGGATGTCTCCTTGTGTATTGTGCTAGATTATCTTTAGGATATGAACTAAGAAGCAGAATTGCCTGGGCATCTTCAAATTTACAAAATATTACCAAGTGGCTCTCCAAAATTTATCAATTTACACACCCACCAGCAGTTTATAAGAATTTCCTTTTCTCAAAATCATTTCTTAGTTTTTGCTAACCTTGCGAGTATGAAATGTTATTTCATAGGGGCTTTTTACTTGCATTTCCTGATATTAGGTTGAAGGTTGAAATAAGGTTGAAGGTTTGAAGATCTTCTCATAGGTTTATTGTCCATTTGGATTTCTTTGGTTTTGAGTTGCCCATTTTTCCTTTTAGAAATTATTTAAAAAGTTATATCCAGTAAAATCCATTCTTTTTGATGTACAGTTTTATGAGCTTTGACAAGTGCATGGAATTGCATAATCACCACCAAAAACAAGATATAGGACAGGATGCCCTTTTATAGTCAATCCCTCTCTATCCAGGATCCCTGGAAACTTATTTTCCATACCAATAGTTTCATCTTATCCCAAATGTCATATAGATGGAACTATACAGTATGTATATTTTTAATGTTTGGCTTCTTTGACTGAGCATAATGTGTTTAAGATTTGTCCATGGGATGCATTTCAGTAGTTCTTTTTTGATGCCGAGTGGCATTCTATTGTATGGATCTACTGCACTGTCTATTTTGTTGAAGGATTGTTTCTAAATTTTGGCAATTATGAATGAAGCTGCTATGAAAGTTTGCATATAGGTTTTTGTGAAGCATAGGTCTTTATTTCTTGTGGGGAAATACCCAAGAGAAGGATTGCTGGTCATATGGTGAGTATATGTTTAACTTTATAGGAAACTGTCAAACTGTTTTCCAGCGTGGTGGTGCCATTTTGCATTCCCACCAGCAATGTATGAGAGTTCTAGTGGCTCAACATTCTCACCGGCACTTGGTATTATCAGAGATTTTTTGGGGGGGCTTGGCCATGAGTATATAGAAACATCTCAGTGTGGTTTTAATTTGCATTTGACTAATTACTAATGATGTTCAGCATTTTTTTTCATGTGCATATTTGCTATCCATACATTTTCTTGGGTAAAGTGTCTGTTCAGTCTTGTCCAATTTTTAAATTGGGTCATGTGTTTTCCTATTACTGATAAAATAATATCGTTAATACAAGTCCTTTATCAGAAATGCGATTTGCAAATATTTTCTCCAAGTCTGTGGTTTTTTTCTCATTATCTTAACAGTCATTCAAAAAGCAGAAGTTTTAAATTTTGATGGCGTTCAATTTGCCAATATTTTCTTTTATGGATGGTACTTTTGGTGTCACATCTAAGCAAACTTTGCCTAACCCGAGGTTAAAAATATTTTCTCCAATCCTTTCTTCTAGAATTTTACTCTCTTAGGATTTATGTTTAAGTCTGTGTTTCATTTGAGCTCATTTTTATATAGGATGAAAGATTTTTTTAAAGATTTATTTATTTGACAGAGAGAGCAAAGTGAGAGAGAGCATGAGCAGGGGGTTGGGAGGAAGGGCAGAGAGCGAGGGAGAAGCAGGCTCCCCACTGAGCAGGGAGCCCAGTTCAGGGCTGGATCCCAGGACCCTAGGATCATGACCTGAGCCAAAATCCAAAGTCAGCAGCTGAACTGACTGAGCCACCCAGGTGCCCCACTCCCATAGTCAATTTTTTAATGATTATCAGTGTACTTAGGTTTTCTATTTTCTTTTTGATCAATTTTGGTTGGTAATTAATTAATTTCTTTTTATCCTCACAACCTACTCTTTTACTCTTCACCCGATAAGTAGCAAATGAATATGTTTGTGTTTATTTTTATTTTTTTTTAAAGATTTTATTTATTTATTTAATTGAGAGAAAGAGAGAGAGACAGTGAGAGAGGGAACACAAGCAGGGAGAGTGGGAGAGGGAGAAGTAGGCTTCCCGCAGAGCAGGTAGCTCGATGCGGGGCTTGATCCCAGGACCCTGGGATCATGACCTGAGCTGAAGGCAGTCGCTTAACCGACTGAGCCACCCAGGCGCCCCTATGTTTGTGTTCAATGTGTGTTTTTTCATTTGTATTATTAAGAGATATGCAGCATTTTTATATGCATGTATTTTAATCTAGGGAAATGGTATCCTATTATACATTGTATTTCATTCTGGTCCCTACTTTTCTACTCAGCAATATATTTCTGAGATCTATTCAAGTTGCCATGAGTGAATCTAATTCATTGCTTCTAATTGCTGTATCAGAACCCCACGTTTTATATCTACCACATTTTACCTATCCACTTTTGTAATGAAGAGCCCTCTGGTTCCAATCATCTTCCTGTTTCCATAAACAGTTCTGAAGTGAATGTTTTCTCTCCTCTTCCACCAACAGATCTTTTGTTCTCCTATCACCATATGCCTACATTTGGTATTTTATATCTTTTTAAAATTTTGCCAGTCTAATAAGTGTAAAATGAGATCTCCATTTTAATTTGCACATCTCTGATCATCAGTGATTTTTAACATCTTGTCCTATACTTGCTAGTTTTTTGAGTTTTTTAATAAATTGCCTGTTCATATTCTTTATTCATTTTCTTTTGGGTTTGCTATTGTTGTCTTTGTGACTTGCAGAATGCCCTTGTGTATTCTAGATGTTAATTCCTTGTTTGTTTTCAAAAGTTTCACCTTCCATAATTCCATTATCTAATAATTTTGCCAGTGATGTCCTTGGTTGAACAGAACTCCTTAATTCTGATGTCTCAAACTAATCAATGTTTTTCTTTATGGTTTGTGCTTTTCAAGTTTTTAAAAGAAGTTCTTCCCTATCATGAGGTCATAAACATATTCTCTTATATTTTCTTTTATTAACATCATTGTTTTACTCTTCCTATTTAGATCTTTAATACAATGTGTCTTTGTATGTAGAGTTAGATAGGGTCTCAATTCTATTTTTCTTCAAATAATGAGCTGGTTTCCCCAATATGGGGTGTTAAATAATCTTTTTCCTTCATTGATTTGTTTTGCTACTCTATTCCATAGTTCTATTATTATTAAGGCAACCCTTCTCACTTCTTTTATAAGGCTGACTTAGCCATTCATAGACATTTATTTGTCAATATAAATTTTAGTTAAATTTATTGTTTTCAAACAACCCAGCTGGAATTTTGATTGGTATTGTGTTAAATAGATTAAATTGGGGAGAACTGGCATATTTATAATAAGTTGTCCCATCCAAGAGCATGGACTATTTTTTCATTTATTTAAATAATATTGTGTTCTTTTATGTCTTTTATGAGAGATTTTCTTCATAAAGGCATTAGTTACTCTCATTTTATATTTACATACTTTTTGCCATTATGACTAGTCTCACATTTGATTATCTTTTTTAGTTGGTTATTACTTGTGTAGATAAATAATTTTTGTAGGTTGATATTTTATCTGGCAACCATGCTGATTTCTCTTATTAATTCTAATACTTCAGTTTGTTTATTGAATCTGTTGCCTTTGTTTTTCAGATAATCATATTCTCTCCAAATAATGACAGTTTTCTTTTTTTTTAAAGATTTTATTTATTTATTTGACAGAGAGAGACACAGTGAGAGAGGGAACACAAGCAGGGGGAGTGGGAGTGGGAGAAGCAGGCTTCCTGCTGAGCAGGGAGCCCGATGTGGGGCTCGATCCCAGGACCCTGGGATCATGACCTGAGCCGAAGGCAGACGCTTAATGACTGAGCCACCCAGGCGCCCCCAAATAATGACAGTTTTATCTCCTTCTTTCCAATCCTTACATTTTTAATTAACTTATTTTTTCTTTATACCACTGGTCAGTGCTGACAATAAAATCTTAATGGTAGCAATGATAGATGGGAATTATGATCTTGTGTCTGATCTTAAAGACGATAAATCTAAAGTTTCTCCATCATGGGCACCTGGCTGGCTCAGTCAGTGGAGCATGCGACTCTTGATCTCAGGGTTGTGAGTTTGAGCTCCATGCTGGGTGTGGACATAACTTAATAAAATCTTACCAAAAAATTTAAAAAATAATTCTCCAATAGTTATAATATTGGTTTTAAAAAATATATAACCTTTAACAGGTCAAGAAACTTTCCTTCTATTTCTGGTTTGCTAAAGAGTTTTTTTCTTTTTTCTTTCTTTTCTTCCTTCCTTTCTTTTTAGGGAAAACAGAAAAGGTAATAATATCTATCTTTTTGTGTACTTATGCTCCAGGAACTATGCTATGTACTTAAATGCACTGCTCCTTTTTATTCTCACAGGCACCTTTAAGAAATAAATAATATTAATCTCCATTTTACCCATGAGGAAACAGAGCTTCAGAGAGGCTCAATTTTAATACATTATCCAAAGAATGATGGAAAGATGGTACTCAAACCTTGGTTAGGCTGCCTTCAAAGACAGAATTTTAATGAAATGCCAACATCAATGCATTATTTAGTACCCTCTGTATTAAGCCTTAATAATTCGCACTTACCTCTTTAGTCCCTTATTTACTTCTTTCTATTAACTCTGAGTATCTTCAGACTGAATCAGCATCCTTTCAGGGATGACCATGACTTCTGGTTTACTTGACCAGCTTTATTTCTACTGCCCCCTGAGCTCCCCTTTCAACCTCTGACCTTTCCATCATTGAAGAAGCTCTAACTACGTGCACATTAATTGGAGAAGTAGTATTAAATCACCTTCTCAGTTAAATTTTTCTCACACTGGGCAGCTTTTATGATAAAAACCAAAGAATGTCAACAAGTCAGGATTTTTTTTTTTGCTTAAAATCTATTTTAATATTTTAAAAGCTTTTTAGAATAATTATACATTAACAAAAAGTTAAAAAAAAAACACGTACAGAGAGATCTTCTGTACACTTTACCCAGTCTCCCCCAATGGTATCATTGTGTATAATTATAGTACAGTATTGGGGGGGTGCTTGGGTGGCTCAGTCAGTTAAGCGTCTGCCTTTGGCTCAGGTCATGATCCCAGGGTCCTGGGATCGAGACCCACGTCAGGTTCCCTGCTCTGTGGGGAGCCTACTTCTCCCTCTGCCTCTGCCTCTGCCTCCCCACCCCCGTCTCTCATGAATAAATAAAATCTTTAAAAAAAAAAACTATAGTACAATGTCAAACCAGGAAATTGTGTAAAGGTCACAGAGATTATTCAGGTTTCACTAGTTTTCCATGCAGTCGCGTGCACGTGTGTGTGTAGCTCTATGCAACTACATCACATGTGTAGATTTGCATGACCACCACAACAGTCAAGATACAGAACCATTCCCAGAGCCCCTCATGGCACCCCTTATAGCCACATCCACCCCCTGCACCCCAATTCCTTATCCCTACCAATCACTAATCTGATCCTTATTTCTAATTTTGTTATCTCAATAATATTATTTAAATGGGATCCTACAGTATGTGACCTTTTAGACTGACATTTTTCACTCAGCATAATTCCCTGGAGACTCATCCAGGCATGAACAATGTTTTCAATGAACAATAATTCACTTCTCTTTTTTTTTTTTTTAGAGGGAAAGAGTGGGGAGAGGCAGAGGGAGAGGGAGAGAGAGAATCTTAAGCAGGCTCCATGCTGAGCATGGAGCCCCATGTGGGGCTCGATCTCATGGCCCTGAGATCATGACCTGAGCCAAATTAAGAATCAGAAGCTTAACCAACTGTGTCACCCAGGAGCCCCAATAGTTCATTTCTTTTTACTGTTGAGTGTCATTTCATGGTATGGATGTGCCACAGTTGGTTTAACCATTCACCTACAGAAGGGTATCTGGACTGTTGGCCAGTTTTTAGCTATCACAAAGAAAACTGCTATAACTATTAGCACATGTTTTTGTGTGAATGTAAATTTTTATTTCTCTGGGAAAAATGACTGAGTTCAATTTGGGATGTTTTTTGTCTGTGGACAAGGTAGCTGTGTTGCACAACTCCAAGAGGGAATATTTATACGGATGTCTATATAAATGGCTCCCCTCACTTTGGAGTACTCGGTCTGCACAACCGTATAAAATAGTCTTGTCTCTGGACACCCAGGCAGAAATGTCCAAAAGACAACTGGATATAAGTTTGGTATTTGGGAAGAAGGATGCCTGGGTAATGTTGGCACAGGGTTGCATGGTTAGAGGGTGGAGAATACACAGAAATGTACATTGAGAAAGAAACACATGGTGTGAATAGAAAGAACACTCAGTTGTAATCAAATGCATGATTCAGTTGGATTCCTTCCATACACCTATACTGAAATATTACAAATATTTTTTATAGTAGTGAGGCTATTCTCTATCTCATTCTGTACATAATATTGCATACAATATCACCTGTACTGAATCTTTTATAGCTTAATTATGGATTCCTCACTTCCCTAAAAACCAGATGATTCTAAAATTAGTGAAAACTAATATGTCTCTAGGTCCAATTGGTTGAAAAATGACAAAAAGAAATGTATTGCCCAACAAATGCACCCAAAAGTTTTACAAGAAGAGATTAGATTATAAAAATGGGCAAAGATTCAGAGGTCTTTATTTTCTTTAGTTAAAATGAGGAACTCCTCCTAAATTATGTTTATTCTTATGTATTCATTCTGTACATTGCTGTCATGAATCTTTCTGGTTGATGGCTAGTCTCTTTTAAACACATTTTATCTTTTTTTTTTTTTTAAAGATTTTATTTATTTATTTGAGACAGAGAGAATGAGAGAGAGAGAGCACATGAGAGGGGGGAGGGTCAGAGGCAGAAGCAGGCTCCCTGCCGAGCAGGGAGCCCGATGCGGGACTCGATCCCGGGACTCCAGGATCATGACCTGAGCCGAAGGCAGTCGCTTAACCAACTGAGCCACCCAGGC
>NC_138385.1:28571649-28652639 GCF_054177405.1 Leptonychotes weddellii
ACATTTTATCTCTTAAGAGGATGTCAGATTGAGACTGAATTATGACACAAAAATTGAACCCTACTCTTAAGAGGACCACTTTTGCTACTTTTGAATTAATCCAACTGATTTTTGTGAACTCTTCCTAGAGGCTACATAGTGTGACTAAATAACTTGACAATTTGAACAAAACAGATATTTCTGAATCCATATTTTTTAATGAGTGTTGACCTTCAATGTCAAAGTGTGATTCTCTTGGAAGATTTGTTTACCCATCTACTCCTTAATTCATGAAATCTTTAGGTACTGAGCCAGTGTATAAATCAGGTATGGAAATAAACTTGTTATGTTATAAACATAACTTACTTCTGCTCAAATTGTATTACCCAGTTTAATCACATTCACTTTTTTTTTTTTTTTTGAGAGAGAGAGTATATGTGAGCAGGGGGGAGGCGGTAGAGGGAGAGAATCTTAAGCAGGCTCCATGCTCAGCATGGAGCTGGACGCAGAGCTTCATCCCACAACCCTGAGATAATGACCTGAGCCAAAATCAAGAGTCAGATGCTTCATTGACTGAGCCACCCAGGCACCCCCAGTTTAATCACATTTATTTTTTTTTTAAAGATTTTATTTATTTATTTGAGAGAGAGAGAATGAGAGACAGAGAGCATGAGAGGGAGGAGGGTCAGAGGGAGAAGCAGACTCCCTGCCGAGCAGGGAGCCCGATGCGGGACTCGATCCCGGGACTCCAGGATCATGACCTGAGCCGAAGGCAGTCGCCCAACCAACTGAGCCACCCAGGAGCCCCAGTTTAATCACATTTAAATCAATAAAATGATTTACCAGATTCCAAAAATTAATCCTCCCTCAAAGAACTAAAATTTACCACCATTGAGAAGAATCAAACTAATGATCTATAGACTGTGTGGATATTTTTAAAGACAAGTCCCACAAAATTTTGAAATGAGTATAACAGAGTTGGTCAAGATGGTACCTTTGAAGGACTGTTATGTGTATAAATCAATTCAGTTACATTATTTGATTGTAATAGTTATATGCTTTTGTGGAAAGAACATGGATTATGTATCAGGCATACCTGATTTCAATTACTGATTTTACCTCTTAAATAGATCTATGACAATGGGCCATTTGTTTATTTTGGGTTTTTTATTTACAGATTTTCCCCCAATTTTTTATTCTGGTGAAATACCCATAACATAAAATTTACTATCTTAATCATTTATAACGTACCGTCATCATATTACGTACATTTATATTGTGTGTAACCATACCACCATCCATCTATAGAACTCTTTTCATCTTGCAAAACTGAAATCCATACCCATTAAACAATAGTTCCCCATGATTTCCTCCCCCAAGCCTCTGGTAACCACCATTCTACTCTGTTATGAGTTTGGCTCCCCTCCCCTAGATTCCACATATAAGTGAGATCATGCAATATTTGTCTTTCTGTGTCTGGCTTATTTCTCTTAGCATAATGCCCTCCAGATTCATCCATGTTGTCAAAAATGACAGGATTTTCTCCCTTTTAAAGGCTGAATAATATTCCATTACACACACACACACACACATACACACATTTGCTTTATCCACTTGTCCATTGATGGACACGTAGGTTGTTTCTATACCTTGCCTATTGTGAATAATGCTGCAGTGAACATGTGAGTAAAGATTATTTCTTTGGGATAGTGGTTTTATTTCTTTTGGATAAATACTCAGATGGGGAATTGCTGGATCGTATGGTAGTTCTAGTTTTAATTTTTGAGGAATCTCCATACTGTTTTTCATAATGGCTGCACCAATTTAGTGGCTGCAAGAATTCAGATTCCCACAACCAGTGTATTTCATTGTATGTTCATTGGGTCACTTGTTTATCATCTCTAAGACTGTTTCATCATCTGATAAAATGTATATGATAGTAATACCCACATCATAAATGTTTTGTGAGAATCAAATGAATGAAAAGTATTTACTTATTTATTTATTTATTTATTTTATTTTTAAAGATTTTATTTATTTATTTGAGAGAGCAAGAATGAGAGAGAGAGAGAGAGAAGGTCAGAGGGAGAAGCAGACTCCCTGCTGAGCAGGGAGCCTGACGTGGGACTCGATCCCGGGACTCCAGGATCATGACCTGAGCTGAAGGCAGTCGCTTAACCGACTGAGCCACCCAGGCACCCCTACTTATTTATTTTTAAAAGATCTTATTTATTTATTTGAGAGAGAGAGCAAGTGAGAGAACACAAGCAGGGGCGGGGAGGGGCAGAGGGAGAGGGAGAAGCAGGCTCCCCACTGAGCAGGAAGCCCGACACACAGGGCTTGATCCCAGGACCCCAAGATCATGACCTGAACTGAAGGCAGATGCTTAACTGACTGAACCACCCAGGCGGCCCCAAAAGTATTTAGTATAGTGCTAAATATGCACCATTTTGAATACCAGATTATTGTGAAGCACTCCTATCCAAGGGTCCGTCTGCTCCTGGAGACTTTCCTTTAAGATAGAAGCCCAGGCAAGGTGAGAATTATTACACGGTAACTTAGGCCTTATGAATGGTTCTTGGGAATGATGAAGGCTAAGATTTTTTTTAAAAAACTATATAATCTGGCCTTAGATCTTCCTGCTTTTAACCTCATTATGGAACTCTTGCTCAAATGCCCTATGACAAAGATGTTGGTGGCTCACAAAGAACTCTGCAGAGCCCAGTCTGGTTTCCTAGACTCTGCTACGGCCCTTCGCAGCACGGGGAATGAGCAGCCAGGTACAGGCCTTGGTCTACTGTGCTCAGTTAGGGACTAAGTCAATTTGTTTTATTACTATACTAAATTATGAAGGAAACTTAGTCTCCTTCCACTTACTATAGTATCTTCTGGGTTAATCAGTCCTTTTGGATACTTCTCAGTGTTTCAGAGTTTCAACCCCCCCCCCCATCTCTATGTCCTTCCTCCTCGGGATGTGACAGAGAGGGAGGAGCCATTTGACGTGGGCATCTTTGTGTGGTTCTTCATTGGTCTCTATACTAATATACTCAGTAATGCTCCCACTCCTTCAACACTGGGCACCCGGCTGGCACCTAATCAGAAATCCAGGGCTTGTGAAATATAGGGTCTATGCTCTCAGCCCATTTAAACCCAGGGTTGTTCACCACCTTGCTGTCAAGGCCCCTGTCTGCCTTTCAAATCTTCTGGATGTCAGCCACATTCTCCATCTAGCTCCTGAATGAGGCTGTCCTCCTCCAGTCTCTGCCATGCGGTCACTTTGCTCCTCAGTTGTGGCCCCATGGCAGGTCTGTTGGCTCTCCATTCAGCTATTTTCCATGTCTTCCACTGGCAACATGTGGAAACTTCTAGATCAGCCTATGCCAAGTAGGAGCTGAGGAAGACATGGCTTCCTCTCTCTGCCTAGATACGCCTCGTATCCATCTCTCTTCTGTTATGATCACCCCTTTGTTAGTGAGGGGGAATTCAGGAAGGTGATGTCTCACAGTTCCATAGACCAAATTGGGCACAATTCCACCCTGTTTTCAATCCCCTACCCCAACACTTGGTTGTAAAATGTTTGTCGGAACTTCACTCAACCCCTCAGGTTTCATCCTTACGATGGTGGGGTGGATGGAGGAGGGAGGAACACTGTGATCTAGCCTCTTACTTTTCCTTCTTTCTCTCTCTTATCTCTCAGAATACTTCACTTTTTTTAGAGTTTTTATTTAATTCCAGTTAGTTAACATACAGTCTACTATTAGTTTCAGGTGTACAATATAGTGATTAGAATGTTCCACTTTTTTCCCTGGACAGTGTATACCCTTCACTTGTATCTTGTCCTGAGTTTTCACAATCTAGTAAATTTTGAGAATGCCAGTCAGCCAGGCCTGCCTCTTAAAAAAAGGGTGGGGGCGACTGGGTGGCTCAGTTGGTTGGGTGTTTGACTCTTGATTTCTGCTCAGGTCATGATCTCAGGGTCGTGGGATGGAGCCCTGCGTCGGGCTCTGCACTCAGGTCAGAGTCTGCTTGACCCTCTCCTTCTGCTCCTCCCCCTGCTTGTGCTCTCTCTGTCACTCTAAAATAAATAGGTAAAATTCTTATATATAAAAAAAGAAAAACAACAAAAAACCCCCAGCTTCATTGAGATGTAATTTACATGCCATGAAATTTATCTATTTTAAATGCAGAGTCCAATGACTTTTTAGTAAATTTATAGAGTTGTGTAATTGTCACCATATTTCCAGTTTTAGAACACTTTCATTATCCTAATAAAATTGTTCATGCTCATTTACAGTTAAACTGCCTTCTCACCCCAAGGCCCAGGTAACCAATCTGCTTTCTGTCTCTATGGATTTGCCCATTCTGGACATTTCACATCAACTTAATCATACAACATGTGGTATTTGGTATCTGGCTGCTTTTATTTAGCACGTTGTTTTTGAGGTTAGCCCATGTTTCATGTATCATGACTTTACTTCTTTTTTTTTTAAAGATTTTATTTATTTATTTTAGAGAGAAAGAATGAGACAGAGAGAGAGAGCATGAGAGGGGGAGGGTCAGAGGGAGAAGCAGACTCCCCGTGAGCAGGGCGCCTGATGCGGGACTCGATCCCGGGACTCCAGGATCATGACCTGAGCTGAAGGCAGACGCTTAACCAACTGAGCCACCCAGGTGTCCCATGACTTTACTTCTTTTTAAGGCTGAGTAATATTCCATTGTATGGATATACCACATTTAATTTATTTGTTGGTGGAAATTGGGCATGTTTCCACTTTTGGGTTATTGTGAATAGTGCTGCTTTGAACATTCATGTACAGGTTTTTGTCTGAATATCCGTTTTCCAGTCTTTGGGGTCTAAACCTAGAAATGGAATTGCTGAGTCATATGGTAATTATATTTATCTTTTTGAGGAACCACCAAACTTTTTCCACAGCAGTCACATCATTTTACATTCCCACCAGCAATGTATGAAGGTTCCAATTTTTCCACATCTTTATTGACACTTGTTATAGCCATTCCAGTGGGAGTGACAGGCTTGCTTCTTGCTACATAAAAGAAATTTGGGGGAGGGGTGCCTGGGGGGCTCAGTCAGTTAAGCATCCGACTCTTGATTTCTGCTCAGGTCATGATCTCAGGGTCGTGGGATCGAACCCTGCATTGGGCTCCATGCTCAGTGTGGAGTCTGCTTCAGATTCTATTTCCCTCTCCCTCAGGCGCCCTTCAAAAAATATTTCTTGAAATAATAACTGATTTTATTCAATATGAGTGTAGTCACATGCCCAGGGAAATCAGATCACTGGCCAGAGAAATTAGAATCAAGAGGGTAAGGAAGGGAACTAAATGTGAAGGGAGGAGTGAGGCAAAGTCTCCCACAGAGCTCTTTCCTCTTAGGTGTCATCCTATAGACTGGCTGCTAAAGTCTACAGAGCAGTGGAAATAGGAAAAGGAACAATAGATTTCCAGTTACATGAGGCCAACTCAGGGAATCTGGCCCACACTAGAGGTCGCTTTTCCTTTGGCTTACCCTCAAAGTAGATCAGCTGTCCGAAGGATCCAAATGAGATAAAAGACACCAGGGTCGACTTGGCTGCCCACGTCCTCCCACGCACCTCTCAGAGACTTGCCGTAAGTTCTACAGATTAGCCATCCCGCACAGAGGGAAATACCCATCCGGTTTGGGGAGTTGTGAACTTTGGGCTTGCTACATTTTATATCCTTTCTGCCCCCCTATTCAGCACCCAGCTCACCAGCTCATACTATGAGAGCAGCCCATAATTCCCCTATTCAAGTAGGCCTGTAACCCAGGCTCAGTTTCTGTGCTGAGGCCTTGGACTTCTTGCTGGGCCAGCACTGGGGGAGTCTCTGCCATGCCTGTACTCCAGGACCTAGGAGTTTTCATTCTGAGCCTCACTGGGGCCTCCTTGGGTCATGTCCAGCCACGGCCAATCACAGCAGGCACAGCTGATACGTGATATCATATTGGCAAGAGCAACAAAAGAAAGACAACGTGGGCTCAAAGCATATAAAGAATAGGGTTAACAGGCAGGAGCCAACATTGGTGAAACACAGCATAAAGCTGTAAACATGGTGGCTCGAGGGAGAAGTGTCCCTGTGCAAGATGAAAAGGTGGAAAAAGAGCTAGTCAGAGTTCTTGACTATTGTCTGTGGGGGAAGATGATGCTAAAAGTCTTTGGTTCATGGGAATAAAGGCATCAGAAAATGAGAGGACCATCTGGAGTTTGGGGAGTTTTTCTTTAAAAAAAAAAAAGATTTAATTTATTTATTAGAGAGAGAGAGAAAGCACAAGCGAGGGGGGCAGAGGGAGAGGGACAAGCAGACTCCCTACTGAGCAAGGAGTCTGACATGGGGCTCGATCCCAGGACCCTGAGATCATGACCTGAGCTGAAGGCAGACGCTTAACGACTGAGCCACCCAGGCGCCCCTGTGTGATGATCTTTCTAAGGAGCTCTCCTCAGCTGTTTATCTCACAATCACTTTTTAAGAATTCAGAATAAATATTTATCTTTCATCAAAATATTCCCTTAAACACATATGGTCAGCTCTTTCTTCCTATTTATCTACATCATTTTGCAGCATGTAAAATTCAAGAACATTCCAGTATCTGGTATGAGCATGAATGGTAGACCTTCAAATAACCTTTCTGTACCTCAGAGATTGGGTCAAAGAGAACAGGCTTGTTTTTCCTTTCTATTCTCCCTGCCCCCAACTTAGTTGGGGGTCTCACCACATTCACCTGGGCTTTTTATAATCTCCAGATTTCAGCTCTGATCATGAAACTGCCTGCTCAAACCCTCACTCACTGTGGCTTTATAGTGGAGACATTCAATAAATAAGAGTTGAAACGAAAGAATATTCAATATAAAATTAAACAGAAGTATATCCTCCATTGTCATGTGAATAATTCCATTTTCCAAATCAATGAAAGAATGTATCATTTGAAGGCATATTTTATTTAGTTAGTTGCTTTCAAAAAATACTGAGCCACCCAGGCACCCCCTGGAGAGTTTTTCATTAAGAAATTATAAGACTGATCAAGAAAGTTCTGGTATCAGTTCTCTGTTCATGGCATGGCTCCCTTTTACAGCGTCAGGTCTGCCAGTGACGACCCTTGGCATGACCCTCAGAAATTACAGTCAGAAGGCAGACTGCCACCAGAGAAAGAAAGGTCGGGCATCATCAATACAGAATTATTTGAGACTTTTGAGTTTTAGTGCTTTAATTTTAAGTAGAGGATAGTAACTGGAGGCTAGCTTCCAACCCACCAGTCCATGTAGCAACACAGGCTCAGAAACGTCACATAAGAACCTTTCAGCCAATATTATGAGAGAAAAAAAATACAGAGCAAGTTAATGGCCATAAATAATTTACTGGATCCTATTAAAACAGTGAAGTTATGAGGGTCAAGAACAAAAAATAATCACAATTTGAGGGATGAAAGAGTTGAGCACCTGAATGGGTGACTCACATTCTAGGAAAGTGGTAAATGAAATAGAGGATGAAAGTGAGTACTGCAGAGCTGCAGAGTATTGACTTCATAAGGGATTTATAAATATTCCCTGTGGGCTTATAACTGACTTTGCTGATGGGAAATTTATAAATAGAAATGTGTATAATAAAGGAAAAGCTGCCTGTTCTTTAGTCATAGTTCTAAGCAGTGAACGAAAAACTGCAGAAATGATTTTAAGCCAATGGTCCCATGAAAACACTATCAAAGTTGGGAGGTGAAGGGGCACCTGGGTGGCTCAGTTGGTTAAGCATCCAACTCTTTGATTTCGGCTCAGGTCATGATCTCAGGGTCTCCCTGCTCTGTGGGGAGTTTGCTTCTCCCTCTCCTTCTACCCCTCCCCCTGCTTGTGCGAGCTCTCTCTCTCTCAAATAAATAAACAAGATCTTTTAAAATAAGTTGTGGGTTGAAGCTGGTTATATTAACGTTATCAGTTTCCTCCCTATTTTCCTATGAGTTAGTGGTGCCCAAAGAGACATAGAGGGGCAGTGGGAGCAAGGGGGCTCCTCTAGACACCTAAGCGGGGAAGATCCTGTCCCTCAGATTAATTTCATATGCAGAACCAGCTCCAAATCAAACAGACAGAATGTACTGAAATGCAGAGAAAATTCTTAAGCAGAAATCAAAAAATAATGAGAGTAATTTTTTGAAACGACACTGGATTCAACAACAACAATATGGTGTGTGGGAAGAACATTGGCCTAGGACTCTGTGCCAGTTCTATTCCTCAATCTGCCTCTGCCATGCACAGCAGACAATCAACCTATGACACCCCCTCCTGAGCCTAAATGGCCATGACAAGATCAAAATAAGGAAAAACCTATGTTCCTACAGAATCCAGGGAAGGGAGCTATCCACATAATAAAGACTTTGCATGATTCCTGTCCCCATATCCTATTTGTTGCCTCGTGAGATTACAGGTGAAGTGACCCTATTCCCACTTTATGAGAAACCTTCTACTATTATCCCCTTTTCTCTTTTCTCTCCAGTTTCCTGTGATCTTCTGACTCATTCCCATCCCCATTTCGACTCCAGTTTCTCACATCTTAATAAACACTGTTGGGACCCCACAGGTCCGTCCTCATCGCTGTAATGTTCATTAGGGGAGAAAGAAGATAAATGAGGTTAAGCAAAAACCTTGTGGTCCTGAGTTTGAATATTATACTGAAAAGTTCTTATTATCCAAACTGAAGAACCAAATAAAGCAAAGACTTCCTATTTCTTTGTTATACTTCCAAGCTCCCAACAGTAAACAGAGAATCATGGATACGTTTGAAACCAATGAAAGCAGTGTCAAAGTTGGAAGGTGAAACTGGTTAGATAAGCATCATCCTTCATTTCTTCTGTATTTTCCCACATTTCTTTTGCTGCTCACTGTATCTTTCTTTTGCCCTGTGATTAAGAATTGTGTGGTTCACAGCAAGCATCATCCTCAATGGGGAAAAGCTGAGAGCTTTCCCCTGAAGGTCAGGAACAAGACAAGGATGTCCACTGTCACCACTTTTATTCAACATAGTACTGGAAGTCCTAGCCACAGCAACCACACAAGAGGAAATAAAAGGCATCCAAGTTGGTAAGGAAAAAGTAAAACTTTCACTATTTGCAGATGACATGATTACTCAATGTAGAAAACCCCAAAGACTCCACCAACAAATTACTAGATCTGATAAATGAATTCAGTAAAGTCGTGGGATAAAAAAATCAATATACATAAGAGTTGCATTTCTATACACTAATAATGAAGCAGCAGAAAGAGAAACTAAGAAAACAATTCCATTTACAGTTGCATCAAAAATAATAACATACCTAGGAATAAACCTAACCAAAGAGGTGAGAGACCTATACTCTGAAAACTATAAAACACTGGTGAAAGAAATTGAAGATGACACAAAGAAATGGAAAGACATTCCATGCTCATGAATTGGAAGAACAAATATTGTTACAATGTCTATACTACCCAAAGCAATCTACACATTTAATGCAATCCCTACTAAAATACCAACAACATTTTTCACAGAACTGGAACAAACAATCCTAAAATTTGTATGGAACCACAAAAGACCCCGAATAGCCAAAGCAATTCTGAAAAAGAAGAACAAAACTGGAGGTATCACAATTCCGGATTTCAAGTTCTATCATAAAGCTGTAGTCATCAACACAGTATGGTCTGGCATAAAATGGACACGTAGATCAATAGAACAGAATAGAAAACCCAGAAATGAACCCATAATTATATGGTCAATTAATCTTTGATGAAGTAGGAAAGAATATCCAATGGGAAAAAGATAGTCTCTTCAACAAATGGTGCCGGGAAAACTGGACAGCAACATGCAAAAGGATGAAACTGGACCACTTTCTTTCACCATACACAAAAGTAAGTTCAAAATGGATTAAAGACCTAAATGTGAGATCTGAAACCATTAAAATCCTGGAAGAGAGCACAGGCAGTAATTTCTCTGACATCGGCCATAGCAACGTTTTTCTAGATAGGTCTCCTGAAGCACAGGGGAAAAAAAGCAAAAATGAACTATTGGGACCTCATCAAAATAAAAAAGCGTCTGCACAGTGAAGGAAACAATCAGCAAAACGAAAGGCAACTCACTGAATGGGAGACGATATTGGCAAAGGACATATCCGATAAAAGGTTAGTAGCCAAAATATATAAAGAACTGATACAACTCAATACCTAAAATATAAATAATCCAATTAAAAAATGGGCAGAAGACATGAACAGACATTTTTCCAAAGAAGACATACAGATGGGGCACCTGGGTGGCTCAGTCGGTTAAGCGTCTGCCTTCGGCTCAAGTCATGACCCCAGGGTCCTGGGATCGAGCCCCATGTCAGGCTCCCTGCTTAGCCAGGAGTCAGCTCCCTCCTGTTCATGCTCTCTCTCTCTCTCTGTTGCTGTCTCTCTCAAATAAATAAGTAAAATCTTTAAAAAAAGAGAAGATATACAGATGGCCAACAGACACATGAAAAGATGCTCAACATCACTCATCATCAGGGAAATGCAAATCAAAACTATAATGAGATATCACCTCACACCTGTCAGAATGACTAAAATCAAAGCTCAATTAAAAACAAGTGTTGGCGAGGATGTGGAGAAAAAGGAACCCTCTTGCACTGTTGGTGGGAATGCAAACTGGTGCAGCCACTGTGGGAAACAGTATGGATGCTCCTCAAAAAGTTAAAAATAGATCTACCCTCTGATCTAGCAATCACACTACTAGCACACACACACTACTATTTACCCAAAGAATACAAAAATACTAATTCAAAGGGATACATGCACCCCCATGTTTAAGGCAGCATTATCTACAAGAGTTAAGATATAGAAACAGCCCAAGTGACCATCGACTAATGAATGGATAAAGAAGATGTGGTGTATATACACAATAGAATATTATTCAGCCATAAGAAATAATGAAATCCTGCCATTTGTAATGACACAGATGGAGCTAGAGAGTATAATACTAAGCAATATAAGTCAGAGAAAGACAAATACCATATGATTTCATTCATATATGCAATTTAAGAAACAAACAAAAATATGAGCCAAGGAAAGAGAGAGATCGAGAAACAGAATCTTAACTACAGAGAACAAACTGATGGTTACCAGAGGGGAGGGAGGTAGGGGTTGGGTGAAACAGGTGTTGGGGATTAAGGAGGAGGGCACTTGTGATGAGCACAGGGTGATGTATGGAACTGTTGAATCACTCTATTGTACACTGAAAACTAATTTTAATATAACACTGTATGTTAACTATACTGGATTTTATAATTAAACTGAATTAAAAATATAATTGTATGGTTCATAGTACTGTAAAATAATTAGACCCATTTTCCCATGTGACAAATATATTCACTAAGGCATTTTTACATTTTGCTCGGAGGTCATATTTGTACAACAAAAAAACCTGGAATGGTTCCCAAAGTATCAATCTGTTCGTCTGTGCCAAGTAAGATAGCGGAATAAACATAACCAAAGTAGTCAAAAGGAGCCAATTTGATGGTAGCATAGAGGCCTGTCCTGGTTGTGGAGACGAACAGATAACTGTAAATCCATACTTCTACTTGGAAATCAAAAGTACGGGTTATGTCTAGATGTTTGGTTTCTGGAATATCCAAACTAGGTCTTTAATAACAGACACTCTAAATCTTTAGGTCATGTTATCTCCATCCTCAAGTGTCACTGAATTACAGGCAATGCATATTTTTCATAATTGACCACATTTGAAAATCCTGGCACAGAGCAGATAACCTATTTTCCTGTTGATGAAAGACCAGGTATAACACTTAGGTTGGAAATACACATTCCCAGACTTCATCCCAGAAAATACGAGACCTCAAAATGGGGAGCTGTCAATACGGTTTCTTCCTATTGCCTTTGCCAAGGATGAATGATACGCTAACGAAAAGTTGAAATGCATCCCCTATGTTATAATGTATAGCTTCATCTTGAAGAAGTAGTTTATACATTGGCAGTTGGGGAAATCGACCTATGATAGTGTAGAATTCAGGACATGTGAGAGAGAATTATTAAAAATACTAAACTGTGTGACTGAATCACTTTGCATAGTCCATAAAATTTTGGAAAGGTCTTAACCATGAAAAATGAACTCAGAGACTTGACAGGACTGCAAACACTAAAAGTAAATACTTTTTATTGTGCTTTGATGTAGTTACTGAGAGTTTTACTGAGTATATATAATTTTTACCTCAGTGTTGAGCAGCCATTGTGGCAGGAAAAAAATTTGGTTCTCAATATTTTTACTTATTTTTTTAAAGATTTTATTTATTTATTTGAGAGAGAGAGAGAGGGGGGAGGGGCAGGGAGAGGGACAGGCAGACTCTGCGCTGAGCAAAGAGCCCAACACGGGGCTCGATCTCACAACCTCAAGATCATGACCTGAGCTGAAACCAAGAGTCAGACGTTCAACCGACTGAGCCACCCAGGTGCCCCCATACTTGTGCTTCTTAAAGGATAGAGCAAGACAAAGAGATTGTTCCATTTGTTTTTGGGCTATAACAAAAGTTATTGAAAGACAGCCTCTGGATGTGTATTATTATTATTATATATTTTCTTTTCCTACATGTCTCTCTGTTCATATGATGCTAAATGTCTCATTTGAGCTTGATGAGATTGGCCAGGTTAGCTAGACCTAGAACTGGACCAACCACAAGAGGATGATTTAGGCAGGTAGAGAGTTGACATCAGGGAGATCACAGGAACCTGGCCATTGGCCATGGGCACTAAAGTCAATGTACAACACTCCCACCGACTTACGTGTTTATGGATGGATGAGTGGATAAAGAAAATGTGTGACACATCCTGGAATACTATTAGTCATAGAAAGAAGGAAATCTCACCATCTGCAACAAAACGGATGGACCTTGAGGGCATTATGGTAAATGAAAAATTCAAAGACAGATAATGTATGTTCTCACTTATATGTGGAATTAAAAAAAACCTCAGATACAGAGAGCAGATTGGTGGTCACCAGCATCAGAGGTCGGAAGGTGGGCAAAAATGAGTTAAGGGGATCAAAAGGTACAAACTTCCAGTTATAAAATAAATAAGTCACGGGGTTATAATTTACAGTATGGTGACTATGGTTAATAATCTTCTATGACATATTTGAAAGTGGCTAAGAGAGTAGGTCTTAAAAGTTCTCATCACAAGAAAAAAAAATTGTGACTATGTATGATGATGGATGTTAAACTCGACTTACTGTGGCGATCATTTCACAATACATGCAAATATTGAATCATACTGTACACCTGAAACTAATATGTTATATATCAGCTATATATCAATTTAAAAATTTTCAAAAGTTAAAAAAAAATACAACACTCCCATCTCTAGGAGCACTTTGGGTTGGGAGTCAGGGCGAGACTCTAGTGTTGTAGGAACTGGGTGCCAAGCAAAACTCAAGACGTATGAGAAAGTGTATTTATAGACACTGGCGTGCAACTCAAGTGGTTTTATCAATAACAACTATATCAGAGCCCTATTACCAGATCAAAGTGTAGAAAGAGAGCAGAACCATCAAGCAGACTGATTTTATGAGTGGATAATAGGTAGAGTTTATTATAGTGTTCCTGTCTGTGGCCTGATTTTTACCAGAGCCTGGAGCAAGGTGAATCCTATCAGTAGGATATTGTGGCCCTGCTCATGGTATCGGGAGCCCAGAATTAGTAGAATCACTGGCACTAAATCAGGAGTTGCAAACTATGACCTGCTGCCTGTTTTTGCTCGGTTCACAAGCTAAGAACAATTTTGACGTTTTTAAGCGGAAACAAATCAAAAGAAGATTATTTTCATGACGCACATTTATGAAATTCAAATTCCAAGGTCCATAAATAAAGATTTATTGGAACAGAGCCACACCCATCTGTTTATACATTGTCCATGGCTGCTTTCGAGTTACAGTGACAGAGCTGAGTACTTACAATACATTCTACACGGCCTGCAAAGCCTCAAATATTTACTATCTTGACCTTTGCAGAAAAAGTTTGCCAACCCTGGTTTAGTGTCTAAACTCCACTGATACACAGAAATCTTGTAGCCCAATCATTAGGGCCTGATCATGTTTAATTCCCTAAGAGGTTGCAGCCAATTCTGATAGAAGTAGCAGAGAGAAGTTAGCAATCAACAAGTATGATGTTTGTGTGACTATCGAAGCATTGTCAAATAGAGGTGCTGAATGAAACAAAGTATACGAGGTAGACTTCTGTTAATCTCTGCCTTTCCTTGCTGCTCTGACAGAGGCTAGGAGTATTCTACCGCCTACATCTAGTGAGCCAAATACTGCCTACAAGAGCAGGATATTAGGCATTCCATCCTGTCAGTACAAGACACAGAATAGACATGACTGTCCACGTTCCTCTATGTCTGTTCTGTGTTCGCTGAACTGCGTCCTCTTCTCTGACACAACAAGTGTTGGGCTAACCTCTCTGATTGGCTTTTCGCCTAGCTTTTCTGATTAGGGCTATAATTCTCACCTTGAGGTGAGATCTTCCTCTGAGTTCCAGCCTGATGGGCTGGTGCTCTGATTCTCCAAGAAATCCTTTCTTTTCTCATGGTCCCTGGGAGCTGGATTCTGCTCTGCATGGCTTCCTCTTCTAGCTGGCATCTTGCTCTAATCCCAGTAGACCATCTGATACCAGGTCTTGCCCTCAAATGTTTAGTCCTGCTGCTGTCCCTTATCCCAATGCCAGGACCTGATTGTCCTTTGAATACGACTCAAATTTGCCTCATTCTTCAGACTCTGATTTCATGGGCTACCCACAGTCTTGAAGGTATAGTCCTACAACTGAGTTAGCCCATAGAATTTCAGTCATGCCCTTTCCAAGATTCTTTCCTACACCTTCCTTCTTCTTCCTTTTGCTGAGGTCCCAGCATGCATCATGGTCCAGTCTATATTAATTATAATAGCCAACGGATCACAGACAGACCTGGAAGGAATCTTTCAAGTTACTTATAGATGAGAAGACCAATTCTCAGGTCCCCAAAGGGGAATATACCTATCAATTCAGTCTAAGAACTAAGGAATATGTCCCCCCAAAAACTAACTTAAATGTGGTAAATTGTCTTTAGTGAGTCAATTCTGAATTTATTTATTTTTGATCCATTATTTTTTAAAAGATTTATTTATTTGAGAGAGAGAGAGAGAGCCCACGAGTTGGGGGGGGGGCAGGAGGGGCAGAGGGAGAGGGAGAAGCAGACTCCCCACCGAGCAGGGAGCCCAATGCGGGACTCAGTCCCAGGACCCTGAGATCATGACCTGAGCCGAAGGCAGATGCTTAACCCACTGAGCCACCCAGGCGCCGCAATCCATCATTTAAAAAAAAGCCAAATAAACAAAAGTAAGGAGAAATCAAAATGACTGTAATAAGTCTGCCCCCCCAAAAGGAGGAGAAAGCGGAGGAAACCCATAACTTGAAGCCATCTGCAAAGAGGAGAAGTTTTGCTAAGGTGTGCCATGGCCTATCGCTTCGGTTCCCTTTTTCATTTCTTATCAGTCCTCTCGGGAACTGACTCCTTTAATGCCTAAATCTTTACAAGGAGAATCTCCAAGTAAAATCTCCCATTGTACTTGTTCAGTTACATTCCAATTTAGCAACCAGAATGTTACAGGTACTGAGCAAATGAGAAAGGATTCCAACTTATCACCACTTCTGTCTCTACCCGCAGAGGCTAAATGAAAGGAGAACTGTGGTGCTTATTGGCAACTCTCCATGGAAATCAGGCAAGAATCCTGTGCATCACGGGAACGTGGTGGTGGAGTGGGAGTGGAGATTTGTGTAGAACCGACCTCCCCTGGCTAATTATTCAGAACTATTTCCCTGTAGGGGCATCATCCATATCTTGTGTGTGATTGCTGAACCAGACCACAGCGGAGCAGGTCCAATCAGTTAAGCAATCTTAACGATCTAGCAGTGCAAATTTTCCCTCTGGGTTCATGCTGTTGTAAATGGTCAGAAGATTCTGAAGATGGCCGAACTGATTTGATTATCATGCCTCAAGGTTCAATGTAGCTACCATGCATAGCTCTGCCTTGTTTACATTTATTGTAACCACTCGTCCTCTGCCCTAACACTTCTAATATATAAAAAATTTGATAACTCTTGGCTATGGCCAAGCACAGAGTAGGCAGAATAAATATTTGTTGACTGGCATTTAATGACTAACAGTACAAGTCATAAGAGAATAATACAGACATTGTCTTGAAAGTGGAGGATGCCTTAGATTAGGCCAGGGGTTCCTAACAGGGGATGATTTTGCTGCCCATTCTTGGGGGGCATTTGGCAATGTCTGGAGACATTTGGGGCTGTCACAACAGAGAGTGGCCTCTACCCCACAGATGCCACAGGAGTGCCACCAAACATCCTACAATGCGCAAGATATCCCCTTAAAAAAAGAAGTAGCTGGTCCAAAATGTTAAGAGCCCAAGGTTGAGAAACCCCAGACGAGGCAGATGAGAGATATGGAACGATTTGGCTTTTTTAAAAGTAGATGAGCAACAAGTAAGTAAAGCACAGAGGATTTTCAGGGGAGGAAAACGGTTTTGTAGGACACGCTAATGGTGGCTACAAGTTATGATACTTTTGTTGAAGCCCATAGAATAGGCAATATCAACAGTGAATCTTTTTTGTTTTTGAAGATTTATTTATTTTTTGAGAGAGAGAGAGAAAGAGCATGCGTGCAAAGAGGGGGAGGGGCAGGGGGAGAAGGAGAGAGAGAATCCTCAAGCAGGCTCAGTAGAACCCGATGCAGGGCTCAATCTCATGACCCTGAGGTCATGACCTGAGTTGAAATCAAGAGCCGGCCGCTTAACCGATTGAGCCAACCAGGCGCCCTCAACAGTGAATCTTAATGTAAACTACGGACTTTGGGTGATAAAGATATGTCTGTGTAGGTTCATCAACTATAACAAATGGTGCAGGATGTTGGTAGTGGGGGAGGCCATGTGTGCATGTGGGCAAGGGATATATGGGAACTCTCTGTACCTTCTGTTCCATTTTGCTGTGAACCCAAAAATACTCTTTACAATGGTCTGTCTTTTAAAAAGTAGATGAGTTAGCTGGAAATAAAATTTTGGTTTTCAAAAAATAGTCCGGTTGTCTTTATTCTGAAATATTTTGGAGGAAACTGGATTTATACTCTAAGGATTACCTTAGGCTTCAAACTGACAAATGTCGTGTGACATATTTTCCTAAATTAACTTTTTCTTCCCACGTAGTTTCTGTTAAAAAGGAAATTATTTCCATCAGCCTCCCTAATTAAGACAAATTTTGAGCTGCAGTTGTGGTACTTTCAAATGTATGTTTTCCCCAGCTCAGAGCCTGGTTCCATGATAGGGTTCTGAAACTGAGCTTCTGAGGATATTCAGGAAAACTTATCTGTAATTTTCCTCCTTTATTACCAGCAACAGAGAGCTGGAAAAAACAAAAAGCTTCTAATGGACTGTTTTTGCCATGTACATGAGAGTAATTATAAATTCACTTAAATCCAATATCAAGATCTAGAAATTTCTGTGATACAGGAAGGGAAGAAAAGAGTACTGTGAGAGAAACTTCAGTCTTCAGTCTGCTAGACTTCCTGGCAAGGGTAGTCAGTACTATCGGCTATATCCAAAATTCCATTCACAAAGCAAAGAGCAGCATGATCTTGCAGATCCAAGTTATTTCCAATAGACCAAAAATAGACTCAAGGCTATAAAAAAATCTCCCAACCAATCCTTTTTTTTTTTTTTAAAGCAGATATTCCTCGAAATCTACTGAAATCTACTGAAATCTAAACATTATTGAGGACTTTTAACATTTGCTGGTGTTCTCATTTTTTTTTCTTTTTTCAGTCTTCAGAAATTAAATGTCAAGCACTGTAATAACAAAGTGCGAAGATTATAAATTGAAACTCATGAAAGCGCAGGGAATGTGCAGAACTCAGAGTGACAGGACATGTGCAATCTGTATGTCCACCTATTAAAATTATAAGAAATAGTTTATCCCAAAACCAACATTATTTACTGCCTAGCATTTGGAATTTCATGCTATTATCATGGCCTACATATCATTGTGACTTTTATGAAAGGAAGATTTTTAGCTTTTGCCAAGTTCAAATACCTAGCCAAATATTTCATTCCCAGGAATTTTTTTTCAGTACCTAGAACCATAGTCTATTATTACGGATATAATTTATGAGTCAGTAAGACTGGCTACGTCCTCTGCTGGACTCCTCAAGGTCAGGGACCATCTCTTGTTCATCTAATGGCACAATGCCTACACCGAACACTTCCTGGCATCACCAGCAAGGTCAATGAATGTGTATTGAGTTTCATTGACTATATGAACGTTAACTGCTAATCATTCACATGTGAAAATCAGATTTCCAGTAATTATACATCATTAAACCCTATCTTGTGTTCATGTAAATTTCATATGTTTAGTTTAGATTTTCAGGAAGTAAGAAATGGTTTTCTCATAAATGACTAAAACTTCATAAACTGTGCTCTGCGGATATCATTTTTTATTTGAAGAACAATTTTGACCAAGAAGTGTCCTAACATTTTTACCACATGAATTATTACATAGTTAATGGCACAAGGAACTCCATCAATGTGAAACATATATACGATTTGTAGACTCATGCTATATTTACCCTACATTTCCCTTCCCTAAGCTGGTTCTGTCTGATCGTTAAAATTAGTACCTTGTCAGTCACCTGTCAAATGGCAATCCAGCTTGTTGAGTTACTTCTGATAATAAGATCACCAAGATCGGCTGGAATTGCTGACAGGAAAAGGATTTTTCCATAATGATATTCAGAGGATTCGTTCAGCCCTTAAACTCCAATAGTATTTATTGATCTACTGCTTTGAATATTATACAGAATTCATTTTTTGAATAGGCCTACTATGAGGAAGAACTTCAATTTCTAAAATGGCATAGGAAGAAGAGACTTTTCTTTATAGAGCTAGAATGTGGTATACGGTTATCATGACATCTTTTAAGAAATCAATACCACACACATGTACAATAAAAAAAAAAAAAAAACCTTGATGACAGCTGAGCAAAAGCCACTCAAGACAGAGAATCTTAAGTTCTAACTTCACTGAGTTCTCACTTGCTGTACCATGTGAATCTTGGTTTTCTTGCCTTAACTTTGGAAGGAAAAAAAAAACTTGAATTATTTTTCTACTAATGCCTTCAGAAGTGAAAGTGATAACAACTATCTGACTTTAGCAGGGGACAGGGTATTAGTGGTTTCCGTGTTTCCACCATTTCTTTCCCAGGAATGAAAGAAACAATTTGAAAATTGAAAGTAAATACACGAAGAAAGATCCACCAACATGTATACTCAAACTACGACAGTAACAACAACAGAAAAAACAAAGAAAGTGAGTATTATTCACTTGAGAGGGGCTTTAACCTTTCCCTGGGTGGAGACATTTGCAGTCGTAGTTCATGAAGACAGTGAAGGTTTGTATCTTCTAATTTAGTGATCCTCAAACTTTACTTGTACATAGTAATCATCTACAACTTTGTCATAATGTAGATTTCAAGGGTGCCTGGGTGGCTTAGTCAGTTAAGAGTCCGATTCTGGGTTTCAGCTCAGGTCCTGATCTCAGAGTCGTGAGATTGAGCCCTGTGTTGGGCTCCACACTGGGGGTAGAGCCTGCTTAAGATTCTCTCTCCCTCTCCCTCTGCTCCTACCTCCTCCTCTCTCTCCCCCTCAAAAAAAAAAAAAAAAATAGATTTCAGATTCTCTACCCCTGGAGATTCTGATGCAAAACTGGTATTTGAAATTGGGATCTAGTCCTGTCCTCAAGTGATGTTTCTAAGTTTTTCTTAGATTGAGATATAATTCCCATACCATTCAAATTCACCCATTTAAAATGTACGATTCTTGGGGTGCCTGGGTGGCTCAGTCGTTAAGCGTCTGCTTTCAGCTCAGGTCATGATCCCAGGGTCCTGGGATCGAGCCCCACAGGCATCGGGCTCCCTGCTCCGCGGGGAAGCCTGCTTCTCCCTCTCCCACTCCCCCTGCTTGTGTTCCCTCCCTCGCTATGTCTCTCTCTGTCAAATAAATAAATAAAATCTTTTAAAAAAATTTTAAAAATGAAATGTACGATTCCAAGTTTCTTTAGTATATTTACAGAGTTGTGCAACCATCATCACAATCTAATTTGAATATCTTCATCACCCCAAAAGAATACCCATACCTATTAGTATCACGCTTTATTCACCCCTTCCCCCGGGCCCTGGCAAACAGTCCTCTACTTTCTATCTCTATAGATTTGCCTATTCCGGACGTTTCATATAAATGGGATCGTATAATGTGTTCTTTCTGTCAGGCTTCTTTCACTTAGTGTTTTCAAGGTTCATCTATCCAGTAACTTCTATCAGTACTTCATTCTTTTCAGTGCCAAGTAATGTTGTGCTGTGTGGCTGTATCACATTTTTGTTTATCCATTCATCCGTCAATGGACACTTGGGTTGTTTCCATTTCTTGACGATTATGCATCATGCTGCTATGAATATTCATATTCAGGTTTCTGCATGGACATGGTTGCTAAGTGCTTTTTAAAAAAAGACTAGAAAGCTTTATTACATTGAGGGAACATTTCTAATTGAATACTTTTTGTAGAGGCACCTGGGTGGCTCAGTTGTTAAGTGTCTGCCTTCAGCTCAGGTCATGATCCCGGGGTCCTGGGATCGAGCCCCGCATCAGGCTCCCTGCTCAGCAGGAAGCCTGCTTCTCCCTCTCCCACTCCCCCTGCTTATGTTCCCTCTCTTGCTGTCTGTCTCTGTCTGTCAAATAAATAAATAAAATCTTTTTGTTAAAAAAAGAATGCTTTTTGCAGGTAGCCATTGGCGGTCCCTACAAACTGATGACTGCAGTGACCCATCAGAGCAGTGGCCAGCGACTGGTAAGGGTTAAAGGCTTTCAGAGGAACAGTGATGATAGAATAGTTCATATTCTGTGGCAGCTGGAAAAGACCAAACAGAGACCAAAGAAAGAATGCAACTTTTTATCCTTATTAATAGAAAAAATATAAAACTGAGTGACTGGAAGAAGCAAACCAGACCTCCATAAAGTGTCTGATCTCATCTGCCTTCTGACATGGTCAATAGCATAGTTTTTTTATAGTAGTTTTAAAGCAAAAGGAGGAAAATTCAGATGCAGTTAACCTAACCAGTTCATTGTGTTAGAAAAATATCCAACTGCCTAAGAGGAAACGGATTCGTTAGAATAAGAAATGAACATAAAAATACAGAAAGATGGGGAGGAACGCTGTTATTCCACCCCCCACCCCCCGCCCGGCACATCATGAAAGTAGAGAGAGCAATTCACATAAAACCTCAGCTACACTGTGCCTTTTGTTCTGCTCTTCCTCATGCCATTCATGGCGCTAACTTAGTACACTTCTCTGGCTGAAAGCAGGCCTAGTATGTCAGGCCTTTTAAACAGCCTCTTAAATGCACGAATGGACTAAAATCTATGGTGGGAGTCCCAATATCATCCATGTAGAGTTTAGGCCTAGAATAGCCTAATCATCAGGAACTTAGGATTTGTTATCTCTCCTATAATTAAAAAAAATGATAATGAGTTTAATTTACTGGGACCTTGTTCAACCATGTTTCTCTGGTAGCCACAAAAATCAACCACTTTTAAAAAAGATTTTTTATTTATTCATTTGAGAGAGAGAGTGAGGGCAGGAGCAGGGGGGAGGGTCATTGGGAGAGGGAGAAGGAGACTCCCCGCTGAGCAGGGAGCCCATTGTTGGCTCCATCCCAAGACCTCAGGATCATGACCTGAGCTGAAGGCAGATGCTTAACCGACTGAGCCACCCAGGTGCCCCCCAAATCAACCATTTTTAATTCACTCTTTTCCCAGCTACCTTAACCATCAACAATTTTTAATTCACTCTTTTCCCAGCTGCCTTAACCTCTCGCAAGACAGCCAGCTAGACTGTGAACAAACTCTGATTTAGTTGTCAAAAAAATTGATTTTTAAAAATCTCTCACTTTGGGCACCTGGGTGGCTCAGTCTATGAGTGGCTCAGGTCATGATCCCAGGGTCCTGGGATCGAGTCCCGTCTCGGGCTCCCTGCCCAGCAGGGAGTTTGTTTCTCCCTCTCCCTCTGCCCCTCCCCACTGCATGCTCACTCTCTCTCTCTCAAATAAATAAAATCTTTAAAAAAATCTGTCACTTTGAGTAATATTGGCTGATCTTTAGGCCTTCTCACGAACGTGGTCCTATGGTTCTTTTGTAGGCAAAAGTAGGCTATGGGGATCTAAGTTTTTTTTCAACTTAGGAGAAATTAGTAATAAGGATGAAAAGAGCCCTGTTGACTTATCAAATTAATAATCAGCAGCACTATTATCAAAGAAGATTAAGATATGATCCTTGCCCTGGAGAGCCAATACTCCTGCTGAAAATAGCAAGACACATGCATCACGGAGTTCGAGAATACCATAATATATTATAATATCTCTGCCAAAGGAATTCAGACATGGGAGAGATAAACGTGGGCTCAAACAGTTAAAGATGACATTGTGGATAAAGTAAGATTTAAGCTGGGTCTGAAGTTTGGGGAGGATTTGATCAGAATAAGGGAAGGGTATTTCTGGAATGGGCAATGGTGTGAACAATGACTGAGCTGAAAGATTTAACATAATGTGGACTGGAGGACACATTCTCAGAAACAGATGAGAAGCGAGGCTCTATAAATTGGAGAGCCAGATTATAATGAGCCTTGGAAATTAGGCAGACATCCAGAAGCTTCTCCTACTGAAACTGGGAGAGTCTCACCAGGGCCGGCTGTGTCCAACTGGATTTTACTCAAAGAGAGCTGCCTGACTATTAGAGAAGTCAAAACCAAGAGTGGGGATATAGGGAAGAGGGTGGATAAGGAACTTGCAGATGTGGCCGATCCCATTCAAAGAATAATTAACAAGTGCATTCCAGACATTGGCTCGGGTGCTTTTAGGGGTTATAAGGATGAACAAGAGTCCCTGATCTCATGGAGTTTACTGGGCAGACATGCGTATTACTGATACCTGGAAGAAAGTCATAAATGTTTTAAGTACAAACAAGGAACAAATGGGGGCACAGAATACACTTTAATCTATCACAGTAAGAGGAAAAAGTGACTTTTTCATTCAATTTTTTTAATGTTTTTTTTAATTTATTTATTTGACAGAGAGAGACACAGAGAGAGGGAACACAAGCAGGGGGAGTGGGGAGGGAGAAGCAGGCTTCCCGCGGAGCAGGGAGCCCGATGTGGGGCTTGATCCCAGGACCCCGGGATCATGAGCTGAGCCGAAGGCAGACGCTTAACGACTGAGCCACCCAGGCGCCCCTTTTTCATTCAATATTAACAATATCAGTCTTTTAGCACTGGCAGTGTTTGACCAAGGTAGGGGAACCAACAAGTACGACGGAACAAAGTAGGATGTGTTTGGGGAAAGGCAAGAAGCTTAGCAATACAATGCAGAGAAGAACAGTATAGAGTTGGGTGAAAGCTGAAAAAGTTGGTGAGGCCCAGAGAGAAGGAAAAGTCAGGAAGAAGAATTTGGACTTAGCCGATGATTTGTAGTCACTGTAAGTTCTTGAGGGGGAGTGAATTGGCATTCTCATATTTATTGAATCTACTCTATGAAAAGCCCCAGGCCACGAAAGGAGTGTGTATGAGTAATTACCTTGGCGACAGCATACAGAACAGATCTGAAAGTGGGTGATATTGAAGTCAGAAAGGTCAGCCAGGAAGATGTCTAGATTACTATGTAATCCAAGGGTAAAGAGAAGAGAGCAGAATAGTGGAAGGGAAAAGGAGAGAAAGGAATCAATACATGAGCCACATTTCAAAGGAAATTGTGTTAAGACTTGCTGGCTACTTGCATACATGCTATAAAGTAGATGAGGGAGCTAGAGATGCCTGATGTATAGAGCCCCAGTGATTAGGAGACTCTTAGTTTCCACCGACAAACACAGAAATTATATTGCAAGAATTAACTGAGTTGGGGTGGTTGGGTGCTATGGTGTTTATTTACAGTTCATTTAAAGTGTCAGGCAACCAGTACTCCATTGGATTACTCTGACTAAAACATGGATCTGGGAGATATTTGAAACATGAGATTAAATGAATTTCTGAGGAATGAAGGAAGGAAAGAAACAAATAGTTTTTGAATGTCTTTTATGTTCTGGACAATGAATGTGGAAAAGAAAGGTAGAAGTGTGAAGAATAGGGTCTTGGGCAAAAGTCCAAAGTTAAGGGACAGGAGAGGGGTCAGCAAACAAGAAGGACCAGAAATTGTCAAAAATGTAGGAAGGGGGGCCGCCTGGGTGGCTCAGTCGGTTGGGCATCTGCCTTCTCCTCAGGTCATTACCCCAGGGTCCTGGGATTGAACCCCACATGGGGCTCCCTGCTCAGCGGAGTCTGCTTCTCACTCCCTCTGCCCCTCCCCTGTTTGTGCTTGCTCTCTCTGTTTCTCTCTCTCTCTCTCAAATAAATAAATAAATAATCTTTTTAAAAATGTAGAAAGGGAATTTACACACAATGCTATCTCTGAAAACAAAGAATAACTTGAAGAACACAGGGAAGGATCAAATAATTTGAGTATTTGGAAAGATTAAAAATGAACATAAAAGCTTTGCATTTGGTAAGGATCCGTGGTGACACTGAATTCAATTCCATCTCACAAATACTTCTTGCACATCTCCTATGTACTTAGCAACAGAGGCCTAAAAACACCCTCATGGAGAATATAGTCTAGAAGAAAGACAAGTAAACCATCAATTACAAGACAATCTGTTAAGTTCAACATGGGGAGACATAGGGTACCAATGTAGCGCATAGAGAGGGCCACCTATCTCAGACTGGAAGGATCTGGAAGGCTTTTCGGAAGAAGTCATGTTTAAACCAGGACCTAGGGGATGAGTTGGAATTAGCTAAATGAGAGGCAAGGGGTGACCTAAGCAGGAAACACCCAATGCAGTGATCCAGAGAGAAAAGGAAGTATGACCACTCAAACAACTGAACGAAATAGTGGTCTAAGCGAGTGATTTTGTAGAGAAACTGCTGAAGAGGTCAGCAGGGGACAGCTGATGAAGAATGTTATAGAGCCATGTCAAAGACTTTGAATTTAATCCAGACTGGATTGGGAAGCTGTGGAAGGGTCGAAGGAGGAGAATGATATAATTGATTTTGCTTCAGAAAGATCCCTCTGACTGCATGCGCACTGGGGCAAGATCAAGGTCAGGTTGACCAATGATGAGGCTATTACAGCAGTTTAGGGGAGAGATGATGGTGTTAGTAGAAATGGAGAGGAGTGGGTGGATTCAATAAATATGTAGAAGGTAGCATTGACAGTTCTTGGTGACGCATTGGTGTGGGAGATTTGGGGAGAGAGAAGAACCAAGAATGATGCCAGTATTTTTGGCTTGGACAACGGAGTGGATACTGATATAGAAGACACTGGATGAGGAGTAGTTTTGAGAATACAATATGATGAGTTCAGTTCTGAACATGTTGATTTGAAGGTACCCACTGGACATCCTAGTGCTGGTATATGGTAGGCAGTTGGCTAACACTACCTCAAGTTCAGGAGAGAGATTTAATTCACAGTTAGAGATTTGGGGGACAACTAGTTGGTAATTGAATCCTTGAGAGAAAACGAGCTATCCCTGGGTGAGGGTAGAGTAGGTTGGCGTTGAGTGAGAAGATGAAATGTCTGAGGACAGAACACTGAGCAATACAAACATTTAAGGGCTGGGCAAACAAAGAGGAGTCAACAAAAAACCTGGGAAGGAAGTGTGTGTGGCTCAGCAAAGAAATAAGACGGCAATTTCAGAAGTTAGTAGCAAAGGGCTTTTCTAAATGAGGAAGCCTGTCTCCTTTGATGATAGAGGGGGAATAAAGCCAATGGAGAGGAATACAGTGCAGATGTGGCTAAGGAAGGCATAAATGCTACAGCAAGGTCTTTCCGCAAACAGGGTAGCTGAGGAGTGAAGACTCACCGAGGAGACTCTTCTTCCTTTAACAATAACAAGAACGATAGGAGAATGAGTGTGGAGAAAGGAGATGGGCTGTTGGTAGCAGAGGAAGCTCACACTGGATGGCCAAGACTTATTAGTGAAGTAGGAGTTGAGGTTTCTGCAGAGCATGCATGTCAGGAGACGGAAAATAAATTAGATGGAAGGAAAGGTTGTGCCTTAAATGCCTTAAAGTTGCAAATTTCACCAAATATTCACTTGTAAGTTAGCTACTTTTAAGTAGTACTTGTGGATATTGAAGTGGTTGCGTACACATCAGTAAATCTAAAATATCTTAGACTTTCAGGACTAGAAGGTGCAGGAGATATGAGGCAGAAAAGTAATATTTTCTGATATTCCTCTTAGCAGAATAAGCCTGGTTTACACAGTCTAAAAGAATAAGTCTGGCCCAGCCGCCCCCACCCCCACTGCAGCTCAAGGTGGCCTCTCATTAGAAGAAGAAGAGGAGGAGGATGCCATCGAGGAATCCGAGGGAAGTAGCAGTGAGGAGGAAGATGAAGGTGCAGAGCAGGAAAAAGGCATGGGGTCAGAGGATGCAAGGAAGAAGAAGGAGGATGAGTTATGGGCCAGCTTCCTCAATTACGTAGGACCAAAACCAAAAGTGCCCCCAAATACACATGTTAATGGAGGAGAGAAGACTGAAGAGACATGTTCAAGTAAATTGTTGGTCAGAGCAGAAGAGCCTGAGAAACCGAAAGAAGCTGAAAAAATTAAAATCATTTAAGGTGTTTGATTTTGCTGGTGAAGAAGTCAGGGTGACTAAGGAAGTGGATGCTTCATCTAAAGAAGCCAAATCTTTCTTCAAGCAAAACGAGAAAGAAAAGCCCCCGGGTCCTGTCGCTGCAGCTCTGCCGGCACTCCCTGCTGGGTCTGGGTTAAAAAGATCAAGTGGCATGAGCAGCCTTTTGGGGAAAATTGGAGCCAAGAAGCAGAAGATGAGCACTCTAGAGAAGTCCAAATTGGACTGGGAGAGCTTCAAGGAGGAAGCGGGCATTGGTGAAGAACTAGCCATCCATAATCGAGGGAAGAAGGGGTACAATGAACGGAAGGCTTTTCTAGACCTGGTGGACCACAGGCAGTTTGAAATCGAGTGAGATCTCAGGCTGAGCAAAATGAAACCCTGATGTCATGGTGGGAAATCAATAGCAGATTAATCCTGTTGACAATGTGAGCTTCTGGTGCATCTGTGAAATATTTCTCGTGTTTCTCATCAGCTGTTTCCCAGCAAGGGCCTTTTTCCACGTTGAATTTCTGTCTTTGTATCTTGACCTCACGTGCTTTCATCCATTTTACTCTTAAAAGTTTGTCCTTGAAAAAAATAAAAATAAAAGTTGGTCCTACGAGAGACTGGTGAAGATGAGGACACCACTGGCCTTCCCTTTATCCTTCTGCGAAGGCCACCAGCCAAGCCCGCACGTCCTGGCCTGCCCAAGCTGGCCCCGGGGAAGAGCGCGACCAGCCTGGGGCTGAATTTCTGGGGCCCGTTCTGGAGTCGGCCTTGCTCCTGAGACCGAGGGAGGGAGGCCCCCGAGGGTGGGTGGAACGCCCAGTCCTTGGCAGTTTGGTTCTTGTTCCACGGCTGCTTCTCTCCCACTCTCTTCCTCTCTCCTGAATGGGATTCCTACTTACTGGTACAAGGTCAGGCTGAAAGTAAGCATGTATTATGCTGAATTAGGGATTTTTTTTTCCCTTCAGCCTTTTTCCTCTTCCCAGAGTTCAAGTCAGTTTAAGATGTGCTCCCACCTCAATAATTCTTTCTGTCAAAGAAAACTCTGAAAGACTCTTTTTTTATACTCCTTAAGAAAATTTAAATTCCAAACTTCATAGTAATAAAGCAGTAAACCTCCCCCCCAAAAAAAGAATAAGTCTGGGGGCACCTGGGTGGCTCAGTCAGTTAAGCGACTGGCTTCTGGTTTCGGCTCAAGTCATGATCTCAGGGTCCTGGGATTGAGCCCCACGTTGGGCTCTGCACTCAGCAGGGAGTCTGCTTGAAGATTCTCTCCCTCTGCCCTTTCCCCAGTGCACTCTCTCTCTCTCTCTCAAAATAAATAAATAAACCTTAAAAAAAAAAGAGTAAGTCGGAGAGGCTCTTCTTAGATATAATTAAATATGCTGACACAACTTTAAGGTTCAGCATCAATAATAAAAGCTCTAATTTTGTTACAGTATTAACAGTTATAATAGTTATCACGTAATGAGTGCCTCCTATATTCCAGATCTGACACTCGTCACTTTACGTTTGGTGATTCTCAACCATGTATTCCCACTACCACCGTCACCAGCTCCCCCCCCCACCCTGGGGACTTCTGGCAATGTCTGAAGATATTTTTGATTGTCACAACTTGGAGGGGTAGTCGTGGGTAGAGGCCCACGAGGCTGCTACGTAATCCTACAATGCACAGGACAGGCTTCCACAATAAAGCATTACGCCACCCGAAATGTCAACAGTGCCAAGGGGGAGAAACCCATTGACGTTAGAAAGAACTATACCTTCCTTGCTGGACTGTTGTGAGGATTACACAAAATGATAGGTATAAGTCTCTCTACTATATATATAATTAAATGGAAAATTGGGGAGGTTAAATAACATGCCCAAGGTCACATCACAAGGTCTGAAGAAGAACCAGCTTTTGAACCCCTCTGCCTGATTCCAAAGTCAAATTTAAACCACTAAATGCATGGCCATGTTGTATTCAAGACATACAGACTACCATAAAACCCAAATATCTCTTATGAATAATTTTTCCTAAAAATATATTGGTTACTACACTGAAATCTGCATTCCTCCTAAGTTTACCTAGGACCCACCCCTCAACTCTAAACCTTTTCCATCTGAGAATAACACAACAGCTTTGTCCTATAGAAAACAGACTTGAGTCAGGCGCATTAGATGCGGACATACCAACATGACATGTTTTACCACTCATGGGTGTCTTCCAATTGAAACATTTTCATGTGATGGCCAATTGCAGATCCATTCTCAAATTCTATCCAACGTCCCCATGATGAGATGAATTCTTTCTGGGCTTTGGATTATATTGGACTTCTGTGCTAACACCATCCATCATGCAAACTGCCCAAGTGCCTCTCGACAATCACTAGGCAGGAGCCAAACTCCAACGAAAGTACACAAATGTAGGTTAAAAAGTCCTCAGTGACTGTGGAGCTTTGGTGGGTTTTCTTTTTTTTTTTTTTCTTGGTTTTTTGTTTTGTTTTGTTTTTGTGACTTTTGAGTTTTTGCTACTTTTATTATAATGGTGACAGTGAACTTCTCCTTTGGAGGACTGTACCAACAATAAAGCAGGATAACTTCAATTCTCTCTAGAAAGAGGTTGATTTTTACAAAAGGCCTGGCCTCCATGTTGAACATTCTCCCAATTTGTTTTCCTCAGGGTATGAGTGCAAATGATTATACGGTTCATACCTTCTTCTCAATATGTATCTCAGGTGACCTGCTCATCCCAGTTTTCCCAGAACTGCTCGGATTTAAAACAGAAGTCCCTCTTCCTGGGAATCCCTTCAGTCCCAGGCAACAGCAATATTGGTCACCCTAGATATACCCAGAGATTAATAACTAACACTAGAGAACAAAAGCTAATATTACTGGTATTTGTTGAGGTTCAATCAGAAGGTTTGGTACCAGAATTCAGCTCAGTGAATATTGATCACCATTTTTGGCCCTCACCTATTTTTCTCAAAGATGATTTTTGAAAGAGGAAAATTCAATCAAACCCTGATGTTACATCAATAGGTTGCTGGTGGGATCTCTCACAGGATGCCATTTGTCAGCAAGCAAAGGACTTCACACTGTAACATGGTAGTTGTCGATTCTAGCTGCATATAAAATCACCTGGGAGGGAGGACTTCAGAAAAATCCGGCTGCCCAGGCTGCACACAAGACCAATTAAATTAGAATCTCTTGGGGTGGGACTCAGGCAGCAGTGCTTTTAAAGTACCTCCAACTGTTACGATATACAGGCAGGGTGAGAATCACTGTGGTAACGATGAAGCGTCCTTTTTCTTCACTGTGCATGTGGTTTGTGAGGAGATGGAGTTGTTAGCTACTTATGTTGTATGACTGAAGGATCCTAAGAAGGTCTCTGCTGCCCCTCCCTCCCCATCAAATGTTACATTATCCAAAATGGTACTATTTTTAATTTTTTAATTTTTTTGTTTTTTAAAGATTTTATTTATTTATTTGACAGAGAGAGACACAGTGAGAGAGGGAACACAAGCAGGGGGAGTGGGAGAGGGAGAAGCAGGCTTCCTGCTGAGCAGGGAGCCCGATGCAGGGCTCGATCCCGGGACCCTGGGATCATGACCTGAGCCGAAGGCAGACGCTTAACAACTGAGCCACCCAGGCACCCCAAAATGGTACTATTTCTTAAAAAACGATTTTATTTATTTGTGAGAGAAAGAGAGAAAGCACAAGCGGGGAAGGGAGGGGCAGACGGAGAGGGAGAAGTAGACTCCCCGCTGAGCAGGAAGCCCAATGTGGGGCTCCATTCCAGGACCCTGGGATCACGACCTAAACCGAAGGCAGACTCTTCACCTACTGAGCCACCCAGGCGCCCTTAGAATGGCACTATTGAAGATCAACAATCTTCCTCTAGAGATACATTAGCAAAGGCAGGCAGGAAGAGAAAACAGTAACTATTAAGTTTTAGAAGGATTTTCTGTCTTCAGGAAGCCCTAATTCAACTGTTTGGAAAGGCTCACCTACCCTCATGTTTGTGTCTGACCCAGAAGATGAAAAGACTACACAAGGAAAACATTGTCAATCACAAAGTGTTACCATGAATAGACCTGATACCAAAGCAGAGGTACTGTTAACCCCTGTGTTTACTGCAGCATTATTTACAACGGCCAAGATATGGAAGCAGCCCAAGTGCCCATCGATACATGAATGGATAAAAAAGTTGTGATACACACACACACACACAGAAATATTACTCAGCCATAAAAAAGAATGAGATTTTGCCATTTGTGACAACACGGATGGACTCAGGGGGTATTATACTAAGTTGAAATAAATCAAAGAAAGACAAATATCATATGATCTCACTTCTACATGGAATCTAACAAACAAAACAAACAACAGACTCTTAAATACAGAGAACAAACTGCTGGTTGCCAGAGGGGAGGGGTTGGGAAGAGGGGTGAAACCAATAAAGGGGATTAAGAGGTATAAACTTTTAATTATAAAATAAGTAAGTCATGGAGATGAAAAGTACAGCATAGGGGTTATAGTCAATAATATTGTAATAACGTTGCTGTGTGGCAACAGATGGCGACTACACTTAATCATGGTGAGCGCTGAGTAATGTATAGAATTGTCAAATCAATATGGCGTATGCCCGGAATGGGTATAACATTGTATGTTAATTATACTTCAATAAAAAATAAAAGTAAAGGTGCTTTTACAGTGGGTTGGGTTAGACCAAGGCCCCAAGAGAGTTAGCCATTTGGGGTTGAGCCGACAAGAGGGGAGCAACCCAAAGCCTCATCTGAGTCATAGTCATGATTAAAAGGTGAGACTTGGACATGAGGTCAGGCCACAAACACAATCTAAAAGATCCAGCTGCTTTTCCAGAGGACTTTCTATGGCCAATTATTCCTTGCTGGCCTATCTGAGAGTGTAGAACTAGGTTTGTCTTCACCTCACATTCTACCTCTTCAGTAACATTAGAGCAAGTTGGTACTACAATAGAAAAGAAGACAGCTCCAAAAAATTCAACCTTCGAAGCAAACTGAGCTCATAGTGACTTGTGTGGATCATAAGATATCATAAGAAAGTTTCTCACTCTGCCTCTCTGATTCAATAAAGTCTGAGGAGTGATTGGAGCCAGGGATTCTGTGTAGCCCCTCACTGATGCCAGCACTGGGATGGTCACTCTGCCTTATAAAACTGTCCCCAAATTACCTTTCCCAAATGGTTGTCAAGGTGCCCGAAATCCTGCCATGAGAAACACATTCCTTCAAGTATTGAAAACTGGTTCATATTAAAGAAGCTTTTATTAACCAAAAAAAAGCTAATATCTTACACTAGAAATTCCTAGCCAGAAAACAATATCCTAGCCTCATTTTCTAGATCTTTAAAATGGTTGCCACAGCCAAGCCCCACTATTTTCCACTTTCTAGGTTCTCACTTCCCTTCCCCTTTCCCTCTCTGTCTCTGTCTCTCGCACTCACACACACACACACACACGCACACATACACACATACACACACACACAAAACTGTTAGAACCCTCCTACCCCCACCCCCCGTTTAAACCTTATCAGCCAAGACCTTGCTGGTGATGACTTGACAGCTGGCTGAGAGCAAGATGGGTCTTAGGGAGAAAGGGGGCAGATACTATAAAAGCAAAATTATTTAGGGGATGAAACTGAGTAATATTCACTGTATCCTGGGCCATTGATTTTTCCAATGGAAGCATCAGGTTAAGAATGAAGGGTTACATATACAAATAAAGATCAGCCAGGCAGCCATGTATAACCTTTGGTTTCAAGAACAAAGTCTTTTCATTGAATTGCGTGTGTGTGTGCGGGGCGGGTTGGGGGGAGTGGGTCACCTTAAATGTATGATGTCATTGAGATGTTCCATACCTCTTTACCCGAGGGGCAATAATTAGATGTCAGGAATACCGGGGAGTTTTCTGGGCTATTAAAGAAAAATTCCACTTTTATCATCTCTGAATGATAAAGCTCCACATTCCTAAAATAGTTAGCTTAAAGCAGCGAAAGTCTAAATCTTTCTCAAATTTAGAAGACAAATAAAATTGGAAACACATATAGCATCAGTTAGGCATTTTGATGGATTTGCAGCTGGGCAAGACATAATTCAGGAAGAGTTAAATAACAAAAGTTGGAGTTTTAAATGTTTCACCCTTACGGGAATCTTACTGATAATATTACAACAGGTAATGTCATAAAATATGGTGCGTTCATCTTTGAAATAGAACAGAAAAAAAAATACAGAATCCAAGTGAATAGTGATCCTTTTGGAATAGCAGCAGTTTTAAGGAATGGAAAGTCATTGCACAAATGGTTTTGGTGCTGGAACAAGAAAGAGAGAGCAGACCAACTTCGTATCTAGCCCTGTTTGGTTTCATTGGTTTTATCAGGAATGTTGGTCAGGGAGCATGCTGAGAGTGAGGATTTAGAGGAAAAAATGTGCTGTGTCTATAGAGAGTAAAATGCTGAGTGGGTTTGATTCCAAATTCACCACAGGCCAGGAAAAAGATTGTGCAGATCTCTGGCCCCTTGTTGCTCACACATGGCCTAGGCCTCACATTCAGTAGCTGCATTTGCTTTTCAAAGAACGGGGTCATTTTCTCAGCCCACACGTCTCATTAAGTTCCAAACACTTCCCTAGGATATGAAACCTCCTCTTTCTCTTTCACCGTTCCTAGCAAAGCTGGCTTGTTCACACAATACTGAAAGGGGCTGCTCTTTGGTGTGCAGACAGGATGTTCCATTGATCTATCTTGCTGGAACAGCCCATAAGCATTTGTCTGTTGGTGTCTCATACAAACGTCAACTGTTTCTGCCCAGACTGAATGAAATGATTTCTAGAAAACTGTGTGATGTTTGCGGCATTCACTCGAGAAGAATTTACTGGATATTCAGTCTGTGCAAAGTATCGGGCTAAGCCCTGGAACAGGAAGGGGCAGGGGAGGAGGAGACGCTACAGGAAATGTTGGAGAGACACAAAGATGAACAGGCAGTAGCTTCTGCCTTTAATAATAAGAGCTAATATTTTATTCGATAGTTAATTTGTGCCAGGCGCTGTCCTCATGGCTTTACATGGATTAGACAGTTTATGCTTTACAAAACTACTATACCCTCTTTTATAGGTGAGTTGAGACTACGAGAGGTAAGTCCAAAGTCACACAGCTAGTGACGGGCTCGAGGTTTGAGCCTGGTCTATTTGACTCCAAAGCCAGAGTATATAACCACTATGTTCTAGTGCCTTCAGAGACTTGGTGTCTACTTAGGGAAAGAAACATGCACAATGACCTCTCATAAAAGGTATGATATGGGAAGAGTCACAAAAGATCAAGCAAATGCTATGGGACTACAGACTCAGGAGCAATTAATTTTCCAGGAAGACTTTATGGATAGAGCAAACATTGAGCTGGACCTTAAGTGAAGACCCGGTTTTGGGTCGGTGGAAGTGAGGAAAAGAGTACTTCAGGTAAAGGAGTTAAGTCACAGAATGACAAGTACAACCTAACGGAACACTGCATGTATCAGAGAATACAGGGTCACAATGAAAAGGCTATAAAGATTGGCACCCCAGGGTGCCTGGGTGGCTCAGTCAAGTGTCCGACTCTTGATTTCGGCTCAGGTCATGATCTCAGGGTCGTGAGATCAAGCCCCACATAGGGCTCCGTGCTCAGCAGGGAGTCTGCTTGAGATTCTCTCTCTCCCTCTCCCTCTCCCTCTGCCCCTCTCCCCCTCTCTTTAAATAAAATAAAATCTTAAAAAAAAAAAAAAAGATTGGCATCTCACTGTCACATAGCTTGAATGCCAAGTCAAGAAGTCAGGATTTTATTCTTTCTGAAGTCCATAATGGTTTTGGCACAGCCAAGTGAGATGATCAGATCTGTGATTTGGAATGAGAGTTTCAGTGGCACCTTCAATCACGGAAGGTGGCATCAAATGGATTAGAGGCCAAAGACCCGTTGTGTGACTAGAGATATTGTCTGGGCGAGGGCTGGGTAGGAACCTGAACCAGGGCGTTTTCATGGGCAATGGGGTAGAAGCAGCTAACCTGAAACAGTTGGTAATCAGGGCAGGTGGTAACTGACTGCAAGGGAAAAGGATGGTTTGAAGGGGATGCCAAAATTTCTAGCCTGATTGACTAGGCAGCTTATTGTGCCCCTGAGACAGGGGACGCCGAACAGAGTAAGTCTGGAGGCAGGAGGTGACCATGAATTAGGTGATTTGTAGGAGGCTCTACAGCAGGCTGTGGTTAGTCGTACCTGAAGCTCAGGGAAAAGGCAAGAAGGTAGATTTAAGAGTCACCCCAGGAGAGGATATAGTCTAAACAGAAGTGAGACTACTCAGGGGGAATATTGTTAAATAAGAAAATGATTTCTGTTTCTGGCAATAGGATGAGCGTATGGAGAATACTCTCTCAATAAAGAATGCCTACTTAGAACGGCCCCTGACACACCAAGCACAATGTGGGGAAAAGAAAGAGTGCCTAGAAGTCTGGGTAAAATATGTTCCACGTTGGGACACCTGGGTGGCTCAGTCAGTGAAGCGTCTGCCTTCAGCTCAGGTCGTGATCCCGGGGTCCTGGGATCGAGCCCTGTGTTGGGCTCCCTGCTCAGCGGGGAGTCTGCTTCTCTCTCTCCCTCTCCTGCTCCCCCTGCTCATGCTCTCTCTCTCTCTCAAATAAATAAATAAAATCTTAAAAAAATATGTTCCATGTTGCTTTTATTTATATATTTAAGATTTTTAAAAAATTTATTTATTTGAGAGAGAGAGAGCACAAAGGGAGAGGGAGAGAGAGAAGCAGACTCCCCGCCGAGCAGGGAGCCAGCTGTGGGGCTCGATCCCAGGACCCCGGGATCATGACCTGAGCTGAAGGCAGATGCTTAACCGACAGCCACCCAGGTGCCCCTCCATGTTGTTTTTAAAGTGAAGCTGAGCTGAAGTTAAGCAAGGGAAACAGAGAAAACAACAGGGCCTGATTTTCTAGAGTAATCAAACTAGAATTTGCCTTGGGCCAAATCTACTTATCCTTGGTGGCCACAGTTGGTATTAAAGGACCATGTGGCAGGACCAGGAACAGGGGATAAAGTGTTGAGACCCAAGCAAGGTAGTTGGGCTGACTGGAGACCCTGCCATAAAGCTAAAATACTCTAAGGGTGACTTCTTCAGTGAATGACCTAGAAAATAGCCCCTCTCTACATAAAGATATTTACCTACCTAGGGATCAGGCATGGAGTTTGGAGAAAAATTCTTTCCTCTGAGAATTCCTAACCACATGCTCACACTCAAGCACTTTTGGGAGCAGAATACTATGTCTGTGTCTTCAAAACCACCAAACAAAAACATTAGTTTATAGTGGTCCTTGGTTGATAATGCCTCTGGGCACACTGCAGTAGTAAATGAAAATTTTCTCTGGAAGAGTTTTACGTGGCCTCAAAGAATTCCCACAGATAAAATTCCAAAGAGCATGAGCTCACAATGAAAAAAAATCATTAAACCTACAAAGAAGCAAGGCATTATGTGTAGGAGTCTGCAGAAACAGACTTGCAAAGAGTGCAGATACAAAAATGATCAGATATTGAATATACAATAAGTACATTTGATATGCTAAATGGAAGAATTTTAAAATGATTAAGAAATAAACTATGAGACTCAGAAAAAAACACTTGAGGAAGTAAAACATCCATTCATGATAAACACCCTCAACAAAGTAGGTTTCGAGGGAACATACCTCAACATAATAAAAGCCATCAAAGAAAACCCCACAGCTAACATCATCCTCAATGGGGAAAAACAGAGCTTTTCCCCCAAGGTCAGGAACAAGACAAGGATGTCCATTCTCACCACTGTCATTTAACAGAGTACTGGAAGTCCTAGCCTCAGCAATCAGACAACAAAAAGAAATAAAAGGCATCCAAATCAGCGAGGAAGAAGTAAACCTTTCACTGTTTGCAGGTGACATGATACTCTATATAGAAAACCTTAAAGACTCCACCAAAAAACTGCTAGAACTGATAAAAAAAAATTCACTAAAGTCGCAGAATACAAAATCAACATACAGAAATCTGTAGCATTTTGATACACCAATCCATAATGAAGCAGCAGAAAGTGAAATTAGAAAACAATCCCATTTACAATTACACCAAAAATAGTAAGATGCAGAGGGATAAACCTAACCAAAGAGGTGAAAGACCTGGACTCTGAAAACTATAAAACACTGATGAAAGAAATTGAGGATGACACAAAGAAATGGAAAGACATTCCATGCTCATGGATTGGAAGAACAAATATTGTTAAAATATCTATACTACCCAAAGCAATCTACACATTTAATGCAATCCTTATCAAAATACCAATAGTATTTTTCACAGAATTGGAACAAACAATTCTAAAATTTGTATGGAATCATGAAAGACCCTGAATAGCCAAAGCAATCTCGAAAAAGAAAAGCAAAGATGGAGGCATCGCAATTCTGGACTTCAATTATATCACAAAGCTATAGTGATCAAAACAGTATGGTACTGGCACAAAAATAGACACATAGATCAACGGAACAGAATAGAAAGCCCAGAAATGAACCCACAACTATATGGTCAATTAATCTTTGACAAAGCAGGAAAGAACTTCCAATGGAAAAAGATAGTTTCTTCAACAAATGGTTGAGTTGGGAAAACTGGACAGCAAAATGCAGAAGAAAGAACTGGACCACTTTCTTTCACCATACACAAAAATAAATTCAAAATAATGGATTAGAGACCTAAATGTGATACTTGAAACCATAAAAATCCCAGAAGAGAACACAGGCAGTAACTAACTTTTTTGATATTGGCGATAGCAACTTTTTTCTAGATATGTTCCCTGAGGCTAGGGAAAGAAAAGCAAAAATGGACTATTGGGACTTCATCAAAATGAAAAGCTTCTGTACAGCAAAGGAAGCAATCAACAAAACTAAAAGGCAACCCACAGACTAGAAAAAGATATTTGCAAATGACACATCTGATAAAGGGTTAGTATCTAAAATATATAAAGAACTTAAAAACTCAACACCCACAACATGAATAATCCAATTAAAAAATGGGCATGGGGAGCCTGGGTGGCTCAGTCAGTTGAGTGTCTGACTCTTGATTTTGGCTCAGGTCATGGTCTCAGGGTCTGGGATCGAGGTCCAAGTCAGGCTCTGTGCTCAATGGGGAGTCTTCTGCTTTCCCTCTGTCCCTCCCCACACTCGCAGTCTCCCTCTCTCTCTCAAATAAATAAACAAATCTTTTAAAAAGTGGGCAGAAGACTTGAACAGACATTTCTCCAAAGACAGAGAGATGGCCAGCAGACACATGAAAAGATGTTCGTCATCACTTACCATCAGGGAAATGCAAATCAGTACTACAATGAGATATGACCTCACACCTATCAGAATGGCTAAAATCAAAAACACAAGAAACAACGGGTGTTGGCAAGGATGTGGAGAAAGTGGAAGCCTCGTGCCCTGTTCGTGGGAATGCAAACTGGTACAGCCAGTCTGGAAAACAGTATGGAGGTTCCTCAAGAAGTTAAAAATAGAACCACCTTATGATCCAGCAATTGCACTACTAGATATTTACCCAAAGAATACAAGAACACTAATTCAAAGGAATACATGTACCCCAATGTTTACAACAGCATTATTTTCAATAAATAAGATATGGAAGCTACCCAAGCATCCATCAGTTGATGAAATTGATGAATGGATAAAGAATATGTGGCATATCTATACAATAGAATACTATTCAGCCATAAAAAAGAACGAAATCTTGCCACTTGCAAGGACATGGATAGAACTAGAGAGTATAATGCTAAGCAAAACAAGTCAGTCAGAGATAGACAAATAACATATGATTTCACTCATGTGGAATTTAAGAAACAAAACAAATTAGTAAAGGGGATTAAAAAGAGAGAGAGAGAGAAATCAAGAAACAGATTCTTAACTATAGAGCACAAACTGATGGTCACCAGAGGGGGGTGGGGGATGAGGGAAATAGGTGATGAGCCCCAGGTGATGTATGGCATTGCTGATACCTAAAACTAATAGGACGCTATTGGAATTAAAATTAAAACTTAAAAAAAAGGAAATCAACTATGAAAACTGAGTAACAGGTTTGAAAAAAATGAATTAAAGAGAACTCTGAGAAATAAAAAATATGATAATTTAAGTAGAAAAATAGAACCTCTCTTGATGGATTAAACAGAGCCAAAGAGAATCTGTGGATTGGAAAACAGGTCAGATGATATTACGTAGTCAAAAGCACGAGGATACAAAGATATGAAAAAAAAAAAGCCTGAAAGAGGTTAAGTTGGCAAAATGTCTGAAATACATCTTAATTAAGTTTAAGAAGGCAAGAGTAGAAGGAATGTTAAAGGAATGATCTATTCAAGGAGATAACATGGTAATAACTTTTTGAGATTTAATAAAAATGAAACGAGAGGGGAAAAAATCTGTGTCTTGAAGAACTGAAAGGGCTTGGAAGAGGAATCAGCCAAGAAAACTGAAAATGACTTATTAGGGAGGAGAAAGAAGAACAAAGAGAATCCAGTGTCAGGAAGCAAAGAGGGAGTATGTTTCAAGAAGGCCGTGGTCAGTAATTCTAAATGTTGCAGACACCTCGAGTACGGTGATGATCAGTAATCACTTACTGAGTATCTGCTATACATCAGACAACAGTGCTAGATGTATGAAGATGTATAATACATAACCCTGGGACTTAAAATTAGGGAAGAAATGTAAACAAAAGTTTACAATCCAATGTGACTAAGGCTGTAATAAACATGAGCAAAATGGTCCATGAACAGAGGAAAGGAGGTTTCTTTTGTGTGATTTTTCTTTTTTATTTTTTTTTAAAGATTTTATTTATTTATTTGACAGAGAGAGAGAGACAGCGAGAGAGGGAACACAGCAGGGAGAGTGGGAGAGGAGAAAGCAGTCTTCCCGCTGAGCAGGGAGCCCGATGCGGGGCTCGATCCCAGGGCCCTGGGTGAAGGCAGATGCTTTACGACTGAGCCACCCAGGCACCCCGTGTGATGATTTTTCTAATGAGCTCTCCTCAGCTATTTATGTCACAGTCACTTTTTAAGAATTCAGAATAAATATTTATCTTTCATCAAAATATCCCCTTAAACACATATGGTCAGCTCTTTCTTCCTATTTATCTACATCATTTTGCAGCATGTAATATTCAAGAACATTCCAGTATCTGGTATGAGCATGAATGGTAGACCTTCAAATAACCTTTCTGTACCTCAAAGATTGGGTCAAAGAGAACAGGCTTGTTTTTCCTTTCTATTCTCCCTGCCCCCAACTTAGTTGGGGGTCTCACCACATTCACCTGGGCTTTTTATAATCTCCAGATTTCAGCTCTGATCATGATATTCCCCGTCAAACCCTCACTCACTGTGGCTTTATAGTGGAGACATTCAATAAATAAGAGTTAAAACAAAAGAAGGTTCAATATAAAATTAAACAGAAGTATATCTTCCATTGTCATGTGAATAATTCCATTTTCCAAATCAATGAAAGAATATAACATTTGAAGGCATATTTTATCTATGTAGTCGCTTCCAAAAAATACCGTAGTCAATGGTTAAATGTGTGTATTTAAAGAGAAGTTATGTTTTTCTTTAAAAAAAAAGATTTTTTATTTTTTATTTGACAGACAGAGAGAGCACAAGCAGGGGGAGCAGCAGGCAGAGGGAGAGGGAGAAGCAGGCTCCCTGTTCAGCCAGGAGCCCGATGTGGGGCACCATCCCAGGACCCCGGGATCATGACCTGAGCTGAAGACAGATGCTTAACCGTCTGAGCCACCCAGGCATCCAGTTGTTTTTCTTAAAAGATTTATTTATTTATTTAGAGAGACAACACTCAAGCAGGGGGAGAAGCAGAGAATCCCAAGCAGACTCCATACTGAGCGCAGAGTCCGACTCGGGGCTCAATCTCACAACCCTGAAATCATGACCTGAGCCGAAATCAAGAGTCGGACACTTAACCAACTGAGCCACCCAGGTGCCCCAGAGAAGTTATATTTTCTTTTTTAAGATTTTATTTATTTGAGAGAGAGAGTGAGACAGATCACAGAGGGAGAGGAGAGGGAGAAGCAGACTTGCCACTGAGTGGAAAGCCAGATGTGGGGCTCTATCCCAGGACCTTGGGATCATGACCTGAGCAGAAGGCAGACACTTAACCACCTGAGCCACCCAGACACCCCAAGAAGTTATGTTTTTATTGCAAGTTTATATTTAATTCAACAAGGATTTACTAAATGTCTACTATTGTGTCTCTGCTATTTGTTGCAGAAAAATGCAAAGAAATATACAATACAAATAAGATCACTAATACTTATCACATAGACAGAATTATATATATATATGAATGTGAATATATATTATTCATTCATTCATATATATGAATGTGATATGAATATATCATAAACTTCCATAATTTTAAATGAATATATATATATTCATTTCACAAAAGAGGTCCAGATATCCAGATAAAGTACGATAGGAATGAGTCAAAAAGAGGGAAATAGCACATCTAGATTGGGAGGGGATAAAATAAAATCTTATAAAGTGGCTGTTGTTTGAGTCTTCAGTGATGGATAAGATTTGATAGGCACAGGGGCCCCTTGGTGGCCCAGTCAGTTAAGCATCCGCCTTCAGCCCAGGTCATGATCTCTGGGTCCTGGGATAGAGTCCCGCATCGGGCTCCCTGCTTGTCAGGGAGTCTGCTTCTCCCTCAGCCCCTCCTCCAGCTTGTGCTCTCTCTCCCTCAAATAAATAAATAAAATCTTCAACAACAACAAAAAAAGATTTGGTAGGCAGAGATTGAGGGGAAAAGATGGTAGGAAGGGAGACATTCCAGGCATGAGTACAGCTAAGGAGAAGGGAACAGAACTTGTTGAGGTGGATTGGCTCAGAATTGGATGAATCTGTAAGTTAAAAAAAAAAAGATCACAGTGGCTGAAACACATGAGGGTTTATTTGTCTCATGTAATGAGAAGTCCAAAGGTAGGCGGTTGCTGGTGTTGGTTTAGGAGCTCAAGAATGTCAGGGCTGTTTGTAATTCTCTTGACCTTTCCCTCATGGTCCCAAGATGTCTGCTGGAACTTTAAGCATCACGTTCAAATACCAGGCAGTGGGTAGAAGGGAGGGTCAAAGGTAAAAAGGGCTTCCCAGATGCCCCACCCCAAGACTTCCCCTTGTATCTCACTGCCCACCTCTATTTACAAGACACTAGGAAGCAGAGATATTTTTAGCCGGGCTCATTATTATAGCGAAGAGGCAGGGAAGAACAGAGAGTGGAGAGGCAGTTAGCAGTCTAGGCAACCAAACAGAAGTCAAGTTTGGCTTAAGCATACAGAGTGGAGATATCATTTCTTAAATATGAGCCAACTGATTTGGAAAGAAAGAATACGCATTTCTCATGCCTGGCATCTTTCTTTTCTGCCATTTTCCACTTACTTGCCTAGAATGAAATCAATGACAAGGGTGCAGGGCGCTACAGGAGCACAAAGGAGGAGCACCTTCAGTCGCTCAGGGAAGACTGTACTAAACTTGGTGGATGGATGTGGTCTAAGGCTGGTGGGTGAGGGCTATCTTGGGCAAAAGCCTAGAGGTAAGAAGAAGATGGAGAGTTCTGGGAAATGCAATTATTTCACGCTAGCTGGTGTGGAGTGCAATATGGACATGGCGAGAAAGGAAGATGGAGAGGTAGGTAGGAGCCAGATCATGAAAATTTGTAGGCCGTGCTAAAGGGTTTGGGCTATATCACTGGATTTATTCTTTAAAAAGCAATAAAGATATTTTCTTGATTACTTACTGAATCTCTGCTGTCTTTCCCGATAAATTTCATAAGGGCATCTTGTTCATCTTGTTCATTACTGTCTTCCTAGAGCCTAGCACTCTGCCTGGGCCCGGAGGCCTACCCAATGAATCTACGTTTTTCGTGGAATGGAATGTGAAAACCATTAGGCCAACTGTCCAATGAACTCTTTGTCACTGCAACTCTCCTTTCCGCTGAGGTCCCATAAACCACACCTATGTTGGTCCAGGTGCTTCAAGAAGCAAGCAAAAAGATAGGATTAAAAGCATAAGAAATTTGGAGTGCCTGGGTGGCTCAGTTGGTTGAGGGACTGACTCTTGATTTTGGCTCAGGTCGTGATCTCCATGCTCAGCACGGAGTCTGCTTGGGATTCTCTCTCTCCCTCTCCTTCTGCTCCTCCCCTTGCTTGTACAGTCTCTCTCTATTCTCTAAATAAATAAGTAAATAAAATCTTTTAAATAAGCATAAGAAATTTATTAGGGGCAACCTCCATGATAGAAAATGGAAGGCAGGTCTGACCTTGAGTGAAGAAAAGAGGGAAGGAAGGAAGGAAGGGAGGGAGGGAGGGAAGGAGGTAGGTCAGAGGGAAGTGTTTTAGCCATCATGGCGTCTTTAGACAAAGTCAACAGTCAAAGGAGCCCAGTGTCTCCCAAGAACAGGCCTGTCTAGTACCCCTGCTGTGCCCATTCCCTGCCCAGGAGTAGCCCGTAGGAAGTGTGGCCTCAATGCAAATGCAGTGATGATTTCGGAGCACAGCAGCAGCTTGGTCCCTCTCCCAGCAGTGAGAGATCTAGAAGCACATTCTCATGGCTGCCATGCCTGCCCGCCCCGGTACTGTCAGCAGGGCTCCCATCCTGCTTTGTGTCTTCCCCCATATTCTAGTTACTATCTAGAATATAGGTAGTATACCCATATATTGTTTTTACCTCCATCCCTGTCTTCAAGTCCTACTTTATACCCTTCCTCCACAAACTCAGCCATAGATGTCTTCTGGGACCAAGGTCTCCTTTGTTCTCCAGGTCCTTTTATGGATTAGGAATCTGAACCCTGAACCAGAGCCCTCATGGCTAGCTCCTCTAGTTCCAAGGGGCAACCCTGGCCATCCACCTGCTTGTCGCCTGCCTTCACCATAGGATACTTTTAAGGATAAAATTCTATCTTATTAGCTAATCACAACATCCTGGCTTCCTGGAACCCCAGTAGTCAGATATAGATGTTCTGCTGGCCATCCGTTTGGTTCTGGTGCCGTGTACTTATGTACATCCACTGTCCTCATGCTCTAGAGGGAACATAGGAGATTTCGTAATTTAACACAAGAAATAAGTGGCAAGGCTGGGGTTTCAACCAGGACTGTTGGTTTTGTTTTGGTTTTTTTTTTTTTAAGATTTTATTTATTTATTTGAGAGAGAATGAGAGACAGAGAGCACGAGAGGGAGGAGGGTGAGAGGGAGAAGCAGACTCCCCGCTGAGCAGGGAGCCCGATGCGGCACTCGATCCCGGGACTCCAGGATCATGACCTGAGCCGAAGGCAGTCGCTTAACCAACTGAGCCACCCAGGCGCCCCCGACTGTTGGTTTTGAAATGTACGTTCTCAACTGCTCTCTGACATTGCCTCTCCTTCTCAGAATGGGCCACCCTGTATTATGACTGTCTGTTTACTTATTCATCCATCCCCTCCCTCAAGATGAGAGTTTCCTGAGGGTGGGGCCAAGGCGCTGATATTCTAATAGGCATTTAAGAAGTGTTTCTGGAAAAAAAAAAAAAAAAGAAGTGTTTCTGGAGTAAAAGAATAAAGGAAGGATTGAATGAACAAAATGAAAGTTTTCAGAACCAAGTGGAGGTCACTCTAGTCTGGCCCCCAGTTCGGCAGCTTCTGGCGGCTTTGCGGGCCTACCAGGTTCTGATCCTATGACTCCATAGGTCTCCACATGCAACCACTTGATGACCCCAGGACAGCATTGACCCCAACACCCGAGCTGCTTGCTGACCAGGTAAAGAACTTGCATAGCCAAAGCTCTGGAAATGCGAGAAATAGGACGCTTTCTGCCCACTAAGGAAGAAAAAGCCAAACAAGGGGAAATTCTATGAGATGCTTCATCTGGGTGAGTTGGGGGTTGCACAAGGGGCCTGGCATGGTCATACTGCCTGGAGGCAGCTCCCAGTGTCTCCAGACAGAAAAGGAAATGACAACAGCTTTTGACGAGAATAGAAGGACAAATAAAGATCTTATTGAAAAGCAGGTAAATTGGCTGGGCTCGGGAAGCCTGCAATGACTCAGAGCTGGCAAGGGGCCTGTCTGGCAGCCCACCTCTCCCTCGCAGCCGGGCTCATTGGATTCCACGTTGCTCCCTTACCCCGGACCCTCGTGTGCAGCCCGGGCTCAGGACGGAGCCTGCACATGAAGGACCTCTTTGTTCTGCAACTCTCTCCTCTACATAGGCCATGTGGCCTTGGGAAGCAGGGATGACCTGATGGCAAAAGAAGGCTTTGGTTCTGTACATCTTTAATAAGTTCATGAAAACCCAGTGGAAATCAATGCAGCACCCTGCCTATCTGAAAGCGCCTTTCCCTCTGCACATCACGGCTTTCCCAACATAAATAATCTGTGCTGGGAAGGAATCTTTGAGATATTTATGAAGCTCAGAGAGAGAAAAAAAAAGATCACCTAGAACCTATCCTCATTCGGATAGGGGGGATGAAGTTACAGTAAAGACTTAGAAGTAAAGGACATGGTTTCTGTATTATTATTTTAATACAAGTTGTATGTACTTAAGGTATGTGACACGATGTGTTGGTACACATATAGAGTGAAATGATTACTATGGTCAAGCTAATTACAAGAACATGGTCTCCGGGTCTGATAGCTCTTCGATCAGAATAACAGCTTTGGGGGTACCTGGGTGGCTCAGTTGTTTAAGTGTCTGCCTTTGGCTCAAGTCACAATCCCAGGACCCTGGGATTGAGTCCCGCATCGGCTTCCCTGCTCAGCATGAGTCTGCTTCTCCCTCTCCTGCTCCCCCTGCTTGTGTTCCCAATCTCTCTCTCTCTCTCTCTCTCTGTCAAATAAATAAAATCTTAAGAACAAAAACCAGAATAACAGCTTTGTCACCTACTAGCTGTGGAACTCTGGGCAAGCCACTTCATCTCTCCAATTCCTCGGTCTCCTCATGTCTAAAGTGGGGTTGGGGGCACCTGGGTGGCTCAGTTGGTTAAGCAACTGCCTTTTGCTCAGGTCATGATCCTGGAGTCCCAGGATTGAGTCCTGCATCGGGCTCCCTGCTCAGCGGGGAGTCTGCTTCTCCCTCTGACCCTCCCCCCTCTCGTGCTCTCTCTCTCTCTCTCTCATTCTCTCTCTCAAATAAATAAAATCTTTAAAAAATTTTAAATAAATAAAAATAATAAAATAAAATAAAATGGGGTTGGGCCAGATATTGAGATCTTGTATGTTAAGTGTATCTCAGTATCCTGACACGCAGTAAGCATCTGGTAAGTTTTTGTTAGAAGAATTAACTAGTCCTACGTGCACAGGATGGACTCCTAGCGGGGACACAGGGGCAAACCATCTGTATTCTGCACAATTCTGAGGAGAATTGGTTAGTCAGTCAACGTGCACTATGGGGCAGTGTGGGTGGGAGGGCGAGGGGGAAACAGGTAGAAAAGAAATATCAGGCGCTGTGTGTTCTCGGAGAGGCTTTTAAAGGCTGAGCACTGCCACGCCAGACTTTCTTATTTCTTAGGACCAATTGCCTGATCCTTTGCTGTTATTTCCATTTGGGCTGCTACCAGAGCCTGTCTTTCCCAGACATGCTCCCCATCTGGAAAACAGCAGTAGACATCTTGTGTATTGCAAAATTCTTCTACTTCAGTGGCAAGAACTTCTTAGGATGTAAATTCTCTTAGGACCTGCAATTATAGGTTCAGAAAACTAGACCAAAAAAAAAAAAAAAACTGGCTGTAATAAGAACTACTATTTATTGATTGCTTACTATGTGCCAGGCTCCTGCTCAATTCTTTACCTATATTATTTCACCCAATCTTCATGTTCTCATCACTTTCTATATGAGGACAGTTAGGCTCAGAGAGGGGACTTCTCTAAGGACATCACAGGGCTAGGAAGTGGAGCCAAGGTTCCCATTCACGGAGGTCTGACGTCAACCTCATGCTCTCATCTAAAAAGTCTTTGTTATTATTGCAATGTTGAGACATAAACAAAAGTAGATAAGGTAGTATCATGAATCCCATGTGTCCATCACCCAGCTTCAACAATTGGACAATTTTGTTTCATCCATACCCCATCCAGCCACCATCCAACACACACACACAGGGAATTTCATATTTTCATTTGTAAATATTTCAATGCAGGTCTTCAAAAGAATTGGACTCTCTTAAAACACATAACACCTATAATAATCATTTCTTAGCCTCATCAAATATCCAGTCCGTGTTCATATTTCCCCAGCTGTCTCATATTTTTTCCTTTTTTTTTCCCACAGCAGTTTCATGATTCAAACAAGGTCTAGCTCATATAATAGCATTTGGTTAATATGTCTCTGAAGTCTCTTTTCATCTATAGAGTTCTTCTCTTTTTTTTTTTTTCTTGCCACTTGTAAAAAGAAATTGAAAGCCTGTGCTCTTAACCATATAATACGGCATCTTATTTCCATTTTAAAAGTTATGCCTTGGGAGGGGATGCCCTCCTCCCAAACATATTTCTTGTATTTAAGTATGACTCCCTATTTTCCTGTGGAATAGGAGGTAATGAAACATTAAAAGTGGATCTTAGAAATGTTTCGGTGTTCATTGGAAACACTGAACATTCAAAAAAAACCACCTTGTTTTGTAGGTGTTTATTACATGACATGGCTTGAGGGCAGAAAAAAACAGCTCTTGAAAAATAACTCCGATCCCACCTCCCACACCTGGTGTCTTTAAGAAGTAACCCTTGCCAGTCATTTTCAAAAGTCAGGCTCTGACAGCTTAGATAGAAGGTAGGATACAAGTGAGAGAGGAAAAGCCTGAGAAGATCTAGCCTGCAGATGACCCTGAAGTGTAGCGAATTGAAGCCAGCCGACTGTGTACGGGGGGCAGGGAAATGGGAGGAACCAGAGACCCATTCAGGGGCGCTCTGCTCTCAGTGATAGGGATCTACTTCAGAGTTTTGCTGTTGGCTCTGGATTATAAATCTGAATGATATCAAAAATATTTCAGGGGGTGCCTGGGTGGCTCAGTCGGTTAAGCGTCTCTTGATTTCAGCTCAGGTCATGATCTCAGGGTGCTGGGATCGAGCCGGGCATCGGGCTCTGAACTCAGCGGGGAGTCTGCTTCTCTCCCCCCCGCCTCTCCCCGCCTGTTCATGCGCTATCAAATAAAAATAAATAAATAAAAAATATTCCAGAAGTGGAATGCTGTACTGGGGAGGCTGACTTTCTCATCAGCGGCTAAATGGAGGCACTCACATATAGTGTATTAATAGTTTCAGAGGTTGAGTTCAGTGATTCATCAGTTGCATATCACACCCAGTGCCCATTCCACCAAGCGCCTTCCCTAATGCCCATCACCCAGCTACCCCATCCCCCGCCCAGCAACCCTCAGTTTGTTCTCTATAGTTAAGGGTCTCTTGTGGTTGGCCTCCCTCTCTGATTTTGTCTTCTTTTATTTTTCCTTCCCTTCCCCTATGATCCTCTGTTTTGTTTCTTAGATTTCACATGAGTGAAATCATATAATTGTCTTTCTCTGTTTGACTTCTTTCACTTAGCATAATACCTCTAGTTCCACCCACATTGTTGCAAATGGCAAGATTTCATCCTTTCTGATGGCTGAGTAATATTCCATTGTGTATGTATACCACATCTTCTTTATCCATTCAGCTGTTGATGGACATCTGGGCTCTTTCCATAGTTTGGCTATTGTGGACATTGCTGCTATAAACATTGGGGTGCAGGTGCCCCTTTGGATCACTAGGTTTGTATCTTTGGGGTAAATACCCAGTAGTACAATTGCTGGGTCCTAGGGTAGCTCTATTTTCAACTTTTTGAGGAACCTCCGTACTGTTTTCCAGAGTGGCTGCACCAGCCTGCATTCCCACCAACAGTGTGAGAGGGTTCCCCTTTCTCCACATCCTCGCCAACACTTGGAGTTTCCTGACTTGTTAAGATTTTTATTTTTATTATTAAAGCCCCAGTGTAACATGGCAACAAACACACAAAGCAAGTCGATGAGTTTTTAGTTTCCTTTTTCTGGGACAAAACATCATGGCAATGAAAACAGCCCCGGGACATTTCTGAGCAAACCTGAGGTTCACAGGACAACCGGCCCCAGCAGTGAACAAAAGCGTGCCACGGCTAAAGGCATTTTCTTTGAAAAGCCTAACCCGGTCCCACAGTCTCGAGGCTTGCTCGCTCGCTCCCTCGCTCGCTCCTGATTTCCCACTTCAGTGTGTTGAACCTGAACAGTGTGGCTGAACTTTTCCATTCCGACTGGAGCTTCCTCGGGCCAGAGACAAAGGCAAGCCAGTTCTGAGCCGGAGATTCAAATAAACACATCACGGGCCAGCTGCAAACGGCAAAGCAAACGAGGCAGCTACCGGACTAACCCGGCTCCCCGAGGCCCTCTCCCCGAACGCCCTAGAGGCCAAGAGTGAGGCAGCCTCTTCCTTTCTGGAACACAGTGCCTGGTGAACAACTGGTAGGAGGAAGCCCTGGGACTCCCTTTGAACGCCTGCTTTTCCCTGCACAGTCACGGCCGAGGGGAGCAGAGGAAGTGTTGAAAAAGCTAAAGCAATGTGGCTCTCGTTGTTTTTGACAAGGCTGTCACACAGAAGGGTAATTTTTCAAAGTGAACACCGAGACTTGCCTTCTTCCTATAAACAAGACCCATTTCCCCAACCACTCTTGTTAAAGAACTGGAAGAGACATCAGAGATTGTGAACGGGAGGGGACTGACAGGAGCATTAACAACGGCTCCCAAGTCCCTTCCTTGTCTGCGCTATTTCCTCGGGTCCCCAGGGGCAGGGGAGCTTGAGGTAGCAAGAGAAGGCCCAGCTGTGGAAATGGAGTGAGTCAGGACTTCATAGACTGTGATTAGTTTTTTTTTACCCCTGCTTAACTAGAGTAAACAAAAAAAATGGCAACTCCGTAGGAGACGTGGAGGGTCTCCGGTCTTTAAAGCTGCTCAAATGAAGGGATAAAGACATTGGCACTGTGTCAACTTGGTCAGAGAAGAGTCTCTTTCAAAGGGAGGGCAAGGGGCTGTGACTTGCCCAGGTAGACACAGCAAGTGAATGGCTGAACTCTTGCTCAAGTAAACTACACCATCCTGGGGGTAAGGTGAGTGATGGACTGTCAACGTCCACACAACTTCTTCTTCCCCCAAGCAGGCTCTCAAATCCCTCACCATTCACGCGTCCTCCTCCCACCACTATCCAGTCTCCTCTTCAGGGCTCCCATTCCAGCTCTGCTAGTCTTTCCACCGCTGTATCCACTGCCAAGTCTTCAAAGAAGAAAGGGTTCTTTCGTCCACTGGTGTTACAGGTGTTTTGTTACGTTCTCCAAAGCTGTGTGATTCTTCCCGTATAGAGCTCCCTTAAGCACGGAACCTGGGAGAACTTTCCTGAGGCTGGGCCAAAGAGGAAGGGTTGACAAATTACAACTTGTGGGCCAAGTCTGGCCTGCTGTCTGTTTTTGTATGGCGCATGGTCTAAAAATGTTTTCCTTTTTGTGGTAAAAACACATGACATAAAATTTACCATCCTAAACATTTTTAAGTGTACAGCTCAGTAGTATTAAGTATATTTACACTGTTGTGCTACAGATCTCCAGAACGTTTTCATCTTGAAAAACTAAACTCTGTACCCATTAAACAACTCTCCTTTTCCGCTTTCCCTCAGCTCCCGGTAACCACCATTCTACTTGCTATTTGTATGAATTTGACTACTTTACATTCCTGACATAGATGGACTCATAAACTGGCTTTTTGGGACTCATTTATTTCAATTAGCATAATGTCTTCAAGGTTTATCCATGTTGTAGCATGTGACAGGAGTCCCTTCCTTTCAAAGGTTGAATAATATTCCATTAGGGAGGACTGTGGGCCACCAGGGTCAGTGAAGCTCTCAAGATGGCTGGGTGAGGGGCGCCTGGGTGGCTGAGTCGTTAAGCCTCTGCCTTCGGCTCAGGTCATGATCCCAGGGTCCTGGGATCGAGCCCCGCATCGGGCTCCCTGCTCAGCGGGAAGCCTGCTTCTCCCTCTCCCACTCCCCCTGCTTGTGTTCCCTCTCTCACTGTGTCTCTCTCTGTCAAAAAAATAAAAATCTTAAAAAAAAAAAAAAAGATGGGTGGGTGAAAACTTGCTCTAAAAGCTGTTGACTTGGTAGCTTTTGCAGAGATCATAAGGCCCCAAACCAGAAGGCCACTTCTAACTCCCTGAAATCCTAGAATGAACCCCTCACCTCCACACTGGCCACTCTCCCTGGGAATCCACCTGCTAGTGACTGGGCTTACTACAAGGCCAATGTGGCAAAGGCTGGCTTGGTAGAGGACTTTGAGAAGAAGTTCAATGCCCTGAAGTTTCCTGTGCCAGAGGATAAGCATACTGTTCAGGTGGATGCCAAAGAAAAGGAAAATGTGAAAAGTTGTGCTGAGTGTTTGTCTCTCTCAAAGGCCGGGATTGAGGAATGTGAAAAAGAGCTGGAGAAGATGCAGAACATAATTCCATTTGATCAGATGACCATTGAGCACCTGAATGAAGTCTTCCCAGAAACCAAATTAGACAAGAGAAGTATCCCTATCGGCCTCACAAGCCAATCAAAAATTTGTAAACTTGAGTTGGGGAGAAAGCCCTGGCCCTCATATTATAAATGCTGGACATTAAAAATAATGATATGGCTGGGCGCCTGGGTGGCTCAGTTGGTTAAGCGACTGCCTTCGGCTCAGGTCATGATCCTGGAGTCCTGGGATCGAGTCCCACATCGGGCTCCCTGCTCAGCAGGGGGTCTGCTTCTCCCTCTGACCCTCTTCCCTCTCTTGCTATCTGTCTCTCATTCTCTCTCTCTCAAATAAATAAATAAAATCTTTAAAAAAAATGATATGGTAAAAAAAAAATTCCATTGTAGGTATATATATACCACGTGATAATTATCCATTCATCCATCCACAGACGTTTGGGTTGCTCCCACCACTTGGCTATTATGAATAATGCTATGAACATGGGTGTGCAGCTGTCTCTTCGAGACTCTGCTTTCCATTCTTTTGGGAATATACCCAGAAGTGGCATTGCCAGATCATAGGGTAGTTCTATTTTGAAATTTTGGAGGAACCACGTACTGTTTTCCAGATTGCTTGTATCATTTTACAGTCTCGTCAACCGTGCACAAGGGTTTCTCCACATCCTTGTCAACATTTGTCATTTCCTAGTTTTTCTTTTTTGATAGTATCCATCCTGAGAGGTATGAGATGACATCTCACTGTGGCTTTGATTTGCCTTTATCTAATGGTTAGTGAGGTTATATGTCTTTTTATATGCTTGGTGGCCTTTTGTACGTCATCTTGGGAGAAATGTCTGCTCAAGGACTTTGACCATTTTTTAAATCAGGCTATTCTGTTTTTGTTGTTGTTTCCTTGTTGGAGTTCTTTACCTATTCTGGATATTAACCCCTTATCAGATATAGTGATTTAGAAATGTTTTCTCCCATTTCATAGGCTGCCTTTTCGCTGTGTTGATTGTGCCCTTTGATGTACAGAAATTTTTTAGTTTGTTGTAGTCCCATTTGTCCATTTTTTTTCTTTTGTTGCCTGTGCAAGAAATCGTCAACTCCAACGTCATGAAGCTTTCCCCCTATGTTTTCTTCTAGTAAGATTTTTTTTTTAAAGATTTTATTATTTATTTATCTGAGAGAGAGAATGAGAGAGAGCACATGAGAGGGGTTAGGGTCAGAGGGCGAAGCAGACTCCCCGCCGAGCAGGGAGCCCGATGCGGGACTCGATCCCGGGACTCCAGGATCATGACCTGAGCCGAAGGCAGCCGCTTAACTGACTGAGCCACCCAGGTGCCCTCTTCTAGTAAGATTTTTAACATTTTTAAATGATTGGGGGGAAAAATCAAAACAATAAAAATATTTCCTGACTTGCGAAAATCATATGGATTCAAATTTCAATGCCCATAAAGTTTTATTAGAACAGAGCCAAATACATTCATTTATACACATCTATGGTTGCTTTTGAGCTGTAACCACAGAGCTAAGTAGTTGCAACAGAGACCAAATGTGGTTCTCTCATCTCTTTGTACTACTGCTTAGAGTACTATAAATCACAGCAACACATTTACAACTCTACAGCATTTAAAGTGTCATGTGTAACTCCATACTGCACCTTTTTTTTTTTTTTTAAATTACCAGGGCATACCCATTATGTCAAAACAAGAAAAGGAAAATGGATTTTGATTGCCGTACTTTTAAGGCACACCGGAGTGGGGATTACTGAGTTATCCAATTAGATGGTGTATTAGCTCGAGCTGCCATAACAAAACACCATAGGCTGTGTGGCTTAAACAACAGAAATTAATTTCTCACAGTTCTGAAGGCTGGGAAGTCCAAGATCAAGGTACAGGCAGGGCCAGTCTCTGGTGTGAGCTCTCTCCTTGAGCTGTAGATGGTTTTTCCTCTGTGTGTACATGTGGGGCGAGAGAGTGCTCTCACTGTCCTTATAAGGCCATCTTAGAACCCTATAGAATTAGGACCTCACCTTTATGATCTTACTTAACCTTAAGTGCCTCCTAAAAGCCCTATCTCCAAATACAATCACATTAGGGGTTAGAGCATCAACATTTGAATTTGGGGGCAACACGATACAGTTGAAAGCAGAGAGCAAAATACCGTGTTTACCATGCATTGAAACGATAGCTGTGTTAAAAGAATACCACATATGTCAGCATTTCCAGACCAAGCACTCATCACAATATTCCCAACCCACAGGAAAGCAATGGTCAGAAAAACTGGAACATTTAAAATGGAATATCTCATCACAGCAGAATTTCTTCACAAAACTAAACAATAAAACTGAGCCTGTCACCAAAGGAAGTTTCCAAGTGGCTCACTTCTTAGCCAAGCAAAGAAAGCCATTTACTGATGGTGGGTTAATTAAACATGTTTGATTGCAGCAGTTAAAGAAATGTGTCCAGAGAAAATAAATTTGTTTCAAGCTATTAGCTTGAATTTTTGGTGAGAACAGTTGTTCGAAGAGTTGAGGATCGTGAGAGCAACATCAGTAGTCAATTAAAAACAAGCAAATGATTGTGAGTACTTTAGCTTGGGTCTTGATGACTTGACAGATGTTATCAATGCTTCCTAATTGTTTATTTGAGGCGGCAGTACTAAGTTTGAAGTGATCGAAAAATTAGCCCTTACGAATGGTCTGTGTGGACGAGTTACGGGAGAGTGTGTTTTCAACATTGAGAAAACACTCATTCAGTACAACTTGAGGTAGAAATATGCGAAGATGTGTTACAACTGATGGTGATAATCTGTGTGGGACAGAAAAAGGCCTAGGGGAACAAATTCACATGTGAATTTGTGAAAACGTAAGATGTCTACAGTCTATGGTTATTCATCAAATTATTCATCAGCACGTACTTGCAGAAAATAATTGAGTCCATCCTGTGTTATTGAACCACTAGTACGCTCTCCTGGACTTAACCACTGACAATTCTGTGAGTTTTATTTCAAGAATAGAAACTGAGGAGCGCCTGGATGGCTCAGTCGGTTAAGCGTCTGCCTTTGGCTCAGGTCATGATCCCAGGACGTGTTCCACATCGGGCTCCTTGCTCAGCAGGGAGTCTGCTTCTCCCTTTGCCCTCTGCCCCTCCCCTTGCTTGCGCTCTCTCGCTCATTCTCTCCTTCTCTCTCTCAAATAAATAAATAAAATCTTTAAAAAAAAATAGAAACTGAATATCCTGATTTGCTGGATGCTGCTGAAGTTTGATGGCTTAGCAGTGCTAAAGTTTTATTGAGATTTTTTGAGCTCCAAAAAATCTGAGTGGATTTTTTTCTGAATGAGATCTGCCCTTAATTGCTATTATTAAATAGTAAATGTGTGGAATTTCTTTTTTTAAAAAAAAATATTTATTTGTTTTTGAGAGAGAGAGACAGCACGCGTGTGCATGAGCATGAGCAGGGGGAGGGGCAGAGGGAGAAGCTGACTCCTCGCTGAGCAGGTAGACCAATGTGGAGCTTGATCCCAGGACTCTGGAATCATGGCCTGAGCTGAAGGCAGACGCTTAACTGACTGAGCCACCCAGGCGTCCTGTTCTCTTTTGTTATATAAACACCTACATGATATCCTCAATTTGACCTCTCGGTACCCAAAGCTCTCAACATTTACTATCTGGCCAACACGGAAAAACTTGCCAACCCCTCCATAGGCATCTGAGTGATAGCCACCCGGGGTTTTACTGGAAAACAGTCAATCAAAACCAATGTCTGTGACAAGGCTCCTCAACCCTATTCTACTTTGGGGTTCCCAGGTCATTCTTAGCACTACTCGCTACATTCCCTAAGGTGGGAGCAGCGAATGCCCCATTCCTTTGTTTGAGGGTCTTACTCTTTGTGGCACAGGAACCTGCTGTCAGCCAAAAAGTCAGCTTCGGTTTTATTCCCAAGAGGCCTGATAGGTACTAATTTGAATCAACACCAATCCAGATTTTCTGAGGCTAGATCTGTGGTTCAGGGGTCCTCACTAGAGAAACAGAGCCCCAGGTTCCTGTCACACAACCAGACACCTTGCTTCTGCTGCTGTCACCGGCTTATTACTATATCGAGTTACACGGATATAAAGAATCCCCATAAAAAAATAATCACCCAGTGATGAACTGGAAAAGGCAAGGTCTAGAGAGCTCTTAGACTGTAGCCTCCAGTTTCTCTTTGTTTATAAGAGCAGTGATTTAGAAATTGCAGATGTGCTGAGTTACTAAATACTCTTTGGGGGAGTATAAACTTACTAATTCAGCAGTATCTAATTCAGTAACTATGTTAGTCTAAGACCACGTTGGTGAAAGTGAGTTTTAGTGGACGTGGAAAGGGCAAATAATTTGCTTTTATAAGCATAAGACACTTACCGTGACGGAAACACTGGGTATGTATGTAGCAAATTGCTTTACATCCTTCCTGCTTATGGAAGGTCTACATGTCCTTATTCTAGTATCTGTATTCATGGCGAAAAGAGAAAAATCTATGCTACCAGATGGATATTAAACCAAAGATGAAGCTTAGAAGTAATCTGTGACCAGGAAATGAAAGGCAGAGAATTAGTCTCCAGGGTGCATATTATTGTTGTTGAAGAAAACCAAAACAAAAAACTTCCCAAACAAAAATCCACAGATATCTTTTTCTTCTTTTGCAAAACATAGACTCACTGGTTGAGAATTTATGGCTTAGTACTTGTAGGGATAGTTGTTTATTTTTATTAGCCTTCTATAGTGGTCATTAAACTGACCCTTGATGGGGTTAGTCATTTTCAAATTATCCAAGCTTTTTGAAAAGTCGTTTCACTCCCCAGCCCAACCCCCACAAGCCTTCCCAAGAGAACACCTGTTTCATTAAGAGATGTTTTATTTTTGTATCCTTCATTTGGACTCCCCCTGTTTTAATTACTAATGACCCTCCAACATCCATGTTGACTTCTAGATAAAGTGAGTTTATTTTCCAGAAAATCTAAGTGAAGCCAAATATGTGAGGAGCATGCCAACTTGTTACCAAGATGTGAGTGCACTCTTTTAGCTTGTTTATATAGCGCCTTTAGTGGGGGGGGGGGACCCAAATTCCTCAGGCAATGGTTAATCTGATGACCTTCTGAGTCACTGAGGTATCAGTAGCCTATCTGATCCACAAATACGTTTAGAAGCAAAGAACTAGGTCAAAGATAAACTGAGGCATATCATTAGAAGTTTCAGGACGGCTGGGTGGCTCAGTTGGTTAAGCATCTGCATTCCGCTCAGGTCATGATCCCGGGGTCCTGGGATCGAATCCCATGTCTGGCTCTTTGCGCAGCCAGGAGTCTGCTTCTCCCTCTGCCTGCCGCTCCCCCTGCTTCTGCGCTCTCTCTGACAAATAAAGTCTTTAAAAAAAGAAGAATTTTAGGAGTTTTATGTAAGCAAAAATGGATTCAAATTAGGCGGCACCAAGCTGAAAGTGGTTCGGAGTGCTCTCCAGACAGAAGCCAGGGCAAAGACTCCCACAGAGTAAAGGTGGGAGCAAAGAAGGAAATGATTTGATTGGCTATAGCTTAAGCATTGCCTTAGTTGGAGACACCTAGGTGGCTGGTTGTAACTGGTTATCTTTAGGTTTTGATTTCTTAATCTTGAGGCATTCACATGCTTAGGGTCTGGTTTGCTTACATCAGCCTCGAAGGGATTAGAACCACCTCGGTCTAATGGCCTCATTTAATTCAATACAACTGATCATCCATAACTCATGTATTGCTTTCTAATTTTTTATAAAGAATTTCAAGTTGAAATTTAACCACTATGTAAGGATTTTAGTCATTTTTTCCCAAAACATCCTTTTAAAAAAGTACACTTCCTGATGTAAACCACACAGATGGGGTTGGTTTGGCACATCTCAGGCTGGGTGGACACAATCCAAAAATAGAGCCAAATTTCTTCAAAGACTGTTCAATTAAAGTAGTTTCTACATTAGCAATAAGCCCAGTTTTCCATTGCATACCACATTAATTTAAAAACAAAGCAAGAGGCTCAGTCAATATTTCCTTGGTTTTGAAGCGTCCCTCCATTTTTTTATAAGTGTAGGAATAGCCTATACCTAAAATCATGACCTTCATTTTCGCTGACAATATCTAAGTGGGGAATAACCCTGTATTAATTTCCTATGGCAGCTGTAACAAATTATCACAAACTTGGTGGCTTAAAACAATGCACACTTATTCTTCTACAGTTTTGGAAACCAGAAATCCAAAATCCCTTTCACTGGGCTGAAATCAAGGCATCAGTGGGGCCATGTCCCCTGGAACCTCTGCGGGGGGAGAATGTTTTCTTGCCTTTTCCAGCTTCTAGAGCTGCACTCCTTGGTTTGTGTCCCTTTCCTCCACTTAAAATGACTGTAGCATAGCCTTTTCATCTCCTCCCTCCCTCCCTCCCTCCCTCTCTCCCTCCCTCCCTCTCTCCCCATTCTCTGCTGAGATTGTCACACTTCCTTTTCTTTTTTTAATTTTTTAAAAAGATTTTATTTATTTGAGAGAGAGAGAGAGAGAATGAGCGGGGGGAGGGGCAGAGGGAGAGGGAGAAGCAGACTCCCCACTGAGCAGAGAGCCCGACACGACACGGGGCTCATCCCAGGACCCTGAGATCATGACCTGAGCCGAAGGCAGGCGCTTAACCGACTGAGCCACCCAGGCGCCCCATCACACTACCTTTTCTTTCTGTGTCAAATCTCTTTTTGCTTCCTTTTATAAGGATACATGTAATTGCATCTAGGGCCCACCTGGATAATCCCTATTACTCCCCCCATCTCAAGGGCCTTAATTTAATCACACCTGCACAGTCTCTTATGCCCTATGAGGTAACATTCACAGGTTCCAGAGATTAGGACCTGGATAATTCAGGGGGGCCATTATTCAGCCCACCACAGACTCCAGATTTGCAGGTCCACATTTAGTTTACAACCTGTAGGCCTCCGATGACTAAGTGTGGAGTTATTTCTAGGGCTCCAAAGATTGTATGTAAATAAATAATAGCTTACCTGTATAACTAGTACCACTTACAAATTCATGTCAATGCTATTGTTATTAATAAAATAGAAAATGCTTTCAAAATGAGATCTAAGGGGCCTCCTTTACAAGTTATTTCTAAATAAAATACTTTTTGCATAGCCTTCATCCCTTTTGACAAAAAACTATCCTTACAGAATAATCTATATCTTTATAATCTATAAAGTACATATGTTATAAAGAATGGATTTAAAGCAGAGCATCTGCCATGTAATGAGTTTAATAAATGTTAGCAATTATTAATGTGTTGGGTGTTCTGCCGCCTGAATGGAAGTATTCCAAGACCAGAAATCTAATAACAGTAGGTTTGTCTCACTTTGCAGGAAAAAGAAAGCAAAAAAGATGGAATTCAATCACTTTTTGGGGGGCTCAAAATTTTTGTTTAATACTTCGATACCTGTCCCTGCTAGACTGTTAGTGAATGCTAACAGATGACGGAAGAAGCAGCCAAAGAATACTAGGGGGGAAACTGGGAATCAGCCAATCATGTTTAGTTCAAAAGTCTGTTTTGGTTAAATGTGTTCAGGGCTGTGCCTTTATGTTGTATACCCAAACCACAGAAGTTTATTTGCCGCTAAAATTGTTCCTCATTTATATGAATCAATCAAATACATCAATATTTTATAGCGGTCTTCAAAGAGCACCGTAACTTGCAGGTACACCAGCATCTGAACAAGTTCAAGGGTTGTTAATGGAAAACATTCTCTATTATAAAGGAGCTCACCTTCACGAGGGGCAAAAATTGTGGTTCTCAACCCTGGCTGCACGATAAGATCTCCCGGGGAGCTTTTAAAAATCGCAAACTAAACCCAACTTAATACGAATATCTAGCGTGCTGCCGGGGTGTCCGTATTTTTAAAGCTCCCCAGGTCATTCCGCTGGGCAGCTGCGGTTGAGAACTCTGGATGAAAAGAGTATAGGACACAGAGACCAATACAAATAATGAGGTCTGAAGTTCCATGGTCATGATCAGGAATGGGACGGGAATTCAGACAAGAGAGGGTCTCGATGAGTAAAGGGAGGAGGAGATGGAAAATGAACTGAGCCTGAAAAGTGGGCAGCAAAGAGGCAAAGGGCCTAAGAGAGGGTGACAGGCATGGGAAGGGTCAAAAAATTTCCAGGATAAGGGCAAATGGAAAAAGCTGAAAATTTGCACTATGGGATTAGGAAAAACTGGTGGTGAAGGGAAGATGTTCTCTGGCCCATTTTCCCCTTGGATTTTCCCCCTCGCTACACCCAGGCCTTAAACATTGCTACATAATTAAACAGAATGCATTATTGAGGGAGACTCACACTTAACAAAGGGATCAAGATGAGCAGAATACAAAAACACCTAGTAGAAATGTGTCCAGACGCAGCATCTTTGAATCAAAGGGCGAATTTACTGCCCGAATAGATATGCATCTAAATCACATTATCTGTTTTTACAAGACCAATTTCTATCTACAGACGCTATCCACGCACCTCTCCAACAATAGAAAACAAACCAAAATAGTACATTTAAGCAATGCAGGAAACTCTTTTGAAAAACTTCTAATTTACCTTTCTATAATCATTGCAACTTAATTCTGGCAACTGAAGCAACTTGAAACTTGCTTATCAAGCCTGGGACTTTTGGTCATTGATAACATGTGAGTTCTTTCAACTATGGGCATATCATAATGACCCTATTGCACCTTGTCATGCAATGATTATAAATATTACGTATTTATATATGTAGCTAATGCTTATATAGCCTTTACAATGTGCTGAGCATTCTTTTAAGTGCTTTATATATACTATCTTTTTTTAAGGATTTATTTATTTGAAAGAGAGGAGAGCCTGCACAAGAGAGAGGATGAGTGGGGGGAGGAGCAGAGGGAGAGGGAGAGAGAATCTCAAGCAGACTCCGCACTGAGTGCGGAGTCCGACATAGGGCTTGATCTCATGACCCAGAGATCACGACCTGAGCTGAAACCAAGAGTTGGACGCTTAACCAACTGCGCCACCCAGGTACCTCTATATATACTATCTTATTTACTCCTCACAAGAGCCTAATGAGGTGCATACTGTTTTTATCCCCATGTTACAGATGAGGTCATCGGGGTACAGAGAGGTTCAGCCGCCAGCTACAGTTTACAGTTAGGTGGTAAAGCTGAAATTTGAACCAAGGTAGTCTGGCTCCAGAGCCCACACTTTTTAAAACATTTTGTTATCATGATTCTTATTTATAACATTGATGAATTTTCTTCATTTAAGTATTTCCTGGAGAGAACACCATTAAGCCCTTCCGTTGCTTTTATCAATTTTTCGATGCATTGAAGTTGAAATATGCAAAATGTTTCCATTTTCGCTTTTAATTTGCTTACATTATTTTTATCAGAATCAATCTTTATAAAGGTTATAATGAAATATATATATATATATATATAGTTTTACTTTTGTGACCATCTATACAGTCCAATTTGCCTGGGTCATATTTTGTAGATCTATATTTTGCAAGATTCCCTATTCAGTTTTCAGTTAATGACATATTTTTCTTAGTGTGTTTTTATCCATTTTCTTTTTTTTTTTTTAAGATTTTATTTATTTATTTGAGAGAGAGACTGAGAGAGAGAGCACATGAGAGGGGGGAGGGTCGGGAGGGTCAGAGGGAGAAGCAGACCCCCTGCCGAGCAGGGAGCCCGATGCGGGACTCGATCCCGGGACTCCAGGATCATGACCTGAGCCGAAGGCAGTCGCTTAACCAACTGAGCCACCCGGGCGCCCTTTTTATCCATTTTCTATTTTGTTTCCTTGACCTTGATAACTTCTACCAAGTCTAATTTATCAGTCAATTTTTATAGTTTTCTCAGTGAAAAGATACCATTCTTAGTTTTTCCTCCATAATAATTTTTTAATCAGATACAGTTATCTTTTTTCCCAGCCTTATTTTGTGATTGTTTTATTATCAGTAATTGTTATTATGAATTGGATAAAAACAGGAAAGTTTTCTATTTATTTGTTATTTAATCCAGGAGAAATTATGAAATTAGATATTCCAGGAGTACTCTAAGGAGTAGTCTTTATTTTGGGCTTCATCATTCTCGAGGTCAAAATGACAAATTCACGATGTTCTGAATGGGTGAGAGTGGGAATTGTTATTTCAGTTTTATGGATGTACCTTAAAAACATTCAATAGCTCAGGGTGTCTGGGTGGCTCAGTCCAGTTAAGCATCTGACTTTGGCTCAGGTCATGATCTCAGGGTCCTCGGATGGAGCCCCGCATAGTACTCTGTGCTCAGCAGGGAGTCTGCTTGAGATTCTCTCCCTCTGCCCCTCCCCCCACTTGTGCGCTCTCTCTAAAATAAATAAATCTGAAAAAAAAAAAAACCAACAACATTAAATAGCTTGCCTGGGCTAAATGGTAAAGCCAAACTGGAGGTAGTAGCATGGACTAGAATGGTTTCTGGAATCATCAACCTGGATTGAATCTACACTCAGCTGTTTATAGCCGTGTGACCTAAGGCAAGCGACCTAACCTTTAAGCCCCAAGGCCTCCATCTGTAAAATAGAGATAATACTAGTACCTCATTCATCAGTTTATCAGATGAATTTATGAGGTCATCAGAATTGAATGAGCTAAAGCATGCACACACACTTTAGTTTTTGCCTGGTTCATGGTAACCAATCGGTTCATGTTAGTAGTTCAGCAGCATCATCCATAGGATGTTCTTAGGGAGATAAGTACATAAGAAAATAGTCCTAGAAAGACTTTGTGCTTGTGACTATGTTAACAAAAGGTAGTGCTGAACAAATGTTAGCTGTTAGTATCTTCATTGCTTCCAGCAAGCTTTCCTTGGATGAAAGTAGACGGTATCTTGTGACGTTTTGGTGGGAGTACCAGATCTCTATGAACCACGCAGTTACTCAAAACCTTTGCACCAGCAGTTTCCTAATTGCTTCATCCTCCTTGAGTGGGTTTAGTGGACAACTAGAAGACCTAGTTTTGGGGGCCACTGGAATGTGATTTCCAAAAATCCTGACGGGGACTGGGTCCCCCAAATTCTTTTGCTACTTTACTTCCTGGCTGGGGTCCAAAAGGACTCCCCAAGGCATTTATGCCTTTGGGTTAACTCTAAGGTGTGTTTAAAATGTAAATTCAGAGTCAAGAGTCTCTCATGGCTTGTCTCCCTCTCTGATTTCTTCCCTTTCAGTTTTCCCTCCCTTCCCCTATGATCCTCTGCACTATTTCTTATATTCCACATGAGTGAAATACTAGAGTAAGCTAAGAAGCAAAAAAGCATTCTCGGGGAGCCTGGTTGGCTCAGTCGTTAAGCATCTGCCTTTGGCTCAGGTCATGATCCCAGGGTCCTGGGATCGAGCCCCGCTTCGGGCTCCCTGCTCAGCGGGAAGTGTGCTTCTCCCTCTCCCACTCGCCGTTTGTGTTCCCTCTCTTGCTGTGTGTCTCTCTCTCTCAAATAAATAAATAAAATCTTTTAAAAATATTATGCTATGTCGCTATCCCCATCTATCCTCTAAACAGAGGCAGAAAATGAATAAATGAACTGTTTCCTGTATTTATATCCCATTCATTCCCATTTGAAGTCAGACTAGTTTAGTTTAGCAAACTAAACCCAAAAGTGCAGACAGGTCCTTGAAAATAATAAATGAAAGTCTGGATCTAATAAGGGCCAAGTATTTGGCTTTTTAACTGATGGAATTTCTTAGGGAAATAAAGGATTTATAGGTCTGAGTAAATGGTGGTATTGCACTCAGCAAGGTTAAGGGCATACAGTCTTTGACTTTAAAACAGAAACCTGTGGTGCTCAGTTATTTCTACCAGATGACAGGGACTGGTCAAGATCCCATTGCCTACCGGACTGCTTTTAGGGTTTATCTCAGGATCTTTCGAAGGGTCTTCAACAACCTTTAAATTCTGAATTCCCCCCTTTTCTTACTTTCAACAAGCTTATTCCTGCATTCTTTTGTGCATACATGTGCGCATGAGTGTCTATATACGCATACATGTGAATGTGGGGGTGGGCAGGGTGGGGGTTCGGGAAGGTGGTGGGATCGAGGAGGCAAAGGAAGGGATCAAAGTGATTAGAGGAGTTTTCATTGATTTTTTTTTTTTTAGATTTTTTTTTAAATTTATTTGAGAGAGAATGAGAGAGAGAGAGAGAGAGCACGGGAGGGGAGAGTGTCAGAGGGAGAAGCAGACTCCCCACTAAGCAGGGAACCCGATGTGGGACTCGATCCCGGGACTCCAGGATCATGACCTGAGCCGAAGGCAGTCGCTTAACCAACTGAGCCACCCAGGCGCCCTGATTTTTATTCCAAAGAGAAACATTGTCCAATTTCTCTGAGCCTATACTAATTTTCCACCTCCAGGTCCTGACACTTTTTTTCCTGTGGTATTTGCTTGTGACCACCTTGCCCTTGGCTCACCCATTTACGGATTCCAATATATCCCAAATCAGAGGTCAAGAGGCTAACCTAAAGCATTTCCCAGAACTACCTAGGCACTTGATGAAATCTTAATTTGATCAAATGTGACAAGCTTTGCCCCAAATCCAGATGGAGGCAGGGAGCGCCCCTCACCCCCGGAGAAGGCAGATAGACATGCAGCAGTGACACCTTGCTTGTCCCGGATGCTGACAGAATCATTTGCTATTGCTTGGGACACTGCAAGGACAGGAACGTGCCTGACTAGAGCTGTAAGCATTCCAGATAATTTAGAACCATTTTCTTTTCAAAGCTAGCGTTCATGCGGATGACATACATATCCAATATTGTGAGTTAAAACTCTCCTGGTTTTTGGGGGGGCCTGGGTGGCTCAGTCGGTTAAGCATCTACCTTCAGCTCAGGTCATGGTCTCGGGGTCCTGGGATTGGCCCTGAGTTGGGCTCCTTCCTCAGCGGGAAGCCTGCTTCTCCCTCTGCCTCTGCCCCTCCCCCCCGCTTCTGCTTGCACGCGCTCGCTCTCTCTGACAAAATCTTTAAAAAAATAAAAAAAATAAAACTATCCTTTTTTTTTTAAAACTGGTAAACGGACTCTAAATTTTATTGGGAAGTATAAATACCCAAGAATATTCAGATTTGTTTTCTTTTCCCCCCCAGGTTTGTTGAAATATTACACTGCATAAGCTTAAGGTGCACTGTGTGTGGATTTGATATCCTTATATACCGCAAAATAATTACCACCATGACGTTAGCTAATACCTCCATCACGTCACATAATTACCATTTCTTTTCTGTGGTGAAAATATTTAATATCTACTCTCTTAGCAACTTTTAATATTAACTATAATCACTGTGCTGTACATTGGATTTCCAGAACTTATTCATCTTCTAACTTAGAAGTTTGTATCCTGGGACGCCTGGGTGGCTCAGTCGGTTGGGCGTCTGCCTTCGGCTCAGGTCATGATCCCAGGGTCCTGGGATCGAGTCCCACATGGGGCTCCCTGCTCTGCGGGGAGCCTACTTCTCCCTCTGCCTCTGCCTCTCTCTCTTTCTCTCATGAATAAATAAATAAAATCTTAAAGAAAAAATGAAGTTTGTATCCTTTGACCAACAGTTCCCCATTGCCCCTATCCCTCAGCCCCTTGTAACCACCATTCTACTCTCCGTTTCTATGAGTTCGGCTTTTTTTTTTTTTTTTCCAAAAACTATCCTGGTTTTAACAAAACACTTAAGGGTGATCGCCTAGGGGAGTGGCTCCAGTATGTGAGGTGTAGCTGAATAAAATAAGTATTTTGGAACTTACTTTCCACAGTCCTCTGCCAGGTGCTCCCAACATCTTGGCCCTGGCCCTCTGCTCTTTATATAGTCTTTCTTGAAATGTCATCCAGCTTCCTTTTTATTAATTAATTTTGAAAAAAGAATTAGGACTCACACAGAGCAAGCTCTTTTGGATACAGAAACCCTACATTCTAATCCCAGGTCTGCCGCTTAATTAACTATGTGACCTTGGCAAAAATCACCTGTGGCTGGCAAAATTCTAAAGACACTTCCCCAAGATTCCCACCCCCTCGTTATTTAACTAAATGCTGGTCTCGGTACAGCTGTGTAGGGACTTCTCAGCTATAACTAAATTTGCTAATCAGCGGACCTTATAATAGGGAGATCTGGAGGAAACTATGGGAGGTGATGGGTATGTTTACAGCCTTGCTGGTGGTGATGGTTTCACAGATGTGTCCTTATACTCAAACTCATCAAGTTGTATACATTCGATATGTACCTCCTTTTATATGTCGATCATACCTCCGTTGAGTGGTTGAAAGGAAGGAAAAAGCAGAGAAGAGAAGGCAGAGGGGAGGTCAGAGAGATCAGAAGTGTGAGAAAGACCCCACCCACCCTTGCTGCCTTTGAAGATGGAGGAAGGGCAGCCTCTAGAAGTTGAGAACAGCCCTCAGCTGACAGCCAGTAAAGAAAATGGGACCTCAGTCCTACAATCGGAAGGAATGGAATTCTGCCAACATCCTCAATGAGCTTGGAAGCAGATTCCTGCCCATGGCCTCCAGAAAGGAATGCAGCCCAGCCAACTCCTTGATTTCAGCCCTGTGGGACTCTTGGGCCGAGAACCAGGTAAGCCATGCTGTGCCTGGCATTCCAACCTATAGAACTGTGAGCCAACCCACGTGTGATGTTTTTGACCCCTAAGCGCATAGGGATTTTAACTGGTGGCATTAGAGGGCTAACACATCACCTATTTTTATTTTTTTCTGAATTTCAATTTCCTCATTTGCAAATGGAGATGATACAGATTCAAAAGGTTTTTCTGAGGATTAGAGGGAATGTATTTCCTGTTATTTTAGCACAGCCCCTGACACACAGTAAGCTGTCAATAAATGGCAGATTGTATTGCCTCCAAATGCCTCTGCTACCATTTTGGGCTGACAACTCCCAGATTGATCTCTCCAGCTCAGCTCTCACATTTGAAGTCTCTCTCAGGGGTCCAAAGAGATGTTAAGTCAGGGAAACCATAGGAACTGTTTATGAGAGGCTTGGCAAGAGGAAAGTTACTTGGATCTTGGTTTTGACACTATACTGACCCTGCTGCATTACATGCTCTCTCCATGGGAAAAATGGAAGGATATGTACTGAGACGTTCATACGTGGGGCACCTGGGTGGCTCAGTCGGTTAAGTGTCTGATTCTTGATTTCGGCTCAGGTCATGATCTCAGGGTCATGAGATGGAGTCCCTGCCTCGGGCTCCGTGCTGGGTGTGGAGCCTGCTTAAGATTCTCTCTCTCCCTCTGCCCCTCCCCTCCCCAGCTCTAGCTCTCTCTCTCTCTCATTCTCTCTCTGTCTCTCCCTCTCCCTCTCTAAAAAAAAACAGTGATTATCTCTGGGAGGTAGGACTTTTGTTTTCTTTTTCACATTTTAAAATATATTTCCAGATCTTCTATAGGAACATGTATTATTTTAATAATAAAAAAATAAACTATTCTTGAATTCTAAAAAAATACCATCTATAGCCTGAGAACTACCTCTGTCAAGGATGTAAATGGACAGTTCATGGTCCTAGAACTTTCCACTGCATTCTGGAGCGGGTGGTAATATTCTTGTGACAAGTTTAAGCTTACCTGTGACTGAAACCAGAGATTGGTTTCGGGTGATCAAAAATGACAGTAATAATTGTGTCCTATTCATGAAGGGTGATGCCAGGCAGTCAACTGTCCCCCACTTGACCCTGCAAGATAATGAATGAATTGCTGAGAATAGAAAGCCATTCCTGGTGAACCTCAGAATCCAAGCCTCAACATGCCCGGGGATTTATACAAACTTCCTTTTCTTTTCTTGGAAACCCACACTTATTCTTGTCTGAACTCTTCATGTGTAGCTGTGGAGGCTGTCCTCCTCCTTTCCTGAGGCTCTGAAATACTGCAAAACTATTTCTGTTAAGTCACCTGGGCCCCTGGGTCAATCTTGACCATTTAGCAGTGCAGCCAAGTCAGGAGCCAGTAAATTCCTTATTCCAAGCACAGTTCCCCTCGTCAGAACCCTCACTGACCTAGCTTAATTCAATCCTGACCCACTGAACCTCTAGACCTCGGGAAGCGGACTGCCTTGGCCAGAGGGGAGCCTGGTGTGTTATCTTCTGAGAACTGACAGGAACAGGCAGCCTCCTTGCCTACCTCAGAAGCCCAAGAGATGCTTTGAACTGAAGCAAAAGCTTTCTAAACAGCTTCTCACTGAGAATACTCTAAGACTGAGCAAGACAAGAACGTTTCCTTCCTCGTTGGGTTTATAGTCTCATAAAGGAGAAGTAAATGTGCCTAAAGTCGTGAAAGTAAATGTCACGAAGTCAATGCGCCGAAATAATGAAATGTGCCTTTAGTCAGTCTCCTTCGATGCTTCATGAGAGCAAGGCCCAGGTCCGTTCAGCTCACTGTGGTACCCCAGGGCCTAGCACAGTGCCTGGCTCACCGTAGATGAGCAATAAATATGTGGCGAATGAAGGAACCTGTAGGTTAATGAAATGATGACCCACATACTCAATTACAATTTTGATAAAACTTCAGGGTGTGGCGAGAACATGTAAGAAGGGACCTAACCTGTTTTTGAGAGGTGAGACAGTCATGGAAAACTGCCTGAAAGCAAATATAGGCCTTAGCGAAGGGAAGGTATTTTCATTCAGATGCTCCCTTGAAACTTGGAGCCAGCGGAGGGGAGCACACACAACTCCCCCCGAGTGAGTATGATACCTGAGGGGACACAAGCAGCATCCTCAAGGTAATGGTCGCATCATGCATTACATGGTCCACACCCTCATCTGGCCGTGGGGGGCTGAAGGTAAAACATGCTTTCTTTTTTTTTTTTTAAAGATTTTATTTATTTATCTGAGACAGAGAGAATGAGAGAGACAGAGAGCACGTGAGAGGGGGGAGGGTCAGAGGGAGAAGCAGGCTCCCCGCCGAGCAGGGAGCCCGATGCGGGACTCGATCCAGGGACTCCAGGATCATGACTTGAGCCGAAGGCAGTCGCTTAACCAACTGAGCCACCCAGGCGCCCTAAAACACGCTTTTTAGTCCCGAGAGAAATGACGGACCTTTCTGTACACGGCCATATGCTAGATGATTGGGTAAGTGGGATATTACCATATTCTGTTTTCCCCTAAACTGTGTGGATGTGCTTTTCCACACTTTCATCCCTGGAAACAGCTTTGCACTCTACTGAGTATTATGCATTCTCCATCGTTGTTCGGGTCGATCCCAACTCCCCCTCTTAATCTGGGGGAAATGCCGACACTAGGAAGATTGGCATCAAGGGAAATCTATTGTAGCTGCAGCCAACTAGGCATCCTCAATGTGCAGTACAACGCAAGGGAACTCCCAGTTGCCACCCTCAGCCTCTCCTACCATCTATTTTTCTTTTCTTTCCGATTTTCCCAATCTCTTTCTCAGGTATACGTGTATGGGAGTCAGAATCGAAAGAAATAGAGGCAAAACCAGTTGAGAAATAAGTATTTTCAATTCACCTCTAAATGCCTAACAGGACTTGGAATGATCTATTTCCATGAATGATCACTAAAATGAATTGGCGAAATTAGAGCTAAGGCACAGATACTGTATAGAATCCAGCCTAACTTGACATAATAGATTTTTTTTTTTTTTTCTGAAAAGCGGGAGGAACTTTGACTTTGCCAATTAAACTTTCACTTGTGACAATGTTGCCTATCATCGAGAGGATGAGCCCTTGTGGGACGGGAGGGCATAAATGGTTCAGGCCAATAGCTGACTGGCTGAACTATATATATGGCACCTTCCAGCACCAACTTCCTCTGATTTTCATCTAGAATATTAAATATGGGCTTCACCAGGATAAACCTGAAATGCTAGAGTGTCCAACAGGGGGCTGTGAAAGGAAGACGGTGTGTGGCCGGTCCCTTAGGTTTGGAGACAAAAGGAGAGCGAGGGGGGCGGGTGGTGATGCCTGCAGGTGCGTTTCTATATTTTCCACACTGGGAATTGCTCATATTTCCAGAAAGGGCCAGAGCTCTATTGGCCAGACTCCCACTAAAGTCCAAGGTAAATACCTCTCTTTTATTGAATATGTAGAGATTTTTCGTCCCTAGAGAACAAAGTGTGCACATGGCCTCATGGTAGGAGAGAAAGCTTATGCCCCCTTTCTTAGATGAACAATTACCAAGCACCATATTCACCTGAACAATTCTTGCCAATAGCAAGTATTCCTGACTGGCCTTTTCCTTTCTCTAAAACCCAAAGCCCCGTGATCTGATTTTTATTGAATCTACATTTGATGGGTTACAAAACATAAAAGGTCAGGGTTAATAGAATTCGGAGGGAAGAGGCATTTGCATGAAAAGATTTTCATTTCCCCTTTTGGCAAGGCTACCATGCTCACCTAGGAGAGGCCTTTACATTCTTTCATTTGTGTGTGTGTGCTGTCTTACAAATTTGCACACAAAATTTTTTTTATCGTTAAAACCAATACAAGTTGAAATTGGAGTCTCCCAGGGAATTAACTGTGGCTCTTTGTTTGACTTTATAGAATTCTAGACTACAGGGCATTCATCAGTAAAATGGAAATTATAAATTTTTATTTTTTTATTTTTTTGCTGTATACCAATTTTAAGTACTTTTCTTCCCCTCCGCTCTCTCTGATTTTAAGTAACTTTCCTTTTCCTCTGCTTTCTCTTGCTTAGGATTACTGGTTATTATACCTTTGTGCAGCTTGTCCCTTTATTGGATTCTTGGCCCTGTCTGTCTCCTCTTCTTCCCCCCATCTCTGTTTTCCCTTCTTTTAGCCCCAAAAGGCAACCTGGTTAAGAAATTGAGTTCCAAGATGAAGGGGATGAAGGGTAGCAATGCATGGAAGTGAACTGCTGAACCTTTGCCGTGTTCACTCTTGATTTATGTGTTAAAAAAAAAAAATCTCTGGATTTTTAAAAAAGCAAATCTGGAAATGCTGTTGAGGATAGTCTTTGGACCAGCACACTCTTCGAACGCGGTGTTTGCGATGACTTCACCCCTTTAAAATGTGGCTCTTATGATAGCAGCATTCACACATGCCTGAGGTCGCCTGAAGGAAACGTCCTCTGATAGTCAATAAACAATACAAGCTTTCTCCGTCCTCCCATCTCCAGACACTTCTTGGTCAACATAGTGTTTACAAAAATGGGCTTCCAGAAGAAGGACTGAGTAGTTGGATTGTTGGAAGGAAAAAGACAATTAGTATGTGTGTGGTTCTTTTTTTTTTTTTTTTTAATTTTTATTTTAGGAACACGCATTAGCAAACTAGACAGCTGCACAGAGGCCCATACAATTGCTTCTTGAACTCAGCCGTATTATCAGAGTGTGTGCGAAGGTTCGTTTGCCAGTTGTTGGAAAGTCTGCCAAGCAATTCTGAGTGTCTGCTTGCAGAACTTACTTTCCCATGTATTTCTGGTCGTCTAAGTGCTATTTGGGCAGTTCTGCCAAGCAGGATGAAGAGAAAGAAAAAAAAAGAATAAACAAATTAAAATGCAGCAATAATTTTTTGCAAATCGTTTTTAAGTCAGCCACAAACGGATCCATTTTGTGTGAGTCAATTTTGGCATATGCTGCGAAGAAACTGGGGATCTGGCGTAGCCACAGCTGCCTAATGAAGCAGAAATGGTGAAATAATAGGAAACTACTACTGCTAATAAATACATGTAAACATGTTGATTTTTCAGATCTGAAAAAGTCCTGGCTGTATGGAGATGAATTTTAAATAACGATTCTCAAGGGAAAGGCAAAGGGCACTGATAAAATATTTTGAATTCTTGCTATGTGCCAAATACAGGAGTTGGTGTTTTGCATATTTAAAACTCAGTAGAGACCCACAGCAACCCTGTGGGGGTAGGTAGGATTGCCTCATTTGATTTATCTATTTATTTTTAAGTTTGTTTGTTTATTTATTTTTGGTAATCTCTACACCCAAGGTGGGGCTCAAACTCACAACCCTGAGATCAAGAGTCGCATGCTCTTCTGAGCCAGCCAGGTTCCCCTGATTGCCTCATTTTAAAGACAAATAGACAAAGGCTCAGAGAATCAAGTATCTTGAGCAGAATCACACAGCTAGGAAGCTGCAGAGTTGGGATCTCTGTTGATACCTGTCTGTCTGTATATACTTTTAGCTCTTGGATTTTTTTTTTTTTAAGATTTTATTTACTTATTTGACAGAGAGAGCGAGAGAGCACAAGCAGGGGGAGCGACAGGCAGAGGGAGAGGGAGAAGCAGGCTCCCCGCCAAGCAGGGAGCCTGATTCGGGGCTCCATCCCAGGACTCCCGGGATCACGACCTGAGCTGAAGGCAGATGCCCAACCGACTGAGCCACCCAGGTGTATATCTTGGATGTTTTGACAACATAGCTCATGTGTCATTACATAGCAATTCATCACATCATTATTTTAATCTTTTCATCTATAAAATTTCCAAATCAAGAACAAGGCAAGAGATATATATGTCAGGGCTCAAGTTTATGAACTGGCTAATATCACCACAGCCAACAAACTGATAAATTGTGTCCCAGCTGACACTTCTGTTCTTAACCTTACTGATTTATTTAATGGCTTCTGTCTTCACTAGGGGCTTCTTAGCATATCAAAAATGCGCCCCCCCATACACTCACACACATACAACTGGTCAGCAACCTTGAGAACAAAAGAGTAATGTTTCTCATGGGCCTTGAGTTTTTGATATGTGATTTTGTGCATATACATGCCAACTCAAATTATTTCTGCAAAGGGTTTCTTTTTTTAAAATTTGTTATTTAAATTCAATTTAAGTAACACATACTGTATTATTAGTTTCCGGGGTAGAGTTTAGTGCTTCATCAGTTGCATATAACACCCAGTGCTCAAGCGATTCTTTACCCCTCTTTCATACTCATGGGCTGTATTTTGTAAACGGCACATGGAAAATCAGAGATGTACAGTGATCATTTCGGTTCCTCCCCTTATTAGCTGTGTGACTTAAATCACTTAACATTATTTTTTATGTTTTTTGAAAGATTTTATTTATTTATTTAAGAGAGAGAGCATGATCAAGGGGAGGGGCAGAGGGAGAAGCAGGCTCCCCGCTGAGCAGGGAGCCCGATGTGGGGCTCGATCCCAGGACTCGAGGATCATGACCTGAGCCGAAGGCAGACGCTTCACTGACTGAGCCACCCAGGCGCCCCATCACTTAACATTATTAGTCTCAAGTTTCCTCATCTATAAATTGGAGCTAATATTAGTACCTACCTCATAGGTTTTAAAAATTAAAGGGATAAGAAAAGCAAAGTCATTAGCACATTGGTTGACAGATAATAAACACTCAAGATGAGCTAGTGGTATCAGTTTAGCTTCAGCTACTGGAAAGCTGTGTGCACAGTTGTTAAAAACCCGGACTTTGGAGTCAGACTCTACCAGTTTGCACCCTAGCTTCATCATTCAATATCTTTGGGCTCTTGGTCCTGTTATTTAACATCTCTAAGAGTCAATTTCTTAAATGTAAAGTGGGGCAATAGTGTCATTTTCCTGCTTTGGTATTGAGAACATTAAATGAGATAATGAATGTAAAATAACCAGCGTGTGTAGTCAATATTCAATTAGTTCTTTTTCCCTCTTCTTTCCAAATATACAAGCAATCCCGTTTACAAATTCATTAAAAATGACTGCTGTGCTAACCTTCAGTAAGGACAATGACCACATATTGGATTTACAAATATTAGATTCAGGAAATTCCAGCACAGATGTAATATACTAATGCTTTGACATATACTAATTTCCTGTGAAGATCAAAGAACAAGGACATTGTTCATTCCAAGACCTCTAAGACCAAAGGGGAATAATAAAATTGTTTGGGATATTTCATAATGATTAAGAAATTGTAAACATGGGGGACACCTGGGTGGTTCAGTCGTTAAGCATCTGCCTTCAGCTCAGGTCACAATCCCAGGGTTCTGGGAGCAAGCCTCACATCGGGCTCCCTGCTCAGCGGGAGGCCTGCTTCTCCCTCTCCCACTCCCCCTGCTTGTGTTCCTTCTCTTGCTGTGTCTCTTTCTGTCAAATAAATAAATTTTTAAAATCTTAAAAAAAAAAAAAAAGAAATTGTAAACATGGTGTCCATCAGTATAGAGCTATTCCATGTGGATAGAACAAGATAAAAAGATTCCCAGCTCCTAGTTTCGTCTTTTTTTTGTCATTTCACCACTTCGATCCTCTTAAACTCTGTTCTTTCTTTGTCACCAAATTAGGAAATTAAAATATGTCTTGCCTACTTCATAGGGTATTATGACGATCAAAAAAAGTAAAGCATGGAAAAGCATTTGGTAAAGTCTGAATGTGAGACAAAGGCTCGGGTTCTTTGTCACTCATGATTCTGGTCATTTCTGTGGCATCCTTACCCGCTTTTGCTCACAGCACAGCAACCCAGTTTTTTAAAATGCAATATTCAAAGGAAGATGCGCTTAATAGAAAAACTTATCCTTGAAACGTTTTAAGACAAAAACTTCACTCTCTTTGATGGATTGATGGTTTCTGACTAGCTGGGCAGAGAGATCGTATGAAAGATCCTTATTCTTTGGATGAGAATAGGGTTTTAATTCCTCTCAAACCAGCTGTCCAAGACCATAGGCTATTATTATCCCTTTAAACCTATCACCTGCTCCAAAAGCACTAGTAGGATGACCAAAGCTCAGGGAAGCCTTTCTCTTGCTCTTGGCTGAAACCAAAACATCTTTTGTGTGAAGGGATAGAAGCAAGAACTATTTCTGCTTCAGCTCAAATGAGGGCTTATAAACTGAGAAGGATCTCAAGGGGTCTAGGGGAAAGGATTATGAAACATATCCCCTCACTAGCCAGGTAGCTGGGGACTCATGCGGGAGATAACTATTTTTCTATAGTTGCTGTCTTCTTTTGAGGGTACTAGGGGTTCCAATATTGGATCTGCCACTTGATAGGCATTTGATTGGGTAAACCACTCCAACCTTCCTAAAGCCTCGGTGTCCTCCTCTGTGAAATGCAGGGTAATATCAGGCCCATAGGAGTAATTTGATGATTCCATAAATCACATGCATAAGTTAGCTCCGTGCCAGACACATAGCAAGTGTTCAGAAAAATTTTGACTGATTTTAATCACTCTAATTATCCTCCTCCTCCTCATTATCACTATTATTATATAATTAGGAGGAGCTCAGTTTTGAATTTGGGTTGCTACCTGATTAATTCTCACAGAAACAAAGATGTTTATTAAATATGCCTTTTTCCTACATCATACCTTTTAGCATGCATCTCTTCAGAGCCCTCCTGGAGGTGTTCCATCTCTGACTCTCACAAATCACCCTTTTTATTTCACTCACTCTTACTTACTTGGGGCATGAAGTGATTCACCAAGCCGAGGCACTGCCTGGAGTCAACTAATAAGGGGTTGGATTAGACGACCTCTCGGCTTCCTTCCATCCCTGAGAATCTATGATTCTATGAGTCAGTGTTCAGGAAAAAAATGAAGGGCTGTTTAGTGATGAGTGACAGTTCTGTCCTAAAAGAACAAAGAACTTACTCACTACGCCAGAAGCCATGTTGAAGATCACAGGATCATGAATTATAACTCCACTACCCTCTGGCAGGACAGGAAAGGAATCTCATAGACAAATTGTACTGGGAGAGATTATGGATTAAAGGCTCCAATATTCACGATTTTCAGCCAGCCAGCACATAAGACCATAACAAGTGCCAAAGGCCACCCCTGTATATTTGGGGAAAAAAAAAAAAAAAAAACAGTGGAAATATCCCCAAAAGAGAGGCAGGAGAATAAAATTCTGGCCAACACAGTGTTTCTGAATCTCTCTCCTTTTCTGGCTACAGCTATGATAAAGAGCTCAAAAGACAATAGAAGCCATCATCTGTAAAGTTGTGGCTTTCAAGAAAAAAAAAGCCATAATGATGGAATTTAAATGCTACCCTGTCTTATTCCATTTACCATCAACGGGGGGTTGCCCAGCAGGGGAAATGAGATCATTTCCCTCTGAGTGGCTAGCCGAGCTTGCCCACATTCATTCTTCTTCCCACATCATGTTTTAGCAGGCATCAACACGTCAGCTCTTCTGAAATGTGCCAGATCTAGGGAAGCAGGGCATTGTCACTACCACGCTAAAGAGCTCCCCACCTCTGCAGTGGACTCACACCAGCCCGTTTTTCTCTTGTTTGCTTGGCAATTGGTGGGAGGAGGTGAAAGGGGCCCCTCTGGTTCTCTGCCTGACACGCTGCTCGGCTATCCTTTGGGGACTGTTGCCCACCAGCTATCCTTCCGGAGGCCACGTGAAACACCCCATTTCTTCTTTGCCTTCTTTTTAAACACCCCCTTTCTGGATTCTGTTTCCTAGGTGGCTGTGACCCTAAGGAGGCTGGTGATCTCGGGAAGAGAGAGGAGGAAGTTGTCCACCAGGCAAAAACATGCAAGCACCCTAAGACATGACATCACTTATCACGGTGATTCCAGAAATGCTACTCTAAGCTTTTCAGCTTCTCAGATTTAATAAACAATTGTCGTGTTTTAAATGAAGATCATTTTGATGGGGTGCCTGGGTGGCTCAGTCAGTTAAGCATCTGCCTTTGGCTCGGGGTTGTGATCTCAGGGTCCTGGGATCGAACCCCACATTGGGCTCCCTGCCAGTGGGGAGTCTGTTTCTCCCTTTCTTCTCTCATGCTCTCCCTGTCTCTCTCAAATAAATAAATAAAATCTTTAAAAAATAAAAAAAATAAGTGAAGACCATTTTGATTGCTTTGTATATTACACAAGTAACATAGGAATACATCCTCATTGTAAAAGTTCACATGCTGAACAAACTAGCGTGAAATGTGTCTCCCTTTACTCTCGCCCCTTCATTCTGATCTTATTCTGGTCCCCAGAGGGAACTGCTGCTAATTATTTCATCTCTAACCCTCCAGACCTTTTTATACGTATCGGTATATTCTCACAGGAACTAGATGTAACAGATAACTCTAGGTTTTCCCTGTGAGAAGTCTATTCAATGCAACTGCTCGCTTTGCTAACTGCACCTTCCCCAGCTCCAGCAGTGATCCATCCAGTTGAATTCAAGAGAGGGAGAATGAGTGGTTGTACTAGAAGGCATGTGTTTGGACATCCATATCAGACTGCATTTCAAGACCGAAAACTATTATTTCGGGATTGTCCAGTAAACATATTATCTACTGTCTTCTTTCCAGCAAGACGCATTAAGCTGTGCACTGTCTTTTGCACCTTAGGGTGAGTGGAGAATCTGGAAACAGGTTCATGGCACGGAGCCAGTGAACTGGGGCAATGTTCAGTACAGGCAGGTTGGACACACATTGATTTTCTTGAGCCGTAGGGGCCCATTGAGCCCTTCTGGGATTCAGGAGGAGTGGTAGAGTTGAGATAAGAATCCAGGTTTCTCAACTACTAGTTTATGTTCTTGCCACATGACCACCTTGATCCACTAAGATTAGTTTTGCCTTCATCATGATATTAATAAGAAAGCAAGTGGAAAGAGATAAGAGTATCAGAGACCTAAGTGGTATGGAAGCAGGCACCATCAAAAGAAAAGGACAGGGGCGCCTGCCTGGCTCAGTCGGTAGAGCGTGCAACGCTTGATCTCTGGGTCATGAGTTCAAGCCCCACGTTGGGCATGGAGCCTACTTTTAAAAAACAAAAACAAAAGCACAGCAGCAAAAGAAAAGAAAAGGACAGCCAAGAGTGGGAGGGCAGCTAGAGGCTTCAGAATGTCAGGTCCTTCAGGGGTTCACACGCGGCCGACCCTACATGCTGGACCATGTTCAGATTTTCACCCTACCATTCCGAAGCCCTGAATCAACATTTTGTTTAACCTATTTAACCCTTCTGGATGATGACTTTAAAATTAGTATCTCGGGGCGTCTGGGTGGTTCAGTCAGTTAAGCATCCGGCTCTTGGTTTCTGCTCAGGTCATGATCTCAAAGTCATGAGATCAAGCCCCACATCAGCCTCCATGCTCAGCTTGGAGCCTGCTTGAGATTCTCTCCCTATCCCTCTGCCCCTCCCCCTGCTCACTCTCTCTTTCTCTCTAAAATAAATAAATAAAATCTAAAAGAAAAAAAAAAGTAGTATCTCTTACCCAGATATCTCTTGCCGGTCACCAATCTCTACTTACTAGATATCATCTCTTTGGCTTATCTAATTGTCAACTCAAACCCAAACTCATCATCTTTCTACCCTCCAAAGGCATCCCACCTCCCAAACAAATATACAAAACCAAAACACCCAACAACTTGGCTCCTCTCAATAGCTAGGGTGGAAAACTTAGGATCATCAATGAGACTTCATTTATGCCCTCAACCCCATACCCGGCCAATGCCCAAGCCCTGTCAAATTTCTCACAAAAGGTTTCCTTTTCCTTTATCTGTGCTGCTTCTCCATTCTCACCACCACGGCTCTTGTCCTGGTCCATGTGATCCGGATCACTGCCACATCCTCCTCACTGGTCCCCCTCTCTCCATTCTCACTGCTCCCCAACCCAGCTCTGCTTATTCTCATCAGACACATCTTCCTTAGACTTGCCTTCCCTTTTGTTGCATCTTAAATGATTCTCTACCTCTTCCCATATGTAATCTGTCATGTCAAATGGAAGAGGGTGGCAGCTTATTCTGTGTTATTCCCAATGGCAGAACTAGGGCCAGTAGGCAAAAGTTATGGGAAGGTTTGTTTCAGCCGATCAAGGGAAGTCCTTCTAAACAATAACAGCTATTGCCCAATGAAGCAGCTTGCTCAAGTCCTGGGTTTCCTGCCCCTGGGGAGATGTATAGTCAGGAGCTGGGAACTATCTGTCAAGGATATTGTAAAAAGGGTTTATGCATTAAGATGTAGGGCAATGCTGCTGACATTAAAGATGACAGCTGACCATTTTTGAACATTGGCTCCATGCCAATCGCTCTCCTTGTTGTTTTCACGTATTAACTCATTTATTCTCCTAACAACTCTGTGGTTGACAACCTTTCTATCCCCACTTTACAGCTGGCCCTAGTGACTGAATGCAGAGACTCTAGAGTAAGGCCATGATTCACTTCTTGGCCCTGTCACTTACTGGATGAATGATTTTCCACGAGATGCATAACCTCTTTGGAACTCAGTCTCCTCATCTGTGTGATGGAGGCAATAACAGTACCCACTTCATTGGGAGGGTTTGTGAGGACTATGTTGTAAGAGAACACATATAAAGCGCTATTTGGCACACGGTACACACTCAGTGGTCACTATTTTTTTTTTTTGAAGATTTTATTTATTTATTTGAGAGAGAGAATGAGAGAGAGAGAGCATGAGAGGGGGGAGGGTCAGAGGGAGAAGCAGACTCCCCGCTGAGCAGGGAGCCCGATGCGGGACTCGATCCCGGGACCCCAGGATCATGACCTGAGCCGAAGGCAGCTGCTTAACCAACTGAGCCACCCAGGCGCCCTCAGTGGTCACTATTAATCTTGTCTCCATTAGATGATATATTATTCTTTGAGGAAAATGTCTACATTTCTTCCCTATCCCCCATCTCAACTAGCTCAAGCTCGCCATATTGTAAGTCTCCATTCAACATGTACTGGGGGCCAGCAATGTCGTGGTGAATGCTCCCCAGAGTTCCTCCATGACACCTAATACCTTGCTTAGTCATCTTTCTCAGTCTACCCAAGGTCAGCCTCCCCTCCCTTTTCCCTTCTGTGAACTCCACTTTCGTTGGTTTCTCTGCAACAGTCAATAACTGCCCATGATGAACCAGTGCCCATTTCTCTGTCTGCCATTTCTAAGGTACAGAGGTGCTTGTGCTTCCCTTCTCCGACCCCAGGTACCAATGAAAATGTCCTCACTGACAACCTCGCCAGGTTGTGAACCAGACTTCCGTTATACCAGCATTCTGCCACCCTGCAGGCCTCCCTTCCGTACTGAACCTCAACAGCTTGGCTCACGGCTTGGAGATCTCAAGGCATTTCCTTAGGAAAGCTCATGGTTCACTTTGTTTGAGAAAGCTGGATGAAGTAACCTGACAAAGAGATAACTGTCTGTTGGGAAGCTTTTTCTTTTTTTTTCTTAGAGCCCTTTGATATCATTCTCATTTTGGTTTATAAGCTTTACATGAAAGAGGTGGGGAGGGGGAGACTTTCCTTTTCAGCTATGAATAAATTGGTAGCTGTCCTAGAGATCACGCTTCTGAAGCCAGGTGCCGCCACTTAGCTTAATGCTTCATGGTGTGTCACCCGGCAAATTATGAGTTGTTTGAATTGATTTCCTCCAAACAGCTGAGCTACAGCTTTTGTTCTATTGATGTTTGTCTCAATTCCTGACTGTGTGTTGCTTCCAGACAGAAAAAAAAAAATCACATGCTTATAAAGAAATGTCATTAAATCACAGAACCCAGTCGATAATTAGAAGGTTTGAGGGTATGCTTTTTTCATCCACTGGAACCACTCTTGATGGTTTCAACTCTTTTGCCAGTTCTTAACTCTTTTCTACCTCCGTTGAATAGACTCTGCCATCCCATGATCCTCATATCTATAAAACCAGGTTATATTGAGTTTCAAAAATAAAGATTTATTTTATTATTATTATTATTATTATATTTTAAGTAAGCTCTATGCTCAATGTGGGGCTTGAACTCATGACCCCAAGATCAAGAGTCGCATGCTTTACCGACTGAGCCAGCCAGGAACCCCAAGATTTGTTTTTACATAAATCATATACCTATTTTTTTTAAAAGATTTTATTTATTTATTTGAGAGAGAGAGAATGAGAGAGAGCAAGCACATGAGAGGGGGGAGGGTCAGAGGGAGAAGCAGACTCCCCGCCGAGCAGGGAGCCCGATGCGGGACTCGATCCAGGGACTCCAGGATCATGACCTGAGCCGAAGGCAGTCGCTTAACCAACTGAGCCACCCAGGCGCCCAAATCATATACCTATTGACTGAGTGCTTACTATGTGTCTCAGTTAAGCCCTGGAGAAAATAGAAATGGTGTGGATATTGGCCTGGCACTTAGTGAATGAGTTTTGAATCTTTCTGGGGATTTCAAGACAAACATTTTATAAAACAGAGACCACCCTAGGTTCTAATATGTGCATTACATTGAATATACTCAAATGCCCCCCAAATAATTATGGCCTTTAGAGGTTGCTCACTCTGCTGTGACTAGAGTCATTGAGTAAGGTGGGCTCTTTCCCTTCCATAAGAGCCTAAGGGCTGCTCTATCAAGCTGGGCTGTCTTGTCTGTCTGTCTTACGGTGCTGTGTTCAGTTGCATGTGGCTAGGTAAGAGCCAACCCAACGCCCCCTACCCCCCCACACACACCTATCTAGGCACTGGATCTTATGAGTATGTGTTTTTCTTCTATCATTTCATCGGCTTGTTTGGCCTTTCCTCAATTGAAGTGCTAAGATTTGAAATGGGTTTTGGAAAAAGAAGAAGAAGAAGGTAGCGGGAGGGGAAGAATGAAGCGGGGGAAATCGGAGGGGTAGACGAACCATGAGAGACGATGGACTCTGAAAAACAAACAGGGTTCTAGAGGGGAGGGGGGTGGGAGGATGGGTTAGCCTGGTGGTGGGTATTGAGGAGGGCACATTCTGCATGGAGCACTGGGTGTTATGCACAAACA
>NC_138385.1:28653139-28679838 GCF_054177405.1 Leptonychotes weddellii
AGAGACGATGGACTCTGAAAAACAAACAGGGTTCTAGAGGGGAGGGGGGTGGGAGGATGGGTTAGCCTGGTGGTGGGTATTGAGGAGGGCACATTCTGCATGGAGCACTGGGTGTTATGCACAAACAATGAATCATGGAACACTTCATCTAAAATTAATGATGTAATGTATGGGGATTAACATAAGAATAAAAAAAAATAGATAAAAAAAAGAAATGGGTTTTGGGATAGAAAGAGAAGTAAAATGGTCTCCCTCTCCCCCCTTTTTTTTTTTTTAAAGATTTTTTATTTATTTATTCATTAGAGACAGAGAGAGAGAGGCAGAGGGAGAAGCAGGCTTCCCGCGGAGCAGGGAGCCCGATGCGGGACTCGATCCCAGGACCCTGAGATCATGACCTGAGATCATGACCTGAGCCGAAGGCAGACGCTTAACCATCTGAGCCACCCAGGTGCCCCTCCCTCTCCCCTTTTTTGATTGCTTTGTTATTTCATAGAAAGGCAAGCTTTACTTCAAAGCAACCTCAAAAGTAAGAGTCATTAGCACCACAATACAAACCAGTAGAAAAGAATAAGCACACATACATATTTGATAAAGCTACCAGCAGGAGTCACATCAATTACTCTTATTCCTCCCACTCTGCTCAGCCCTTTCCAAGATGAAAAGGTAGACTTGAAATGCTTGTATCTGTTTAACACAAACATACACCAAGTTCAAGAAAGGGGGCATCTGGTAGCAACTGTTTTAGGGGATTAGCTACATTATGAAAATAAACTTCTTCATTACTCTGACAGTTAATTTAGTAGCTTTCTTCACTTTTTTTTTGAGAGAGAGAGAGAAAAAGAAAGAGGGGGGGCAGAGGGAGAGAGAGAATCTGTTTTTTTTAAGATTGTATTTATTTATTTGAGAGGTAGAGAGAGAGAGAGAGAGGGCATGAGCAGGGGGAATGGCAGGCAGAGGGAGAAGCAGGCTCCCTGCTCAGCAGGGAGCCCGATGCGGGGCTCAATGCGGGGCTCGATCCCAGGACACTGGGATCATGACCCAAGCCGAAGGCAGATGCTTAACTGACTGAGCCACCCAGGTGCCCCGGAGAGAGAGAATCTTAAGCAGGCTCCACGTTCAGCTCAGAGCCCAAGGTGGGGCTTGATCTCACGACCCTGAGATCAATGACCGGAGCCAAAATCAAGACTCCAACGCTTAATTGACTGAACCACCCAGGCGACCCTCTTTCTTCGCATTTTTAAATAGGCTACAGAAGTTTCTCCTGTTGAAGGGAATGGAGATATAAAAGCCTCGCCTCCATGACTTAAGAGACATACTTTCAATTGTTATTTACAACTGCCACGGGGAGAGATCGACCCCATGTTTTCAGAAGCCCAGGTGGGGTGCGGGAATTCTGGGCAGCATACGCTGATACTGGGTGCAATGGGCAGCCGGGTGCTTATTTTCTTCTACGTTTACCTTACTCCACATGCGAGCTGCTAGACAGCCTGCAGACAGACTTGCACCTTGTCCTGAAACCACTCCTGCAGGAATGCCGTGGTCATCTTCGCGTGGCCTCGTGGTTAAGCGGGGTTCTCTCCCCAAATGCAAGCCCACGCCACATTAATCAATGCCAAATCCTCAGCAGACAATGAGTCTTAGTTGATGTGCAGAAGAAATATCAGTGAGGGTTGGAATGAGTCAGCAAAGATGACTTGGAAGAGAAGAGGAGGACTTAAAGCATCAGTGGGGTTTGGCTAGAGAGAAGGGGTGGGCAGGGCAGTGGGCAAATGGGTGGGAATGGGTCGATGAATTCGCTAACGTCAAAAGTCCATGCTTACTGCTAGGACACCACAGAGCCTTGGGGCTCCTGTCCCTGTTGATACTGAAGTCAAGCCAAGGAAACTCAAGACTGGGTGTTGTCCGCAGCTGACTTTTAACTTATTACTAATGAAAGAGACGCAGACAGGAGTGATAGCATTTGGAATAAGGAGGACAATGCCCAGGGTCTCTGCTTAAGGTTGTGCAGGCTGCACACTGCACAAAGGTGTTGGGTGGATGGGCAGGAAGTGGGGAAATCCCACTGGCACAGGTGCTTCCAGAAGCTTGTGCTGAGAGGGGACTCTTTTTTCTTTTCTTCCTCAATTCATCTGCCTACAGGAAGTGCCACTTTAGAAAAGATTAATTTTGGGGTGCCTGGCTGGTTCAGTTGGTGGACTGTGTGACTCCTGATCTCGGGGTTGTGAGTTCGAGCCCCACATTGGGTGTAGAGTTACTTAAAAAAAAAAGAAAGAAAGAAAGAAAGAAAAAATTAATTTTGTCTGCTGTCTTTAGGCAGGAAAGTAAGTAATCAGTAGTTTTTTTTTCCCCCCTATTAAAACTTTTCTGTAGAAGGTGCTCTGACTTTGTTGGGCAACACACTTTAATCTTTTAATATTTTTCTCCTCCTTTTATTCTGTGGGGACTAATCATAACGACCATAATAATCAACAACTTATGCCATACTGATGGAAAAATTAAAGCCAAAATGAAAACTAAGGAACATCCAACTAAGGTCAATTATGGTTTTAGCAACTGATTTCACATTTAGTAATTGGATCTCTTATGGAAAAGAGGAAGATTCAAATTGGTGCTACTTTTAGGAACTTGTCAATTCATCTGATGTCAAATCTAAGCAATGAATATTCATTGCTATAAAAAGATTCAGAAGATTAGATTTCTCATCTCAATACTTACTAAGTGGTGTTCTTGGGCAACACACTTTCTTTTTCTGTGCCTCAGTTTACTTGCCTTGACTTAGTTCATTTTTTTTTAAGATTTTATTTATTTATTTGACAAAGAGAGAATCAGCGAGCGAGGGAACACAAGCAGGGGGAGTGGGAGAGGGAGAAGCAGGCTTCCTGCAGAGCAGGGAGCCTGATGCGGGGCTCGATCCCAGGACCCTGGGATCATGACCTGAGCCGAAGGCAGATGCTTAATGACTGAGCCACCCAGGTGCCCCCCTTGGCTTGGTTCTAATACTGCTTTTCAAGCTCCCAAACTCACTATTTTATTATTATACTGAATACAGTTGATGCCATAAAATAGAACAGGAATCATAATCACCAGGTCTAACTATCCTTCAATATGCAAAATAAATGCATCCTTAGATTTTTTTTTTTTTTTTGGTAGAACAACCTTGAATAAAAGAAATTCTGCTTTACTACTATCCTCCCCCAGCTGAAGATGTATATTTCAGGCATCCCATTTTTTTTTTTTTTATTTGACACAGAGAGAGAGCAAGAGAGAGATCACAAGTCGGCAGAGTGGCAGGCAGAGGGAGAGGAGAAGCAGGCTTCCCGCAGAGCAGGGAGCCCCATGCGGGGCTCGATCCCAGGACCCTGGGATCATGACCTGAGTCGAAGGCAGACGCTTAACAACTAAGCCACCCAGGCAGGTCAGGCATCCCATTTTTAAAAGTCACATTCCCAAACTTGAAAATAAAGTTTGCCCCAAAAGTGCAGCTTGGTTTATAGTCTCGTTGCTTAAAAACCCCAGATATTCTGGCAATCATCTTGGCTTCCTGTTCTGGAAGTTCGATTCCACTATCAGAGGGGCCGATGATGGGACTGTCCCCCTTCCTCTCACCTATAAAACTCTGGTCAGTGGTGTCATCACCGTGCATGTCCCTAATGCAGGCAACATTCAGCAATTCCCATTCCTTTTCCAATAAAACCACGGAAGGAAGAACTAGAAGAAAGGAAGGGAAGGAGGGAGAAAAACAGCACATCTTTGTCCTGGGTTTCTACTTTTCTCCCCATCACTGTGCCCTCAGACCTCACCTGAGGACAGCTATGCAGTTGATGATACCATTAGGCAGTGGGGCTTTGAAACATTTCGAGTGAGCCATTCTTCAATGAATGCATTTTACATTTATTCCCTACTTCATAAATACTGCTATGGAAAAACTGTGGCATTGGAGTTGTCTTCTAATGAGGCCTAATTGCACCATCTGGGGTGGAGTGATGGTAAATGACTTGCTCAAGGTCAAGAAAGGTACGATTTGTCCAAAGAGAGGCCAGAAATAGAACTGAAATCTGCTGGCTTTCAGTTCAGTTTAGCATCCAATAAACCACATTCTCTTTCCTCTGCACATTTGATCTCCAGTGGTTTGCCATGGGCACAGATATTAGACAGCCTACAAACCTAAACAGTCATAAAATGGTCAGAGGTAGTAAAACAGGCTCCACTGGGAACAAAATGTATGTGTCCTTGTCAGTAACAGAACACAACGCTTGAGTTCCCATTAGCAGTAGAGACAAGTCTACCTTCCCCCTTCCTTGGGCATCTTTTCCCAATGGAAAGCGTGATTTTTTGTTTGTTTCAGTCCAAAACAGATTTGGAATGAAAAAGCCATATTGCCTTTATATTTGTGCCTGCAATTGAGGTAATGAAGTATGGAGTTCATTTGTGAGTGTTTTGAATGGCAATGTCTCCTCAAACTTATTTTTGCTGGGAACCCAAATGAACATTCTTTCAAAATAGTCACACTGTTGTAATTGGCAAACCTCTGAGACGGTATCTGGGGAGGGAACAACAGGCAGTTGGAAAGGGATATAAAATTCATAGACTTGCAACCTGAATTATCCATTTCGTTTACCATATTTTTATGTTAAAACCATCTCCAGATGGAAAGACAACATCGTAAAATCTTTAATTGTGAAAAATGTTTATTAATGTTAGCCACCGGAAGGACAATTTTATTACGTCTTTTGTGTGCCTGCATCTTATTACCTGTTTATTCAAAATAAGTCCCATTACGTTTATTACAAGACACACTTGACTATTTTTAAAATTTCTGTAAAAGTCTTTTGGAGGAAATAATGGGCTTGTCCCCCACAGGAACATGACATACTTCCTGTTTGTGGCTCAGGCTTCAAGTTTATTTAAGGACGCTTACATCACTAACTCCTAAAACTGCTGCCTGACTCCTGATCAACTTGAGAGATTTTAAATAATTGATTTCAATAACTAGACTTACGCCTCATCTTCCAACAATAAATGCACTCCTCTGGGGGTGATCTCTCTAAATGATAGAAATCTTTCAGTTATGGAGAATTGGGGAGGTGACGTTTACTTCTCTCGGAAGTATTGGCTGTATACGGAAAGATGAACTCTCTGAAAAGAACTTCATTTTAAAGTGTTCAGTCTTGGGGCGCCTGGGTGGCTCAGTCAGTTAAGCATCCGACTTTGGCTCAGGTCAAGATCTCGGCATTCCTGGGAATGAGCCCCACGTCGGGGTCCCTGCTCAGTAGGGAGTCTGCTTCTCCCTCCCCCTCTGCCCCTTCCCCTGCTCGTGCTCTCTCTCCCCCCACCCTGCTCAAATAAATAAATAAAATCTTCAAAAAAACAGTGTTCAGTCTTGGGGCACCTGGCTGGCTCAGTCCATGGAGCGTGCGACTCTTGATCTCAGGGTTGTGGGTTCGAGCCCCGTGTTGGGTATAGAGATTCCTTAGAGATAAAAATATTTTAAAAATAAATAAATAAAGTGTTCAGTCTTTGCAAATACCTGTATGAACTCTTTCCCTCTCTTCCAAAATGCCATCAATTCCTCAGAAAATGGTTTTCTTCTAACCCCTGGAAGTATGCCTTACTAGGATCCCAGGGGTGGTTGCCTGGGTCAGGCTAGGCTGATCTAGAGCCAGTGCTGCCGTGAGTTTTTCTACTCACGAGGGACCTTAGGAAGAGTATGGTTACCTCCATTCAAAGTCAAGTAATGGGGACACACAACAGGAATCCACTTTATTTGGGAAATTAAATAGGAGGGAATTTTGCTTTTTCCAAATTAATTTTCTTGACTCAAAGTGGGATGTGATGTTTTCAGAACAGCTCTAGTGTGTCAAAGACCACAAGACTGTGGTCTGCTCATGCTTCCGAGAAGATAGTGTGTCTATAGTTCATACTGAACTCAGAAGACAACTTTTTCTTGATAATGTGCTCAGTGTTCTTCCTTGAACCTGAATTCTGTAGATACGCCTCTTTCTTCCAAATTTTATCTTTGATGATTTGTATCTTCTGTTTCCAATAATACATTTCATCCCAAAGCACCAAGATATTTTTGGTCTGCCAGTCATCATAATATTACCTACGTGAAAAGAAAAAAAAGGTGTAAGGCTGGTCAAATACTTTGGTTTCGACAATTTTTTTTAAAGATTTTATTTATTTATTTATTTATTTATTTATTTATTTATTTATTTATTTATTTATAGGACAGAGAGAGACACAGCGAGAGAGGGAACACAAGCAGGGGAAGTGGGAGAGGGAGAAGCAGGCTTCCCGCCGAGCAGGGAGCCCGATGTGGGGATCATGACCTGAGCCGAAGGCAGACGCCTAACGACTGAGCCACCCAGGCGCCCCGGTTTCGACAATTTTTAAAAGGTCAATGTAAGAAAGAGTTATGCTACTTGGAAATATTTCTCAAAGCTTTTGTCATCTGAGGCTGCTAACAGATCAAAAGAAAATGTGTCAAACTTAGCAAATAATAACTTGTGCTGGTGTTTACTCTCATAATCCATGAACCAAATTTCAATAGGGCAATGATACTTGGAGATTCACTGATGAGAGAGTTTAATGACTAAGTGGATAAGAGGTGTGCCAACCAGACCAGTACTAGATCGTTAATTATCACTAGCTATTAGCTGGCGTTTGCTGACATTAGTTTATTGTTACATATATTGCGGAAGTCTATAAGATAGGGTGTATTTTTCTCTTTTGATTTTTTTTGTCCTGACAGGTCAAAATTGCAATCTACTCCCTCTTCTCTGCCATCTTTAAATGCCCGTCTTGGGTCTGAACTTCTTCCTCAGGTATTCCGACTGACCTTGACTATCAAAATCAAGAAATAGCCATTAAACCTCTCTGTGGGCCACTGTGTTTGGCACTTAGCATGCATTAGCTCATTTAATCTTCACAACAAACCTGCACGGCAGGTCCTACAACTATCCTCACTGTACAGTGGGGGAAATTGAGTTACTGAGTTATAAGGAGGTTAAGCAGTGAGCCCAAGGTCACATAACCAGTAAGTGGCAGAGAAGGTTTTGAACCTAGGTCTGACAGATTCTTTTTTTTTTTTTTTAAGATTTTATCTATTTATTTGACAGAGAGAGAGAGAGAGCACGAGCAGGGGGAGCAGCAGACAGAGGGAGAGGGAGAAGCAGGGTCCCCGCAGAGCAGGGAGCCTGATGCGGGGCTCGATCCCAGGACCCTGGGATCATGGACCTGAGCCGAAGGCAGATGCTCAACCGACTGAGCCACCCAGGCGCCCCGGTCTGACAGATTCTAAAGACAGATCTTTCTGCATCATTGCAATCTTATACTGAACTGTTTAAAAATCATCCTCTGTATGGGCGCCTAGGTGGCTCAGTCGGTTAAGCGTCCGACTCTTGGTTTCGGCTCAGGTCATGATCTCAGGGTCCTGGGATCCATCCCTGCTTCGGGCTCCAAACTCAGTGGGGAATCTGCTTATCCTTCTCCCTCTGCTCCTACCCCCAGTTGCTCTCTCTCTCTGGAATAAATAAATAAAATCTTAAAAAAAAAATCATCCTCTGTGTATTTAGTCCTTATCTACCTACTTACAAGCTAACTAGGTTGAGGGGAAGCACCAGATGTTGAAATTCATTTTTAACTCCTACAACTGCTTGAGGAGGGCTAGAAGTACCGCAGACTCAGCAATGACTGATTGATTTTTTTGCTTTCAACATTTGTTTATAAAATAGTTACTTTAAAACATATAACTCATTTAAAAAGTTCCTGTTGTTTTCTTTTGCTGACTTGTCAAAGAGTATTAACTCTTTCTGCAAAATGGCCTTTTTCTATTTCTCTGGGATTAAGGCCCAGAATCGTTCAGTTGGGACTTTCCTAACTTTTTCATTGATGTGGGGGGTAATGCTAATGAAGAAATCACTTTAATAAATAAGGATAATATCTCTGTTTTGGGAAGAGAAGACTTTTCTCTGTGAAAAAGTAATTATACATCATAGAATGTTGAAGCTGAAGGCAACTGTGAGATCATTACATAATTTCTTGTTACCTATTTTGTGGTTCTTATGACTGTCTGCCTTGTACTTCAGTCCTTCGAGCGTGTACCTTCTGCCATCCAGACTTATAATCTTCTCAAGGACAGAAACTCATGTCTGGTCCATCTTTCCATTCCTTAAAAGTGTCTTGCCCCATGCCTGTCACATATTCAGCAAGCATCAGAGATTTGTAAAATGAATGAATCAAATCTACCACCCCTTTGTTTGGTAGATGTGGAAATAGATTCATGGCAAGTATTTATACGACTCTAAGATTATATTGTTAATTCCTGGCAAAACCAAGTCTAGAACCCTGTTACTCTGATTGCCAAGTCAGTGATTTCTCTGTGACATCTTGTTTCCCAGCTTGATGAAAATGAGTATGGAATTTCTCCGAGTGAGCGTAATCCATCATTTGCCTTCCTCTAAACTCCCGTTGACTCCCTGTGGATCCAATGGGAATATACCTACTGTGGGAACCAGTACAAAGAATAAACACAAAGCACAAAGAGAGGGGAGAGTTATTTGTTTCCTCCTGGTATTCTTGCCCAGAATGGGTTGTATATTTAGTAGTGATAAGACAAATTTAAGTTTAAACAATGGAAGGCAAGTCAAGTCCTAACAGCGTAGGTGTTTGGGATACATATGAAGGAATTAGGTCAGTCTCAGCCAGAGCCTGACTTAACTCTACGTGAATGTGAGCATGTGTGTAAAATAATACATAATATGAAATGTTCTGAAAACTAAAGGTAAAAGATTAGATCAAATAACTAATGACATCAGCCCTTAGCAAATGTAGAAATGTCTTCTGTAAATTTGATTATGGGATATTAAATGAAAATATTTTAATATTATATTGTAAGAAGTGATCATCGTCAGGAAGAAACATTTACTGAGGGCCTAATTTGTGCTAGGATATGGGAATTGAAAGACAAGAAGCTAGAGTCTCTGCCCTTATGAATTTAGAATCTAGGGTCAGGAACAAAACACATCCATAAGCAGATGAATACAAAGGGGGACAAAGGGGATGATTGTGAAGTCAGCATAAGAATTTGGCCTTTCATCTCGGTCAATGAGGAGCACGAAATGCTTTTGAACAGATTTATGACATATGCACTTAAAGTGATGTTTTAGGAATATTAATCCGTCACAGGTGTGCATCAATTGGAGGACGAGAGACGATAGGTCTAGGAATACCAATGTAGAGACTATTGTCGTAATCCACGTGAGAGGTGATGAGAATGGGGACCAAGGTGAGAATGAATGCTATAAAAGTAAAAATGCAGACTTAGAAGAGATTATGAAGGCAGAATCTATGTGACTTGATGACTACATGCATCTGGAGTGAAAGATGTTGAAGTTCACAGCAAAGAAAGAAGTTAGTTCCTTATGAGTGACCATTATATTTGTTTCCCTGATTGGTTCAGCACAAATTAGGCAGTAGTGCTCAGGTATTTTGGCCTTCACAATAGGAAGTCCTTATTACAAAAGGAACACGGAAGATTTCTTGACGATCAAAATCCTGAATGGAACTTGAACTCCCAGCAGCGTGTAGCACAGTGCTGAGCATGGAGTAGGTGCTTAACAAGTACTTGAACTGAATTTAATTGTTGATGTGCTAAAAAGATTAAAGTTCTGTTGGTTTTATTGCTAGCTCAACAAGAAATAGTCATGTGACCTTGGGAAAGTCATTTACCCTTTCTGTCTCTCCACATCCTATTGGCATTAAGGACATGTAACCGTCCTTCTTACTCTCATAGTCTATGACTTGATGATTCTAAATTTGCCTTTGTCATTCATCAAATTCTTTTCTGTACCTGTGCTTCACTTCTAGCCCCTACCTCACCCAGAACCGGGATCTGCCCTGAGCTACACTGACTGGATTTTCCCTCCATTTTTGCATGCTCCAAAGCACTCTTTCTCAACAAGTATCATATGATCTCACTGATATGAGGAATTCTTAATCTCAGGAAACAAACTGAGGGTCGCTGGAGTGGTGGGGGGTGGGAGGGATGGGGTGGCTGGGTAATGGACATTGGGGAGGGTATGTGCTATGGTGAGTGCTGTGAAGTGTGTAAGACTGATGAATCACAGACCTGTACCCCTGAAACAAATAATACATTATATATTAAAAAAAAAAAAAAGAAGATAGTAGGAAGGGAAAAATGAAGGGGGAGAAATCGGAGAGGGAGATGAACCATGAGAGAATATGTTCTCTGGGAAACAAACTGAGGGTTCTAGAGGGGAGGGGGGTGGGGGGATGGGTTAGCCCGGTGATGGGTATTACGGAGGACACGTATTGAATGGAGCCCTGGGTGTTATACGCAAACAATGAATCATGGAACACTACATCAAAAACTAATGATGTAATGTATGGTGACTAACATAACATAATAAAATAAAATTTAAAAAACACTTTCTCTCTCTCTTTGTTTATTTAAGAAAGAAAGATGAGGGGTGTGCTGGGGTGAGGGGGCGGGGAGGGCAGAGGTAGAGGGAGAAGGAGGAAGCCGACTCTGCTGAGAACGGAGCCTGATGTGGGACTCAACATGGGGCTCAACATGGGGCTCCATGATGGACTTGATCCTTCAACCCCGAGATCACAACCTGAGCCAAAATCAAGAGTCAGACGCTTAACCGACTGAGCCACCCAGGCACCCCCACTCTCTCTCTCTTAATCAGGCACCCTCTCTCTCATCCTCCTACCTCTTTAGTCAAAACTTTTTTTTTTTTTAACCTCAGTGCTAATGTCAGCTAGGTGTTAAAAATATAGCAACCTGCTCCAACAATTTTATACTAATATATGGAGGATTGATCTCTTGGAAGGCCCTCAAGGATTCTCAAACTTTACAAAAGGGATTTCATTATCCTGAGGTTGCAGGAAAAATGACAGAATAAAATACTGTTTAGGAGAGATTTAGTGATATGGGCTTTTTAATCATATTATATAAACCTGGCCCTGTCATGCAGATCCAGAAGTATACATTTTTATACAAATCAAGGAAGTCAGAGTAGAAAGTGGGCCATATTTTTAATATTCATTTTAGGCCACTCCCCTGCCCAATTTTCATTTGTCCCACTGCCTGACTTCCATCAACAGTTTAACAAGTATTTATTTAGCACCTACTCTATATCATGCAGGATGCTGGTAGTCGTATTTTAAATACGAGTAGAATATGCCCTCTGCCCTCAAGGATCTCACCGTGTACTATGAATGACAGACATCTAAACAGCTAAGTACTTAGAAATATATTGACAGACATTTTACCCAACTCCAGGGGGTTCAGAGAAAGCTTTCCAAAACTCAAGCCTCACCAACTTTTTAAAAGGTCTGTAGGGGCGCCTGGGTGGCTCAGTCGTTAAGCGTCTGCCTTCGGGTCAGGTCATGATCCCAGGGTCCTGGGATCGAGCCCCGCATCGGGCTCCTCGCTCCGCGGGAAGCCTGCTTCTCCCTCTCACACTCCCCTTGCTTGTGCTCCCTCTCTCGCTGTCTCTCTCTCTGTCAAATAAATAAATAAAAATCTTTAAAAAAAAATTAAATTAAAAGGTCTGTAAACCAGGGCCAGTGTGTATCTTCATAACTGTCCTAAGATATGCAGTCAGGATTTCTACAAGGTACATCCCAAACACAGGACACAGATGATTTACGTTTCCAAACCATACTGGTACATGTAACTTGCTGAAAATGATCTCAATCGTGTTTATCACCAAAGCCAGTTATTTAATTTTTTTTTTTACATTGAAGTGTGAAAGGATATGCCTTTATTCTCTGTTTCATTGGGTATTTTTTAAGAACCTGGCTCTGGATAAATAGTTCTGTCTGATTCAGTTTGTCTCCAAAGGCAAAACCATTAATTTCCATTAATTCTAGCCTTCTTTCCTGACCTTCTATAAACCCTGGTTTTAGTTCATCCAAACTGTATGTCCATTGAAGAATTAAAGAGATTTTATAGTCTAGTGGGGGAAAAAATTCCTGAAAGCCTTTTTATTTGGTGGTTGTCTCCCAGTTAGGTGCAAAATAATCACAATGAAAACATATTCCACGGTGTCCTTCTGTTCAAGTGATTCAACTGAACTTTGTATAAGAGCTGGTCAAAGTTCGGCTGAACTGCGATTATCAGAAAAGCCTTGGGATGTTAATTAATTGAATTTAAATAAAATAAAATAAAATTGAAAAAAAAAGAAAGAAAAGCCTTGGTTGTGTTTGGAGGCTGCAAAATACGTGGAAAAAAGTCCTCCAATTTCAATGTACTCTGCACGGGGCTATCCAATTCCAAGGGCACTATGTGGGGGCTGCATATACGCAAAAAGTGCAGTAGCTGAAGCTGCTCCCCCAGCCACTGGAGCCCCCCAGCCTTGCGGGCCTTGGGCCCAGGCCAAACAGACACTCATCAGGGAATGAATGGTCTGATCTGCGAACAGTTTGCACTATGTAACTGAACCTGTTGAAAGAGAAAGCAAGACATGGACTTACCCTTCTTACATCATTTTCATGAAAATTGCCAGTTACTGAAAGATTTCTGTGTGCAGGTGTGTTCTTTAGATGCACACATGCACATAATCAAAGGCACAAGCCTTTGGGCCTCCATATTGATACCACTGCTTGAATTTTTTAAGTGCTAACTGGCTGTAATTTGTACCAGACACGTATGCATGTAGGTATTTTATATTTGTCAGTGTTTCCTTTGCACTCCCACCTAGGCTACTTGCTGGTACTCTGATGCCTCGCTGGCTGGCTGGCGGTCACATGAGCAGCGAAGGTACAGATGAATCTACCATGAAATGGCTTGGGGACACCGGAGCAGATGTGCCTGGACATGAGTGACAGTACAGACAGCAGGAAGCAAAGCTGCTGGTAGGTGGGCTGAGTCAGACTAGAATGAAACTTTCTTGCTTTCCCTGCAAGACGTGATGTGCTCCAGAAGCTTCTAGGAGATTCTAGACACAGTGCTAGACCCCTCCCCATCTCCCATCATCCCTTTGCAAAAATCCTCTTGTTTTGCATCCTCAACCTCCTCTCTGTCTCCATTAACTTCTCTCTTTCTTTCTCTTTCTTCCACCTTCTGTCTCTCTATTCTTTCCTCTCCCCCCACACACACCTATATCCTAGGGTCTCCAGACACTAACGTGCTTCCAATAAATCTACCAACTCTGAAACCCTGCCCAAATCCCGAAGTATCACCCTTCAGCAAATTCTGGGAAGCCGGTCCCTGAGTATAATTTCTATAACCAGCCACCATGCCCTTTGTGCGGTGCTTTGAGCCTGTGTCCCCACAGGCCTTCCTAATACTCTTAAAGGAGCCTCAGGCCCCTGGTATCTCCATCATCATTATCACCACCACCATCATCATCATCATCCTTCATCACGTATGGAGCTGTCTTGAGATGGAAAAGTTGAAAGAGGAATAATAGCATTGCCCTACAGTGTTTTGACTGGGTATTTTTGTTATATACCAACACTGACCGGATTTATATGAAATCCCACTGAATAATTTTTTTAAGATTTTTTAAAAATTTATTTATTTGACAGAGAGAGAGTATAAGCAGGGGAAGCAGCAGAGGGAGAGGGAGAAGCAAGCTCCCTGCTGAGCAAAGAACCCGATGCGGGCTCGATCGCAGGACTCTGGGATCATGACCTGAGCCGAAGGCAGCCGCTCAACAGACTGAGCCACCCAGGCGCCCCCACTGAATAATTTTTAAGAGGTGAGAAAAAGTATCGTGTTTGGTTGTCACATATCTCTTTGCCCCGTGATGCTGCCACAGAAAACGCTTGAAGCCCCGTAGGTCATCAGGATTCATCTTTTAGCCTGGGGAAGGAACTTAGCAGAGTGCCATAATACTGCCATCTACGGCTCTTCAGAGCACCTTTGTTTCCTCACTTACTGAGGCAGAGACAGAAAACCACAGAAATGCGTAATTCTAGGCACAAGCCCTCCCTTATTGACTGCAGCTCAGCAGTGACTCAGGGAAACTGTAATTGACATAATACTACTACTGCTTGCTAGACGCGGTAGACGCACCTTAGGTCATTTAATCCCTACAACACACCTAGGGAATATATAGTAATTTTATCTCCATTGTACAGATAAGGAAACTAAGGCATGGAAAATTTAAGTGACTTGCCCAAGGTTATACAGCCAATAATTGGCACAGGGAGGATTCCAACCCTACCAACTGTGCAAAAAAAAAAAAAGGCCTGAGTCTCAAGTACATCTATCCTTATAAAGCCAGCCCTGAGCCACGTTTGCAAACTCCCTTTCTTTGGCCATTGGCCACATATCTAGGGGCCGGTGTGCAAAATATCCTTATCCTCAAGGCCTCCTTTGATGCTCATTTGACTCCACCTTCATGCGGAAAAGGGGTTTTAGAGGAAGGGAGTTGGGGGAGCAAGTGTACTTTGCCAAAGACAACATCAGTTCTCCTCTACCCCTCATCTCACGGTCCTTGTAAGAATAGCTCTCTAAGGGCGCCTGACTGGCTCAGATGGTTAAGCGTCTGCCTTCGGCCCAGGTCATGATCTCAGGGTCCTGGAATCGAGCCCCACGTCGGGCTCCCAGCTCAGTGGGGAGTCTGCTTCTCCCTCTGCCTCTCCCCCCACTCTGGCTCATTCTCTCTCTCAAATGAATAAATAAAATAAAACAGTGAAAAATGTGGATTCTGGACACCTATCCCAGAGCTACTTTGTTTCTGAGGGTAGAATCTGTAAATCTGCAGTTGTGAAATGCTTCCCAGGGATTCTGAGGCACTGGACAATTTGAGAACCAGCACCCCAAACAAACATGGTTTGGTGTATAAAAAGAGTAATAGCATCAGGAACGGATGACCCAGGGGACCTGGCCCTCTAACTCATTTCCTGAGTGACTTTGGGCAAGTCCAGTAATTTCTCTGGACCTCAGTGTTCTCACCTGCGGAAAGGGAAAGATCTCTTCTTTCCATCCCCTCAAAGTTATACAGCCCAAATACAAGCGTGTGTGAAAGTGATTTAGGGTTTTATAAAAATAACACACATTATTATTATTATGGGTGGGGTCAGGGAGAGCAGACTGGAGGAGGAATGCTGTTGGCAGAGACTGAAGGGAGGAGAATCCACTTTCTTTCTTTTTCCCATCAGAGTCCAGACAATGGATTATAGTTTTGTGGAATTTCAAGGTTCTTTCCAAGTCACAACCTCCCTCTCCCCACCCCCAACGCCTCCCCCACTTCATGCATTCACAGTTGACTGTTAACAGTGAAGAAGAAGGCTCCTCTCTTCCACTATATTCCTTTAGATGAGAAACCTATCTGAGCAGGTTGTGATCTTGCCCGGGATGGCACTGTTGGGTATAAGGCCCCGAATCTTTCCCCTTACCTATTCCTGATTATACTTACATATTTATGACTTACTTTCCTCATACTTATTAGGGACAAATGTAATTAAACAATAGTTCTATGCACATTAACAGAGATGGAGAAACAAAGCCCATATTTTTGTGCTCACTCAGACTGAGGCTTAGGATGGTGCGAACTGCAGGTAGTCACCTTCAAAGGACACAGAAAATATCGTGCCTTCTTCATTCTTCATGCTTCATGAGGCCAAACATTTGTTTTGTTTCTGATCTAAACGGAGGCATCTATTTCTTCGCAAGGAGCATGACCCTACCTAGGCCCCCTTCCTTACCTTCCACCCTCTGAAGCTTTAGTCAAAGGATTCCCTAAGGGATTTCAACACTTTGAAGATTCAAATTGGGTCTAGGGTTTTATCCAAACATCTGGCTTGCAATTTCTGAATGCCTAGGTCATTCCTGCCTCTCGGAAAAGAATGTGTGCCCATTCTTGCCCAGTCCCCAAGTGCCCCATCTCAAGTGACTTCCCGGCAAGGAAATGGGTTTCCTTAGTTTCAGCTTGGCTACCTGGGGTGACCCCAAAGTCATTCAAATATTCCGCCCAAAGGCAGGCAAACGCTGCATGGGAAATCACAAGGAGGAGGAAAATCAAGCGAGAGAGGAGAGATGAAACCGGGGCTGTGCGAAGCCTTGCGCTGGTAAAGCGGCAGCTCGGGGCGGGCGGCGGAGTCCGTCTGGAATGCTCTGCAGTGCGGCCCAGGCTCCATGTCGTTAGAGGCCTGGCGTTTGATGATTCAGCTGCTTTCCGGCTGCCAGGAGAGATTTGGCCAACTGTTTGAAAAACACTGTCTGCCCCAGACCGCACTTGTTTTTATTCTCTGCCTGTTGTCAGGGGCCTCCTCTGAAATGGAACACCACAGGAAATCAGACCCAAACTCCGAGGCCTTTCTGCCGCTTCTTGGGCCCCCTTTTCAAAGGCAATTATGCCCAAATGGAGACTGTTGGCAGCGGAGTGCTTTCCTGGTGATGTGGAAAGCAGTGTGTTATCAGGAAACGATCCCTCATTAGATCTGCCTTAGATCAAATGGAAAACATGGCGTGCTAGCCCACTTGGCGGATGCTGGAGGCACAGCTGGGATCGGCCGTTGCCCAACTCCCCATCCATCAGTTTGTTCAAAGACGCGAGCTAAGGGGTAATGGAGACACGCATTTGGGGAAGGAATTGAACAAGAGGCTCAGCTGGAGGCTGGCCTCTTGAACTCTACAGTTGGCTTCGGAGAAGTTACAGGCCCAACCGTCTAACAAGAAAGCTGGTGTTCCAAGTGGACTAGGCTGGCTCACGCAGAGATGAACACATTACCTTCCATACGGCTTAGGGGTTAAGAGGATGGCCTTTGGAGTCAGACCGCCCGAGCGGGTAGCCCAGCACCAAGTACCAGTTCCCGGAACCTAGGAAATTTTGTTCTCCGTAGCCCCCTTTTATCATAGTACCGTCTTCACGGGCTTGTGACACGTGAGTAGATACGTGTAGTGTTTAGAATAGGGCCTAGCGTATGATAAGCACTCACTAATTGTGTTAAGTATTGATGTTATTTAGGCCCGGAAGGTATTCCAGCCCACACCTGTCATGTGCTATGATTGAGAAGACGACAGTCTTGGGTTTGAATCCTGATGCCACCAGTTGCTGGCTCTTCGGACTTGGGTAAGTTACCTAACCTTTGTAAGCCTCAGTTTCCCCATCTGTAAAATGGGGATAATCATTGCGGCTACTTCATAGGGTTGTTGTGAGGATTAATGAGCTACCAGAAGCTTAGTGCTGTGGCCGGCCCATAGCAAGTGCTCAATAAATGATAAATAGTCATACAGTATGCCTAAAACTCTGTGACTCTAGAAACCCCGTATCTGAGGTTTTTGTTTTGTTTTTTTTCTAGTCTTGGCTCTATTTAAATACAGGATCATATTTTAAAGATTCAGTCTCTGCTAAGAGGTCCTTATATACAAGAAGCAGATTAAAAACCTATTATCTCTCTCCATTAAAAAAACCAGTGATGAGGTCTTCATTAGCTCCTTGCTCAGGAGGAAGCAGAGTTATCCAAGCAAGTAGGAAATAGAAAACGGAGCTAACTCCTCCCTCCTCAATCCTTAAATGCTTTATTGGTCTCAATAGTCACTTGGGTCAGTCAGCTGAAAAGGGAACCAGCTGGAAGCAAACCCAGGGCAAACTGGCAATTACCAAACTCCTGCATTTTATGAAAATGTCTGGGTATTCGTCCGACTTCTGGCCCACTCGGTATCTCTCAATCTAGCCTTGATTCCTCTGGAATGGTGAAAACCTGGGCAGGAAGGATAACAAGGGAGAGAAACAAATCCCCGGCCTTCAAAACCTCACCTGTGGGCCTGCCCTGGAAAGTGGGCTTGCCTTCCGGGAGAAAACAGTGGGACCTCGTGGAGAAAAGAAGCTGGCCCAAACCATTAACAATGATTCTGTGCTTCTCTCAGGCTCCGGCATGGTCCTGAGCTGGAAAACATCATGCTTTAGAAGAAGAAAACCCGATGCCTCCCTTCTCTTGCACTTGCTGTGTGGACAGGCGGAAGGGCCCATAATCTCCCCTGTTCTTCCAGCAATCAATACACTGAGTTTCGGGAGGACACCATCGCTCTAGCTCCATCTTGGGGCATAAAAAGAAACTAGCTCCAAATCGACAGATTCTCAAAGAATGATTTCAACTCATCTACGCAGTATCGTGACCTGACTTTTTGCCTGAATCTACAGAATTGCACACGTAACTCCGGGCACGGAACACCCTTGCCTGTGGCTGTGGTTCTGCAACATCCAAAGTAATTCTCGCCTTTCCCTTCCTGGATTCCTCGTGTGGTTTCAGAGCAGCTTCAGAATTCCTGATGTCTGATAACTTTGCCCTCCTCAGGCCCCTCTCAGCTTTCTGCCCCCCACCCCCACCCCCGTTCATCGTTAGCGTCTTCACTAGGTCTAAGAAGATGGAGACACAGACAGTTAACCCCTTCTGGAAGGCTTGCCTGCTTCCTACAGGCACTGTCATTAAGAACTACTGGTGTTTTTTAAAATTTTCTTTTTAAGATTTATTAAAGAGAGAGCACAAGCAGGGGGAGGGGCAGAGGGAGAGGGAAAAGCAGGCTCCAAGGGTGGGATTTGATCCTATGACCCCAGATCATGACCTGAGCCAAAGGCAGACACTTAACTGACTGAGCCACCCAGGCGCCATGCTAATCTCCTTTCTAAGGCATTTCCACATTATTCATCACTTCTTCTCATCACCCCCTTCCTTCCTCAGCTATTTATTGACAATAGTATTAGGTGCTATTTTAGTCACTAATTTGTGAATCTTGAGGTCTGTAAGCATCTTTTTTCCTTATTATTTACAACTCTGTTTATCTTTTTTCTAAAGTTTATTTTTTTAGTAATCTCTACACCCAACGTGGGGCTTGAACCCATGACCCCAAGATCAAGAGTTGCACGCTCCTCTGACTGAGCCAGCCAGGTGCCCCTGTTTATATCTTTTTAAGCCGGGCCTAGGTCTGAAGTGGGCTCTTTTTTTAAGGGACCTAAATCTTTTCACATGACAGAGGAAACTTTTCCTCAAAGATGAGTCAAGTGAACTCACTGGTACTCTATGATAGCTTCTTAAGATGTCTAACTTTCTCTTCCAACGTTCCTTAGAATAGTTAGTATGGCCGCCTCGATGGTATGGAAATGTGAATTTCAAATCATTGGAGTATAAACTTTATTACACTGAAAGGTCAAGACTTTAAAACGTGATCAAATAAGGAGCCCAAATACAATTCTTAAATGAGGAAGACAAACTTAGTTTATGAAATTCACATGAGGGAGAAGCTAGATTCTTCTGCTTAAGTAGGTAGGTGTGATCGAAAGGGGACTAAAAGTAGGAGCAGGGAGGGAAAGAGACATAAACAACAACTCTGGGGGCACCTGGGGTGGCTCAGTCGTTAAGCGTCTGCCTTCGGCTCAGGTCATGGTCCCAGGGTCCTGGGACTGAGCCCCGCATCAGGCTCCTTGCTCGGCGGGAAGCCTGCTTCTCCCTCTCCCACTCCCCCTGCTTGTGTTCCCTCTCTTGCCGCGCTCTCTCTCTCTCTCTCTGTCAAATAAATAAATAAATAAAATCTTTAAAAAAATGAAATAAAAAAATAAACAACTCTGGCTGGGTACTGATAATTGTGGTCTATGGGAATTGAGCGGATTGAACTTCCCAGGGCACTAAAGAACTTTCAGACTTCAGTGTCTACAGTGCCCAACATTGCTTTTGAGGGACTTTTCATAGTTTTGTACTAGAACCAGATTTTGAGAAGTGTTGTGGTAGAGTGCAGTGGGGACTGGATAAGCAATCAACCTCAGAAGACCTGGGTTCGTCATCGTTCTTCCATTCTCCAGCTGCAGATGCTGAGGTAAGGAGTTCCTCTTCTCTTTTTTTTTCCTTTTGTTTCTTTTTTTTTATTTAAAGATTTTATTTATTCATTTGAGAGGGAGAGAGACAGAAAGCAGAAGCGGGGGAGAGGCAGAAGGAGAGGGAGAAGCAGACTCCTGGCTGAGCTGGGAGTCTGACGTGGGGCTCGATCCCAGGACCTGGAGATCATGACCTGAGCAGAAGGCAGATGCTTAACCATCTGAGCCACCCAGGTGCCCTTTTGTTTCTTTTTTTAAGTAAGTTCTACACCCAACGTGGGGCTAGAACTCACGACCCCCAGATCGAGAGCCCCATGCTCCACTGACAGCCAGCCTGGTGCCCCAAGAATTCCTCTTTGCTTGGTCTCTCCTTCTTTAACCCTCATAGAGTTATTCTGGGTAGCAAATGAGATAATGATGTCAAAGTGATTTTTAAGCTATTCTCCTTTGGAAATACACCATTGCTTTCAATAGTTGACTAGTTATAGCGTTCTTTTAAAACCATAGAACTGTAGTGTGGAAATGGGTATCTACTTTAGATATCTACTTCAGTGATTAGAAAAATACTTTATAGGGGCGTCTGGATGGCTTAGTTGGTTGAGTGTCCTATGCTTGATTTCAGCTCAGGTCATGATCTCAGGGTCCTGAGATCAAGCCCCGCATTGGGCTCCACACTCTGTGGAGGGAGGTTGGGATTCTCTCTCTTTCTCCCTCTGCCCCTCCCCACTCACAGGCTCTCTCTCTCTCCCTCTAAAAAAAAAAAAAAGAAAAAAAAGAAAAGAAAAATACTTTATATAAATAAAACCCTTATTTCAGTAGAAACCTTATTCGAAAGAGCAATAAATAAAAGATGGAAGCAGGATTTAGCTGCTCTGGTTGAGGCAAAGGTGGATGTTCTCAGTTCCTGCCAATTCTGCTCCTTTTCACCCTCATAAAGTCCTGTGAGGCCCCTGATCAGTTCCCACAGAAACTCAAGTTTGCAACTGTGAAAATTACTTATATAATCCACACCCTCATGAACAGATGGGCTTAAGATCCAGAGGAGGAAAGGAATTTGCCTAGTGCCATCCAACTCAGGAGGAATAGCTGGGACCAGAAAGCACACAATACATGTACAACTTGGCAATATATTTTCCATAGGTACTAGAGATAGGTAAGGATACTGTATTAGATGTAAAATGTTGGCATTAGGGTAAATACACTAAGTAGGTTGTTTGATTCGGCTATTTTGATGTGAAAATATTTTGGCCATAAGAACAAAGAAACAACCTTTCGAGCTTAAATAAAACATTGTCAAGCAGCCTGCCCAATAAATATCTTTTTTCCATTGTATGTCCCCTTTCCCAAGCCTTATCTCATCCCAAACCCTAGTTGTATCAAATGGCTGGTCAAAATGGAAATAGAAAGTGTTAGGCTCTCATGTTTTAGAGTCAGTTTCATATTTTATTAATTTTGTTCTGAACTTCATCAAAGTAAGGTCAAATACTATATGCACACAGTAACAAATCAAGGCATGCTGAAGAATTTGTGATGGAAAGCAAGTCTCTCTTCCCATTCCCACTCCTTAGAAGCAATTTATTTTCAGTTTCTATTTGTATTTCCTGAGTAGAGCCAAGGTCCGTGTCAAACTAGCTTAGATCACTACGTTCATTGTGCGCTGGAATACAAGGGCTTACATAGCGTTCTTTCTATTTATATCTCTTTTTGGTCCCCCAAGATTGAGATCCTTGAGGCTAAAGCTATGGTCCGCTATAAGACCTCCCAAAAGAGCCCATCTTAATCTTTGAGAAGCACCTGTTGAACTAGGCCCCAGACTATCTTATTCTTTGATTCTGAGGACTTAGCATGTAGTAGGTACTCAGTAGTACTACACAGTAGGTACCTCAGTATTCGTTGAAGATTCAATTCATTCGTTAATTAACCAGCAAAGGTCTTAAGGAGCCAGTACAATATCACTTCACTAAATTATGTGCCTCGACTCCATGATGACAGCACTGTTGGTGAACACTGGGAGTGACCAAGACAGCCTGCTCCTATATTATTATTCCTATGGACCTAAGCAACCAGCCTGTAAGGGAAGACGTAGAAACCTGTGCATGGAGGAAAGTCCTGACCCTGACCTTGACTCAATCCAGGAATCAACCAGCAAGTAATAGCTGCCATGGCAACACTCATTCACTGAGTATCGATACTTGGTAAATATTGTATCTAATACTCACCTGAGTCCTTTTCACAACTCTACGAGATATCATCCCCATCACTGAGCGGGAAACTAGATTCAGAGAAAGAGTGCATTCTAAGGCTATACGGTTCAAGTCTAGATGGACTGTCTCAGGAGCCTGTGTTCTACATATTTTAAAAGCACATTCTATAGCGTCTTTCACGCAGCAGATGCTAAATTTATGTTAGTTCTCTTCTGGTCTTGCTGGAAATGGGAAATACTTGGACCGCCATAAGTCAGGGAGGTAAAGGAAAGGAACTCAAACACTTAAACACAGAATCTGATCCTATTGAGGGGCCCAAACACCATGACTACTCTTCTTAACCACCTTCCCCACTTCCCACCACCCTTAGCATCCTCCGCCCCCATCCTCCCTTGAAGGTCATCCAGTTTGATCTTCAAGTCAATGCACCAGAGCTGGATGCCTTCCGGCCACAGGACTGCATCCAAAACTACACCCACACAAGCCATGTGTCTGCTCCCTCCTCTATCTTATTTAAGGCCATGTTGACAATCCAAACAGAATAAGAAAATTATGTTTGGGGAGTAGACTGTGTGCCTGAATACACTTGGCTAGGGCAGAACTTGCCTGCTCTGTAGAAGGTTCCCAAGGCTCCCTCCAGTAAAAGAGCAAATTCAGCTTCCCATCCTCTGAAGACAGAATCTGTAATAAAGTTGCATTTTGTTGCACTTTTTACTCTCCCAAGAGTTTTTGCAGATGTTACCACAGGGGATCCTCACAAGAACCTTTTAACCAACCCCCCCTCCCACCCCGCATTCATTCAGTAAGTATTTAACGCACCCTACTATGGGCCAGGCATTATGCTAGGCTTCGGCATAAGCATACGAATAAGGTTAACACCTACTCAGCCTTTCCACCTCAATGTGAATGTCACTTTTTCAGGGAAGACTTTGCTTCCCCCCTACTCTTACCATAGCCTGCTTGTATCCATCATAGGACTTAGCACAATGTAATTTAATTTTTTTTAAGATTTTATTTATTTATTTGAGAGAGAGAATGAGATAGAGAGAGCATGAGAGGGGGGAGGGTCAGAGGGAGAAGCAGACTCCCTGCTCAGCAGGGAGCCTGATGTGGGACTCGATCCCGGGACTCCAGGATCATGACCTGAGCCGAAGGCAGTCGCTTAACCAACTGAGCCACCCAGGCGCCCTGTAATTTAATTTTTTTAAGATTTTACTTTTTCATTTAGAGAAGAGAGAGAGAGCAGAGGGAGGGGCAGAGGGAGAGGGAGGGAGGGAGAGAAGCTCAAGCAGACTCGCGCTGAGCATGGAGCCCCACGAGGGACTCGATCTCAGGACCTGAGCCGAAATCAGGAGTTGGATGCTTAACTGACTGAGCCACCTAGGCGCCCCTCCCAATTTAATTTTAGAGTTGTTTATTGTCTCCTTTCCCTACCTGCTCTGTAAGCTTCAAGAGGGTTGAGACTTTGTCCTGTTCCCCACAGAATCCCCACACATAACACAGTGGGGGGAGAGTTCACAGCTGGGAAAGGGACACAGACAAGTACACACATCACCATAATAAACAAGGGCCCATGCCTTTGAAAAAGTCTGTTTAGCGTAGGGGCCTAAATACAGGAAGGACAGAAAAAGCTTCCCTGATGGGGCTACACTTGAGCTGAGTATTGAAAGATTACAAGGAAATGAAGATGGGTAAATACTCTCCCAAAGAGAAAGCAACATAGTAGCTTAGAGGCATAAAACAGCATGCCACATTCTAGAAACTGGGCCTACGCTCTTTCCATATTGCTATTTTATCATAGAGAGCCCCTGAGGGATTTTATTTTTTTTTTATTTTTTAAAGGATTTTTAAGTTTTTTTTAAGATTTTATTTATTGATTTGGGAGAGAGCACCGGCAGGGGAGGGGCAGAGGGAGAAGCCGACTCCCCACCGAGCAGTGAGCTTGACGCATGACCCCAAGATCATGACCCGAGCTGAAGGCAGATACTTAACCAACTGAGCCACCCAGGCACCCCACCCCCACGCCCCGAGGGGATTCTATTTATTTATTTATTTATTTATTTATTTATTTATTTATTTATTTATTTATTTATTTTAAGGATTTTATTTATTTATTTGACAGAGAGAGAGATAGTGAGAGCAGGAACACAAGCAGGGGGAGTGGGAGAGGGAGAAGCAGGCTTCCCGCGGAGCAGAGAGCCCGATGCGGGGCTCGATCCCAGGACCCTAGGACCATGACCCGAGCCGAAGGCAAACGCTTAATGAGTGAGCCACCCAGGCGCCCCGGAGGGATTTTAAATAAGGAAGTAATAAAATCTTTTTGGCCCACTGAAAAGCACTTCCTAGGCACTATGTAGAGGAAAGACTGGAAGGGGCCAGAGTGGAGACAGGGAGACCAGCTAAGAGACTACAATGAACGTAAGGCCACTGCTTCTCAGGTTTTGACGGACATACGGGTCACCTAATGATCTGGTTAACATACAAATTCTGTTTTAGTAGGTGTGGAGTGGAGCCTGAGATTCTGCATGTCTAACATGATGCTGCTTGGCCACAGACTGTTTGGAATAGCAAGGGCCTGGGCTAAGGATGATGAGAGCCTGAACTAAGGAAGTGAAAGTGAAGAAGTATAGAATCTACAGAAACTCTTTATTAATAGGTATACCATCCCCACTTTCCAATTGATCATTAGGGAGGGTTAGGGTCGCTCAAAGATTACATACCTAGTTAGCAACTAAAGCTAGGACCAGAACCCAAACCTGCCAATTTCTCATCCCCCTTATTTGGCCACCCAAAGGTGGCCAAAGCATTAGTGCTCCAACTAAAATCAAACAATTCCAAGTAAAATTGTAAAAATTTAATTCACATTTGCTCCATCTTAAATTTACCCACCTTCAATATTTCTTCAACTATTTGCCCCTGCCAGTTTCTCTAGCATACGGTGGCATTACATAGACCAAAAAATGATGTATTTAACTGTATTAGGTTAAAATACAACAGCATTTTATGGCATTTAGTTAAGAGTATTATGATACTGAGGAGTTCTGCTAAAGAGTCACGGGGCACTTGCATCCTGAGTTTGATTGAGAGAAGACTTTACAAGGAGGGTGGGAGTGGGATTTGGCCTGGCTCTCACAGGGTGGGAAGGATCTACACAGGATGAAAGGAATGAGAGTGTCATTTGCATAGGTAGGACAGTGGGAATAAGATCCAGAAGCAGGAAAATACATAATGTGAATTGCATGGTAAGCTTCTGCTCGCTCTTCCCAAAAAAAAAAAAAAAAAAATCAGTTATCACAAAAAAAGGAAAACCACAAGTGCCCTTTTCTGTACCAGTCGTTTAGGAGAGAAGAATTCCTATTGCAATAGGATGCTGTCATTTGGGGAAATGAGAGGTGGTGGTAGGGTTGGAGGATATGACATCAAAGAGATGAATGTCATCTCCATATATTCATCGAATGGGCATGTTTTTAATGCCTATCCCACCCCTGGTGAAGGGAGAAGTCTCTCTAGCTTTTCTATTCAGACCCTGACCACTGCCCCCATCCCATGACCAGGAAACATGCACAAATGCACAAGCTCCAGGTTTAACCATTTGAGGAACTGCCAGACTGTTTTATGAAGCATCTGCACCATTTTATAATCCCACCAGCAAAGTGTGAGGGCTCCCATTTCTCCACATTCTCATCAACACTTGTTGGGTTTTTTTTTTTGGTTTTTTTTGTTGTTGTTTTTTTAGTAGGCTCCCCCATCCTGAGATCAAGACCTGAACATAGACCAAGAGTCAGATGCTGGATGCTTAACCGACTGAGCCACCCAGGCGCCCCCTGTGTCTTTTTTATTATACCCATCCTAGTGGGTGTGAAGTGGTATCTCATTGTGGTTTGGGTTTGCATTTCCCAGCTGGCTAATGATGTGGCACATCTTTTCATGTGCTTATTTCCAGCTGGCTCTTGAAAGCTGATTATAGGCATTTTTTTCCAACCCTGATAACACAGAGTTATCATATGACCCAGCAATTCTGCTCCTAGGTACATACCCAAGAGCATTGAAAACATGTTCACACACACACACACTGTACGGGAATGTTCATGGTAGCATTATTCATAATAACTCAAAAGTGGAAACCACTCAAATATCCATCAGCTGATGAATGGACAAACAAAATGTGGTGTGTGGTGTGTATTATTCAGCCATAAAAAGGAATGAAGTACTGATATATGCTACAAGATGGATTAATCTTGAAAACATGATGTTAAGTGAGAGAAGGAAGAGACAAAGGTCGCATGATTCCATTTCTATGAAATATCCAGAATAGGTAAGTCCAAAGAAACAGAAAGCAGATTGGTGGTTGCCAGAGCGAGGGGGAGGGTGCATGGGGTGGGGTGGGGTGGTAACTGCTTAATGGCTATGGGGTTTTATTTTGGAGTGATGAAAATGTTTTGGCACTAGATGTATGTCACTGAATTGTTCACTTTAAAATGGTTCATTCTGGGGGCGCCTGGGTGGCTCAGTCATTAAGCGTTGGACTCTGGATTTCAGCTCAGGTCATGATCCTAGAGTCATGAGATCGAGCCCCACATTGGGCTCTGCACTGGGTGTGGAGCCTGCTTAAGATTTTAAGATTCTCAGGGCACCTGGGCGGCTCAGTCATTAAGCATCTGCCTTCGGCTCAGGTCATGATCCCAGGGTCCTGGGATCGAGC
>NC_138385.1:28680338-28697747 GCF_054177405.1 Leptonychotes weddellii
CTTTATAATCATCATTCTGAACTCTAGTTCTGACATCTTACTAATGTCCGTATTCATTAGGTCCCTGGCAGTCGGTATTGCTGCTTGTTCTTTTTTTTTTTTTTTTAAAGATTTTATTTATTTATTTGAGAGAGAGAGAATGAGAGAGAGCACATGAGAGTGGGGAGGGTCAGAGGGAGAAGCAGACTCCCTGCCAAGCAGGGAGCCCGATGCGGGACTCGATCCAGGGACTCCAGGATCATGACCTGAGCCGAAGGCAGTCGCTTAACCAACTGAGCCACCCAGGCGCCCCTGCTTGTTCTTTTTTTTGAGGTGAGTTTTTTCATCTTGTCATTTTGTTCAGAGGAGACTAGATGAATGAGAGAACAAAATACTAAAAGGGTAACAACGACCCCAGAAAAATATACACTAAACAAATCAGAAGAGACCAAAACCAGGGGGAAAAGAAAGGGAAAGAAAGAAAGAAAAAGAAAAAAAGAATATGACCAAATATGATCAGGCTGGTGAATAGATCAGTGCCACACACTAGATTTTGGACATATTTTGGTCTGTTAGAAGAAACTGCCTCCCAAAATTTTAAAGAAAGAAAAACTTATATATGTAGAAAAATAGGGTAAATATGATGAAGGGAAGGAATATGACTGTAAAGATGAAATTATAAAAGATTTTACAAAAGGAATTGATAAGACAAGAAGATGGTTGAAAAAAAGAAAGAAGAGAAATTTAAAAAGAACCAAAAAGGGGGGGGCAGAATGTGGTCAGGCAGGAGACTAAAACAAAGCCATACACTAGAGATTTAGGGTATATTTTGGTCTGTTAGAAGAAACTGTATCCCCCAATTTTTTTTTTTTTTAAGATTTTATTTATTTATTTGAGACAGAGAGAATGAGAGAGAGAGAGCACATGAGTGGGGGGAGGGTCAGAGGACGAAGCAGACTCCCTGCCGAGCAGGGAGCCCGATGCGGGACTCGATCCCGGGACTCCAGGATCATGACCTGAGCCGAAGGCAGTCGCTTAACCAACTGAGCCACCCAGGCGCCCCTGTATCCCAAAATTTTAAAGAGAGAACAACTTATATATATACCAAAAATAAGGTTAACTACAATGAAGGGATAGAATATTACTCTAAAAATGAAAAATAAAAAAGATTTAAAAAAAAAAGGATTGATAAGATGTTGGTTGAAAAAGGGAAAAAGAAAAATTCAAAAAAAAGTAGAAAAGGAAAAAAATAAAGAAAAGTTAAAAAATTAACTTCAAAAGACTAAAAAATCATGGGGAAAAAAGCCATGAGTTCTATGTGCTGTATTCCCCTAGTGCTGGAGTTCTGCTGTTCTCATTGATCAGTAAACTTGGTCTTGGCTGGCTATTCTTGCTGATCTTCTGGGGGAGAACCCTTGCCAGGTCTGGGCTAAGTCTCTGCTCGGGTTTGCTCTTGGGAGCTTTTATTCCCTGCAAGCTTTCCATACAGCTTTGGAGGACGAGAGTGAAAATGGTGGCCTCCCAATCTCCTCCTCTGAGGAGCCGAGAATTCAGGGCCCCACTCCTCAGTGAGCCCCAGAGAAAAGCAGTCAGTCACTCCCGTCTCCCCGGTCTCCGGCCGCACTCCATGCTCACCCGGCCTGTGACTGAACGTTTCTGTCTCTGGCACCCGACCCCGTGTGGAGTCTCCAAACCCAGCAGATCCCTGCAGTGTGCTCCCGCACTGCTCCTCCTGGAGGAGGAAGGGGTGTCTCCCCAGATCTGCCTCTTGTTGGGTCCCTGCTGGAGGAGCAGTGGCCCGACTGTGCCGAGGATCATGGTTTATGGCAACCCCGAGCTGAGAGCCCACTCCTCGGCTCCGTCTCTGCAGCTGGCTTCCCTACTCCAGTACCTGGGAGCTCTGCCGCACTCAGGCACCCCAGGTCTTCCTGTGACCCCAAGGGTCCTGAGACCACACTGTCCCAGCGAGGGTTCCACCCCCTGCTTAGCCACTGGAGCGACGTCCCTCAGCAGAGCATACTTCTAAAAGTTCTGATTTTGTGCTCCGTGGCCCACTCCCCCGCCATCTATCCTCCCGAATATTGCCTCGGATTCACTTCTCCACACGTCCTACCTTCCAGAAAGTGGTCGCTTTTCTGTTCAGACAGTTGCTGCTATTCTTTTCTTCGATCTCCTGTTGAGTTCGTAGGTGTTCAGAATGGTTTGATCCCTACCTAGCTGAATTCCTGGGACCAGACGAAATTTAGGTCTCCTACTTCTCCTGAGAAGTGATACTTGAACAGAAACCTGAATGATCAGAGGGAGGGAGCCATGCAAATGTCTGGAGGAAGAGTCTTCTAGGGGGAAAGCATCCTAGGCTGATGGAAAGGCCAGTGCAAATGCTCTGAGGCAGGAGCATCCTACTGCATTAGAGGCATAACCAGGAAGCTAGTGTGGCTGGAAAGGCATGTGGGCAAAGAAAATTGGAAGGAAAGAAGAGAAAAGAGCAAAGGCAGGCATCAAATCACAAAGGGGCCAAATCGCATACAGACAACTTTGTAGTGTTTTCCTGCATTTAACCCATGTAACATAGCAGAGCTGCAGCTTGAAGGACAGGCAGTATCCAAAGGCAGAAAAGGAGCAAAAGAACATCCTAGAAAGGGGTATGATCGAAGCAAAGGCATGCATACTAAGAGTATGGGCTCTGGGACTTGAGAGATTTGGGTTCAAGCACCAGCTCCGCCATGTTAAGTTCCATGACCACCACCACCCCAACCAATAAATAGAGTGGGATCCATTGGTACATCCCAGGCCCTATCTCTAGGAAACCTAAGATCAGAGGGTGGCTGCATTGAGAGAGGACCACAGATGCAGACAAGCAGAGGGTCCCCCAACATCCACTCTCATCCCCTGGAGAGAGTATTAGAGCACAAATGGAGAGGAAGGGAGAGAGTGCAGGTACCTGACGTCTGTAAAAAGTAATAAGGAGGAAGGTTGAAACAGAAGACAGGGAGATGGGGTAGGCCCTACAATTCCTACCTGGTCTTGAGTGGGACTTTTTGTTGCCACCGAGTAGCTGGATAGTGTACAGTCTCACACTGTAGCTTGCACCACACAGACTGCTGGGGCCCACACCTGGAGTTTCAGATTCAGTAGGGCTGGGGTGAGCCTGGAGAGTTTGCACTGTCCCAAGTGATGCTGATGACACTGGTCTGAGGACCTCACTTCAAAAATGAATGGTATATGGGGATCCCTGGGTGGCTCAGTCAGTTAAGCATCTGCCTTTGGCTCAGGTCATGATCCTGGGGTCTTGGGGGCGAGCGTAGCATTGTGCTCCCTGCTCAGCGGGGAGCCTGCTTCTCCCTCTCCCTCTTCCTGCCACTCCCCCTGCTTGTTCTCTCTCCCTCTCTCTCTCAAATAAATAAATAAAAAATCTAAAAAAAAAGTTAATGCTATGATGGGTGCCAAATGAGGCAAACTTGGAAAATTCAGTCAGCCTGTTTCTTGATTCGTGTACTGACAAAGAGCTAGAATGTCTCTCTCTTGGCATTGACCAAACTGGTTGTCTACACTCCTATACTTCTAACACTATTCAAGGTAGAGAGGGAGAGATGTGTGAGTTGTATGGCTACTGTTTAATATAGAAAAGAGACCATCTGGAACTTGGACAATATTACGAGGTTCACTGACTTATGCTGTTTCTCTTTACTCAACATTATCCATCAGCAAGCAAGACACTGAAAACAGTATATCTAGCCCACATTCTCTGTTGATGAAGGTATGAGAAAACAAGCCTTTCCTATTCTGTATAGTACTTTCTCAATATGTGTATCATTCTAAATAAGTACTATTTTATCTAGCGAGAGCTACACGGATGCTCATCACAAATTTAATTTACAAAAATTCAAACTAGATGCAGCCTAAATGGCTGGCAGTCGGGAACTGGGTGCATACTGTGGAAAGAAAGCTTTGTTACTGAGGAAATCTTAGTGTCCAGAAAATTAATATGGAGGTAGAGATCACAGTTGTTATGGATACGATTTTTTTTTTTTTTGGTATTTTGTGTTTTCTTTTTTTTTTAAAGATTTTATTTATTTATTTGACAGAGAGAGAGACAGCGAGAGAGGGAACACAAGCAGGGAGAGTGGGAGAGGGAGAAGCAGGCTTCCTGCCGAGCAGGGAGCCCGATGTGGGGCTCCATCCCAGGACCCTGGGATCATGACCTGAGCCAAAGGCAGACGCTTAACGACTGAGCCACCCAGGCGCCCAGGTATTTTGTGTTTTCTAAAATTTCTTCAGTGAACATGTATTGTTTTTGTGATCTGAAGAAACATTTTTTCCCCAAATCACTTGCTACAAATTACATTCTGAAGCTTCATGCACACTGTCATTCTTTATATACAATATTAGGCCTTGGCGGCAAAGCTACAGCAAAGTATACAGACCTTAGGTCAAAGTCGTGATTGCTTTGTTTTTCAACATGATATTATTAGTAGGAGAGCCTTTACCACTTGTTAATTCAAGTGGTTCAGAAAACAATGTGTTCAGAAAACAATGGTATAAATGAGCCAGACTAGAATCCAGCTATTCCTATATTTCTATACTGTATTTCATTTTCCTCACACAAATAACTATTAAATGTGAGGACAGAATTTATTAAATTAGGCTAAAAACCACCAGTCTTACAGGGAAGTACCCAAGTAATTATAAAACCTTTTTTTTAGTGTACTGTAACAACAGGCTTAGCTGGACAACAGGTGACATCCAAATTACACTTTGATAATCTGTCTGCAAAGGGATCATTATTACTTTGGACCCCAAGTATCAATGGAAAGGAAAAAAGTCACGTTTGTATTTAAACTTTATTAACTTAATGAATTCATGGAAAATGACAGTAGATCAATTTGAAATTCTTACAAGTTCAGGTCGAAAGCAAAAGCATAATTTCCTAGAAAAAAAATGAAAAGGCTTGGATACAAATGTGTCCTTTTAATAAAGAGTAGAATTCAATCTTACTAACTTTTGAGACAGAGACTATTTCATCACAAAAGATACTTAGCAATAATTTTGCTCTACTGTTGAAAGACAGTCTACTTAGGATTCATATGTGCGCTCTAGAGCTCAAAGAACAAATTAAACCAAAGAAACAAATTCTCTAATGTTGAAAAGACACATCATTCTGAAAACATAGCTGTCTTCCTAACATCTCTCCTTCCAAATCACCTTTCCTACTTCTTACTTATCTTCCTGTTATTTTATGCAAACAAAGTAAACATTTTTTCTTTTATGTAAACACTTTTGACAGATTATTCACACTAAAGCTTACTTAGGAAAAAAATACATTAACAAGAGCAGCAAAAAGTTAAATATTGAAAGAATACATCTAGGCTCTAGCATTAATTCACTACAATATCCCTGTTAACAGCAAACCTTTAAGATGAAAGGACTTTTTGGTCTTCAGAACTGACAACTAATGATTCTTGTATTTTCTTCGCTTTCAGCCTGGAGAATCTTTCATTGAGTGAAAGCTTAGTCTGTGAAGGAAAGAGAGGCTATGACTTCAGTGGGTAACGTTAAAAAATACTCATGGAACTTGGTTATTGAAGTAGACAGGACAGCAGGAGAAGACTGGGAGTGACCAGAGAGACCATGAGTTTGAAGAGACTGCATAGAGCTCCTCTCTGTGACCCTGAAAGCATGAAGGAATTTGCCTGATCTATGGTATAACCACCTCTTGGGTTCTTACAGGCTAAACAGTGTCCTCAAAGGGCTTTAATTGAAGAGGCAGCAAAGAAAGCATACAATTACCCACAGAGTAAGTGGGATGAGGGGCAGGCTTACTTCTGTGCAGTGGAGATTAAATGCCTCAACTATGCCCAGGAATTTGGTCATCTGCCTTGTGAAGACACCCCTAGGGCTAAGTGACTTCCAGTTGGTATTATTAGTCTATATAACCAGCTGGAATACCTCAAAGATCTCCCAAGACTTAACTTCCAGTCTCTTCCTTATATAGACTGGCACTGAGCCTAAGCTTCTCTCTCCATCTTCAAGAAATTGCTTTTTACCACCACCCCAAAACCCAAATCAGAAGCCAGACTGGTACTGCTCAGAAGCACAGTCAGCTCTCCAATACTATAAATTGCCTATTTCCCACGTCTGGGTCATATGCTTTTATGTGGAACACAATTAATCAGAATACGGATGGAACAGGGTGCCCTGGTTAATTTAACCTGTTACTAACTGAAGTTTGGCAGATCATTCTTTTGATTTCAACCCCTGCTGTGAAAATCTGTAAAAATACATTAGTTTTTTTATTTTTGTTTTTGTTTTTGCTTTCTTTAGTACACAGTCTGGTAAATAGAGTGTCTCCTTGGCAGGTGAGAACCATGTTGAGCTTTAAGACCACTACAGATGTAAATGCACAGTAGATTGAAATAAATCCATGACTGACTTGAAGTTCACTTTTAAAAAATGAGTAATTGAGGTCAGTTTATTTTCTTGACCTCCGTGTCTTTCACAAAGGTGAAATACAGGAAAGAAATTTCTTGTGTATTAAAGGGCTCCAGAAAGGCTTTGGTTAACTACTTTTTTTTCCTATACATAAAAGGTAACCCTTGTATATACTTAAAATAGACATGGATTCTTGAACATTTCATGGGCAAGCTTATGGTGCAATTCTATTACATTTACCTGATTACCAACTGCTTGAAAGTTGAGTTTCAGGTATTTTCCTCTGGGCTCCTGCTGAGAACTCTTGGTTGTTGTTTTTTTACTTGTTAGGAGTAAAGCTTTAACCCCATGTTTCACGTATCTGTCAATTAAATGTAATATTTAATAAAAACATATTTCACAGGCACTAATTAGAGGAGCAACTTTGGGCCATTCAGTTTAGCCTCTCTAGGTCTCTCTTCCACCAGCTATATAATTAAGAAGGTATACTCAAGAATCTTCAAAGTTCCTTTTAGTATTAAGATTGCAGTATTAGGGCTCCTGGGTGGTGCAGTAGGTTAAGCATCTGACTTCTGGTTTCGGCTCAGGTTGAGATCTCAGGGTCATGATCTCAGGGTTGTGAGATCAAGCCCCGTGTCGGGCACCATGCTCAGCTCAGAGTCTGCTTAAGACTCCCTCTCCCTCTGCCCCTCCACCACTTTCTCTCTCTCTCAAATAAATAAATAAATCTTAAAAAAAAAAAAAAGATTCCAGGACACCTGGGTGGCTCAATCAGTTAAGCAGCTGACTCTTGATTTTGGCTCAGGTCATGATCTCAGGGTCCTGGGATGGAGCCCCACGTCAGGCTCCATGCTCAGTGGGGAGTCAGCTTGAGATTCTCTCTCCCTCTCCCTCTGCCCCTCCCCCACCTCTCTCAAATAAATAAATAAATAAATCTTTTTTTAAAAAGATTCCAAGTATTGAATCTAGGACTGTTTGCATAGCATCCAAGAGGATCACTTGCCTGCCTTAATCTAGCCTTTTTTATATTGTTACTTCAAAACCACTAGATGAGTTTTGCTACTACTTAAATGCCAAAACAGTTTTACTATTATGTCAGTATGGTTATTCCTATAAGTATTTGGAACAAAAGTAGCCAGAGCTTCCATATATAAAGAAAATGCCTTAGTAATTGCCTTGGGCTTAGCGGGAGGGAGGGAAAGGAGTTAATGGGGAGTGACTACTAATGGGTACAAGGAGTTTCTTTTGGGGGCTCCTGGGTGGCTCAGTCGGTTAAGCATCTGCCTTTGGCTGGGGTCATGATCCCAGGGTCCTGGGATCGAGCCCCACGTTGGGCTCCCTGCTCAGCAGGGGAGTTTGCTTCTCCCTCTCACTCTGCCCCTGCTTGTGTGCTCTCTCTCTCAAATAAATGAATAAAATCTAAAAAAAAAAAAAAAATGATGATGAAGTGCGTCAAAAAAAAAAAGGAGTTTCTTCTGGGGATAATGAAAATGTTGTAAAATTGGATTATGGTGATGGTGACATAACTCTGTTAATATACTACAAGCCATTGAATTGTATATTGTAAGTGGGTGAACTTTATGGCGTGAAAATTATATCTCAATACAGTTGTTATTAAAAAAGTAGCCAGCACATGTGGATACATAGAAATTAATAGAAAAAGCAGCCTGGCTATCCAAAAATTTTCATTCTGCCATGTTGCAAGGGTATCCTCTACCTAGGGCTTCCTGAATGGCTGATGGTGGGTCTGGTTCTTGCTCTGTCTTATTGTAACAGCTCTTCATGAAAATAAACAGCACAGAAGATTTTTTTTAATGGATGGCTAAATAGTTTAAGGGAAAATGTGGACCACATGTCGTGTCTTCATCTGTTTGGGCTGCTTTAAGTAAATAGACTGGGTGACTTATAAACAACAAACATTTATTTCTCACAGTTTTGGAGGCTGGGAAGTCTAAGATCAAGGTGCCGGCCTGATCAGGTTCTGATAAATGCCCTCTTCTGGATTATAGATTGCCAACTTCTAGCTATGGCCTCACGTGGTACAAGGGACCAGGGAGCTCTGTGGGGTCTCTTTGATAAAAACACTAAGCCACATTGGCTCCACCCTTATGACCTAATCACCTCCCAAAGGCCCTACTCCTAATGCCATCACATGGGGCATCAGGATTTCAACATATGAATTTGGGGGACACACAAACATTCAGACCATAGCATGTAGTCATACTCTATAAGAGGTAGAGAACAATAAAAGCCTAACAGCTGTCAGGTTATCTTGATATTGTCAGTTAAGTTGCTGTAGTCAGCGGTTTTAAACAAGTCAGGTATTGTTTTCACTGTTGCTTTTTTTCTGGTTATAAATACTGTTCCTATGAGGACCCAACTGGACCAAAACCCATGTTTGATTTGGCAAAAAGAGAGAGTGCTCTGAGTAATTAAATAAATATTGGTTTGCTAATTAACTTTTAGTTCTACTCTCTTTCCTTTTCTTTGACAACATTCCATAGAACGTGCACATGTTTTTTTGATTTATTGAACACAATATATTACATTATTAATTTGAAAAGCAGGTAAGTGTAACATTCTAGATGTGGTAGGCAGAATTCCAAAAATAGCCCCCAAAGTGTCACCTCAGAACTGTGAATATGATGAGATACCACATCCATGGCAAAAGAGACCTTGTAGATGTAATAAAGTTACGAGTCAATTGACTTTAAAAGAGGGAGATTATCCTGGTTTATCTGGGCTGGCCTAATCCAATCATGTGATAAAAGTAAAAGAGGGGGCAAAAGAAGAAGTCAGAGTGATTCAAAGAGAAGGAGGGGCACCTGGCTGGCTCGTTTGGTAGAGCATGTAACTCTTTTTTTTTTTTTTAAAGATTTTATTTATTTATTTGAGAGAGAGCATGAGACAGGGGAGGGTTAGAGGGAGAAGCAGGCTCCTCGCCGAGCAGGGAGCCCGATGCGGGACTCGATCCAGGGACTCCAGGATCATGACCTGAGTCGAAGGCAGTCGCTTAACCAACTGAGCCACCCAGGCGCCCGAGCATGTGACTCTTGATCTTGGGTGTGAGTTTGAGCCCCATGTTGGGTGTAGAGATTAGTTAAAAAAAATAAAAATCTTAAAAAAAAAGAAAACAGACAGGGCGCCTGGGTGGCTCCATCGGTTAAACGTCAGCTCAGGCCATGAACTCAGGGTCCTGGGATTGAGCCCCACGTCAGGTTCCCTGCTCAGTAGGGAGTCTGCTTCTCCCTCTCCCTCTCCCCTTTCCCCCCTGCTTGTGCTTGCTGTCTCTCTCCCTCTCTCTCAAATAAATAAATAAATAAGATCTTCAAAAAAACAACAAAGAATGAGAATGACATGACATGTTGTTGGTTTGAGGGTAGAGGGGCCCTGCAAGAAAGGGAATTCAGGCTACCTCTAGAAGCAGGGTGACCCCTGGCTGACAGCCAGCAAGGAAACAGAAACCTCATTCCCACAACCTCCAGGAACTGAATTTTTCCAACAACTAAAATGAGCTTGGAAGCGAATTCTTCCCCAGAGCCTCCAGATAAGAGTACAGCCCAGGGCCAGCAACTTGATTTCAGTTCCATGAGGCTCTAGGTAGAAAACCAGCCCAGTGCACCTGGACATCTGAGCTATAGGACTCTGAGATAATAAAGGAGTGCTGTTTTAAGTGGTTTGTGGTAATTTGTTTAAGCAGCAATAGAAAACTAATATGCTAGGCTTTTAAAATTTTTAACCTCGTCTTTACTTGTCCTAGTGGAGAGACACTATAGAAGAGTAGAGGGGCTCCTGGGTGGCTCAGTTGGTTGAGCATCTGACTCTTGATTTTCACTCCGGTCATGATCTCTGGTAGTGGGATTGAGGCCCCCCCCACCCCGCCCGGCCTAGGGCTCTGTGCTTGGCAGGGAGTCTGCTTCTTACCCTCTCCCTCTGCCCCACCCTCTACTCGTGCTTTCTTTCTCACTCTCTCTCTCAAAAAAAATAAATAGGGGCACCTGGGTGGCTCAGTCGGTTAAGCGTCTGCCTTCGGCTCAGGTCATGATCCCGGGGTCCTTGCTCCCTGCTCAGTGGGGAGCCTGTTTCTCCCTCTCCCTCTGTGAGGAGGGGCTTGAACTCAAGACCTTGAGGCCAGCCAGGTACCCCAGTAGCATGTATTATTTTATTTTTTATTTTTGTAAATAAATAAAATGTAAAAGTGCTTAGCACAGTGCCTAGCACATAATAGGCACTCAGCAAATGCAATCGATCATAATTAATCTGCTCCTATGTCCACAGCTCTTTCAACACTTCCACAGATGCCCTTGGTTAGACCCACTTTGAAGGGAGTCTAACAGCTCTGAAAGGGTACACAAATGCTCCTGATAATTTCACCTGGCAAAGTCCTCCATGCTTAAATCTAAGATCATTTGGAACACTGAAATTTACTTAGTATGTCTGATATATATTATAAAGAGCAGAGGGTTTTAATCTTAAGACTGAAAATGAAGAAAAATCTTCATGGCCCCGAATTCTTCAGGGTGACAATTCCTGCATGCTTTAAGTAGAAAGGATACAACATCAGGACACTTATACTCACCATAGCAAAATGACACACGGAAATCTCAAACATAAACAAAAAATCAAACCAGGCAGTTCTACTCATGAATTTCCTGGTTCTATATTAGTATCATTAACAGAAATTGTTATGGATTGTTCAGAATCAGATTCTAGAGGCCCCCTGGGGTAAGTTACTTTTATTTGTTTTTGTTTTATTTTTTCCCCCAAGAATAATTAAATTTAATTGTACAGATGTCTATCGACAAATACCTTTCACGTCTTCGATCATTTTCACGGAGGCTGCCGTCATTTTCTGGTGACATCTAAATGGGAAAAGTTGAAACAAATCATGCAAAATGCTTCCATACTCAGCACAAGGTGCTTATTTTCTACATCTTCAATTGACTAACATTTCCAGTAACAATATTCTCTTTGCTTGATCCTTGGTCTACCGTTCAATTTCAGATTTTTCTCCCCTATTCACTGATGCAAGAATGTCAAAGCCATGGGGCACCTGGGTGGCTCAGTCGTTAAGCGTCTGCCTTTGGCTCAGGTCATGATCCCGGGGTCCTGGGATCGAGCCCCACATCGGGCTCCCTGCTCTGCAGGAAGCCTGCTTCTCCCTCTCCCACTCCCCCTGCTTGTGTTCCCTCTCTCGCTGTGTCTCTCTCTGTCAAATAAATAAATAAAATCTTAAAAAAAATTAAAAATAAAATAATACATGCTACTGGGGTACCTGGCTGGCCTCAAGGTCTTGAGTTCAAGCCCCATGTTGGGTATGGAGCCTACTTAAAAAAAATACTGCTACTAATAAGCTATTTTTGTGGGGCGCCTGGGTGGCTCAGTCTGTTAAGCATCTGCCTTCAGCTCAGGTCATGACCCCATGGTCCTGGGATCGAGCCCCATGTCGCATCGGGCTCCCTGCTCAGCAGGAAGCCTGCTTCTCCCTCTCCCACTACCCCTGCTTGTGCTCTCTCGTTCTCTTTCTCTGTCAAATAAATAAATAAATAAATAAATAAATAAATAAATATCTCTAAAATTAAAAAAAAGTTTTATTTGTATCATCCTATCTCCCTTGTGTCTAATGCCCACTTAGAGGCTAAATAATGTAATATAGGATGAGGGTAATGGAAGTAGGAACCTTTTGTAAGCAATTGTACTACAAGGCTGGAAACACTTGACTCATGTTGACATGTGTGACATACATGACTTCTTCCTACACTGTTGTTGGTAAAAAGGTTTTAAGAAAGTATTAGTAATCATCAGTACATGCAGATGCCAAAACTAATTACTAGAAGGAAAGTGGCTTCAAAAAGAAAAGCCTTTTCAAATGAAAATGATATAAAAAAACTACATAGACTCTCTGCTAGAAAACTGAAAGCCCTGGTACTTACCCTTCGATTCTTGTTCATTTGATCATGTCTTTGCCGCGTCTGCTTCTGGAAGTATTCATTCCTTCTTTTCATTATTAAAAGCCTGATACAAATCATAAATGTTGCAACTTTAAAAAGCAACCTTTTATTTTGAAAGAAATTATGTAAAACGTATGTTTTCAAGCAATATTATTTTATTACACATATTTCAACATCTGAGCTAAGACAGAATGCTGGATGCAATTAAAATACAGAAGAGTGTTTTGGTAAGTGATTTTCAGCTTCAGTGTGAATTATTACTTACCGCATGCATAACAAAGATCAGAAGTTAACCAGGCATTTGGGTGACTATTTTTGCTTAAATTTTTTCAGGAGTGATGTCAGCAAGATGGACTTATAGACTCAATGCTTTGTTTCCTCAAAATTCCTAAGTTGAAGCCCAAACGCCCAATGTGATGGTATCTGGAACAGGGGTCCTTTGGTAGGTAATTAAGTTTAGATGAAGTCATGAAGCCAGGGCCCCATGATGGGATTAGTGTCCTTATAAGAAGGGGAAGAGATCAGAGTTTGCTGTCTCCCCACCATGTTAGAACACAGAGAGAAGGTAGCTGTATACAAGACAGGAAGAAAGCCCTCACCAGACCCCAGCCTTGCTGGCACCCTGATGTCAGACTTCCAGCCTTCAGAACTGTAAGAAATAGACTCCTGTCATTTAAACTACCCAGTTTGAGGTATTTTGTCAGGGCAGCCCAAGCAGACTAAGACAATGGCAGACTAGGAAGCTATGGGTCCTCCTTGCCTGAGAGATAACACTGAATTAAAAGCAATATATAGACTAGAATACCTCTATGAGAACTCCAGAGACCAGCTGAGAAGCTATAGCACCCAGGCCATTGTAAAACCAAGAAGGGATTCCAGTGAATGGGGTAGGAATATCCGCGACAGTTAGTGTACCCATTTGTGTCTCTCCCCCTATGCTGCAAGCAAAGAGCAACCGGGAGGAAGCCCCATACCAGGGCTCCTCCCTTGGGATGGAAACTAAAGAGTGGACCATGTCTGCAATGTTCTGGTTTCTCTGGGGGCTGCCTGAGGGGCTGGTTTTTGTCTCACCAGACTCGGAGCATTCATGGGACCGGTCCCAGAGTCTGGAAGCTATTGAAAACAGAGGCAAGCAGCACGTTAGAGCTGCAGTTCTGTAGGCAAATGCCAAGGGGCGCAAGATTATAAAAGGTCTGAAAGGTGCCAGAGCTCCCAGACAGTAGATCTGTGGTCTTCCCCTGCATAAAGCCAGTATGCAAAGACTGGGAAAGGTGTTTGTTGTTTCAAATGCCCAAATCCCTTGGAGCGCCTGGGTGGCTCAGTTGGTTAAGCATCTGTCTTTGACTCAGGTCATGATCCCGAGGTCCTGGGATCGAGTCCCACTTCAGGCTCCTTGCTCAGCGGGCAGCCTGCTTCTCCCTCTCCCTCTGCCTGCCGCTCTACCTGCTTGTGCTCTCTCTTTCTCTGTCAAATAAATAAATAAAATCTTAAAAAAAAACAAAAAACAAATGCCCAAATCCCAGCAAAAAGTATAAGACATACAAAGAAACAGAAACCTGATCCAATCAAAGGACCAAATTAAAACTGCAGAAATCAGCCTTGAAGAAATGCAGATTTATGAACTACCTGACAAAGAATTTAAAATAATAGTCATAAAGATGCTCAATAAGCTAAAAGAGAACACAGATACACGACTAAAAGAAATCAGGAAAATGATACATGAACAAAATAAGAATATCAGCCAGGAGACAGAGACTATAAAAAATAACCAAACAAACTCTGGAGCTGAAAAATACAATAACCGAAATGAAAAATTCGTTAGAGGGGTTCAACAGAAGATTGGATTAGGCAGAAAAAAGAATCAGCAAACTGGAAGACAGGTCATTTGAAATCATTGATTTGGAAGAGCAAAAACAAAAACGAATGAAGAAAAATGAAGAGAGCCTAAGGGATTTATGGTACATTATCAAGTGGGCCAATATATGCATTATGAGAATCCCAGAAGGGTGAAGGGGGGAGAGAGCTTATTTGAAGAGGTAGAAGCAACCCAAATGTCCATTGATGGATAAATAAAGTGTGGTATAGACACACAATGGAATATCTTTCAACCTTTAAAAGGAAGTAAATCCTGTCACATGCTACAACATGGATGAACCTTGAGAATATTATGCTAGGTAAAATAAGCCAGTCACAAAAAAACAAATACTACGTGATTCCACTTACAGGAGGTATCTAAAGCTGTCAAATTCACAGAAACAGCAAGGAAAATGGCAGTTACCAGAGGTTGGGGGTGGAGGGAAAATGGGAAGTTATTATTTAATGGGTGTAGAGTTTCTGTTTTGTGAGATGAAGAAGCTCTGCAGATTTGTTTCACAACATTGTGACTATACTTAACGTCACTCAAGCATACGCTTAAAAGCAATTAAGATGGTAAATTTCCTGCTGCTTTTTACAATTTTTTAAAATAAAAAGATAAAATTCATGAACTCTTAAGATGTTACCAGTTAACATAGATCCTTAGTCACATAGTCCAAATTTCTCCTTTCACATATTAAGAGATTGAGATCCAGAAATAGTAAGTAATGTGCTCAATATACTTAGTGACAGAGTTGGGACACAAAGCCATATCTTCATATTCTTATATTGTCTCCACTCACTCATGATACTTACACTCCATTAGGGGCCTTTCATTAAAAAAAAAAAAAAACCAGACCAGGGGTGCCTGGGTGGCTCAGTGGTTAAGCATCTGCCTTCAGCTCAGGTCATGATCCCAGGATCCTGGGATCCAGCCCCACATCGGGTTCCCTGCTCTGCGGGAAACCTGCTTCTCCCTCTCTAACTCCCCCTGCTTGTGTTCCCTCTCTCGCTGTCTCTCTCTCTCTGTCAAATAAATAAATAAAATCTTAAAAAAAAAAAAAAACATAGACGAGATTCTCACTGCCATCTTCTTTCAAGAAATAAGAAAAATACTAACAATTGGGTACCAAATGGAGCTAGGGAATAGTGAAGAATTTGGGAATAAAAATAAGGAAATCAATCACTCTGAAAAGACATCTGTTTTTAGAGTGATACATAGTAAATTAGGGATTTTAGATTCAAAGATCTGATTTGTCGATTATAATCAGGTTTGACTCTGTTGCAAGAATTACTTGGAATGCTGGAGTGGTAATAAGATGTCAGTTGTCACTCTATAATTGGAGTTTAAATGGCAAGCACTCCAAAACTAAGTACCTCATTTCCTCTGAAGCTATTATCTGTGTTTAGAAAAGCTTTCATCAGGTGGATAGCCCAGCTGATGTAAAGATATGTGCACTTTGCCATTCATTTCATGTAAATTACTTAGTGGAGAGTACAAAAGACAGTTTTTGTTCTGCTTTGCTTCTCTATTTACACATCACTTTCGTGGCCAAGGAAGGTCTCTGTCTCTGGATATCATTACCATGTCAGGAAAAAGGAGCAAAAGCTGAAATCGGGTATTCTGGAGGTGTGGAACATATAAATAAATGAATATATTTATAAATAAATAAATTCTGTTTAGAGTTTTTGAGAATCATATTGGTTTTTCAAAATTGCAAAAAGTTATTGTAAATCTCCATAAATAAATAATATTCTGAATATGCTGTCATTCTATATTCCAGATATTCGTACAACTACTTGTCTTTTTTTTTTTTAAAGATTTTATTTATTTATTTGACAGAGAGAGACACGGCGAGAGAGGGAACACAAGCAGGGGGAGTGGGAGGAGAAGCAGGCTTCCCGCTGAGCAGGGAGCCCAATGCGGGGCTCCATCCCAGGACCCTGGGATCATGACCCAAGCCGAAGGCAGTCGCTTAACGACTGAGCCACCCAGGTGCCCCCAACTACTTGTCTTTTATTTAGACCACACTGGGCTTCTACATTGGTGGCTTGTTTAGGGCAGAAATGTACTTAGAACTTCTGGTTTGTCTTTATCTCCTGGTGAAGCTGGTCTGAGGGGAAGATTTTGTGTGAGGGCATGAAATTACTGAAGTCTTCATTTTATACTTGGTGGAGAAGCCAACTCCAGGTCTGAAGAGTATTATTACATCTAACTCGTCAACTTATATATGGCATTAGAATGGAAAATTACGAAGTAGAAGAATTCATCTCCAAGGGATCAGTTATAAAAGTATATTAATTTTCTGTACTTTATGCATTATTTTATTCTTTTATAAGAGTTCAGCATTTGATAACTTCAACCTTAACCAAGCGAGTACTACTTATTTGTACTGAGACTACAAAAAAAAAAATGATAATAATAGAAGATAAAGGAGAAAAAACTGAACAGAATTGTTCATTACATTTTAAAATGTAAAACATCAGAAATATGGCATTTGACCTCAGTGGAAGTGTTATGCCACTTGACAAACAAAAATTACTGTATAAAATGAAGTAAAACGTGAAAATCCCTGAGAAATGCAGAAATATTGTCATCACAATGTTAAATTTTAATTTTTTTATAGCAAATTATTTGTATACTGTTAATATAAGAAGGATGGGGCCTTTAGCATTAAAATGGTGCCTACATCAGACATTGTCTATATACACAATAATCCACACATACATTTTGGAAATAATTTTTTAGCTGAAACTAGCAATTCTGTGCAGTTGTTAATATGTGCTAAAATATTTGACTAGGCATTTATAAGCAATGCAAACTGAAAGCAATTACTGAGAACTTTGAACTAAAAATAAACTTTTACTCAGGGCGCCTGGATGGCTCAGTTGGTTAAGCGACTGCCTTCGGCTCAGGTCATGATCCTGGAGTCCCTGGATCGAGTCCCGCATCAGGCTCCCTGCTCGGCAGGGGGTCTGCTTCTCCCTCTGACCCTCCCCCCTCTCATGTGCTCTCTCTCATTCTCTCTCTTTCAAATAAATAAAATCTTTAAAAAAATAAAAATAAAAATAAACTTTTACTCAATTACCTAATCACAATAAAAATGTCCTGTGGATTTTAAAACTCAACCAATTTGCAATACTATTAAATTACTGCGCCCCCCCCCCCCCCCGCTGGGGCAGACAGACCTAGCCT
>NC_138385.1:28698247-28727371 GCF_054177405.1 Leptonychotes weddellii
CTCCTACACTGTTGGTGGGAATGCAAGCTGGTGCAGCCACTCCGGAAAACAGTATGGAGACTCCTCAAAAAGTTGAAAATAGGGGCGCCTGTGTGGCTCAGATGGTTAAGCGTCTGCCTTCGGCTCAGGTCATGATCCCAGGGTCCTGGGATCAAGCCCCACATCGGGCTCCTGGCTCAGTGGGGAGCCTGCTTCTCCCTCTCCCTCTGCCTCTCTCCCTGCTCATGCTCTCTCTCTATGTATCTCTGTGTCTCAAATGAATAAATAAAATCTTTAAAAAAAAAAAAAAGTTGAAAATAGAGCTACCCTATGACCCAGCAATTGCACTACTGGGTATTTACCCCAAAGATACAAATGTAGTGATCCGAAGGGGCACCTGCACCCCAATGTTGATAGCAACAATGTCCACAATAACCAAACTATAGAAAGGGCCTAGATGTCCATCAAGAGATGAATGGATAAAGAAGATGTGGTATATATATATATACAATGGAATATTATGCAGCCATCAAAAAATGAAATCTTGCCATTTACAACGACATGGATGGAATTAGAGGATATTATGCTAAGCTAAATAAGTCAATCAGAGAAAGAAAATTATCATATGATCTCACTGATATGAGGAATTTGACAAACGAGACAGAGGATCATAGGGGAAGGGAGGGGAAAATGAAACAAGATGAAACCAGAGAGGGAGACAAAGCCTAAGAGACTCTTAATCTCAGGACACAAACTGAGGGTTGCTGGAGTGGAGGGATTGGGAGGGATGGGGTGGCTGGGTGATGGACATTGGGGAGTGTATGTGCTATGGTGAGCGCTGTGAATTGTGTAAGACTGATGAATCACAGACCTATACCCCTGAAACAAATAATACATTATATATTAATTAAAAAAAAAAACATCTTGCAGGACACCACTTTGTATAATTAATTTGAAACAGAATTGAAAAGAAAATGCTATTTTAATAAGAATATCACATTCAAATGGAGGGTCACTAGCTGGGGTGCTGCTGGGTGCTGATGCACCAAAGATTTTTTTAATCTCCAACCCCTCCCCCTCGTCAGCCCTGAAACAATGGCCAACCAGGCTTGCAGGGACACAGTGAGATGGGTGACTTCCTAAATAGGAGAGCAAAACCTCAGAGAGGAGAAAGTGAAGAGCAAGCTTCTCCCTGAGTCAGTGGTTTCACAAGGCCCTGAGGCCATGAGGGAGTGCTCCAGGACCAGTCTGTCTTGTGGCCCTCACGGACAATTTTCAGTGACTACATTTTTCCTGACTTCTGAGTCACCAAAAATAAGGCAAGCTCCATCTTAGAATCACATGAGGATTAAATAAGATGGAAAAAGTCTTGCGCTCATGCAGTACTACAGCTACAGTTGAGAAACATCAACCCAATGCTTTATTCCAGGGATGGCTGAATGGATAAACCCTGTGGATCCACAATAACACCTTTAAATTGGGTAGTACTTTAAAGTTTACGAAGCACTTCCATATAAAATCTCTTGACACAGTACCTGGCATACATGTGACACTCAGTAAATGAGACAATAAATGAACAAACGCTTATCGAGGGTCTCATGTATGTCAGATAGTGCACCCCCACTCTTAAAGGGCAGCAGAGATTAGCCTCACTTTTTTTTTTTTAAAGATTTTATTTATTTTTTGACAGAGAGAGAGCCAGCGAGAGAGGGAACACAAGCAGGGGGGAGTGGGAGAGGGAGAAGCAGGCTTCCCGCTGAGCAGGGAGCCCGATGGGGGGCTCGACCCCAGGACCCTAAGATTGTGACCTGAGCCGAAGGTAGACGCTTAAAAAATGACTGATCCACCCAGGCGCCCCATCCTCACTTTTTAAAGAAGGAAACAGACTTACACAACTTTCTTTTTTTTAAGATTTTATTTATTTACTTGATAGAGAGAGAGATAGAGCACAAGCAGGGAGAGTGGCAGGCAGAGGGAGAAGGAGAAGCAGGCCACCCCCATGGAGCAGGGAGCCCGATGCGGGACTCAATCCCAGGACCCTGGGATCATGACCTGAGCTGAAGGCAGATGCTTCACCAACTGAGCCACCCAGGCACCCCCTTACCTGACTTTCTTGAGGGCAAAAGATTAATATGTTAAGAAGCCAGGACAGATTCTAAGTCGAAGATTCTTGCCACTACATTACACTTCCTCCTTCAAGAGCTCAGCTATCCCTGGGGCGCCTGGGTGGCTCAGTCAGTTAAGTGTCTGCCTTCCACTCAGGTCATGATCCCAGGCTCCTGGGATGGAGTCCTGAGTCAGAGTTGGAGTTGGAGTCGGAGCTGGTGTCGGGCTCCCTGCTCAGCAGGGAGTCTGCTACTCCCTCCTTCTGCCCCTCCCCCTGCTTGTGCATTCTCTCTCTCTCAAATAAATAAATAAAATTTTAAAAAAAGAAAAAAAAAAGGTCAGCTATCCCAAGAATGAGGAGAGCAGCACCCAGGCTAGTGACCCTACATTTGAATGTGATATTCTTATTAAAATAGCATTTTCCTTTCAATTCTGTTTCCAATTAATTACACAAAGTCAAGTTTAGCACTCAAGTAGTATAAGGCCACTGCTAATACAGTATTCGAGCACTCACTTTGACCTGTCCCCCGGCTTTACAGAGATTGACTGTCATTGTTCACATTCAACAAATAGATAAAGGTTTCATATCTGCTACTTGGCCAATAGCATCAAGGTATTTTGACTTACAGTAATTATTCTACAAGAGAGATGGTAGAAATAGACTATGATATCCATCCAAATCTACCAAAAGGAGACTCTCTGGGTGAAAAATACATTATTTTCCCTCTTATTTAGCCTTACTCTAAGGCTGTTTATCACCCTAAATGTACTGACATTTACATTTTCATAAAAATAGTCACTGATTTCACCCAATTTAGCCTCATAAGTGATAGTACTGGCTTTTCTTTAAAATATCAGCAGCCCTGGGGCTCCTGGGTGGCTCAGTTGGTTAAGCATCCAACTCTTGGTTTCAGCTCAGGTTATGATCTCATGGGTCCTGAGATCAAGCCCAACGTCCCTTGGGCTCCACTGTCAGCGGGGAGTCTGCTTAAAGATTCTCTCCCTCTGCCCCTCCCCACACTCACGTTTTCTCTCTCTCTCTCTCCCCCCCCACCTCTCTAAACTAAATAAATAAATCTTTAAAATATAAGCATCCCTGTAATACGGGTTCAGATTTAATGACACCCACACCTGCTATATAAAATTCACTTAACTAATGGGAAATTCAATTTTGTCTTTGGTATTTTTCCATTTTTGTTATATTTTCCCGCAGTTAAATTTCATGTCAGAGGGCTCACTTGTGCAAGGGAAGATAAGCACAGCAAAGTAGAATGCAGGAAAATAAGCAAAACGGACATAGACAGCAGGGCAGTCTATATAGTCAGACCTGACAGTCTATAACACAGGTAATTGAAACTCTGTTTAAAAGCTGAAAAGGATGTCATCAGTATGTTTTGGACTTAAAAATAATCACCCACATGTATGTTTCATTTAAACTGCCTCCTAAGGGGCGCCTGGGTGGCCCAGTTGGTTAAGCGACTGCCTTCGGCTCAGGTCATGATCCTGGAGTCCCTGGATCGAGTCCCACATCGGGCTCCCTGCTCGGCAGGGAGTCTGCTTCGCCCTCTGACCCTATCCCCTCTCATGTGTTCTCTCTCTCCTTCTCTCTCTCTCAAATAAATAAATAAAATCTTTAAAATAAATAAATAAATAAACTGCCTCCTAAGGCACCTGGGTGGCTCAGTATGTTAAGTGTCTGCCTTTGGCTCAGGTCATGATATCAGGGTCCGGGGATTGAGCCCCACATCAGGCTCCCTGCTCAGCGAGGAGTCTGCTTCTCCCTCTGGCCCTCCTCCTGCCTGTGCTCTCTTTCTCTCAAAAACAAATAAATAAATATTTAAAAAAGAATAAAATAAACTGCCTACTAAAAACAAAACAAAACAAAACTGCCTCCTAAATTAGCTTTCCTGAAATAAGACGAAAATATAGCATTCACTAAAATATAAAGGTGAAAAGAAGCCTGGAATCACCCTGAATCTGGAATGGAAACACCTGAGCAGAAAAACACTGATCCCTTATTTTACAAATGAGAAAACTGCAGCCCAGAGAGGAGTAGTGGTGCACCCAAGGTTAGCTAACGGCAGAACTGGGATTAGAACACAGATCTCCTCTTAGTCATCCTAAGATTTTTCTTTTTTTTTTTTTAAGATTTTATTTATTTTGGGGGGCACCTGAGTGGCTCAGTCATTAAGTGTCTGCCTTCGGCTCAGGTCATGATTCCAGGGTCCTGGGATCGAGCCCCCCATTGGGCTCCCTGCTCCACGGGAAGCCTGCTTCTCCCTCTCCCGCTCCCCTGCTTGTGTTCCCTCTCTCACTGTCTCTCTCTCTGTCAAATAAATAAATAAAAGATTTTATTTTGGGGTGAGCCACCCAGGCACCCCAGTGCTAAGATTTTTCAACATTATCTGTATCCTATAGGTCAGGTGGTTCTGTACCCTGACTGTGCATCAGAATCACCTGAAGACATTTATTTTAAAATACAGAGTCCCTATACAAGATTATGATTCAGTAGGCCTGGAATGGGACTCAAGTATTTGTTTTTTAAAGTCCTCCAAGGAACTCTGATGTTTAACCCAAATTGTCAGCAACTGCTGTGAGCAAACGAAGAAACGTCAAAGAGCATGTGAGTGAGATTATAAAACTGATGGTTTGGGGAAATAGCAATTTATGATCAGCAGTAAATTGTAGAATAAAGTCAGATTACAAAAAGGAAAACTAATTATTTCGGGGTAGGCAGAGGGACGGCAATAGTCCAAGCATGAAGAGATCAAAGTTTATACTAAGGTGGTGCCAGGGGGAAAGGTAAAAGAGAAACAAAAAGTCCTCTCCCCATTCACCTCAGGTGCAATGGGACGGGCATCCACAGACCCACCCTCTTCTACTCATCCACTTGTAAGCACAAAGCTCTTTCCCCAGAGTTCACACTATTCTCCCTGAACCACCAGTCACCCAAGATAACTCCTCAAGTCACCAAGGAAATGAGGCTGTATGGGGAAGGAAGAGGAACCCATAAAGAGATGTTCTTAGAACTATAGTAAGGGAGAGGTCTTCCTAGAATTCTCCGTTTGACCCTGAAATACATTATTGTGTAACATATTATTATAAACAGTTGTTGCAATCCAAATATCACTGAATGGACTTTTGTGCACTGCCCTAGAATCCTACTCACCCTTTATAATATTGTTTCGACAGGGAAATTCTTCCTGCATCCAACAGCTGTCATACAAATGAGGTACTGGAGCACAACACCACTTTGACAGCTGGGAACTGCCTGTATATGATTAAGTACCAACTGAATAATGCAGAGACGAACTACGCCAAGACCGCAGAGAAAAGACAAACTACTGAATACTGGAACAGCTGCAACATCTTTGTGGCGGAGCTGGGTAAGATGGGTAGGATGTGAATGAGGGGAAAGATCCCGGCACTTGAAGAAAGAGAAGCAACACAAGAAAAGGCTTGGAGCCACGAATTAATACAGTGTGTTCAGGGAGAAGATCAGCTTGGCTAGAATGGAAGATTAGTGCTGGAGAGTTCTAGGGGAAAGGTTAGACTGACAAGGTAGATGATGAAAAGCCTTGAGTGTCAGGACACCTGGGTGGCTCAGTCAGTTAAGCATCCGACTTTGGCTCAGGTCATGATCTCAGGGTTGTGGGATGGAGCCCAGGATGAAGCCCGGCATCCAGCCCAGTGTCGGGTTCTGCACTCAGCAGGGAGTCTGCTGAAAATTCTCTCTCTCTCTCTCCCTCTGTCCCTCCTCCCCACTCATGCTCTTTTTTTCTCTCTCTCTCTAAAGTAAATAAACTTTTTTTAAATAAAAAGGAGGGGTGCCTGGGTGGCTCAGTTGTTTAGTGTCTGCCTTCGGCTCAGGTCATAACCCCAGGATTCTGGGATCGAGCCCCGCTTCGGGCTCCCTGCTCAGCGGGAGGCCTGCTTCTCCCTCTCCCACTCCCCCTGCTTGTGTTCCCTCTGTTGCTGTCTCTCTCCCTGTAAAAAAATAAATAAAATCTTAAAAAAAAAAAAAAGCCTTGGGTGTCAGTATCTCAATGTACAGTAAGGGACAAGAGCTAAGGCATAAGTAGTGGGGGTTATAGATGAGGGTGAGGGGAGAACCCCATACTATCTCTAGCAGTGCCATCTCAAACTATCAAATAATAAGCACTTACTGAGAGCATTCTATGTGCTTGGCAATATGCGAGGTATTATCTGAAATCAGGAAATTGATCAATGCTTTTTATTTTTTAGTTTTTTTTTTAAGATTTTATTTATTTATGAGACAGAGAGAGCGAGCACAAGCAGGGGGAGTAGCAGGCAGAGGGAGAGGGAAAAGCAGGCTCCCCGCTGAGCAAGGAGCCCAATGCGGGACTTGATCCCAAGACCCTGAGATCATGACCTGACCTGAAGGCAGACGTTTCACCTACTGAGCCACCCAGAGGCCCCAGTGCTTTTTAAATAATAGAGGGGCCTCTGGATGGCTCAGTCTGAGGAGTGCGTGACTCTTGATCTCAGGATCATGAGTTTGAGCCCCACGATGGGTATAGAGATTACTTAAATAAATAAAAACTTAAAAAAAAATAGAGAATTGATATTATCACTGCACAGCTATTTGAAAGGAAACTGCATCTTTTCTGTGATCCAATAATTTTAATTTCATTTGACTGTCTTTAGAAACTAAGTCCACATTTTAAAGGAAACTTGTTTTAGCAAAAAATGTAAAGCTGCCTAGACTACAAAAGGAGGGTAATCAAAGAAAAGGTGAATGCTAGGCATATTTAAATATAACATTACATCTTTAAAAGCAAATGTGTTTGGTATATTCCAAGTCCAGCTGTGCATGGCTCCCAATCAAGTAGAAAAGCTTTATATAATATAGATCTTTTATCTCACCTCTCGCCAAATGCTGACTATTCCATTTCTCTTCGCACTTAGAGCACCGATATGGTGTCACCTCAGGACAAGCCTGTATGACATAGTACCTGTCTAAACTATTGCAAGATGCAAACATCAGTATCTAAGATACAAACTGTGATGAAAGTCGAGTAGGAAATTTTAATCTTGAAAGTGCTTCAGATTCAAAATGAGAAAAGAAATATATTTTAGTTTTATAATCTTAAACATCCATTCTATGCTGGATTTTCTAGAAATAAACCTAGTACAATTTCATAAGTAAATAAACCTAGTACAAATTCCTAAGTATTTCATATTAAATTAACAAATGTTCAAATTGAAATATAATTGAAAAAATGGTATTAGGAAAAGGCATCTATGCCCCAACATAAAAATGTACCATGAGACGCACCTGGGTGGCTCAGTTGTTAAGCGTCTGCCTTCAGCTGGGGTCATGATCCCAGGGTCCTGGGATCGAGCCCCGCATCGGGCTCCTGACTCGGTGGGGAGCGTGCTTCTCCCTCTCCCCCTCACCCTGCTTGTGTTCCCTCTTTAGCTGTGTCTCTCTCTGTCAAAAAAATAAATAAAATCTTTAAAAAAAAAAAATGTACCACGAGACTAAAAAAACAAAAAAACAAAAACAAACAAAACCTCAGGTATAGCCAAGTGAAAGTATCAATAAATTTAACAGTGACATTCTTTTAATTCTTTTTCTAAATGGTTCTTTATTTGACTATAGAGACAAGAGAGTATAGTGCCCTTCCAGCTCTAAAATTCTATTAAGAAGATTATAAAATTGAAGAAAAGGGGCACCTGGGTGGCTCAGTCATTGGGTGTCTGCCTTCGGCTCGGGTCATGATCCTGGGGGCCTGGGATTGAGCCCCGCATCGGGCTCCCTGCTCGGTGGGAGGCCTGCTTCTCCCTCTCCCACTCCCCTTGCTTGTGTTCCTGCTCTTGCTATCTCTCTCTGTGTCAAATAAATAAATAGAGTCTTTAATAAAATAAATAAATAAATAAATAAATAAATAAATAAAATAAAATTGAAGAAAAAACCCTGTAGTGTAAGAAGTCTTTCTGTTTCATAGGAATTCTTAGATAATAGTGAATGTTTAATAAATAATTGAACTGAATTGGCATTTAGTAGTTGCTGACACTAAACAATTTTCTCATACGTACACATGTGGCCTGTAATAAGTACTTAATTCTTCTATTTTTTTTCCCCTCTAAATATACAGGTGTGTGTTAAGTGGGCCAAGGTTAATAGATGGTTACACAGCAGAAAAAAACTGAGAAACACAAGTCTTGATTTTTTAAATATAATGGTCATTTACAAACTTACTTAGAAACTTAATTACTTTCAGGGCACCTGGGTAGGTCAGATGATTAAGCATCTGCCTTCAGCTCAGGAGATGATCTTCAAGTCCTGGGATCGAGCCCCACATCAGGCTCCCTGCTCAGCGGGGAGCCTGCTTCTCCCTTTCCCTCTACCTCTCCCCCTGCTCTGTCTCTCTCTCTCTCTCAAATGAATAAATAAAATCTAAAAAAAAAAAAGAAAAAACTTAATTACTTTTTTAAAGTTCCATTATTTGCACCCTTGGAATATATTCCAGGTTTGTTTTGTTTTTGTTTTTTTAAGTGAAATTATACATAATTTTAACTCCGGACTTCATAATTCCAGAGACCACCATTTGATTTCTTGCATTGTAATGAAATTGCACAAGAATATACAGTATACATCTAGAAATCACAGATCTTATCAGCTACGATTTAGAGATGAAATCCAATTGCTGCTCAGCCTGTCCACAGAGAAGAGAAAACAAATGGCTTTTGGACCTAAGTAAGGTGTGGAACGACCTTTTCAGCATAGTCTATGAGGTTATGAAGAAGGTGTCTTCTTTTTTTTATTTTTTTTTAAGATTTTATTTATTTATTTGAGAGACAGAGTGAGAGAGTACAAGCAGGGGGAACGACAGAGTAAGAGGGAGAAGCAGGCTAACCGCTGAGCAGGGAGCCCGATGTGGGGTTCGATCCCAGGACCCTGGGATCACGACCTGAGCCAAAGGCAGATGCTTAACTGACTGAGCCACCCAGGCGCCCCGAAGGTGTCTTTAACATAACAATCAGGGGCGCCTGGGTGGCTCAGTCGTTAGGCATCTGCCTTCGGCTCGGGTCATGATCCCAGGGTCCTGGGATTGAGCCCCGCATCGGGCTCCCTGCTCCGCGGGAGGCCTGCTTCTCCCTCTCCCATTCCCCCTGCTTATGTTCCCTCTCTCACTGTGTCTCTCTCTGTCAAATATATAATTAAAAAAAAAATCTTAAAAAAAAAATTTTTTAACATAACAATCAACCTTCCAGATTTTCATGTCCTTTCCCTTAGTTCTCAGGATATGATATCATTACAGAGACATGGTGCTATATTCCTGCTTACTCTCCGTATGATATTCTCCACTGACTCCATCTGGAGAATACCTAGCTAGTCTCTCAAGGAGAACCATTTGGTTCAGACCTCACTAAAGACACTCAAATTTGAATTCTTGACCTAAGTAAGATTCATGTCAGAAAAACACCGTGAGGACTGAAGAAAGACAACATTCTTCAAACAGTTTAAAATAGATCACCCAGGGGCACCTGGGTGGCTTAATTGGTTAAGCATCTGCCTTCAGCTCAGGTCATGATCCCAGGATCCTGGGATCAAGTTCCATGTTGGGCTCCCTGGGGAGCCCACGAGGGGCTCCTTCTGCCCCTCCTCCCACTTGTTTTCTCAATCATTCTCTCTCTCTCAAATAAATAAAATCATAAATAAATAAATAAAATAAGATAAAATAAAATAAAATAGATCACCCAGGGCACCTGGCTGGCTTAGCTGGAAGAGCAAACTCTTGATCTCTGCATTGTGAGTTTGAGTCCCATGTTGGGTGTAGAAATTACTTAAATAAATAAACTTTTTAAAAAATAGATCACCCAGCTTGAGGTGCCATATAATTAAATTTTGATATAAATCATATAACCAATTTTCTTGTAAAAAGCATAATTAGGGGCGCCTGGGTGGCTCAGTCAGTTAAGCATCTGCCTTCAGCTCACGTCATGATCCCAGGTCCTAGGATCGAGCCCCGCATCGGGCTCCTTGCTCAGCAAGGAGTCTGCTTCTCCCTCTGCTCCCCCTGCTTGTGCTCTCTCTCTCTGTCAAATAAATAAATAAAATCTGTAAAAAAAAAAAATCATATTATTTTGTATTTTAGAAGGTGTTGAAATCACTATTTTATTACTTGTGAACGTTTAAAACATACCCCAATTTTTGTAAACATCGTTCTATAATTTTTTAAATATGTAAAATACCTTGGGGCACCTGGGTGGCTCAGTCGTTAAGTGTCTGCCTTCAGCTCAGGTCATGATCTCAGGGTCCTGGGATCGAGCCCCGCATCAGGCTCCCTGCTCCGCAGGAAGCCTGCTTCTCCCTCTCCCACTCCCCCTGCTTGTGTTCCCTATCTCGCTGTGTCTCTATCTGTCAAATAAATAAATAAAATCTTTAAAAATAAATAAATAAATAAATATGTAAAATACCAGAAACCTCAAAAAATGTGACTTAGTTTCCTCTCAATTTCTGACAGACTCTGACTATACATACTTCCAAACATTTAAAACAACATATAATTGCATATATTTCCTTAGCTGCCTCCCCAACTGGATTATCAGCTTGAGAAGAAGCCATTATTTATCTATCAGTGTACCAAGTACCTAGCACAGTGCTTAATACAGAGTGGATGCTTGGGGCACCTAGGTGGCTCAGTCATTAAGCGTCTGCCTTCGGCTCAGGTCATGGTCCCAGCGTCCTGGGATCAAGCCCCTCAAAGGGCTCCCTGTTCAGTGGGGAGCCTGCTTCTCCCTCTCCCACTCCCCCTGCTTGTGTTCCCTCTCTCACTGTGTCTCTTTCTGTCAAATAAATAAATAAATAAATAATACAGAGTGGACGCTTTTAAACATTTATGGATCTATGATTATATCTAACAAGCAGAAAGGTTTTTTTTTTCTTTCAGACTACAGTACTTTTGCATTAGTCTCCTTTAGACAGAAGTGGTGAAGAGGGCAGTACAGTTCCTGTTAAGTTCTTGCTGTTGCCAGTTCCAATTTTGGTTTTATTTTTGCCTTTTACTTCTTTTTTTTTAATATTTTATTTTTAAGTAATCTCTACATCCAATGTGGGGCTCAAACCTAACACCCCGAGATCAAGAGTCACATGCCGCACCCACTGAGTCAGCCAAGCGCCCCATATTTTTACCTTTTATTTCTAAAAAAACACTGTAATACCTTCTGAAAATGTTTACTAGGGACAAGAATAAAAATAAGTTTGCAGAGGGCACCTGGGTGGCTTAGTCAGTTAAGCCTCTACCTTCAGCTCAGGTCGTGATCCTGGGGTCCTGGGATCAAGTCCCGCATCAGGCTCCCCTACTTCTCCTTCTGCCTCTGCCTCTCTCTCTGTCTCTCATGAATAAATAAGTAAAATCTTCAAAAAAAAAATTTGTAGAGCCTTTTCCTATTTTAGTACATCTTATTACAATGGAAGTAATAAGGGGCACCTGGGTGGTTCAGTCGGTTAAGCATCTGCCTTCCACTCAGGTCATGATCCCTGGGTCCCAGGATCGAGTGCCACATCAGGCTCTCTGCTCAGCGGGGAGTCTGTTTCTCCCTCTCCCTCTGCCTGCCGCTCCCCCTGCTTGTGCGCTCTTTCTCTCTCTCATAAAAATAAATAAATAAAATCTTTAAAAAAAAACAATGGAAGTAATAAATATCCTTGCATTCAATATAAATATTATAAATAATATAAAATTATATATAATACATAAATGACGTAAATAAACATAAAACTGCTTTTCAAACGTACTTGTGCATAATCCAATGACAGGTATGCATTGTTAAAAGTAATATTTTCACTTTAATAAAGTCATGGGGAAATTTACTGGAAAAGTATGAATTTCTCATCAATTCATGGAAGTAACATGTATTTGCTCTTTATGACGTATTTTTCTTGGCTTCAAACTGGAAGGACCTTTCATGACTAACAGTTTTGTCTGTTCCCCTTGAAAAACTCAAAAGCTATGCTCTCATCTGTCTGAAATGATATAAATATGGATTTGGGGAACCAAGGTTTGAGATCATGAAACAGTGAAATCAGAAAAGCACAGGCAACATTAGGTTTTACCTCCGTGCTATAGATTCTCCTTGGCTCTGGCATTTGCCCCCAAATTCATGCTCCTGGTGACAGGGCAGAGCCTAGAATAAGGCAAATGAGGCACTCACCTCAGGCATCAAATTTTAGGATGCTCCAAAAAAACTCAGTATTTAACACAACCTATTTAAAAATAAAAATCAACACAAGAACAATCCTTGATGAATAAAATATCAACAACAAAAACCAGATCAGACCCTGTGCACGCACAACACGGCCTCACTTGCTTCACCCTGCTCCTTTATTTACAAAAACATGTGATCAGCCAGAGGGCTTTAGTTTGTCCATTTGATCTTAAAAAATATTTCATTAAAAATATTATCTCAGGGCAGGGTCGTGCCTGGGTGGCCCAGTTGGTTAAGCTTCTGACTCTTGATTTCAGCTCAGATCGTGATCTCAGGGTTGTGAGACTGAGCCCCACGTCGGGCTCTGCACTCAGCATGGAGTCTGCTCAGGATTCTCTCCCTTTCCCTCTGCCCCTCCTGCTGCTCTAAAATAAAATAAATAACAAAAATGTTTAAAAATATTATCTTGGGGCTCCAGGGTGGCTCAATTGGTTAAGCAACCAACTCTTTTTTTTTTTTTTTAAGAATTTATTTATTTATTTGACAGAGAGAGACACAGCCCGAGAGGGGGCACAAGCAGGGGGAGTGGGAGAGGGAGAAGCAGGCTTCCCGCCAAGCAGGGAGCCCGATGCGGGACTCGATCCCAGGACCCTGGGATCATGACCTGAGCCGAAGGCAGACGCTTAACGACTGAGCCACCCAGGCGCCCCTAAGCAACCAACTCTTGATCTCAGCTCAGGTCTTGATCTTGGGGTTGTGAGTTCCTTTTTTTTTTTTTTTTTTAGTATTATTCTACTCTTTTTTTTTTTTTTTAAGATTTTATTTATTTATTTGAGAGAGAGAGAGATAACAAGCAGGGTAAGGGGCAGAAGGAGAAGCAGGCTCTCCACTGAGCAGAGAGCCCGATGGAGGGCTTGATCCCAGGACTCCAGGATCATGACCTGAGCTGAAGGCAGACGCTTAAACAACTGAGCCACCCAGACACTCCTCGGGTTTGTGAGTTCAAGCCCCACATTGGGCTCCACATTGGGTGTAGAGCCTACTTAAAAAAAAATTATCTCTGGGGTGCCTTCGGCTCAGGTCATGATCCCATGGTCCTGGGATCGAGCCCCGCATCGGGCTCCCTGCTCCACGGGGAGCCTGCTTCTCCCTCTCCCACTCCCCCTGCTTGTGTTCCCTCTCTCGCTGTGTCTCTCTCTGTCAAGTAAATAAAATCTTAAAAAAAAAAAAAATTATCTCGATCATCAATTTTTTTTAAAGATTTACTTATTTACTTTAGAGAGAGAGAAAGCAAGAGCAGGGGGAAGGGCAGAGGGAAAGAATCTTCAAGCAGACTCCCCGTACTCGGGGCTCAATCTCACGACCCATGAGATCATGAGCTGAGCCGAAACCAAGAGTTGGATGCTTTCCCACTGAGCCACCCAGGTGCCCCTCAATCATTGAATTTTTATTGCCTGCTTAAATTTTGCACCCTTGGGGCACCTGGGTGGCTCAGATGTTAAGTGTCTGCCTTTGGCTCAAGTCATGGTCCCAGGGTCCTGGGATCGAGACCTGAATCGGGCTCCCTGATCAGCGGGGAGTCTGCTTCTCCCTCTCCCACTCCCCCTGCTTGTGTTCCTTCTCTCGCTGTCTATCAAATAAATAAATAAAATCTTTAAAAAAAATTTTTGCACCCTTGGCAAGTGCCTCACTTGCCTCACCTTAGTCCCAGTCCTGCCCAGTGACCAAATATTACTTTTTAAAAGTCACTTTAATGCCACGAAATATTTCAGAACTCATGTTGGAGCCTGGGGTGAAGGGCAAGTAACAGTCTGGAATCCAGAAGAGTAAAGCCTATTGATACCCATGGTGAAATAGATTGTGAAAAACACATTAAAGAAAAAAAACAAGAAAATGTCTTAGGTACTATTCAGGGCCATTCCCCCTCAGAGGTAACATACCCTGAAGTAGGCAACTTCCTCAACCTTATAAAAAGCATCTAGGAAGGGGTGCCTGGGTGGCTCAGTCATTAAGCGTCTGCCTTCAGCTCAGGTCATGATCCCAGGGTCCTGGGATCGAGCCCCGCATCAGGCTCCCTGCTCTGCAGAAAGCCTGCTTCTCCCTCTCCCACTTCCCTGCTTGTGTTCCCTCTCTCTCTATCAAATAAATAAAATCTTTAAAAAATAAAATAAAATAAAAAGCATCTAGGAAAAACCCACAGCTAAAATAATGATTCATGGGGAAGACAAAAGCCTTCCCCCTAAGATCAGAAACAAGTCAAGGATGTCCACTCTTACCACATCTATTTAACGTTTCACTGGAAATTCTAGCCAAGAGAATTAGTCCAGAAAAAAAAAAAAGAAAAAGAAAAAGCAACCAGATTTGAAAGAAAAAAGTGAAAATATCTATATTCTCAGATGCCATGATCTTATAAAAAGGAAGTCTTAAAGATACACACACACACACACACACACACGTTAGAGCTAATAAACAAGCTTGGCAAGGTTGTGAGCTAGAAGGTCCACACACAAAAATAAATCCTATTTCTATATACTAGCAATGAAGTATCCAAAAATGAAGTTAAGAATGCAGTTCTAGGGGCGCCTGGGTGGCTCAGTCGGTTAAGCGACTGCCTTCGGCTCAGGTCATGATCCTGGAGTCCTGGGATCGAGTCCCGCATCGGGCTCCCTGCTCGGCGGGGAGCCTGCTTCTCCCTCTGACCCTCCCCCCTCTCATGTGCTCTCTCTCTCTCTCATTCTGTCTCAAATAAATAAATAAAATCTTTAAAAAAAAAAAAAAAAGAATGCAGTTCTACCAAGACCATTCAATAGCGGAAACAATAGTCTTTTTTTTAACAAATGATGTTGGAACAACTGGATATCCACCTACAAAAGAATGAAGTTGGATCTTAACTCACACCATTTGCAAAAAATTAACTCAAATGGATCAAAGATATAAATGTAAAAGCCAAAACTAGAAAACTCTTAGAAGTAAACATAGGGGTAAATCTTCATAATGTCTTAGATAGAATACCAAATCATGAACAACAAAAGAAAAAAATCAATTGTACTTCATCAAAATGAAAAACTCTTGTGCTTTAAAGGACACTATCAAGAAAGTAAAAAGCCATCCCACAATACAGAAGAAAGTATTTGTAAATTGTATACCTGAGAAAGGTCCAGCATCTGCAATATATATATAAAAAACTATTACAACAATAAAAAGGCAAATAATCCTCTTTCATTTCAGCAGTCCACTCCCTCAGACCACATTTGTAAGATCCACTCTGCCTGCTCCCTGCCGCTTATAAGATCCTCCCTGGCAGCACTTCTCAGCTCCTTTCTGAGGACTGCCCTCCCTATTTGCTCATTCACTCTCATTCCTAAGGTCCACTCTTCCGGTTCCTCCCTCTTTCCATTTCTACTGATTGCCCTCACAGCTGCTCCCTGTCTCATATTTCACATCTCAACCCCTGCTCCTTCCTCCTCATTTCTGAAGTCCCCCCTCCCTCCCCACTTATAAGGTCAACTTTCCCTGTTCTGTGCCCTTCCATTTCAAAGTTCCACCCTCAATGCTCTGCAGCCTCCCACTTCTAGGGTCTTCCATCCCTACTCTACTCCTTCCATTTCTAAGGTCTTTTGCCCTTGCTCCTCTTCAACCCCACTTCTAATGTCAGCTCTCCTTACTCCTCCCTCCCCACTAAGGTCCACTCTGCTTGCTCTGCTTTCCCTCTTATTTTTGGAAGTCTGCCTCCCTCTTCTTCTACTCTTTCCCATTCATCTCTAAATACCCCCATCTGCTCTGCTCCTCCCGTGTCTAATTATTTGCCTCTCCTGCTCTTCTCCACCCTCACGGCTCTCCCTTCTCATAATAAAGTATGTCCTCCCTGTCCTTACTCACCTCATTTTTATGGCACACTCTCCTTCCCCTGCTTCCCTCCCTGCTTCCCACTCTTACCCCTGTATCTCCCCTCCTACCCGCCCCAACCAGCCCTGCCGCCATTTCTAAGTTCGACCCTCCCTGCTCTGCTCTCCAACACTCAACTCAAAGTGAAATCTCTTTGCACTGCTCTTCCCATTCGAGGTTCAGCCCTCCTTGCTCCTCCTCTTCTCATTTCTAAAGCTGCCCTTGCTTTTCAGCTCTTCTCCCCACTGTTGAAGCTTTCTCTTTCCCTGCTCGTCTGCCCCCCATCCCCACTCCACCCCATCTCCTGCCATTTTTAAAGTCAGCCTCCTTGTTCTGCTCCCTCTCGCTCATTTATGAAGTCGGCCCTCCCTTTTCCCCTCCCCTTCCCCATTTCCAAAGTGGGTGATAGTCCTGAAGAGGTCTGAGGTTAAGAGATTAGAAGGTGCCAGTGGAGAAGAAAGTTGGTCAACAAGCAAGCAAGCAAATAAACCACCCCTTTGCCCAGTCTTCCTGCTCGCTTTCAGTCTTTGAAAACTAGCCCCTGGAAAGTAGTCATTTGTGACAGGCTCTCAGATTCAAAGACTGATTTCGAGGAGCCTCATGTGAAGTGGGTGGGTGGCTTGCTATCAATCCTTAGAATAAAATATATGGAGAATGCTGGCTTTTTATTTCCCTCAGCCTGAACCTTCAGCAACCCTTACGTCTCACGCAATTTCTGTCAGCTTTTGCCAGTTTCCCGCCCAAGAGGAGCCATAGGAAAATGGGAGGAGAAAGGAAAGGCAGGAGCTAAGCTGGCCTGGGCTTTATCCACGTTGGGGCAGGAGCGGCGCACAGAGCGCAAGCCTCGCCACCCAGGAGCATATGCCTCATGGGGCCTCCTCCAGCCTGCCCCAAGCCAAGGTCTACTATTCAAAGCCAGTAGCCCAGACTAGTTGGGGCTGGAGTCTGGGGTTTACATACCTAGAGACATATCTAGATAGGTCATCTTTCCCCCATTGTTAGGTTCTGTCACCACCTTTCCAGAAAGTGTTGGGCTGGAAACCGAAGCCATCTCCTCAGCGTAGCTGCACCCGCTCTGAGCTAAGCTGGTGTATTGCGCCCCCTCACTGCTCCCTAGGGTTCTGGCTAAACTTGTCACCCAATCACAGTCTTTCCCTTCACTGTTGCTAAGGCTCAGGGGGAGGAGCTTAGCAGTTACCCCTCTGCAGACATCCTATCAGAAACTTGGATCATCAAAAAAAAAAAAAAGACCCGCCCATTTCTTTCCCGCGGTTTCTAGAAACTGCCTCTTCTGTGCATCTGCCACTCACTCAGTTGCAACTTTTTTTCCTTCTGTGACTTCTTGACCCTCTCCTTTCATAACAAAGAAAAAAACATTTGTCCTCTTTGCTGTTGGCATCCTTGGTGAGTAGAACCTTATGTTCTTGACGTGATAGACTGGTTCTCTGCTTCCCTCAAATTTGAAGATCTACCACAAATCTAGCAGTTAGGGCCCACCCACAAGCTTGCAGCACCACATACTTTTTGAGGACTTCCCTAAAGATGTGTCCATGACATTTCTTAAGAAAAAAATATAATCATTCCTCTTACCACCTTAATACTGCTCAGTATACATTATTTTTAAATGTTAGAAGACTCCTGGGTATCCCTGGTTCTTCAGAGGAAATAAAAATCAAATTAATAAATTTTGAGAGCTGAAAACTTAAGTTGTTACAGAAATCACAACATAAACATCTGAAGAGATTGTAAATGTAAATTATTTAACTATTTGTTGTTTTTAAGTCATTACTTAGCACAAGGAACCTAATGATTAATAAATCTTTCTCAAGGCATATACAGTTGGTGAAGACAATAAATACATGTAAAATATCAATTTAGATGCTATAATTCAGTCTGTCAGTAAATACTGAGCTGTTCACTGTGTTAGGCTCTGATGATACTGTTATCTATAAAATATATATGAGACTTACAGGAGAAAATCACCTACTGTATCAAGAAAAAATTCATTTAAGACTTGAAAAATTAGGGAATAATTTTAAGGGTGGGAATGGGATTTCCTCTTGGGGGAAGCAGCCCTACCAGCACTTTGAAAAGTTCAAGCCATTTCATGTGGTGCGGTACTGAAAGATGAATCTGAAGAGATCAGCAGAGAATAGATTATGGAGGGACTTTTATGCAGTGGGTTTGGAGCATTTTTTTAAATATCAGATTTATTGAATTGTAGAGTAAGAAGGGAAGAGGACCAAAGACAGAATCCCAGGGAAATTACAAAGGAAATTGAGTAGAAAATATCAGAGAGCTATGGGAAGAACCAGGAAAGAAGCATCCAGGAAATAAAGGGAAAGTTCTAAGAGGAACTTAGTGGTCCCCCAAAGCAAGTATTGCTGAACGATCAAGTTAGCTAAGAACTGCAGAATTCCGGGGCGCCTGGGTGGCTCAGTCAGTTAGGTGGCTGCCTTCAGCTCAGGTCATGATCTCAGGGTCCTGGGATCGAGCCCCATATCTGCTCCCTGCTCTGCGGGAAGCCTGCTTCTCCCTCTCCCACTCCACCCTGCTTGTGTTCCCTCTCTCGCTGTGTCTCTCTCTGTCAAATAAATAAATAAATCTTAAAAAAAAAAAAAAGAACTGCAGAATTCCTTAAATTTAGTAATTAAGAGTTGGTTGGTTGTTTTTCTAACCTTTAGCAGACTTTTAACAGGCCGTAAGTTGAGGCTTGATCAATTAGTTAATTTTTATTTAATCAACACATACAACATTTACCATCTGCTGGGCACTGTTCTAAGAGTTTTACAAATATCCATTCACTTAATACTCACAATAAACCCATAAGTAAGAACTAGTATTATTTCCTTTATACATGTAAGGAAATGAAGGCACAGAGCATTAAAATTTGCCCAGGGACAAAAAACTAGTCAACAGTGGAGTTTTCAACCTCAGGCAGTCTGGCTCTAGAATTCATGCTTTTAACCACTACTTTCACAAGGTAGACTACAGTGGGGTTTTGGATTTTTTTTTTTTTTTAATAATCCCTACTCCAAATTTGGGGCTTGAACTCATGACCCCAAGATCAAGAGTCACATGCTCTACCAACTGAGTTGGCCAAGTACCTATACAGTGAGCTTTTTTAATGGAAAAGATTTAATTAAACATACTTACAGGCTATGGGAAAGAGGCATTAAAAATAAAGAGAATAGGAAATAATCACTGGACACATGACAGAAAAGATGAAATTAAGAGTGCAATTAGAAGAATAGTCTTGAGGGGCACCTGGGTGGCTCAGTCAGTTAGGTATCTGCCTTCGGCTCAGGTCATGATCCCAGGGTCCTGAGATCGAGCCCCACATCGGGCTCCCTGCTCCGCGGGAAGCCTGCTTCTCCCTCTCCCGCTCCCCCTGCTTGTGTTCCCTCTCTCACTGTCTCTCTCTCTCTCTGTCAAATAAATAAACAAAATCTTTAAAAAAAAAAAAAAGAATAGTCTTGAATAGGAGGGGAAAAAATGTACTAAAAAGGTGAATCTTAATACATGAAAAATTTCCTATGTATCACACAAGTTTTCCCAAGCCTCATCTGTGGCTATCCGTAGTAGTACATTAATAGTAATAACTCAAATTTCAATAATTTGTTTCCCTATAATCTTGTAGTATACCCAGCTCCCTGAAATATGTTTCCCCTAATATTTCCTCAGTGAGTTGTGGTGGGGGGGTCTTTCATAAATGTAATCACAAACAATCCAGTGAGCTGCCATACAGAACCTGCTATTCCTTTCCTTTTACCTTCCTCTGGACTCCTTTTTTTGGTACCACCATATACTTTAAGCTCCATCAGCTCCTGCTACAAATAAGGAATTGGAGCCCCTAAGAAGTCAAAAGCCACATGCTGACATAGAGAACTTCTGTCTCTCCTTCTGGGTCACTTCTATTAGAGGGACACCAAAGTGATGCTTCTAGATCCCAATGTCCTAAAGAGTTTTACTGGAACATTTTTGTTGTTGTTAATTTGGGGTTTGTTTTGTTGTGTTTTTAAATTTGCAGCCCCCTTCCTCCTTAGATTTCAGAATTGAGTCTAGTAGAAATTGGGCCAGGAGATAACTTTGAGAGAGAGAGCGCGCGAGCGAGCAAGAGAGAGCTCTTATAACATTGCTTTGCATAAAATTGCTTCTCTCCTCTGACAACATTTTGTTATTTAATGAGTTTGGCCTTACGTAACTTTTTCTTAGGAAGAATTCTTTGCCTTCATTCAAATAGGCTTAGGTTTGGGGCCCCTGGATGGCGCAGTTGTTAAGCGTCTGCCTTTGGCTCAGGTCATGATCCTGGGGTCCTGGGATCGGGTCCTGGGATCAGGTCCTGGGATCGAGTCCTGCATCGGGATCCCTGCTTAGCGGAAGCCTGCTTCTCCCTCTCCCACTCCCCCTGCTTGTGTTCCCTCTCTCTCTCTCTGTCAAACAAACAAACAAATAAATAAATAAATCTTCAAATAGGCTTAGGTTCAAACAGAGTTCCCCTGCTACATAAAGATTAATGTACAGTTCAGAATGTTGTTTCTCTAAATCAGTTGTAGAACAATTGGGTATTTTCTAGTGAAGGATCTTTCGGTTGGAAATAACAGAAGTCTACTCCAACTAGGTTAAATGAAAAGGAGGATTTATTAGAAGAATCAAGTGAAGGTCAAGAGTGTGAAGTATAGTTTATCCTCCCAAAAGACTGGAACTGGTTAATTTATTTGATACACCCACAGGATTTGATAGAATTGATTACTTTTTCCTCCTTGATATGTTTTCTTCTCTTGACTCTTAATGATGAAGGAGCAGAAGTCTAGCTGAGGACAAAGCACAAGCAACCTCCCCCCCACACCCCCAAAACACACTCTGGGTGGGATATGTGGGACATTCCTCCAGGAAACTTCCAACTATCTTAATGTTAATATTTTGCTAGAGGGAAAAACAACCTTAGCTTGATAATAGCCAGGTCTCCAGTATCCTGAGGGTCTTCTTTAGCATATGAAAGTCCTTTTGGACACCTCCCTTTTTCCTTACCTCCCCCATCTGCATAGTATGTAATTAATAGCTCCTCACAACCCCAGTGCAGCTCCTTCTGCCAGCAGGTCCTGTCCCCGTGCTTTAATAAAACCACCATTTTGCACCAAAGACGTCTTAAGAATTCTTTCTTGGCCATCGGCTCCGGACCTCACCCTACCAAACCTCACCTACATTCCAAATCTACATCACTAAGACACCTTTCTTTCCTGGGTTTCCTTGTACCTTACTGGCTGCTCCATTTCTGTTTTCTTTTCTAGCCCCTCCCTGTCCTCTAAACCACTGGTGCTCAAAGGTAGCATACGTTCGTTCGAGTCACCTTATTAAAACGCCGTTAGCTGGGCTCCACCCCCGGAGATTCTGATTCAGTAGGTCAGGAATAGGGAAGAAAAGTGTATATTTCTAACAAGTTCCCATGTGACGGTGATGTTACTGGTCTAGGGACCACAGTTTGAGACCCACTGCTTTAAACACTGGAACGAGAGCCCAATCCGTACTCAGTTTCTGTATTTATGTATACTGCCTTGTGATCTCATCCAGTCTCATGGTTTTCAAAAGCAGCTATACAGATGTTTCCCTTGAGTCTCTAGCTCAGACCTCTACACCAAAAGTTTGTATGACTGATATACCTACTCAACATATCTACTCAGATATACAACGGTCATCACAAACTTAATTTTTCAAGACCAAATTCTTATCTTCCCTCACAAAACCTGCTCTTGCCACGTTCTGCCCCATTTCAATAAATGGCAATTCCATTCTTTTCTTTTTTTTAGTTATTTAAATTCCAGTTGGTTAACATGCAGTGCAATAATCATTTCAGGTGTAGAATTCCATGATTCATCACTTACATACAATAAGTGCTCATCACAACAAGTGCCCTCCTTAATCCCCATCCCCCATCTAACCCAACCCCCCCTCCTGCCTCCCCTCCAGCAACCCTCAGTTTTTGCTCTATTAGTTAAGAGTCTGTTTTATGGTTTGAATGGCCACTCTAGTCTCTATTTGCTCAGGACCAAGCATTTCAAGTCATTTTTGACTATCACGCCCTATAGCCAGTCCATCAGCAAATGCTGTGAGCTCTACCTTCAAAATATATCCAGAATCTCACCACTTCTCTCCACCTCCATCATTACCATCTTGATTCATGCCAACATCATTTCTTACCCTGATTATTGACATAGCTTCCTAACCAGTCTTCGTAGTTCTGCCATGGCTCTTGGTCTCGTCACCACACAGAAGCTAAAATGAGGCTTTTAAAACATTAGTCAGCTGCTCGGCAAATGATGTCCTTTCCTAGTTTTGTGAACATCTCACCATTAGAATCTTACTGAGAGGCAGAGCCTGTCTCCCATTGCAAACCAAGAAAATTTCCAAGAAACTGAGCAAAAACATATGACCTAGACTTGGCCTGCATGGAAGCTGGTATTTGTACAACACAGAAGCTGGGCCAGGGTAGATTTCATTCTGGCCACAACAGCCAGTCCCTAGGGCCAACAATGGTAGTGGTATGATTCCAGCATCAGCATATGGCGCTGGTGGGCTCATCAGATTAATTTTGAGGTATGATTTTAGAGACAATTCTGAATTTCTTTTTTTTTTTGTAAAGATTTTCTAATTTATTTATTTGACAGAGAGAGAGAGAGCACATAAGCAGGCAGAACAGGAGGCAGAGGGAGAGGGAGAAGCAGACTCCCCGCTGAGCAGGGAGCCTGATGCGGGACTCGATCCCAGGACTCTGGGATCACGACCCAAGCCAAAGGCAGTTGCTTAACCAACTAAGCCACCCAGGCACCCCACGATTCTGAATTTCTAGCCATTCTTGGTTCCTGTCCTTTTTCTTGAGCCTGATTCTCTAGAGTCTGTAGCTATTTCTTGAGCTACCCAAGCGACTTTCAATAAATTCCTTCCATTCATAAGGCAACCAGAGTTAGTCCCATTCAACTAAGAACCCTGTTACTATGGGTATGAATAGAACATCCAGTATAAGAGAAGAAACACATGGAGTTTTGCTTTAGTATTGGCCACCATATACTAACTGACAAACCGGATTGAAACAAGGGAAATCAACTAAATTTGCGAGGAGATTTAAATCATGTCATGTGAGGCATTATTGCAGAAATTGTAGATGTTTAAGCCTGTGGAAATCTCAGGGGACCGAAATTGTTTAAAAAAAAAAAAATCCTGGGAAGAGGGAGTGAATTTGTTATTTTGTGCAGCGCTAGAGGGCAGCACTAGCTCAAGTTACAGGAAAATTGATTTCTGTACTATATAGAGACATTCCAATAGTTAAACTACAATAATTGGACAAAACTACAGCAATGAGATAAACTGCCTTGAACTGAGGTATTGACACTGGAAGCCCTGAAGCAGGAACTAAATTACTGGCTACTTCAATGGGTTACATTCAGTGACCTCTGAGGTTCCTTCTAAATCTGAGGCTGCAGAAAAACAAACACCTGGTGACTTCTTTGGCCAATGAGTACAGTCACATGATTTAGAGACCGCTATCAGTCTGGCAGGTTTCTTTTTTTATTTTTCTTTTTTAAGATTTTATTTATTTGAGAGAGAGAGAGGCAGAGAGAGAGAGAAAGAGCATGAGCAGTCAGGGGAGAGGGAGAAGCAGACTCCCTGCTGAGCAGGGAACCCAATGTGGGGCTCAATCCCAGGACACCCCAGGATCATACCCTGAGCTAAAGGCAAACACTTAACCCAGTGAGCCACCCAGGCATCCCATGTTTCCAAAATAATAGGTAGGAATTATAATAAAAGAAAAAATAGATAATCATTCCCATGTAGAGAAGTGAGACCAACATAGATTTTATGTACCTAGAATGGAAATTAAGCACTATGATATTCTAGTGCAAAATTAGGTATTAATTTACATGTACTTGGGGTGCCTAGGTGGCTCAGTGAGTTGAGTGTGTACCTTCGGCTCAAGTCATGGTCCCAGGGTTCTGGGATGGAGTCCTGCTTCGGGCTCCCTGCTGAGTGGGGAGCCTGCTTCTCCCTCCCTCCCAGCTCAGTGTGCTCATGCACGCACTCTCTCTCTCCATCTCTCTCTAATAAATAAATAAGATTTTTAAAAATTTACATATGCTTAACTGTTCTTTCCTTGGCAGATTTCTCTGGCAAAATACCATAGCAAGTTATTTTGATTTAAAAGTTAAGTGCTTTAAGGAAAGAGTTCTATCATAATGGTTTTTTAAAAAAATTTTTTTTATTTTTAAGTAATCTCTACACCCAACATAGGGCTCGAACTCACAACCCTGAGACCAAGAATCGCATGCTCTTCCGAATGAGCCAGCCAGGCACCCCTGTTATAATGCTCTTAACAGATATTTTGGGGAATACAATGATTCCTATTACTTGTGTTAAACAACAAAATTCAACCGAGTAAATTTAAAGATCGAATTGGCATTATTTATTGATTCATGAATTGGGAAGAACCCCACCTAGCAGATAGAAAGGACCTCCAAAGAACTATAGGAAAGGAGAGGTTTTTAATTCAGAAAAGGAAGTTTATTAGCAAAGAAGGCATTGTTTCAGGCAAGTTTGCTTTCCTAAGGAAGGGGTCTAAAGGCGTATTTCCACACTAGTGCTGACTAAGTAATTCCAGGTCAACTGGTTAACGATTATGTTCCTGGAAGAGTCTGAAACCGCAATTAGATTAGGTATTAAGTCTCAATTTGGTGACGTGGGGCATAGCATTAGTGACTCCATTTTGGTTGTCTCTTTCTTAACAATCCCCGGCGCCTTTGATCAAACGCTCAGCTAAGCTGAGAGATGTGACCAAATTTTAAGGCATTAGTGCCACTTTCAGCAACCTCTCAAGTTCTGTTACTTTCTGTTGATTCTTGGTGTGGTACTCAGAGGTCACAACAATTTTGCTGACACAGGTCACAACTTCAGGCTCACAATTTTGCAGTTGGTCATTTCCTTCACCCTTTTCTGGCATTCCAGTTTTAGGGACGTCCTTTTTTTGGTGGTTAGCAGCTGCAAACATGCATTTAAAACGTTTGAGAGAACACAGCACACCAGGGAGATTACTATGATTATTACAATCAGGATAATTACTGATGTCTGGAGTGCACTTCAAAGCCATAGTCTCCGAGGCCCAAGCCAATTAAAATCAAATAAGTCAAAGAAAGACCCCATTGAAGGAGTCACCTTTTTAAGCCAAGTGCTTTGCTCAGTGACCTTAAATAACTAAGTTTCAACTTCCCCAGAAGTGTTAATCCAGGTGCAGCATGTGGTATTGGCTACAGCACAGACACGTCCTTGTTCAGCTAAAACATAATCAAGGGCTATCCTACAATCAAGAATTTGGGCCAGAGGGGCGCCTGGGTGGCTCAGCCGTTCAGCGTCTGCCTTCGGCTCGGGTCATGATCCCAGGGTCCTGGGATCGAGCCCTGCATCGGGCTCCTTGCTCAGCAGGGAAGCCTGCTTCTCCCTCTCCCACTCCCCTGGCTTGTGTTCCCTCTCTCTCTGTCAAAAAATAAATAAATAAATAAAAAAGAATTTGGGCCAGAGAGTCCAAGGATTTTTGTCACATTGCTGTTGCATTAGCAACAGATTCTGTAACATTTTCAAGGATCAAGGAGATGTTCCTGATCATAGCCTTATTTACCTTTATTCCTCAACAGGGAAGTGGGGACCTGTCAAAGGGAGCTAATTTTAATTCACAAGGGCCTCTGGTACAGCCATATGGGTAAGAAAATGTAAGGTCTATAGACCACACAGGTGGTTTTATTCTGGTTACCTCTGCTTTGTTTCCCTTTCTTTTTTTTTAAGATTTTATTTATTTATTTGAGAGAGAGACAGAGAGCACGAGCAGGCAGAGGGAGATGGAGAGGGAGAAGCAGATCCCCCACTGAGCCGGGAACCTGATGTGGTTCTGGACCCTGAGAACCAGGACCCTGAGAACATGACCTGAGCCGAAGGCCAACACTTAACTGTCTGCGTCACCCAGGCACCCTTGTTTCCCTTTCATTGCGTGGAGCCTAGACTAAAGCTTCCCTGGGTTTGGGGTTGTTTTTTGTTTGTTTGATTTTTTTTAAAGATTTTATTTATTTATTTGACAGAGAGAGATATAGCGAGAGAGGGAACACAAGCAGGGGGAGTGGGAGAGGGAGAAGCAGACTCCCTGCAGAGCAGGGAGCCCGATGCGGGGCTCGATCCCAGGACCCTGGGATCATGACCTGAGCAGAAGGCAGTTGCTTAATGACTGAGCCACCCAGGCGCCCCTGGGTTTGGAATTGTTAACTAGGGATAGGGAAATGGACCTCCAGGTGAGGCAGTATGACACAATAGTGAGATGGCTGAGTTTGTTCTAAAGAAAACTGAAGCAGAAGCATTTTGCAAGTCCAACAGTGTTTGGAGGTTGGATTGCCCTCTTTAGCAATTGCCTAGGAGATACAGATGATGCCATTATCTTTTCAGGCCGATGACAGAGTAAAGGAAAGTAAGAGAAAAAGAAAGGGTTTCATGTTTAGTTAAAGTATGAAGTCTTGATCCAGAGTCTTGGGAGGAAGCAGTCTACCTTGAAGTCAGCTATTTCTTTTTCTACCCAATTTGATTTTGAAGATTTCAACTGGTGTGGAGGGGTAGATATCAGGTGGAGACTTCTTTAGCTGTGAAATACATATCCAAGGTTCAGGTCCCTGAAATTTAGCTGCCATCTGGTTAATGAGGAAGACCTGGTCTAGTCCTTTCCAAGGAAATTCAAGGGTAGTCTTTGTCTGGAGTGATTCTAAACTGGAAGGGTGGGAGAAAATTGGAAATATTAGTTTGAAAAGTTGTAGCCAGATATTTGAGGAAACCAGAAGAATTCAGAACCCAGTCCAGTTATAGGTATATAAAAAAACCTTAAGGCAATTAATAGGATTAGAATCTAATATTTAAAAAGTGCTAACATAATTTCTCTTTCTATAATTAAGCTGCCCCTTTTTTATCAAAGATAATTGTTTACACTAAATTTGCTATGATTATTCACATAAATGCAACAAGAATACTGATTGACCATATATGCTCTTTTTTTTTTTTAAAGATTGATTTATCTGGGATGCCTGGGTGGCTCAGATGGTTAAATGTCTGCCTTCGGCTCAGGTCATGATCCCAGGGTCCTAGGATCAAGTCCCACGTCAGGCTCCTTGCTCAGCAGGGAGCCTGCTTCTCCCTCTGCCTGAAGCTTCCCCTGTTTCTGCTCTCTCTCTCTTAAAAATAAATAAATAAAATCTTTATTTTTTTATTTTTATTTGTAAAATAAAATCTTTAAAAAAAAAGATTTATCTATTTTACAGATGGAGAGAGTAGGAGGAGGGGCAAAGGGAGAGGGAGAGAGAGAGAACCCCAAGTAGACTCCCTGCTGAGCAAGGAGTCCGATGTGGGACTCGATCCTAGGACCCTGGGATCATGACCTGAGCTGAAATCAAGAGTCAGATGCTTAACCAACTAAGCCACACAGGCACCCCTAAGCTCTTTTTAAGGCTGCTTTGCTGAAGCAAAGTACCAGGCTGATTTATCCAAAAGGCACATTGGCTTCATAAAGTGAAACGTAGTTTTTTAGAACTTGCTATTCATATTTGAGTCTGCACACATCTCTGTCAAATATGACATTTCAAAACAAATACGACATTTCAGTCAAAGCCTCGGTAATATAACCGATGTTTTTAATTGTGTCCTGTTACAAGAACAGATTCTTTTTTTTTTTTTAATATTTTATTTTTTATTTGAGAGATTAAGCAAAAGCTTGGGGGGGGCGTGAAACAGAGAAAGAGGGAGAAGCAGACTCCCCACTGAGCAGGGAGCCTAATGCTGGGCGAGATGTCAGGACCCTGAGATCATGACCTGAGTCAAAGGCTTAACCGACTGAGCCACCCAGGTACCCCAGGAGAACAGAGTCTTACTGAATTTATGTAAATAACTACTTTGCCATAAAAAGACAAGAATTTCTGGATTCTGGGGTGCCTGTGTGGCTCAGTTGGTTAAACATCCAACTCATGATTTCGGCTCAGGTAATGATCTCGTGGGTCATGGGATCCATTCCTGCACTGGCTTCTGCAATTCTGCTTAGGATTGTCTCTCTTCCTCTCACTCTGTCCCTCCCCCCAACTCACGTGCACTCTGTCTTTCTTTTTTTTTTTTTTAAAGATTTTATTTATTTTTTAGAGAGCGAGCGAGAGAGAAACAGCATGAGAGGGGAGAGGGTCAGAGGGAGAAGCAGGCTCCCCGCTGAGCCGGGAGCCCAATGTGGGACTCGATCCCAGGACCCCGGGATCATGACCTGAGCCGAAGGCAGACGCTTAACCATCTGAGCCACCCAGGTGCCCCTGCACTCTCTCTTTCTAAAATAAATAAATAAATCTTTTTTTTAAAGATTTTATTTATTTATTTGTCAGAGAGAGAGTGAGCACAAACAGGGGGAGCGGCAGGCAGAGGGAGAAACAGACTCCCAGCTGAGCAAGAAGACCGAAGTAGGACTCAATCCCAGGACTCTGGGATGGTGACCTGAGCTAAAGACAGACATTTCACCAACTGAGCCACCCAGGCACCACTCCACTTTAAGAAGTTTTTAACATTTTTATAGGGCTGGTTTAGTGGTGATGAACTTCTTTAACTTTTGTTTGTATGGGAAACTCTCTCTCCTTCAATTCTGAATGATAACCTTGCCAGGTAAAATATTCTTGCTTGTAGGTTTTTTCCTTTCAGCACTTTGAATATCTCCTGCGACTTCTTTCTGGCCTGTAAAGTTTCTTTTTTTCTTTTTTTTAAGGTTTTATTTATTTATTTGAGGGAGAGAGACAGAGATAGTGACAGAGATAGCAGGAGTGGGGACAAGAGGTAGAAGCAGGCTTCCCGCTGAGCAGGGAGCCCAACACAGGGCTCTATCTCAGGACCCTGAGATCATGACCTGAGCCGAAGGCAGATGCTTAACCAACTGAGCCA
>NC_138385.1:28727871-28749785 GCF_054177405.1 Leptonychotes weddellii
CGCCTGGGTGGCTCAGTTGGTTAAGCGACTGCCTTCGGCTCAGGTCATGATCCTGGAGTCCCTGGATCGAGTCCCGCATCGGGCTCCCTGCTCGGCAGGGAGCCTGCTTCTCCCTCTGACCCTCCCCCCTCTCATGTGCTCTCTGTCTCTCTCATTCTCTCTGTCTCAAATAAATAAATAAAATCTTAAAAAAAAAAAAGATAGATAGGGCGGGGTGCCTGGGTGGCTCAGTCAGTTGAGCGTCTGTCATCGGCTTGGGTCATCGTCTCAGGGTCCTGGATTCAAGCCCTGCGTCAGGCTCCCTGCTCAGCAGGGAGTCTGCTTCTCCCTCTGCCCCTCACCCTGCTCAAATACGTGCACGTGCACTCTCTTTCAAATAAATAAGTAAAATCTTTAAAAAAAATAAGAAGAAATAAATAAATAAAATCTTTAAGGAAAAAAGATAGATGGAGAGGCTGGCTGGCTCAGTTGGTAGAGCATGTGACTCTTGATTTGGGGATGTAGGTTCAAGTCCCATGTTAGGTATAGAGATTACTTAAAAATAAAAATTAGAAAATTAAAAAAAGAAAGAAAGAGGTGGAATGTAAACAATCATGCTCAAGAGTACATCTGACCCCAGAGAGAGTTCCAGGAGTTTCTTTGCTATTTGGAGGACACTCTAAGGTTAGTTTACTTGTAATCTAGTTGCCCTTTAAACTGCAGCTTTTTTTCTGTGCCCTAGAACATGTGAATTTGCACATGGATCCCTCAGTGCTATCATTCCCCACTACAGTTCACAGCATCTGGAGAGAGATTTTTGTGTTACTGTGTTTCCATCTATCCTGCCATTCTTTGTGTGGTCCCTATATCCCTTGTTGTGCAGAAGCTATTCAACCAACCCTCAGTTCTTCTTCAGAAGGAATTGTTCTATATGTAGGTATGGATTTGGTGTGTTTGTGGGACGAAGTGTGTTCAGGATCTTCCTTTGCTGCCATCTTGCACCTTTCCCCTACCAAGATTTTTTTCCCATAAGCTTTCTCTGATTTTCTTTTTATTTTTTTTATTTATTTGAGAGAGAGAGAGGGGGCATGAGCAGGGGGAGCGATAGAGGGAGAGGGAGAAGCAGACTCCCCACTGAGCAGGGAGCCCGATGTGGGACTCGATCCCAGAACCCTGGGATCATGACTGGAGCCGAAGGCAGACTCTTAACTGAATGAGCCACCCAGGCGCCACTGAATTTTTTTTTTTTTTAAGATTTTATTTATTCATTTGATAGAAAGAGAGAGAGCACAAGCAGGGGGAGAAGCAGAGGGAGAGGGAGAAGCAGGCTCCCCACGGAGCAGGGAACCCAATGCGGGACTTGATCCCCGGACCCTGGGGTCATGACCTGAGCCGAGGTGCCCTGAATTTCTTTTTTTAAAATCTATTTTAAATAAATAAATAAGTAAGTAAGTAAATAAATAAATAAATAAATACACATACACACATATAGGTAATCACTACACCCAATGTGGGGTTTAAACTCACAACCCTGAGATCAAGAATAGGATGCCCTACTGACTGAGCCAACCAGGCGCCCCTCTATGAATTTCTTTTTTACATTCGGATTTTGTCCTGTTTTTACTCTTTCCCATTCTGAAATAGCCAGCTTCGGTTTAGGACAAAATTAATTTCTTTTCCTTCAACAAAATGCATCTCCATTCCTTATGCTTTTTCTTACTGAAAATATAGATTCTACTTTCCTTGCACACAGAGATGTTTCCCTTATAATTTCTAGTAGCTTTAATTACTCTAATTATATTAGAATTTTTAATCTTTATAAACTTTATTTTCTACTGAAAATTAAGAAGTGAACAATTGTGGACTGTCTCTTACGCTAGCATTCTGTGGCTTGGCAAATATAGAAATACTTTTGCAGTTTTCCAAAACATATGCTTTCTCATAGTAAAGTTTTCAGTATGACACAAGACATGTTTATTAACGGACCCAAATATCATTAGTTCCTTTGTAAAAGCAGCCAAACGTGGATAAACCTATTTTTAGTAATGTTTCAGTATTTTATTTTATTTGGAGATGATCTAGATATTCAATAAACTTGCCTTAATTCATCATTTAACTTAACTTACCAAAACTAAGTTTTTGGGTAACCAAAAGGTTTTGGAAACTATTTGTTTGAAAATTCACCTAGAAACTCTTATCCCATTTACATCTATGTAAAGCATTTGTTCTTAAAATTATGTTTAGATTACTTATGAAAACTGTATTAGACATTAGACAAAGTTACGCATTATCCCACGTTATTTTTCTGGCTGACTAATTTTGTAACACAGAAAACATTTACTTTATAGATTAGTAAACCCAAGTAGAATAAAAGTTGTATGTCTATATTACATTCATTCTACGTTGATAACTGCACAGACATGTCTATTTTTTTCTAAAGATTTTATTTATTTTTAAGTAATCTCCACACCCAGTGTGAGGCTTGAACTCACAACCCCAAAATCAAGAGTCACACGCTCCACCAACTGAGCCAGCCAGGTGCCCCTGGACATGTCTATTTTTTTTTTTTTTAAGATTTTATTTGTTAATTTGAGACAGAGAGTGAGCAAGAGTGAGAGCATGAGTGGGGTGGGGGGGGCGGGTACAGAGGGAGAGGGAGAAGCAGACTCCCCACTGAGCAGGGAGCCAGACACAGGGCTCAATTCCAGGACTCCAGGATCATGACCTGAGCCGAAGGCAGATGCTCAACCGACTGAGACACCCAGGTGCCTCGGCATGTCTATTTTAATTAAACCAACAAATTTAAACTAGCTTTTATTCACTGAAGATTATCTTAGAACATATGAACTTGAAACAAAAAAAAAGACCAAAAACATTTGGGTTAGTTTTCCTATTTTTAAGAGCTCTAGGAATCCTTCCACAAAGGCTTTAGAAGATTCCACTCCCCACCCCCTGCCTGGGTATATAGTTTTATTGTAGTTTAGGGGAGAGGGCCTAAAAAAATTCCTATCAGATTTTGAATATCAGCTTGCAATTTAGCCAACTGCTAAAAAAAAATCTCTTTATATAGCTCATCAGTTTTCAGCTGAGACGAACAGTAAATATTTCTGGCAGTATTTAACAACCCCTTGGATTCAAGAGACATTTAGAAAGAGCACGCAAAAGATATTTTGTTTTCCTTTCTCTATTGAGATTTGGGAGAGTCAAGTCTGATAAGAATTCTCACCCTTAGCCAGCTTTAGTTAGCTTCCCCAGGATCCCATCTATAAGCTCCAAGTAGGGTTTAAAGTAGAGTGAAGCTCCAGTATCTACTAGAATTCACCAAGGTTTTTCATTCATTTTTAGTTTTCCCTTATTTTGTTTAAGGGAGTTATGTAGCATTTTACTAGAAAATGTCTCAGAGTTTCATCAACTCTGGGAGGGGCCCATATGAGGTCCCTTCTTGGAGCATAGATTTGGGATTGTCTGTAAGGCCACTAATTTGGTGGATTTTGTTTATAGTCTTGTCCCAAAGTCCTTTCCCAAAGAGCAAAGTGCTTAGTGCTCATAATGCTTGGTCAGACCAGTGGCCTCTCATCCTAGTTTCTGCCATTTTATCAATCTATTAATCTTAGGAGGTATTACATTTACAAAAATTTTTGAGGGTTTTCTGTGGGTTTTGGAAATTTTTAAATATGGCCCTTGGTTTGGCCTTTGACCAAGGAGTAAAAGATAGTTGAACAGGATCTGTAGCCTTAGGTGGTCTTACTGTAAAAGGTAAAACTGTTTAATAGCCTTTTCAAAGTGAAAAAAGCTATTGAGACAGAGGATTACTTGAGTAAGTACTCAGATAAAGGAAGATAGAGGGAAGTGGTAGGGGTTATATCAGTCTTATGGTCTATTATTTTAGGTACCTATTATATTTTTAATTTTTCATTAGCCTTTCACAACAGAACTTTCATTATAGGTATTTTGGAATTTTGAAGCACTTTGGAGGTTTCTGTATGCCAATTAAAATAGGTTTCGCATTCCATTTGTTTGACTTGGAAACCCATGCTTTTAAGTGCACTTTTAAAAACGAACTTACCTAATTCGAACATTCCTCAAAATGGCCATTGTAATTCTCTTAAAGGCTGGCAGCAGTTAGGTAGGAACCTAGCTACAAGTAGAATTTAACCTACATTTTGGTCTGGTCATATCTAGCCACAAATGGGGTATAGCCCACATTTCTGTCTAGCCGTATTTTAGAGCCTTCAACTGCACAGTTACCAAGCCCAGTTCTCAGGACACAAAAGCTTAGCATAATTTTGCCTTTTTTCTTTTTTTTTTTAAGATTTTATTTATTTCTTTGACAGAGAGAGCACAAGCAGGGAGAGCAGGAGGCAGAGGGAGAGGGAGAAGCAGGCTCCCCGCGGAGCAGAAGCCCAACACAAAGCTTGATCCCAGGACCCTGGGATCATGACCAGAGTCGAAGGCAGATGCTTAACCAACTGAGCCACCCAGGTGCCCCATTTTGCCATTTTTGTAGATATCTATAGCTTCTGGAACCATAGCTCTTGGATATATTTTATGTCTAAGAACTATGCTCATGGCCTTCGGGAGGCATGCTGGAAGGTGGTGTACTTAACTCTTTTAGCAATCTCATTTTTTTGACTAAGCTTTTGGGTCTCTTGGAGCCCAACTAACACCCAAGAGGGATGTGCCACTGGGTTGGGGATTTTATGGTATTTTACAATGTACCTTGTTGTACGGAAATTCTTTTGAGGTTGGCAGGTGACCTAGTGTCCATCTAACCTGTTTTGTAATCAACTTATCCTAACATAGGAGTCTTCAAGCTAGGTGGCACACAAGTACTCTGTCAGCTTCTAAGTGCTCCACCCAGGTTCACCAATTTTGTGGCTTTTTTTTTTTTCTTTGCCTCCAAGATTCCCATTAGCAATAGCCTTTACTTAAAAAAAAAAAAAATGTTATTCACCTTAGGCCTCTCACTGGACCTTGTCCAGTTTAAATTAAACCCAGTCTGGATCCAAATCCATTCTGGTTTTTAAGTTGGACCGAGTCTGATTCTGGACTAAATCCAAGTTTTACAAAGGGCCCAGTTCAACTCAGGATCCAATCTGGTAACCATCATCAGTTCCCAGCATGAAATTTGGGAGAGTGGGGAGAGAGAATTCAGGGAGGGATTCCAATCAAATGAGGAACTGTGGAAAGTCACTTAGATTGGGAGCTCCATGCAAAGAGAGATGAGCTCAGAACTTAGAGGAACTTACCCATGGCCCTCAGAAATAGCAAGAAAGAGTACTCAAAAGGGTTTTTGGGTACCATACCCGTGATTCTCATTGTCCCTGAAGCTGTTGGAAGTCTCCTTCAGCCCTGCACTGCCACCAAATCTGTTAAACAACAAAATTCAATTAAGTAAATTAAAAGATACAATTGGCTTTATTCAACAACTCATGAATCAGGCAGTATCCCATCTAGCAAAGAGAAAGGAGCTCTGAAGAGCTGTAGAAAAAGAAAGGTTTCTAAAGGCAGAAAGGGGAAAAGAAATGGAAGTTATCAGCAAAGAGTGCATTGTTTCAGGCAAGGTTGCCTTCCAAAGAGTGATAGAAAGGTTCTATCAGGCAGATTTATTCACTAGCCACTGACCAAGTAATTCCAGATTGATTGGTTAAAGGTTACATTTCCAGGGACCCCTGGGTGGCTCAGTTGGTTAAGTGTCTGCCTTCAGTTTGGGCCATGTTCCCAGGGTCCTGGGATGGAGTCCCAAATTGGGCTCCTTGCTCAGCAGGGAGCCTGCTTCTCCCTCTGCCTGCCGCTCCTCCTGCTTGTGCTCTCTCGCTCGCTCTCTCTGAGGAAAAAAAAAAAAATTACATTCCCAGGAGAAGCTGAAACTGCAATTAGATTAAGTATTAAGTTTTGGTTTGCTGACATGGGGCTCAGCATCAGTGACTCTGTTTTGGATTGGTTATCTTGTAGCCAGGACACAGGGGTGCAAGAGCACCTGGCTTTGGGGACCCTAAACAGATTGACTTTGGCCACTTACCACTGACAAAATCCAGAGGCAGAGAGACAAGTGGTGGTGAAGCAAGAAAGGCATTTATTTCAGAGAGGCCAACACTGGGAAGATAGTGGACTAATCTCTCAAAGACTGTCTCCTAAGTGCTGAAAATACTTCTAGGTTTATATAAAGAAAATGTGGGACAAAGGTTGGTGGGTACATGCAGGTGGGCAGTAAAGGTCAGGTCAGTCGTTGTATTGGGGTCAATCATGGCTGGGGTCTTGCTGTCTCAGGGCAGTCCTTATTGCTTGAGGGGGTAGTTCTGCTTCCCATCATGGGATGCTTTGCCCGCCGGGTCTTTTGTGTAAGTTAGAGATAATCCAGAAAGAAGAACTTAAATCAATTAGAAGTTTGAGGATGAAATGGCGGTAGTCCTCTGTCAATCCCTTTTTAACACTAGATTATATCTTTTTTTTTTTTAAGGTTTTATTTATTTATTTGACAGAGAGAGAGAGCATAAGCAGGGGAGCGACAGGCAGAGGGAGAGGGAGAAGCAGGCTCCCTGCTGAGCAGGGAGCCCCAATGTGGGGCTCCATCCCAGGACCCTGAGATCATGACCTGAGCTGAAGGCAGATGCTTAACCGACTGAGCCACCCAGGCACCCCTAGATTATAGCTTTTTGAACAGAGTGTAATTTATTGTTTCGTAGGTAATTAGTTGATCCTTGAGTAAATGAATTTATGTTCCAGAAATATTTAAGGCAAACTTAAGTTTCTTCTTTTTGAAAAAAAACAAAGTTTAAAAATTGTTCATTTAGGGGCACCTGGCTGGCTCAGTTGGTAGAGCATGAGACTCTTGATCTCAGGGTTGTGAGTTCAAGCCCCACGTTGAGTGTAGAAATTACTTAAAAAAATAAAATCTTAAAAAAAATTGTTCATTTAAATTATCAGTTTCATTCATATATTTGTACACAATTTGGAAAACACAAAAAAGGAAAGAAAAGAAAAATAATCAAATATTAAAAAATCACTCTAAACATTTTGTATATTTCCTTCTAGCTTTATTTTCTGTGTAATAATTTTTATGAATTTAAATGTTTTATGTAGTTAAAAGGGTGGTTAAAAATATACATACATACATACATATGTGTGTGTGTGTACTATATGTACATATATATGTATATATAGTGTAGGGGCCAAGGGGCAGGCCAACCAAAAATGTGGTACTTTGGTATGAAGATTATTCTGAGTTAAAAGCAATCAAAAGCCAGCAGATTAAGGAAAAGCTCTTTACCACCCCCTCAACTGACTAAATTTACATTGGAAAGGAGAGCCTGTACCAGGAAGGGAGCTATTAAAAGAGATTCCTCTTTACTTAAGACACTTATTTGCATAAAGGAGCACCCTTTGTTTTCCAAACATCTTCTCTCACCTTCCTACTAAGGTCTTCTTCCCCTTTCTATCTCCAGACCCCTACCCCTCACTTCAGCTCAGGATGTCATATAAATCTCATATTGCCTGACTATCTTTGGAATTTCATGTTTGTATGGATTTCCTGTACTTACAAAACAAAATTTGATTTTTTCCTGTTAATCTGTTTCATGTCAGTTTAATTCTTACTCCAGGTACAAGGACCTTGAAGGACAGAGAAAATTTTTCCTCCCTGACAATAGGTATATCTCTCTATATAATATATATAGTTATTTTTATATATATATAATATATATATATAATTATTAGGTGCATATGATTATTATATAGTTACATGTACAATTATTATATATCTTTATTATATTTTATCATGTACATATGTTTCAAATATAAGATTTCTGAGAAGACTTTCTCTTTTAAAATTTATTTTTTTTAAGTAAGCTCTATGCCCAGTGTAGCCTTGAACTCACAACCCTGAGATCAAGAGTTGCATGCTCGGGGCGCCTGGGTGGCTCAGTTGTTAAGCGTCTGCCTTCGGCTCAGGTCATGATCCCAGGGTCCTGGAATCGAGCCCCGCATCGGGCTCCCTGCTTGGCAGGAAGCCTGCTTCTCCCTCTCCCACTCCCCCGCTTGTGTTCCTGCTCTCGCTAACTCTCTCTCTGTCAATTAAGTAAATAAAATCTTTAAAAAAAAAAAAAAAGAGTTGCATGCTCTACTGACTGAACCAGCCAGGCGCCCCTCTGAGACTTTTGTTAAAGGTTAATATTTCTAACATGATTACTAATTATATTGTTAGACTATTTTAAAAACACTTTCTTTTAAGTACTCTTTTTTGCTGTGTAAGAGGTAGCCAAATACATTTCCAAGTATTTAGCAGTATGAGTATACAATCATATTAAGGAGCGGATTAATTAACTTTTAAAAAAAATAATAGAATTTTTACAGTAAACTCCGAACTTTTATTGAAGCTTGTGTTCACATTTTTCAAGATTACTCCATGAGTATTTTCCTAGAAAGTAAATAATCTGTTATTTCCTGCTATGCTAGGTTATAAGCCAGGTTAATGGAAGATTGCAAATAGAATAGAAATAATTGAGGAAAACATATAATACCCTATTGTTTGTTTGTTTGTTTCTGTTCCAGTTTCTTTTTCTAACATCCCACGAAAGCATTAATGGTGGGGAAATTTAAACTCTGAAATACAAGAGACAGACTAGACACCTGGGTGGCTCAGTTGGTTAAACGTCTGCCTTTGACTCAGGTCATCCCAAGGTCAGGCTCCTTGCTCAGCAGGGAGCCTGCTTCTCCCTCTGCTTGCCGCTCCCCCTGCTTGTGTTCTTTCTCTATTTCTCTGACAAATACATAAAATATTTTAAAAAATAAAAAAATAAAATAATAAAATAAAATACAAGAGAAATGAAATAATTTATATATAAGTGTTGTAAATATGTACAAGTAAAAGTTACAAAGGTACAGAACTCACCCTTTGCAGCTATGCTAATTTTTTCACACAATAAAGTTGAATATAACATATACTGAAATTTGCAAAGGAAATTGGGAAGGGGGATTTTATCCAAATTCAGCTTGACATTTTCAAATATCAGTTGCACTTTTTGGAACTGCCTTTGAGAATGTTGTGTATCACTATCTTGAAGTCAAAATATTAAGCATGGCAGGAATGTCTTTGAGGCTAAATACAAAACAAGGGATTCATTCATTCATTCATTTAACATTTACTGACTACTGTTATGTCCCTTGTACTTGAGTAGATTCTGTCGTGCAAAGATAGCTGAGACACAGTAGGGAGAGAGACAGGTACAAAATCGTAAAAATGATGGTGAATTGTGAAAAATGGTATTATGGTGTAAAGGTGTAAAGAAACATATGCTTGTAACAACAGAGCCCCCGAATACATGAAAACAAAGCCTGTCAAAATTGAAGTGAGAAATAGACAATTCAAAAATAATAGTTGGGAGACCAAGACCACACTTTCAATAATCAATATAATGTACACTTTAGATGAATTAATTGTAAGGTATGTGAATTATATCTTAACATACCTGGGTTTTTTTTTTTTTTAAGATATAGAAGGGCTTTGGTAATAAGGACTTCATATGGTAAATGGGCATCTAAAAATAACTCAGCTTTTCTGATTTCCTAAAGGAATATTATCACACACATTTTAAAAATGAAAAAGTATATATATGAGAGAAGTGTATTACATATAATTGTTTAAAACCATCCCTTCTATCACCCAATGATATCTAATTTTTTTTAGCACTTGCTAACATTTAACATTCCATGCACATATTATATTTTTGTTGTAAAATAGATAATGCTGGGGCACTTGGATGGCTCAGTCGGTTAAGGATCTGCCTTCGGCTCAGATCATGATCCCAGGGTCAGGCTCCAGCCCCGAGTTGGGCTTCCTGCTTCCTGGGGAGCCTGCTTCTCCCTCTCCCTCTGCTGCTCCCCCTGCTTGTGCTCTCTCTCTCTCTCTAATAAATAAAATCTTTTAAAAAATAAATTAATAAAAAATAAAATAGATAATGTTTTAAAGTAGCATTGAATATATAATTCACATCCTTTCTAAATCTAAACATCTATAATTTCTTAATCTATTAAATATTCTTTTATTTTTTTTAAAGATTTTATTTATTCATTTGAGAGAGAGAATGAGAGACAGAGAGCATGAGAGGGAGGAGGGTCAGAGGGAGAAGCAGACTCCCCGCCAAGCAGGGAGCCCGATGCGGGACTCGATCCCAGGACTCCAGGATCATGACCTGAGCCGAAGGCAGTCGCCCAACCAACTGAGCCACCCAGGCGCCCTATTAAATATTCTTTTAAAGCTGTATAGTATTTCATTGTATATCATAACTTATTTAGTCATTCCTCTTTTATGGGTCATTTAGGTTCATTCCAATTTTATGCTACAGGAGATGTAATGCTGTGATGAAAACAGGTATGCAAAATTTTTTTGTAGTTCTAAAAATTGGGACAACTAGCTCAAGAGATATACAATATTGTTAAAGTCTTCGGAATACTTTTACCAAAATATACTTAGAGTAAGAATTTAAAAAAAGGGGGTGCCTGTGTGGCTCAGTTGGTTAAGCGTCTGCCTTTGGCTTAGGTCATGATCCCGGGGTCCTGGGATTGAGCCCCGCATTGGGCTCCCTGCTCAGCGGGAAGCCTGCTTCTCCTTCTCCCTCTGTCTGCCACTCCCCCTGCTTGTGTGCTCTCTCTTTCTCTCTCTCTCTGTGTCAATAAATAAATAAAATATTTTAAAAAAAAGAATTAAAAAAAGATTTATTTATTTGAGAGAGAGAACATGAGTGAGCATGAGTGGGGGGGGCAGAGGGAGAAGCAGAGAGAATCTCAACTAAGCACTCCCCCTCCCCCCACAGTTGGAGCAGGACCATGGGACCTGACCCTAAATCAAGTCAACCCCTTAACTGACTGAGCCACACAGGCGCCCCATGAGTAAGAATTTTACAACAAATTTCTGTCAACATGACAGACAAAGCTGAAATAATATTTGCATAAAAATAATATTTTATTTTTGAAGTACCTGGCTGGCTCATTCGGTAAAGCATGGGACTCTTGATCTCAGGGCTGTGAGCTCAAGCACCACATTGGGCATGGGGCCTACTTAAAAAAAAAAAAAAGAAAAAAATCATATTTTATCTTTTAATTGCTATTGAGGCTGATTTTTTAGTTCATGTCTACTGCTTATTTGCTACTTCTTTGCAAAGTACATTTCATGTGCCATGCCTGTTTTTCAATGGGGATATTTATAATTTTTTGACTGAGGAGCTCTCTAAATGTTATGGATATTGACATTTGGTCTATCATATTACTGGAGTCCTTTTATATTCATTTAATTGTCTCTAAAACGCTGGAAACTAATATGTTACGTTTGCTATTCCTTATCCACTTCCTTCAGTATTCCCTTCTTACATAAACACCAGTTTATCTGTGAAGTGGTGAAAAGATGAATAATCTGTGATTTTTCTGATACACATTAGAAATTATTTGGATTTGAACTAATTTTTACCCTTATTACATAGACTTTATACAATACCCAAATTGAAAATCACAACTGTTCTCCTACCAAATCATGAGATCTTTATCAATTTTACCTTGTTTACCTTTTTTTTTTTTAAGATTTTATTTATTCATTTGACTGAGAGAGAGCACAAGCTGGGGGAGTGGCAGGCAGGGGGAGGGGGAGAAGCAGACCCCCCACAGATCAGGGAGAGTCCGATGTGGTACTTGATAGCAGGACCCCGGGATCATGACCTGAACCGAAGGCAGTCGCTTAACCAACTGAGGCACACAGGCACCCTGTTTACCTTCTAAAAAGGCAATATTATTCTGTTTATATGTTTTCAGGGAATATACTCATCAATTTAAATGTGCAATGCCTTTCTTCTTAAGTAGAATAATTGTTTAAAGATTGACATAATGGCATATTCTTTATATAGAAAAACAATAAGATTTTAGAGATCATCTTATGTTTCACTTTTTTAATAAAAGAGAAGGTTGTAAAAACATTAATTGATTTAGAAATGTAAACTAGTAAAAAATATTTAACATAAAATTTACCATCTTAATCATTTTTAAGTACACAGTTCAGTAGTGTTAAGTATATTCACATTGTTGTGCAAAAAAATCTCCATCTCCGTGTAAGTTTTTCACATTGGAAATCTGAAACACTATGCCTATGTAAAGACTCCTCTTTTCCCTCTCCCCTTCCATGGTTATCACCATTCCACTTTCTGTCTCTATGAATTTGACTCATATAAGTGGAATCACACAGTATTTGTCTTTTTGTGATTGGTTTATTTCCCTTAGTATAATGTCCTTACGTTTCATCCATGTTGTAGCATGTGGCTGGATTTCCTTTCTATTTAAGACAGAATGATATTCCATTGCATGTACATACTACATTTTTAAAATCCATTTATCCATTGACTGAGATTTGGGTTGCTTTCACCTCTTGGCTCTTACAAATCATGCTGCTAGGAACATGGGCATGCAAATATTTCTTTGAGACATCATTTTTAATTCTTTTGGATATATACCCAGAAGTAGGATTGCTAGTTCATATGGTCGTTCTATTTCTAATTCTTTGCAGAAACTCCATTGTTTTCCACAGCAATTGCACATTTCCTGCCAATGGTGCGTAAAGTTTCTAATTTCTCCACAACCTTACCAATACCTGTTCTTTTTTATAATAGTAGCAATCCTAATGGGTGTGAGATGATATCTCATTGTGGTTTTGATTTGCATTTCTTTGAGGATTAGTGATGTCGAGCATTTTCTGTGCTTCTTGGCCATTTGTTAATCAGCCCCTTTATTTTTATTTTTACTTTTTTTAAGGGTTTATTTATTTATTTGTTAGAGAATGAGCACAAGCAGGGGGAGCTGCAGGCAGAGGGAGAAGCAGACTCCCTGCTGAGCAGGGAGCCTGATGCAGGACTCAAGCCCAGAAGCCTGGGACTGAGACCTGAGCCAAAGGCAGACACCCAACCGACTGAGCCACCCAGGTGTCCTAGAATTATTTTACATTAATGACTTTGGCAAAAGAATTATTAACGGCATTGTTTTTTTTATACTGGTATGTAATAGAACTGCAAGATTCTTTTTTTTTTTTTTAAGATTTTTTATTTATTTATTTGACAGAGAGAGACCTAGCGAGAGCAGGAACACAAGCAGGGGGAGCGGGAGAGGGAGAAGCAGGCTTCCCACCGAGCAGGGACCCCAATGCGGGACTCGATCCCAGGACTCTGGGATCATGATCTGAGCTGAAGGCAGACGCCCAACGACTGAGCCACCCAGGCGCCCGAACTGCAAGATTCTTTACTGCTATGCAGCTTTCAGTAGTTCATTTAAAGATGGAGTATTTTTTGCATATCTAATTTTAAAATTTATTTATTTTTAAAGATTTTATTTATTTATTTAACAGAGAGAGACACAGTGAGAGAGGGAACACAAGCAGGGGGAGTGCGAGAAGCAGGCTTCCCACGGAGCAGGGAGCCTGATGTGGGGCTCAATCCCAGGACCCCGGGATCACGACCCAAGCAGAAGGCTGAGCCACACAGGCACCCCTAAAATTTATTTTGTTTAACTGTAAAAATTTTTATTGTTATCTGATATAAATCCTTTACAAGTGAGCCATCTTTCACACTAGAAAATACATGTAAAATATATGGCATATTGTCTAGCATATAAAAGAAATGCAATAAAAAGTATTTCCTGGGGCACCTGCGTGGCTCAGTTGGTTGAGCTTCTGCCTTCAGCTCTGGTTGTGATTCCAGGCCAGCAAGCCTGGAATTTAAAAGAAAAAAAAAAGATTCTCTCTCTCCCTCTGCCCATCTCCCTCCGCCCAAGCCCGTGCTCGTGCTTTCTTGTGCTATCTCAAATAAATAAATTAAAAAACATTATTTCCGAAAAACAAACTGAGGGTTCTAGAGGGGAGGGGGGGTGGGAGGATGGGTTAGCCTGGTGATGGGTATTAAAGAGGGCACATTCTGCATGGAGCACTGGGTGTTATACACAAACAATGAATCATGGAACACTACATCTAAAACTAATGATGTATGGTGATTAACATAATAAAAATTTAAAAAAATAAAAAAATAAAAAAATTACTTCCTACTAATTAGTATTCAAACATTTCTATTATTCTTAGAAGATATTTAAAAATATAATTTACCAATGAATTTCTTCCATGGTTGAAAACTTAAAACAGTTAGAAAAAGAAAGATTCTCTCTTTTTTTTTTTTTAATGTTCACCACAGCTTTTACTGAGAAAAGGAAGTGTTGAGCACCTACTCTGGGCCAGGCATTCTCCACCCATGATATTTAAATACTGAGCTTTAATCCCCATGAGAACCCCTAGAAAGAACACAGCCTCACTTTTTTTTTTATGATTTATTTAGTTATTTGAGAGAGAGAGTGCGCACTCACGCACTCAGGCACTCGAGGGAAAGGAGGGGCAGAGGGAAAGAATCTCAAGTGGACTCCCTGCTGAGCGGGGAGCCCCAGGCAGGGCTGGGTCTCAGGACCCCGAGATCATGATCTCAGCCAAATCAAGAGACCCACGCTCAACTGACTGAGCCACCCAGGCGCTCCCACAGCCTTACTTTTATATTGAAGGTAGGCACAGAGAGGTTGAGCCATCTGCTAGAAGTCACAGAAACTGTTTTTTGTTTTTTGTTTTTCAATATTTTATTTATTTATTTGACAGAAAGATACACAGCAAGAGAGGGAACACAGGCAGGGGGAGTGGGAGAGGGAGAAGCAGGCTTCCCGCTGAGCAGGGAGCCCGATGCGGGGCTCGATTCCAGAACCCTGGGATCACGACCCAAGCAGAAGGCAGACGCCCAACACCTGAGCCACACAGGTGTCCCTAGAAGTCACACAGACTTTAAAAAAGCATTTGAACTCTGGCTTCTGAGTAAGAGATCTGTAAGTTCTCTTTTCTTTTTTTTTTTTTTAAAGATTTTATTTATTTATTTAATTGACAGGAGAGAGAGAGAGACAGCAAGAGCGGGAACAAGCAGGAGGAGTGGGAGGGGGAGAAGCAGGCCTCCCGCCGAACAGGGAGCCCAATGCGGAGCTCGATCCCAGGACCCTGAGATCATGACCTGAGCCGAAGGCAGACGTTCAACAACTGAGCCACCCAGGCGCCCCGAGTAAGTTCCCTTTTCATTAAAAGCCTTAGAGTCACCATTTGTAGGATACTTGTGTGGGGTGAGGGGGTGGGATAGGGCATCCAGAGCCTCCGGACACCTGGATCTTCTAGTGTGGGGGAGGAGGCTGTCCCTTATTACCCTATGATCCATGTACATTTTTAGGGAGCAGGATGGGTTTTTGCAAATCTGCCCCTCCATTTTGTGCGACAGAATGTGGGTTCCCCCCTCCCCGTGATTGGCTGTGTGGACGGCTCGGGGCGACTTCCTTGGTGTCAGCCGGGGGTTGCCAAAGCCTGGGTGTCCCAGTGTGAAAAAGGGGGCCTGTGCTTTCAATCATCCGGCTCCAGGCGCTGCGAAAGGACGCTGAGGCTGCGCTGGAACTTCTCAAGAGGTGCAGCCTGTGGCGCCCCCACGCCGCGGCTTCCGCAGAGCAGCCTCTCTCTCTCCGGAGCCTGGCTGCCGCCTCGTGAAACTCGGGCAAATGCAGGGCCATCTGACGTGCAGGGTGCTGGTTGTGCAGCAGCTGCTCGCTGGCCTCCTCTCGTGGCCCCCAGAGTTCCCCGCTCCCCAGCAGGAGCACCGTGGGGGCCACGTGTGGCAGTGCCACCTCGCCCGGGGCGCAGGGTCAGCCACCCTTGTTGAGCACCCACATCAGCAGCTTCACTTCCTGCTCGGAGGCCAGCGCAGCCTCTGTGCGCCTCCTTTGGAGCTGGCGCCACGTGCAATCCAGCTGGGACCCCTGGGACCTGAGCAGGGCGCCCTTGTCTGCGGCCAGTCCGGGCGGATCCCCTGCTGCCCCTGGCTGCGACGCCAGCACCAGCTCCACCATCCACCTCAGGGTGGCCCCGCGCTCCTCCAGCGGCGGCGCGCAGCCCAGCAAGGCCAGCGCCAGCACCTCGTGTCTCTGCAGAAGTTCCAACCTCAAGCAATGCCCATGGGGAAGTGTGAGCAGCTCCAGGCCAGAGGCGACCCCCTTGGCACCCCGCTGAGCCTTGGTTCCCTCCTAGAAGGACTGTAGTCCGGCAGCCCACTAATAATAGGTAGAGGGCGGTGCTCCCAGGATGGTGCGCGAGGAACAGGCCTTTGGCTTCTGGGGGCCGATTCTGGGGGCCCAGCAGGCAAGAGGGCTTGTTAGGGGGCCAGAAAGAGACCGCAGCCTGGGGTCTTGCAAAATTTCGGTTTTCTTTCTCCTCTTCCTCATCAACTTCCCACCATGGGGCCTCTGCTTCTGGGCCGCCATGGCCCGGGGGTGTTCCTTGGGCGCTGGGCGCACCGTTCGTTGGGAGGCATCCACATCATCCCGGAGCATCACTGAGGGTGTTCAAGGTGGCTTGGTGGGTGCCTTGGCATAAAGCTGCCCATCAGAGGCCCTGAGGCTGTTAGCAATGGACCCCGGCAGAGCTGGGGTTTTCAGCAATACGGGATCACTACCTGTTCGAGGGAGGGCACATGTGGGCACACCTGAGGCTCCTGGTCCAGACTGGTCTTCTCTTGACGGCCCCATGGGCTCCAAACCTCTGGGTTGACTGCCACTCCACTTCCTAGCCCTGGGCCACTCTATCCGAGCTGGGCTGTCTGGGAGGGAGTCCTCACTAAAGCTGCGTCAAATAGGTCCTTGCTGTATCACAGGCCTGGAGGCCACAGCCCCTATGGCCCGGGACAGCGGACGCTGCCTCGTCACATAGCTAAGAGCCAGGGAGGGCAGGCTTGGGAAACGCTCATCCTCCAGCTGAAAGAGGGCTGTGTGCTGGCCTGGTTGGGGATGCAGGGCCACATGGAGCCCCTCGAAGTATAGGGCTGAGCCCTGCCAGCAGCAGGAGATCACTGGGGGGCCCCCATGGGACCAGGGACAGGAACTAAAAAGTCCCCATCTTGCTGACAGGAGGCCGTGGTCCCAGGGTTGGCTGGCAAACTCCTCTCCATCCTGTGGCACCTGCATGGGGCTCTTGGGTGTAGAGGGTCCAGGGTTTGAACTCTGTGCTTTCAATAGTCCTTAGTCTTCCGCATCTGGGCTGGGACCCACTGAGCTGTCAAGAGGCTGCCCTCCCCCACCCCCACCAGCTCCATGTTAAGTGCAGAGTCTGCTTGAGAGTCTCTCCTTCTTCCTCTGCCCCTCCCCACCCTCTCTCAAATAAATAAATAAAATTTAAAAAAAATAATATTTTAATAAATGGGTGGTGACAGATGGTAACTATACTTATGATGGTATACATATCATAATGTGCATAATTGTCAAATCACTATGTTGTACTTCTGAAACTAATATAATATGTCAAGTATACTTCAATTAAAAAGTAAAAAAAATTTAAGTTTAATTTCTATTTTTTATTTATTTGTTAAAGTTTAAATTTTAGAGAATGATACTCCCTAGGGAGCTATTTATAAGTTGTTTTTCTTTTTCTCTTCTTTTTTTTTTTTTTAAAGATTTTATTTATTTATTTGACAGAGAGAGACACAGCGAGAGAGGGAACACAAGCCAGGGGAGTGGGAGAGGGAGAAGCAGGCTTCCTGCCGAGCAGGGAGCCCAATGTGGGGCTTGATTCCAGGGCCCTGGGATCATGACCTGAGCCAAGGGCAGACTCTTAACGACTGAGCCACCCAGGTGCCCCAGTATAAGTTGTTTGTCTTTATTTAAAAATTCATTAAAATCTTGAAGACAATTTAATAAAGTTACCATTATTTCGATCAGATGTGTTACTTTTATTATCTTCAATCTCAGGTTAGAAAAAATAATTTATTCAATTAATTCCTTTTGACATTACTCATTTTTATGAATGTAAAGGAGTGTTTACTTTTTTTTTTTTTTAAAGATTTTATTTATTTATTTGACAGAGACAGATACAGCGAGAGAGGGAACACAAGCAGGGGGAGTGGGAGAGGGAGAAGCAGGCTTCCCGCCGAGCAGAGAGCCCGATGCGGGGCTCGATCCCAGGACCCTGGGATCACGACCCGAGCCGAAGGCAGACGCTTAACGACTGAGCCACCCAGGCGCCCCAGGAGTGTTTACTTTTAAACTCTGGAATTCAAGTGACGTAAAGCATCAACTTGTCTTTAGATGTCATAATGGCTTTTATACTGAGACACTAAAAAAATATATCCCATGATAATAACTAGGTTATCACAACAGGAGAGTTTTTTTCTTTTTTTTTTTAAGATTTTATTTTTGTGAGAGAGAGAGAGCACACTTGCGCAAGTGGGGTTGGGGGGCAGAGGGAGAAGCAGGGAGCTGGATTCCAGACTGGATCCCAGGACCCTAGGATCACGACCTGAGCCGAAGGCAGAGGCTTAACTGACTAAGCCATCCAGGTGCCCTGAAGAATATGAAGCTTTCTTTTCTTTTTAAAGACTATTTATTTGAGAGAGAGAGAGAGAGCGCACACAGGCAGCACACAAATGCACGCATATGTGGGGAGGGGCAGAGGGAAAGGGAGAGAGTCTTAAGCAGAGTGCGCTGAGCTTGGAGCCTGACTCAGGGCTGGATCTCATGACCCTGAGATCAGGACCTGAGCCAAAATCAAGAGTCCAATGCTTAACCTACTGCACCACCCAGGTGCCCCAAGAGTATAAAACTTTCTTAGCATGTGACCTCAAAAATGCCCTTTGCTAGTGTAACTGAACTAAGGTTGACTTCACTCTTTGATGAGTCACAGATATTACACCAGGTGAGTTGTAGCACAAAGGAAACTTTATTTGCAGCAAATAAGGAGATCACAGGGAGTAACTTGCAAAGCTGTGACTTCCTAAGCAAGGGTGGATAGGTTCTTTTTATTTAGGGTTAGGATGAATTTTTTTTTTTTTAAAGATTTTATTTAGGGGCACCTGGGTGGCTCAGTCATTAAGCATCTGCCTTCGGCTCAGGTCATGATCCCACGGTCCTAGGATTGAGCCTTGCAACAGGCTCCCTGCTCAGCAGGAAGCCTGCTTCTCCCTCTCCCATTCCCCCTGCTTGTATTCCCTCTCTCGCTGTCTCTCTCTCTGTCAAGTAAATAAATAAAATCTTAAAAAAAAAGAAAATATTTTATATATTTATTTGAGACAGAGAGAGAGAGAATGAGCAGGGGGAAGGGGCAGAGGGAGAGGGAGACTCCCCATGGAACAGGGAACCCAATGTGGGGCTCAATCCCAGGATCATGACCCGAGCTGAAGGCAAATGCTTAACCAACCAAGCCACCCCAGGTGCCCCAGGATGAATATTTTTAAAAAAGTGATCCTGGGGGGCATCTGGCTGGCTCAGTTGGTAGAGCATGCAACTCTTGATCTTGGGGTCATAAGTTCAAGCCGCACATTGGGTGTAGAGCTTACCTGAAAAAAAGGATCCTCATCATCATATGTAGAGGTGGGCATAAGGTCATGCATGTACCTTAAGGAAACATGCCTATGCATACATTGCATGTTATGTAAATGAAGCGTGTGTTCCTCCTTGGGTGCAGATTTTAGTATTATAATGATGTAAAGGTAATTGTCAGTCGTTCTGATGAGGGAACAGAAGGCAAGCTGAGGACAAAGCAGAAGCTGACACCCCACGACGCGCCCCCCCCATGGGATATATGTGACATTCCTCAGGCACTCCTGGCTGCCCTAAAGCTAAGGAAAGGAAAAACAAATAGTTAAACTTACAGAGATCACAATCCTACAAGACATGAGTCTCCCTCAGTTTACCAGTCTTAGCAATCTATAAGAACAAAGCATTTCTTTTTTTTTTTAATCAGTTAATTTCTTTATTTTTTTTTTTTAAGAACAAAGCATTTCTATCAGTAACCTAGCTTCCAGAAGGAAATGTAGATACAATTAAATGTCCTTATAACCTGCAGCTATTGACAGATAGTGGGCAGAATGTAATGTTGAATGTATATATTTGAAGCGGGCAGAATGTAATGTTCCTCCAAGAAGCTCCCAACTATCCTAATGTCAGTGCCTTGTTAGAGGGAAAACAACCTTAACTTGACAATGGCCAGGCCTCTGGTATCCTGTGAATCTTCTTTAACATATGAAAATCCTTTTGAAACCTCCCTTTTCCTTCCCTCCCCCAACCCCATAGTATATAATCAGCCACCCCTCACAACCCCTGGGCAGCAGCTCTTTGTGCCCACAGTCCCTGTCCCCGTGCTTTAATAAGCCACCATTTTGCACCAAAGACCTCTCAAGAATACTCTTGGTTGTTGGCTCCGGATTCCACCCCACTGAACCTCACCTATATTTCAAAACCCTATCAGTTCTGGAAGTCACTCCATGGTCCATGTGTGCAGGCCAACCCTGGTTCAGTCCAACCCTGTTATTTTAGAGATCAAGACACCTAGCTCAAGTGAGGTTAGTTTTTCGTTTTGCAACACTCAGCTAGGAGTTGGCAGAGGAAAACTAGAGATTAGTTTTCTGAGTCACATTATATTGCCAATCAGGGAAACCATGGCAGAGGAAGGTGGTGGGATATTATATTTTTATTTTTTAATTGTCAAGACACACCTAGACACACCTAGAGCATCTTAAAATTTAGAAACTTAGTTAAGAAGTTTAAATTGGAGATAATTCTGCTACCATTTTGAAATACCTACCCTCAAATAAATGGGAGGTCGAAGGAAATGTATCCAAAAAATGAAATTGGGCAAACAATCAACTAAGCTTGTTGTTTTTCTTATCCCTTGTATTTTATTCTGCGACATTAAAAATATACTTTTCATAATTACCATTTGCTGGATCAATTCACAAAGTCCTGATAAGGTTTTCCACGAGCAACATGCTTCCCATGTTCTCATCTGTTTAAAGCTCTTATTATCTTTGCTTCTTTTCTCTTTCCACTACGTTGGACATGGTGCCTCTCCTCCCCCACCCCCAGCCTTTTTTTCTCATTAGGATTGCAGGTTCGTGAGTTCCATTATTTAAGCTCAGACAGAGAGAAGAGATGTAATTGAGGTCCTTCCTAGAGTAGAGCCCAGAAAAATGTGTGATTCCCTTTTTCTTTTGGACCCTCATCTTTCCCATGCAATGAATAAGAATAGTTTGTGGCAGACCCCCTTGTGCTCACACACTCTGATACACAGCTGGTGGATTGTTTAGCGCTCGGCATGTAGCCTGACCTGCACCAACAACCAGAGTTGGGGCCAGGCACATAGCTTCTGTCATAGCTGCATGCAGAAAATGCACAAAGCTGAGTTTGGAAAGTGAGAAAAAGGATAAAAATGTCTAAATATCAAATATTCAAACTCTTTTCAGTCAATCCACTTTATATGTGGAAAATCTTACATTCCCTTTATCTGCGTAAGGACAACTTCCAATGGATTAATCAGAGTATTTTACTGTCTTGCAGTTGGAGTAAAAAATGAAACATCACAATAAACCTGTTATCAGAGATTTTTATTTCCATTTGTTAACAACGCAGGTAGAAAAACACACAAATTCGCCTTCTGTATCTAGACTACTGGAGAGCGATTGTTGTTCAAAATGATAATCCAAAAATGTACCTTATGTTCAAACATGGAAAAAGCTCTTTTTGCTTTTTATTAATATAATTCAACTGAATTTGGTTTTACTAATTCAACAAAGAGAAGCAATAGTCTTTAGAGTATTTTTATTCAGCAAAAACTTGAACAAAAATAAATTTAGCTGCATTTTTATCAGAAAATTGGTTTGGTCACGGGGCGCCTGGGTGGCTCAGTCGTTAAGCGTCTGCCTTCGGCTCAGGTCATGATCCCAGGGTCCTGGGATCGAGCCCCGCATCGGGCTCTCTGCTTGGCGGGAAGCCTGCTTCTGCCTCTTCCATTCCCCCCTGCTTGTGTTCCCTCTCTCGCTGTCTCTCTCTCTCTCTGTCAAAATAAATAAATAAAATCTTTAAAA